>NC_068947.1:1944000-2592000 GCF_026419915.1 Harpia harpyja
ATGAGGATGTTGGGATAATTGTCCAGCTGTTTCTTTTACAAGTGTGTAACAACTAACTTCATCCTTATGAACATATGCCATTTGAGGAGGTATGTGACATACAAGAATTTTTTAAATGAAAACATCAACATCCCTCTCATTTTACTTTGGCTTTTAAATAAAATGCTGCTTAAACAAATACTGGAAGTTGTGGGGTTTTTTTCCTAAAGGAGTGCAGACATGAAAATCTTCAATACTTATGCCATCTTTTTAGCCTGGAATTCTTCCAACATTATATTAACTCTGTGGAAAATCTAACAGTTGCAAGAATTAGTTCTACTCATAATGCTGATCAGTTATGCAGATCTATCACCGTGTTTTGCTTAGCTGATCCACCAACAGACATAACCTAACACTGGAAAGACCATGCAAGCAAGCAATCAACCAACCTATCATCTGATCCAGTTTTTTATCAGCTCAGATCATAAGATGCTCTTCAGGTCAAACTTTTTCAGTGCTTTCATATCTACCAAGCTTTTCACTCTAAAAGAATAAACCCCAGTTAGCACTTCTGTGGTGTTTTATATGAGCAAAATGCAGTTTGCCAAGCAGTGGAGGTTGAGATTTATTATTTTATTATATTAGAAACATAAATACTGTCTCTTACCTGAATGGCTTTGACATGTGACGCTGGCTGTTTTGACATTTTTAAGACAGAGGCTTATCCCTGCAAGCAAAATGGGAAAGTGTTACAGGCTCTGACATTCTGATAGCTAAGGGAGATAAGCTAGAACTTAACCCGCGCTGCCTCTTGACAGGCATCCATTTCATCTGCCCAGCTCCTGTTTCCATCTCAGTTTCAGAGTTGCTTAGTTATTCCTTCTGAGTATCATAAGCAGACAGAACACCTGAGCTCCTCCAATTAATCTTTCATAGCCACAAATGGAGCTATCTCTTTCACATTAAAAACAATAATGAGTAGAGATAAGGAATCTCTCAAACCTTAACGGCATTGTATAATGAGTAAGAATTAAGGGAAGCATTTGAGGATAAACAATGTATGATTATCTCTGTCACAGTATGTATGCGGGATTTATTAAAATTCTCAGTTTAAACCTTCTTTCAAATAAAGCATAACTTGCCATAAAACATTGATAAATGCAGACAAAAGCATCTTCTGAATCACAAATCCTTGCAAATCTTTAATGCCTATAGACTGAAAATGATCAAGATGGTCAAACTCTAACGTTCTTTTTGACAATTGCTAGGGCACAAAGTAGCCTCTCTTCGAAGCTGTAGAACGTATAGATTCATCAGTTTTCTTTAGCAGTAAGACTAAAAAGAAGAGTTTTCCATATAATTTTATGCAGGTGGAGAAATATGGACTGACACAGTATCAATATACAGTAACAAAGGGAAATACACCCAAGTCAAAAGATTCTACAAAGGTTAAAAAAAAAAAAAGCAAGAAATTTTATTATCAGATTAATTGAAACATCATCTCAGCCTTTTATTCTTTCACTGAGAAGATTTTAACTGGACTAGACCTTCATCAGAGTCTGGTCATTTAACCATTATAATACAAAATAAGAGTAATACTAAAAGGTGAGAAATGAGTTCAGCAGAGAACTCATTGATCACAACCAAACTACAGCATATTTTTGCTACTATATTTAACCCGAGACGGGAAGGAAAATATTGAGAAAAGTAATAAATGACATAGGAGAGAATAGTAGAAATATACTGAGCAATCACAAGTGGGTCCAAGCCTCCGGTACTCCAAAGAGTATAACTGCCACGTGGAGGCGGTACCAAAGAAAAGAATAGATGAGTTGTAGGTTGGTTTCAGCCTGGAATATCAGCCTGAAATTGTATCGCTGGAGCTGCATGGAAGACTTGCTCTTGCATATCCTCACATCGGCTTTAAATCTGTGTATAATGCTGAGCAGAACTTAAAGTAAAAATGACCTGCCATTAGAGGTCTCCCTCTGACCGCATGCTCAGCTGTGAAGAGTGCTGTCCAAACCAACACAGCGTTAAGTCGGAGGACGTCATCTTCATAGGTTGCTTCAGGTTTAAATTGCCTCAACTAAATTAATAAATCAGAAAAAAATCCCGCTGTGCAAAATAAAAACAGCGTGCCTCCAGTGAGTTTTATATTGTTGTTTTACATTTACATGTCTAATCTTAAAATCAGAGGTAGTTTTAAAAACTTTAGAAGTCACTTTTGGGGATGAAATCTTGCCCACTGAAGTTCATGGCAAAATTTGCACAGATTTCAAAAAGCCAAAAGGATTTACTGCACTCCCTCTCTTCCCTTTTTGAAAATCTTTACTATGCATAGAAATAACTGTGCTGTTAACCAGTGGTTGTATTCCAAACATAAATACAAAACAATCGCCCAGTTTATTGGAAAGATGGGACCCATAATACGGAAAAGTTTAATTAATTTTTCTTATCATTTTCTCCTCTTTCTAATCAGAATGAAAAATGGAAACAAAAGCACAGGGAATTAACATAAAACATTTTAAACCACCGTGGATCTACTTTCTAAACACTGTCTCAAAGAAATTCATGCTAAGATGTACTTCTCCATCTTGGGTGCCTGTGCATTGCAAAAACACCAATACACATTTCTCGGGCCACCTAGAGCTAAACAGGCAAGGATTTACATTGAATCTCAACTTTAAAACAAGCACAGCAACAGTGCTCCTCAGCGAGGTGCTCCGGGTTCACAAGAAGTCTGCGTTCAAAACGACTGCAATCAGACACCGGTTCCTAAAGACGGATGCATGATACAATTGTGTAGGACTGCTTTTGGAGGAGGTGATTTTCCTACCCGTTCATGTTGTCCTCATTACCGCCAGAGAAATCAGGACAACAGCACGCTACTGAGTAAAAATAGACAATCTTCTCTGGCTCTCTGCCATTCCCTCCCTTCCCTGAGTTTCCCTCCAGAGCAATACTGACCATCAGCCACAGCAAGATAAACCTTAGATTACAGATGCATTTATTACTGAAGTGATTAGTTAATTTTTATAAATTCCTTTGTTCTTTTGCCACGCATCTCAGCGAGAGAGTCAAGAGTGCTGCGCTGATTGTATTAAATTATTTCTGGCATTCCAATCAGCTCTGCAAACTTGAAAAAATCGCTCTTCACCCGCATTTCCATGGCAGGATTTCACATGTATGCAGCCAGAGGAACGCAGATGCACGCAGCCTGTATTCCCCGGTGTCTTTTTTGGCCTCCCCGCACCTTACCTTTTACCTTTTATGGGCTGCATGCTGAGCCAAACTTAGAAAGCAACAGCAATGTCAGTTCAGTTTGGAGCTGTTTTACGCCAGACTTCCCCTGAAAATTCCCTTGCTTCGCAGTGAAAGTACTCATGAAAAGTATTACTCGCGAAATACAGGACTACTATGGTGAAATAAAACAGTGTTTTGAAAAGAAACTTTGTAAAACAAAGGACCTATCTTCTGTCCCTCTGCTAAAAATAATTTCTGACGGGGCTGCAGCAAGATAATAAGCTGACTTATTCAATTTGCTTTAAATACGATGAGATATCATAATGCCATCTTTTGTAATCCGCACAAGAGACGTACAGTAGCACACAGACGACAGAAAGAGCCCTCCCCCCGCCCCAGCTGGAAGCCGTCCTTTCCCCCAACCGCGCTCACGGCATCAAGCACAACGGGTATTTTGGACACAGAACTGCAGTGTATTATCTTATTAAAAGGCTTTGACAGGAACTACACTACTGTGAGACCCAGCTAGTACAAAGAAAGAAGAGAAACCCCTACTTTGCAGCTTCCAGCCTGTTACACAAAAACTTACTACATGCTCTAGGCAAATGCAATCGTATTTTCTGTAATGCAGTTGTCTCCGCTACAGTTACCTGTTAAGCTTACAGTGAAAGAACACCTCTCTCACCATCAAAACCCCTGTGTAATATTTCACTAGCCATAAGAAACATATAGAAAACAGTAAGCATGTACCTATGTACTACAGTATTCGAACTAACACACAGTTAACGCTTCTTACGAGTCACCAGGATTTAAGTGACTTTCTGTTTTAAGTCTTTAAAGATCCCCGCAGACTATGAAGCAATAACTATAACAATCTGCTCTGAATACGCTGATACGCTGCACGAGACATTAAAATAAGCAGAAACCCACAACTATCTCAGTCACCTCGCAGCAGTTATTAAAGAGTTTTCATAAGGGTCTCTCAAGTTTTTAACTGACCCCTTCAAGATCAGCTTACTTATTTACTTATATAAGAAAAGCTCCAAACCGTCAAGTGAGTATGTGCACCTCCTTTCGATGCTGAAAGAGGTATCTTCTTCTACCAGCTGAGGTATTGACTGTGATCCTTTTAATGTGTCTGAAATAGCTCCGATGCTTTCAGCCCGGATGGCACTGAGAGCTGCTCCAGGCTGGAGTGGGACTCGGCTGAGAAGCGAAGTGTAGAAGAGAATTCCTGTCATAGCTTCCAGTTGTTCTTCCTAAATATAGAGTTCGATTCACCCTGTAACTTGGTCCCCTGTGACACTTGACCATCATAAAGCCAGGGCTCAAGTGTCGAGCAGGAGGTGTTGAAGGAACACACCTTTGGGTCCTTTTCCTCCCCTCCCTCTCCCTGTCATTCCAGGCTTTTCGCAAACGCCCGGCATTCCGGGCTTTTCGCAAACATACGGCGCGCAACTCCTCCTGCGGCATTTGGGGCAGCTCCCTACCGCCATGCCGGAGAAGGAAATAATTACGGAGCCGTAATTACGAAGAACTCGAGATACTCGCGCATCTCGAAGAGGAAGATGACCACGCAGACCGCTCCGTTAAGCCTGTGACTCATTCTCTGCTGCCCTCTTTCCCAAAAGCGCTGTCATCTGGAAGCAGCTGATGAAGCTGATGACTTGCTCCCCAAGCAGCCCCGACAAGATGGACACACAACTAGGCACGCACCAAGCACGTGCATTTGTGTTAGGTCACGACTGACGGAGACACGTACAGCAATCAGCTTGTTCCAAGGAGAACCCCCGGGCTATTCCTCAGAAAGGCTGAGCACGGCTGTTGTCAAATATTTTGAGCTATGAGACGAGTGTTGCACTTAAAACACGGCAGCGTTCACGAGAGGGCTCACAGACCTATCTTTTGCCTAGAACGGAGGCGTTTGCTGTTACGGTCTCCGGTCCTGCCTTCCAGGCGGCCGAGACCACGTTAAAGCAAAGCTAGAGTCAGATAAGTGACTCTACATACCTCCTTGCGAAGGTTCATATTTACAACAAAAGTATTAGAAGGCGATGAAAGAGGCAATATATTTTTGTAAAACGTGGCCTTCTGCATGAATTTATTTCAGTTTATATTACAATAGTTATTTTACAAACCAGTTCTGGAATACAGAGTTCTTCTTCCATGTGTCATTACTTTAGCAAAGGTAGGCCATCGCTTACATTTTATAATCCCAACATCTTGCAAATACGCCTAAGAAATGCCAGCTCAACACTGTTTCCTTCAACAAATTTTCATAGCAGTGACAAGTAACTTAATAGTGATGTGTAAACAAGAAAAGAATCTACCTCAGTCACATACCTAACACCCATAAACTATCACACATAAACTGTATTAAACTGTGAGGATAAAATGTAGATCTGAGTGGATTTTAAAGGGAAAAATAGACACTTTCACCATTACTTTGCAGAGTACCATTACCTTTGAATAACCACTGGGATGCACAGCCCCATGACTTGCAGATTCATCTGGTGAATATGTGCAGCAGATGACTTAGTAAGTAAATAATGAGGCATATGTGCATTTCAGATGATGGATTCGATGCCTGGCAAGTTAGGGCCAGGTACATAGACACACACTGCATAAAATTATTACATCTCATGTGCAGAGATCCAAAAGACATAGTAACAATGTATTTATTTGAAGTATGAAAATCCCAATATAGTTCAAAATACACTTTTGTTGCATTCCTAGAAGCTTGTCTAATTAACATGCTTCCTGGAACAGCTTATTAGTTTTGAAAGCGAAGTTGATGGTTAATAGAAAC
The DNA here is from genome assembly GCF_026419915.1 of Harpia harpyja. Taxonomy (NCBI): domain Eukaryota; kingdom Metazoa; phylum Chordata; class Aves; order Accipitriformes; family Accipitridae; genus Harpia; species Harpia harpyja. The sequence goes on from NC_068947.1 coordinate 1,950,035, forward strand.
ATATATGTATCTTACTTCTTGACTGAGATATTTCACTGTATAATGTCAGAATTGTTTCTTTAAGCTGTCACTACTTAATATGCTTACTTAAATGTTTTGCTTTTTGAGAAACCCCATGAGCACAGTTATAACTTCCCTGAGGCTCCCAAAAGAAAAATATTTTTTCTATTATAGTCCAAAATGTTTTAGTGTAATGCAAACAATATGATACAATTGAGAATGCAAGTCAACAAAGGAGCAGTAGCAACCTCAGCTCACTTGAAATAAGACTTCTTTAAAGTAAAAAGTTAAAAAATACATTCCTGGAGTTCTGCTTCAAATTACCAAGTAGTAGCAACATATTATGGATCTTTGGCAATACAAATCTTTGCTTCCCTACCTTAATTTTAGCTCTACAAATCACAGCTTATTACCAGGTAAGAATAGTGGGCCCAAGATATTAAGTACTTGGTTAATTAATTCCTATCACTACCTCCATTCGAATTGTCTGGAGAAGAATACGAAAACTAAAGTTGCAGTGCAACTAGTGCAACTATTCTCTTCATTCAACACACCTAAGTTATTGACTAAGATTTAAAAGAGCAAACCTGCTATCAGACAGATTTCTCAGAGGACTAACGTAGAGGATCCTGGACAAAAAAAACCCCACCATCCATTTTCTAACTCACACAGTTTTTATTTGTGCTTTTAGGCTCTTTTCCATTACTAAAGACGTATCTACTGCATGTAACAATGATTTGGCACATAGGCTTGATGAAAGACAGAGACTTAGCAATAGCACCCAGTCATATGAGGTTAGACAGAACTACAAAAATTTAAAATACAGAGGAACTAGCAATTACGAGGCATCAGAGCCCATTCTTACTCTTGCTTTAAATGGAAAAAAATTTTGAATCCTAGATTGCAGAATGAATATCAGACCTCAGCTGCTTTGTCGAAAGAAAAGCTGTTTGAGAAAGTATCATCTACTGTTTGATTGTTTCTCTCAGTTTCCCCCAATCCATATATTTCTTAATATCAAGAAAAAATCAAGCGCTTTCTCTTGAGTTTCTACTTGTACAGCTATGTCAACAAGAATAACATCAGGCTATTTAAATAATGAATGACATAAAACAGCATGCAAAAATGTTTGCTATTATCTAGTGGACAAGAAGTCAACAAACATATCTAAATTAGCTGACACACAGCTGTTTCTGTGACATTTCTGAGCTGCTAAATATTAATTCAACTCCTGCATGCTCTCTTTCTTTTCCATATAAAAGCATGATGATTATTATCACAGGCTGTTCCATCAAGAAATAATTAGCCTTGTATTAAGAAGATGGTCTCACTAGAGGCTGCCAGTGACCTTGTTCTAAATTTCAGAGTTCCAGCATCTTTTAATAGCATTGTTAGCATCATCTAAAAATTTGTATTAAGTTCTAAAAACTGCATTATGAATATAACCCACACAAACGCTAGAATATCGTAGATTTGACCACTGAATTACCCAAAAGCCATATTCTCTGTCGCTTTGCATTCTATAAAATTCTTACTTACCAAAATGTTTTGAGTAACTGAAATGTGATGATGACGTGCAAGCAACAAATTTGTTTCCACTTTTCTCCTGGGAAATTTTAGCCACTATACCTGGCAAAGCTGATACCATAAGAAAGAGCAAGGGTACTGGCAGATTTTGAAGGCAATATGAATTTTAAATGACATGCTGATTTTGTAAACATCCTGTCTGCTATAATGATTCAGCACCATTTGGAAAAGAAACAAAAAACATGACATTGCACCATCAGATATTGTTCTGGGCAAACAAGTTTGACAAAATAGGAACTGACTGAATCATTGGTGAAATTTTGAACAGAAAGACTGCTCATCGTTTTCACAAATCAGGATAATTTGAATAGGCATCTATTATCTTTTTCAATCCTATAACAGACTTCTTTTGATGAAGGCCATCCCCATCAGTTGATTACAGCTGCTGAACACTATTAGCTCTTGTCTCCAGTGGTCAGATTAAGACCTCACCTCATGCACAGTAAGGAATTTTGCCATTGTACGCAACTGACCCAAAGATGTACGAGAACTAGGTACAGATATACCAGAGGACTTGGGGACTCAGCACCACACAAAGCAACGTGCTTATCTCTTGTAATAAAGCATGAAAAAAAAAAAAATGCAGCTGTGCAGGTAATCAGCTCACACACAGCCATGTTTCCGCTGCGAGAGCAATCATCTGAAGTCTAACAAAGAGAACAAAGACTAATTTCTGATGATTCCTCATCTAAATGGCATATTAACAGGAATAAAGACATGGTTGAGACACGAAAAAGCTGCCTGGTAGAAAGATGCACCCAGAAGAAGGGAGATGAGGCAACGGGCTGGAGGAAGCAGAATGTCATGAACATTATAAAGAAATGAATGCCTTTAGATAAAAAATGACCAAATTCAAGGACAACTGCACCAACCTGCTGAATTATACGTGATTTGGTTTGTATCTGCTGAACAGAAGATAAAAGATGAAGACTGATAAACTGTGGGTGTGAAGATTTTTAAAGTTTGAATCAATATCAGGACACTTAACCTTAGTTCCCATGGGTCATAAGGAAAAAAATCCTTAGCTTCTTCTACCTCCAATGTTCTGAAAAATAAGACAATTAAGAATGAATGCTTTCCATGGTGAAGATATGAATAAATCTACTAGTCATACCTATCTATCAAGTAGTCAAACATGATCTACATCAAACCTTACTTTTATTGAATCAGAACTGCTACGGGAACATTCTTCAATCATCTGTGGTCTCCTGCCATATAAATATTGTACCTGTTCAGAGAGAAATTGCCAAAAGAAATCAGTGTTGGCACAGAAAGACCAGTAAAGTCCTCCAGCTCCTGATTTCTATATCAATATCAAATCTCAAGTATTAAAAATAGTATAAACAGTTTCTCTTAGGAAATTACACAAAGTAGTTTTTAAAATCTTCACATCTTACTTTACACCCATATGAAGTAGGGTTGTGGGCTGGCAATATCTTCTATCCAAGGATAATAACAAACCCGAAAAAAGAAACTGTAAATATTAAGCTGCTTCATTCAGTCACATCAGGCTGTGCAACACAGGGGGTAGCCCTTTGAAGTATAGTTCAGTTCTCAAGATCTGGAGCGAAAAGTGGTGCGTGAAAATCATCTGTCCTGGAACTGACTTTCGAGAACTGCAACCTGCTCTGTGTCCCCTCTGCCCACCAACTATCGGTGAGGTGCTAGGCCATGATCTTTGTACTCTGACTAGAGTATCCATGAAGATGTTCACAGCTTTATTGCAGCCAACTCTCAAACTGGTTATTTATTTTTATTAGGAAGAAAGGAAATGTTCTTAGCTCAGGTTCCTGACATAAACTGACCTACGTAAGGCAAAACCGCTGTTTTGTCATGGATAGCTCACAGGTGCCCTGGCTGACAAGGACCAGAGGGGATTTGTAGTACTGGGACACCAGTCAAGATTACAGTTTAGCCAGTGCGTGGAGGGCTATGTGATCATGAAGCAGCTCCTCACAGCCTGGTCCTTGAGGCAGAACAAAATCAGTGCTGGTTTAACCGGGTGCTGTGCTGTATGCTGAAGCAATTCAGGAGCTACTTCAACCATCTGTACAGTCCACGCGGACAGTTATGGCGATATCCTCATCAGTTCATCCTGTGCAAGACATTCCTATTATTCAGAACAGCTAAATACCATATAGGCATAGGTGAATAGAAATGCTACAGGCTTTAACAGTCTGTTAAATGAACTACAAACTACTTCGTCTTCTCCAAAGCGTTATCTCACTTTGACTTACTCAAGCTAAGCGCACTCCTTCCTCTAGTGTTCAAGGCTGCCCTACAAGTTTTGGGGTTGCAACTTGATAGGTCTAATGCTATCCTGTGCATTTACTTCAGGTTACAGTAAACATGAAACAATTGGACCAAAATTATTCTATATTTGTTTTCCATTCTGCAGTAGAATAGGGGATCATGTACATAGGGACTTCACGGGTAATTTAAAGAAAAAAAAATACCAAACCATAACTGTTTGGCATTAGCTTCACTTGTGTGCTCTCTTCCTTCACTGACTGAGCCCTTTTTTCCCTGCAGCTTAGGTAAACCCATTTTCAAGGACAGACTTTTGAAGCTGTAAAGGGATCCCAACATAGGAGCTAATGCTGAATAGCTACTCAACAGTAGATATTCCATGCTTTCTGTCACATACAACTTCCAAACGATTGCAGAGGATGCAAAGCCTGACAGGTGAGCAAGCAAGACTATCAGCTAAAATGAGTAGCTGAAGCCCCAAACTAAAATTCTTACAGAACTGTATTCTAGAATAATATGCGAGCCACCTCTCTCAAGTTTCTCCTTTTCCTTTGTTTTTCTTTAGAGTCTGACACTCATTTCCCCTTGGAGTGCAACAGCTTTGGAGGAGCTTCTTTTAGATGTAATTCCAGTCACGATGTGCCTAACAGAATTACGACGGATGGGTAAATGCTGCAAACTGATAGCAATTAAGAAAAACCTGTCATTTGTTTTGCTATAGATCAGCACTAGCAATTAACAAATGGTGAAAAAGCATGTAAACTACTCCTTGTAGCAGATGAACCAAGTAAAGGCATGTTTCTATGAACGCTTGTGCTTCTCCTTTACTTACATGGTTCCCATGAACAGTGACTTAAGAACAAATTTCATTTGTTTTAAGAGTCAAAATCCCACCTTTCCTGCATGTATTTTTGGTAACCAGGTTAAATACTGCAAACAAATCCTGAACCTTAACAGAATATTTTGACCTCATTTCTATTTAAATAAAGCAAGACTGTTTAGTACTGTAATTGGAACACAAAAAAAACTATCAAGAAAATTGTGTAACATTCTGCTCTTTTCTTTTCTAGGCACAGCAAGGATGAAAGGTTTTTTTCTTTTCTTGTTTGGGTTTCAGTTTAAAAGATCACACATATTACATGTCGCCATAATTCCCATTACCTGGATTTCTCCCATATACTGAGAGTTTTACATAATAATATTAGTAAGGTAAATGAAGACACGGTTGTCCTTCAAACATTTACAACCAATGCTATACACATCTCTGTAGTGTGCCAGTCTCTGAATCTCTCCTCTTGTGTCTCAGATTTCTTCTTTACTCTGATCTTTCTATTCCCTCCAGAAGCAATCTCCTAACCTGTGTAAGTGCTTAATGGACCATCTATTTCATCTTTACCCATCTATTTCTTCTTTCATGCATCCTTGTCTGTACTTTAAATCCTCAGCTAGACTTGGGTGCTCATTCTGCAAACATTCACCTACTCCATGGAGGCACCCCTTGAAGTTACGCTGGCACATAAACGTTTGCAGAATCATGTTTTATTCCAGCCTTCCTTTCCTCTGTTTAGCTCATCTCAATGCCCAACAATCCAGTGGCGAATACTACTCAGAACTTATCTAGAAACCCATTTGCTCTCCTCAAGGCTCAAACACTTACCCAACCAAGTCATGTTCTGATTGTATGGTCTTTAAACTGGCAAAATTTACCACCTCTCCATGCCCAAATCCCCATCTTTTAGCTGATTTTAGGTCTGAGCCTGCAATGAACTGTGATCAGGTACAATTTCTCTGAAGCCCTGCAAATCCCTCTAACATCAGAGCTTTTGAAAGTATTGTTAAGACTGGTTTTACTTTTATTTTGCAATGTGTCTTCTATGGTGGTATCTGAATAATCACGTATCTACTTCAATTATAGATCAAAGTTGAAGAGACATTAATTATTAGATGTGTTGATAATTAATTTTAAGATAAATATATTTACTATGCCTAGAAAAAGATGCCTATGACATTAAGCTGCTAACTGAATTTGATAAGATCTTAATTAATGTATTATTAACACATTCTGTTTGGTATTTACTTGCCAAATTACATTTAATCGGTATTATTATGCTTATGAGATTATTTTTTTTCTGTCTAAAGTTTTGCGTGAGCTTAGATACTCTTGCCTGATGACTGTTTTCTAGCATTCTTTGGTACTTGCCCTTTTGAGGTCCACCCATGCCATCCCACTAATGCACACCTCAGCTTCTAAAACTCTGTGACTTCTAAAACTCTGATAGTTACGCTGCTTTGTAACAACGTATGGATACTGTGCGCTAACCTGATTACTGCATGGCATTTTCCTTCAGTCACTGTTTTAGCTTAATATGTGGCTGTAAGGAAAAACAAGCAGTGGTAAAGTGTATCAGTATCTGTACTACCTCCTGAACCATTTTGAAGTGGAGATCTTTAATCCTGAACACCTTAATTTTCAAAATGCAAAATGCAATCTCTCCCTGTAACACTTCACAGTCTGCAACAGTCTCATTCCATGGGAACAAGGATTAACTTTGCCTTTCTGCCAGGGGCAAATTGCGCACTGAAGTTAAGCAAGTAAAAACAGCGGGGCTGGCAGTTCACCCAGAATATCTATCATCTTCTGCATTCTAGAAAATTCTCATTTTTGTTTGTTTTCTTGTGATAAACTTTCTAGCAATAAAACACAGACTGTGTATTTTAGTTGCATTCTTTTTTATTTGCACTGCCAATTTCTATGCCAACTCAATAAAATTCAGGTCTGTACTTTATGCGGTATGCTGAATGAACTTAGAGAAAAATACAATAATGTAACAAAAGCTGTTTACCGGCTGGATCATTTAAACATGCCCATTTTACTACGCTTGATTTCAGTGACGCTATGCCACTAGTAGAAGTGCTTGTGTTCTTAACTGTTTGAATACAATTCCCCTCCATTGCTTCCAAAGACCACCACTAGAATAAGTTTTGTATATTTATATTAAATGCATGTTGGTCTACGGAACAACTTGAGTTTTCAACCGATAAGGTGTAGAATTAACCACATCTGCACCATTTCTCAATGATTTACAATTGCACTTGCTAGATTGGGAACCACTGCAGAAAAGTCACAATCAGATCTGATTATTCTGGGACTCTTTATAATTGCTTTGAGATGCTGGGGACACCCCAAAGTTGTCTATGTCGGTGCACAAACTCCACTTTGATTGCATGCAGGGCTAGATACCCTTCCCGTAATTCTTCAGCTTTTATGTTGGAATGAAATTCTTTCCAAAGTTCTCATAAGGCATCAGTTAACATGAACAGCTCCCACCAAAGGGCAGGGGTTTAAGGATGATGGAAAATCTACACTTGGAGGAAAACCATCCCTGACTTGAGATGAAAGACATTCACCAAAGAGAGAACAAGTGAAAGCAGGCATGCTAATGCCAGTTCTCACTTCCCCCTCTGCCCCCACAATGGCCAGCGATGAGAGATTGGCCAGGGCTGTCTCCCCTTACTTGCTTGCTGATCTAACCATCTCCCGGGGTATAGCCCCTTATTCCCCCTCAGCAACGCCATGTTATCAGTGAAAAGCAAGGGAGCTGAAAAGAGCCAAGGAGATCAGAGCTGAGATGTTCTTCCTGCTGGTAGCATAAGGAAAGCTCGCAGCATCCATTTTGGGAAGGACAGGATGAAGCAGCACGTATAGAACAAAGAGCGAGCTGAAAAACCTAAAAATGTGACTGAAAAACAGCATTAAAAACACTTAAATTCCAGCAGAAGGAGGGCTTGATGTATTTTTGGATTCAAAGGACAGACACCAGTACACCTCTTTTTAATAACACAACTTCTACAAAGCTTTCTGTGTGGAAAAGACAGGCTATGGTTGGTTTTATGAACCCTTCTCTTAACAGCAGTCCCAGCTCTTCCACAGAATGGTCCACGAACCCACAGACTAACGCATCAAGAGCTGAAGCATGGTTGGAATAAGCATTTTCAGGAGAAAGATGCCCTTCTGAGTAATTTCTCACCAACCAGGACCAAGAAAAGTTTGTCTGGAGCACAGAGGAAAAGGTGGACCTTTGAAAGCCTCAAACTGCAGAGGGCTCTCCCACTGCTGCTGTCTTGATTCCTAAAAAATCTTTAGAAATAAGGGGGAAGGGCAGGGGAAGGGGAAAGGGGAAAGAGGGAAGGGGAAGTTTGTGTAGGCAAATAAATTCCATTAACCTTTGCCAAATCTTGTACTTGTTTGCTTTTAGTGTTCAAGCCCTGAGTGAAAGTTTTTAAACTAAGAAAGGCCCTGAGAAATCAACTCTTAAGATTAGTGACCCCACGGCACGTCCCACTTCTAGTAACAGCAAAAAGCACGCCCAACAGCAGTGAGAGAGATCAAGTGAGGCACACAATCAGAGAATTAGTGTGACAGTGGACTGGGAACAAAACACAATGGCCCACAGAGCGCTTGCCTGAAAGTCACTTTTACAACAAGCCTCGTGAAACCATTTTGTTGCGCCATGGAGTCAGCGTTGCGCTTCTGGAAGAATATCCGTCGTTAAGGGGAACCCTATTCCTCCCTCACCCCCGAAGCGCTTCCGCAGTCTGCTTTAATCCCACCACCGCAAACTGACTGTTATTCTCCCACACGTTTTCCTGACCACTTTCGGGGTACGGCCTCTCCACAGGGGTACGGCCTCTCCACAGGACTCCCACCCGCAGCACCGCAGGCACTGCCGGGGCCTAACGGGCAGGGGAGCTCCGCTAAGGGGGGGGTAGCTCGCTTCCGACTGCCTCCGTCATCCCACAAGTAACATAAAAAGACCGCGTTCCTCCTCCTCGCGAGGCACGTAGACATACACAGCTGAAGTAAATTTAGCAAAAAGCAGGAGGAACGGCGGCGGCCCGCCGCGCAGGCGCAGTCCGCCCCGCCCGCCGCGGCGGCGGGAAAGGCGGCCGGCTCACTTGCGCATGCGCACGGCGCGGCCACGACCTGCCCCGGCGCTCCAGGCGTAGCCCGGAAGCGTCTCGACCGGGCAGTATAAGCCGATGGAGAAAGGTTCCGGGATAGGTTTAGTTCCGGGGGCTCCTCCGTAGGAGCGGCCGCCGCCATGATCCCGATCCCGGTGGTGGTGTGCGTGCTGGGGGGCTGGTGCGCCATCTACCTGGCGGATACGCTGCTCAAGGTGAGGGCTGTGGGCGCAGGAGCCCGGCGGGAGCCCCCGGCCCCCCGCGCAGGCCGCTTCAGTCCCCCGGCCCCCTCTTCCGCCTCCCCCGGGCGGGGTCTGGAGCCCTCAGAGGGGAGAGGCCTCCCCGCCTCCCCCAGCCCTCCGAAACAGCGGAGGAGGCGGTGCTGGTGCTGGTGCTGGTGCTGGTGGTGGTACTGGTGGTGGTGGCGGTGCTGGTGGTGGTGGCAGTGGCGGCGGTGGTGCTGGTGGTGGTGGCCAGGCGGCTGCGGGGGTCTCGGGCCTGTATTCCAGGACTAAATCTGTGAAAACGATAGGGAATTCGGCCTTTAGCCTGGTGGTTAAACGGTTCTGTGGCACCTTAGGGTGCTTTCTGGGCTTTAAAGTATTAGTATCTTAAAAAAAAAAAAAAAATCAAAAACCAAACCCCAGCCTTAATTTATAAGTTTGCTGTGCTTTATAATTAACAATGATTCGTCTAAAATGACTGTATGAAAAACCATAACTAATGCACACTTTTTTTTTCCTACTGAACTTCCTTAGTTTTACTGAAAGAAAAAAAAGTTGAGACAGAGCTCAGTACAAATACTTTTTAAGGAAATAAACTTCATAGAGTATTCTAAGGCTCATCTTTTTCCTCCTGACGGAGAGGGGAAGGCTTGAAAAGAAAATACACCAACAAGATACCACTCATTGTATCTAGGGATGTGTTTGTGCATTGCACGAGTCTCATGAAGTGGTTTTCTTTTAAAGCTCGAGAGGTATGATTTCTAACAGATGACTGAAGTATGTACGCAAACTAGGATGTATGCTGGTTAAATACGAGGAAAAATGAAATGAAAGGTTTGATGCTCTTTCTCTTTTTTTTTTAACGTTAAAGTTTTTACAGTCCAGGAGCTGCATCTGCTTCTCCCAAGCACAGATAGAGCCTAGCAATTTCAGAGTAAAAAACGTTCATTTTGTCACTCCTGTAAAATATGGGAAGAAGTATGAGATTTTAGGTGGTGAGAAAACTTGGAAAAATAGGTGGCTCCCCCTGCTGCTAATTGTTGGAGAGCAAACGTAGCTCAGTAAGTGATGAGAGCTATTAATTGCCAAATAATGGCAATAAAAAATACAGTAATCTATCTGAAGATTTTTCAGCTTTTATCACATCAAGTCTGTATTAGGTATTTGGAAACAAACGTGGCACTGTTTTGAAACATGTTAGAAGATTGGCTGGATACCAGAAAAAAGTGCTCCTGACCGTAGGGAGACACACCAAAAACCACCAGAAAGGTCAGCCAACAGGCTGGTTTTGTTTTGACAGTAACTTTGTGTCTGATGAAGAATCTTAGCATGTGAAGCAAGACCTGACTTCAGGTGGTGGACCTGTTGTGCCACAGTGCTGAGACCCATTTGTATCTCTGAGATTCTGAAGATCTCTTTCAGCATGAGACGTTAAAATCATTCTCTTTCATTGATAAGAATAGCCACTGTTTTTCTTGTTACAACCTCTGGTAGAGGTTAGCAGTGGCAAGGGAGAAAAAAAACCAACCACATTGTTTGGAGCCAACTTAGTCCGTGATTTATGTTGAAAAAGAAGGGGGAATGCCTGGAATGCTATAGCAAGCAAGAGAGTCCAGGAGTTACATTTTAACTTTGATCTTTTAACTAAAAGTTGACAAAGGTTATTAATCGTCTAGAAGTATGTGGGAGCTGTTGGGTTTTAGTGGACTGCCTGGTAGATCTCATGTGCGTACATCTCAATGATAAGTTTCACTGAGCACCACAGCCGAAATAGAATTTAGATTAAATAACCAGATTTATATTATTAGGAAACTCAGGGTTGCTTGTTTTATTGCTGGTACTGTAAATCTCCCACCACATTCATAACCCAAGGCTGCTAGCAACTGTAGCAAAAGGCAGTCCCTGCTTAAACCTCAAATTACTTACAATTTAATTACACCAAGAGGATGTACAGAGCATGAGTGAAAAATAATACAGGAGTACTTTTCCATGCGTGATCCTGTTGATATTTTTGGCAAGAGAGGGATGTGTGCTGTAACTCTATGTTTATTCTGTAAACTTGTTCAATGTGCAATGTCTCTTGCTCAGTTTGTTGCCTTACTGGTTTTGTTCAAACATTTTGTTAGGCAGTCTGACTCTTAGAAAGTCTACAATATAGAAGACATAACTGTGTGTATAAATGCATTTTTGCACCAACAAATTCATATATTATAATATTGCTAGAGTTACGTTACAAGATTGTGTTAGCAAACTGAAAATATGCCGAATCAAGCTGGGACTTGGAATTTTAGGTTCCTCTTGTTGCTCTTCATTGAACCACTGGCATGAAAGTTTCCATTGAAGCTTGGATCCTACAAAAAGGAATCACTCAGGCAGACCCCTAAATTCCTGCTCCCCGGCATCCTAAATCATCCCGTTTCATTCTGCCTGAAGGATCAGGAATGAGCAAAGGCTAGAAGGTTGTCCCTCCTTCTGCTATGAGAAATAAAGGGTGCATTAGATGCATTCAGTCAAGGTTAGCCTTCGGCTTTTAAGGTCAGGAAGCTGAAATGGTTCAGAGCTCTTGAACAGATTTTGTCAGCAAAGAAGAATGTTAAGGACTCCCGCTTGCTGGCAGATATTTATGGAGCTCTTGGAGTATTTAGCAGACGTTCATTATTTTGAAGGCTTGCATAAATAAAAAAGGCATTGCTTTTATAGTAAAATTAATATAACAAAGATCACTTAGAACTCAACTTAAGAGCTACGGCCTGTGTGGAGGAAGTTTGAAATGAAAAATAGGATACCGACACACCTCATACCGGGGTGTGAGGGTGCACGTGGTAATGTGGTGATCCTACTGGGCTCAGGACAGGAGGAGCAAAAGTTTGCAGAGAGCTTTTTAATGTTTTGCAAAGGGATGCAGTCATTTAGTGATCATGAATGCCATTTACACACCTTGTGAAGAAAATGCAAAAGGAAAATGAATTTGGGTGCCTTTGCTTTTTTTTTCCCCATTTGGCAAATGTATGGTCAGTAATCCCATATTTCTCATGGAAAACTTCATGTTTATTTATGCCTTGCTAGTACAGTGGGGCTGTGGTGTGGTTGGAATGAATTTGAAGGGATGAATTTGTGGCGTTTCTAGGGAAAAAGTGGGTTTTGCATGTGATAAAAGGAACGCGTTTTTAAAGTGCCAAATCAATATATCCAATTAGCTTTATTATAATAATATGTGATTGGTTGGGGTTTTTTTGGACTCTGTGTGAATGAATGGGATGCACTTACTTAATTCCCAAAAGACAGTTTCTCTGTCAGAGGTACTTAATGTCATACGTATTTTTGATCTTAATTATCTGGTAGATCATGTGAGGATGTCTTTTTCTTTGTTTCTTTGGCTTATGTATTATTAATTGTAGAAGTGTAATCATCTTTGTGATCTGGAAAAGTTAGCAAATGCTGGGTCAGCAAATGCTGATCTAGTTGTGGACACTAAACCTAGTGGTGTCATAGGGAGTGACTGGTGTTGATGAGGGAATACATCACGATGAAAATTTCTGTCATTGCCCTCAGCTGACTGAACAAAAATGTGGCTGAAATCAGTAGGGTGAAGAAGAAGGAAATGGCAGACAAATATACAGGCAGAACGGATAAGTGGTGTAATAGGTGATACATGAACAATGACCTGAGTAAATGGGTCTCGTGTCCTAGGAAAATTGTTACTTGAAATAAATTTTTAGTGTTCAAATTTTAATTAATTCAACAAAATGAGAAAAGCTATGATTATAGTTGTGCCAGATGAGATCCTCACTGCCCACCACTACTGCAGCAGGATGGGAGGAATGTAAGGAACTTGGAAAGTTCTAAATTTGTTAAAAGAACCACAGAGGACAGCCAGAAACTGGTGAAGTTCCTCTTGGGGGTGGAGAAGGGAGCCTGTTGTGCACTACGCATTCCCCATGTCTTCATTAGGTGAAACTGTTCCCCACTCTGAACATCTTTTTGCCCAAATAAAAACAACATTTAATAAACAGTTTCCCAGATAAATTAACATCCCATTTTTCACGCCTTTCAGGAATCTAATTAATCAGACTTAACTTTCCTTGAAAATGTAAATGCTGAGAGTTAAGTTGAAGATGTTTTAAGTGCATGCCTATTTCTATTTTGATGTTTTATCTCTATAAATACCATTTACTTCTCAGGTTAGAACTCATAGGGAAACTGGGGAACAATGCTCCAGTTCAGACAGCTCCAACGACTTGTCTGGATTATGTCAAGAGACACTCCTGCCTTGGGAGCTGCCCAAAGTCGGACGGCTCAAAGCTCTGGTGTGCTTTTCCTGAGCTATGAGCTCCTCTTTCACCTCCAAGGAAAGCATTCCTTCAGTTGGGTTTCTGATACTAGCTTCCATGAAGCAGGCTGAGTAAAGCCTATTGAGAAGGCAAGTGCCATGTACTATAAAGTAGCGATTGCAAAACTATGTCTATCGGTCTATAATATCAGATAATACTGCAGATAAGTATTAATCATATATTTTATAGGTCACTTTTCTCATAAAGAGAAATCTTTGCAACTAGTAGCAAGGCATTGTAGCAGTAGTATCTTGAAATGCTGGGAAGTTATCATAGTGAAATCGCTGCTGCTCTAGAGGTTGATAATTTTAAATTCCTTCTGCTTTTTGTTAGTATGATCAAATATTTCAGAGTCTCTTTAGACATAGTCTTTGTGTTTGAAAAATAGACCTTATTTTTACCCTCACTAAAGGGTGTCCGCAGTACTGATCCGTATCTCACCAATATTAGAAACACTTTTTTCAACTGAAACCAAAAGAAGCCTTTTTCTTTATTGTAGTTTTTAAAATGTTTACTGGAATATAATTTCACATTGAAAAAAATACCATAAACAGTTCAGTCCTTAGCCTTCTAACCAGACAGTTAAAACCTATTGAAAGTGATTTAACACTAGGAAAGATGATACAAGATCTTGTTTGTCAAATTGGATACCTGATCTCTCTTGCAATCCTAGAACTGTTGCAATTTACATCAAAACAGTGGCATAACGTTTTCATATTACACCTCATACCTACCTATATGTCAAAATATAAATAAAGTGCAGGACATTTACCTAAGTTATACATCCATTTATATACAAAAAGATCACATTTACTTCTTGGTCACGTAACACAAAATCATCCTAGACGTTTTTGGTCAAACTAATTTTCCATTGTTTTGCAGTCATCCAACTCTCTGAAAGCATCTTATGAAGACTGGCTGCTGACATACGGCTTGAGCATCTCTCCTTTTCACATGCGATGGCAAACAGCTCTCTTCAACCGCCAGTTCTACAACTGGGGGAGATGGAAACCCAGATTTCTGTATTTATGGTATAAATTCAGGATTTTTTTTCCTCTGTCAAATACAGAGACAACAACTTAACCACATCTGTGCCTTTCAGCCTTAAAAGTACAATGGATAGACATGGTTATTTCACCAGGCTAATGATAAAACCAAACTAGTGTGGTTGCTGTAATTGTACTGTGCCAGTTCAAGTCTTTCTCCTCTGCTAAAAAATACATAGCTGTAATATAAATTGCATATTGAGATGCTATAAAACTAGAAATCTGTAAACTATTGTTACCTATGGTTTGAACTATACACAATTCTGAAGAGTACAGCTATTACATGTAATACTGCGTACAGAAGTAGGTCTGAAAGCAGCTTCTCATGTCCTAGATCTGTCCCTCACTGTACACTGAGCTCTCCCCTGATCACTAGAGTTTACAAAGTATTCAAAGACAGTTGCGTCCCTGTTGTCAATCGTTGCCCAAACATTCAGCAGCTGTACCTGCTTGAGAGCACATTGCTTACCTTCTGTCTTTTATATGCCTGCACCTTTCCCTGCTAAGATTGCACAGACTGGTTGCTGGGCATGGGTAAGTAAGCAGGGTGGTTAGTATGGGTGCTCCTGGACCGGTTTAGAAAACTATTGCCTCAGTTGCCTTCCTAGCATTACTTTATATCTGCTCTGAAAATATAAAATTAGTAAGGTTTGAATTTCTTTTCATTTCCTGTATTGCTACGCTCAGTGAGATAGTAATATGAGAGGTCTGTTTTGCATGGGTTTCTCTCGTATGTAGTGCTTTTATTATTTCAGTCTGAAATAGTTCTATATCAATCACAGTTTTTTAATGCGTATAATTTATTACAGTATAATGTTTCCACCAGTCTCTTTAATTAACATTACAAGTACGTGTTGCTTAAAATAAATCTACTAAATCCCAGTGGGCTTTGTTAAGGGTGGTAAGAGAACAGTTATGGTATTGTGAGAGGAAGAAGGACCGGTAGTGAATTGAAGTATTTTAGCTAGAAAATAAACTTTATCACATCCTTCAACTATTGGACATTGTAAAATAATAATAATAACAACACTGAATAAAAATTCACCACTAGGTGGACTGATGTAAATTGAATGATTTTCAACACTGATTTTAATGAAAAATAAATTGGTGAGAAGGACAATTTTTTTTAAGTAACTGATTTTAATCTGGTCTTGTAGTTGTACCTTTTAGTTGTTGTTCTTTAAAAAAGGCTGAGTCTCATTTATTGGTCTTTAGCTCTTTTTATTGTTTGTAAGGAAGATGCAAAATTTATTGAAAAAGGTTATATAAATAAATATGTATGCTGCCCCATCATTTGATCCAGGTCTCTAGATATCTGATGGTGTGGTGCAACATGGTACGTTATACATTGTTAGTGAAGTTTTTCTATTCATAGCTAAAGGCAAGTTACGTGTATTGGGTAACTGAATAAAATTTAGAATGTGTAAGAACAACATAAAAATATTTGAAAATTAATCAGGATGTAGTTTGGATGCAAAACATTTATTAAACAAGGAAAATATTATATGTTATTAGTCAATGTTATTAGGATATGTTATTATCGTTACTAGTTTCCTTTAGCTAATATTTTTGTACTGGATTGTTGATACATGAATGGTAGTAGCATCAGATAAGTTTTGCCCTATGAGTTTGGTGTGGCAAGTTGTGCTGAAGCAGTTACATGCTCGGAGAATATACCCTATCTTCTTGCGGCTATGCACTGCTAAACTATTTGCTTCTCTTTATAGGTTCAGCATAGGAATGGTGTTTGGTATCGTTGCCATGTTTGGCTCTGTTATTCTTCTCGGAAAGACACTGATGCAAACACTGACACAGATGCTCACCGAAGCACCGAAAGCCCAGAATGATCGTATGCTGCAAGTTGTGGTAAGTGTTCTCTCCTCAGGTCTTTATTCGAGAGTTGTGAACTGATCTTAACCAGCCTCCTAATGGGGTATGTGATGCTTAAATTCTCCCATGCAAGAATAACCTAACTCCTGACATTCATCTACATAAAAATTTGCTGGTTTGTTTTCAGCCTTAAAAATGGGGAGTGGAGGTAGTAAAACAGGGGAAGGCAAATGAAGACAAACATGTGGAAGAGTTTATATTAAAAATTCTCAGGAGTGAGAGCTGGCTAGTAATTTGGAAAAGCCCTAAATTATCATAGTATTAAGAATACAAAATGGAGCTAAGAATTTCCCTGCTCTGAGCTGTGCAATGTAGCAGCACTGGTGGCCTTAAAGTTTGCAGAGCACATCCATAATCCACAAGAAGAGAGGTGTTCTATTTCATTTATTACAATAAAAAACATCAGTGGAAAAGGAAAGAAGTGTAAAGAGCTTTGTGTGATAGTGGAAGCAAAGATTCATTAGTGAAGAGATGGCATATTTTTTGATTGTTCAAGGACTTATGCCCTAATTTACGGTGTGAAATTGAAAGTGCTGTTTCTGGCAGCATCTAGTCAAAGGCCTAATAACAATGTATTTGTTTTATGGATTTCTGATGCTGGACAATATATTGTGTGGTTTTAGAAAGGAATGTATTTCACAGAATGGGAGAGATTGCAAATACTGTCTGTTTTATCTCTGCGCAAGGCAGCAGTGGAAGAACTGACATTGCCTTACAACACTTTTAACTTGGAGGGATTCCTAGCCACCCTTATTTCCCCAAGAGTGCTATCTCGCCAGAATGTACGGTCATTTTCCAGAAATGCAGAAAGTCCTATGAGATTGCTCTGCCTTCTGCTGCATGGCCTAGAGCCGGAGTGCCTAACCATTTTCCTCTATTTAAATACTCAGCTCGTCTAACGAACAGAAGTTGGGAATTGTGTGCTGCCGTGGTAGGCCTTCCTCTAAGTGGTAAACTGACTACGTGCAGCTAGAATTAAAAAATTGCATGAGTGCGGGAAGCCTGATCATTGGCACGTGCCATAAACTCGGTGCCTTTGGGACGGTTTGGGTCTGTCTCACGCAGGGTGAACGCAGCAAAGGCAGTATGTGTTGGCAAAAGCAGGCAACGAGACCTGGGAGAGAACTGCTGGTACTGCCAGGGCAGTCCCCTGCTCCACAGCCTGCTCCTGAATGATCTCCAGAAGCAGACAGGAGCAGGCAGTCTCTGCGTCCAATAGAGCACTGGTTAGGCATGAGACAGAAAATTGTTAATTTACATGCCAACAGAGTCTATCCTAAGCATGTATGTCTGCCTTACATCTTCATTTCCTGAGATCGTTATATGGATTGATCCACTTCTGTGACACCAAAGCAGTCAATTGCGATATATTGCTCTTTGGAGAAAGTAACATAGAGGCAACCAAAGTAAAGGTGAGCCTTTGGAATTAATCTGGTGTGAGTTGGAACTGTGAAAGCAGAAATCTAGGATAATGTTCACGGTTTCAATGTGGAATTGATTCCTCAGTGACTGCCTGCTGGCAGTATCACTGCACTCAAACAAAGGACAGACTGGTACTGAAAAACATGTAATATATGGGGATAATGTCACGTATGGGGAGAAGGTTACTTTTCCTAAGATGGCTCGTGGTTCTCTTTCTTTCCTACCTCATTCTTTCATTTCCAAATGGTCACAGTTGTATAATTCTGCCTTTAAAAGTGTTTAAGTATTCTTTTTGAGGGGAATGTGCTAGCATAAGTTGACACAAAAAAGTGACCCATGTGTGGTTGCAAAGAGGTGAAGACAAGTCAGGAGGACCTTCTCCTCATTTAAATTAGTTATTTGTATTTGACTGCCTGGAGGAGAGTAAGTTGGGGTTTTTTTAACTCAACTTTAGCCTGTGGCATAAATCTGTTTAGCCTTTGGCTATGGAGAGAGGGAGATACCGTTCTGCTTATGTTTTATTGATTAAGATTTTTGTACCCTTCCTCTTTTGTTCAGTCATGTACTTTATATAAAACACCCATCTGTAGGCAACTGGGCTGTTTTTCTTCAGCTGCCCCCCTCTTGTGTTGGTTGCCTGTTGACAAAAGTGGGAAAGAGGTAGATCAGTTACTAGCAAAGGATCTTCTTTTACTAAAGGCATTTCCAGAAGACCATAAAATATAAAATGACAATGCTTATTAGCAAAATACTGCTATTTATTTCAGAACCCTTCATAAGAGTTAGCTTCCCTTTTAGGTGAATCTTAAACTAGCTTCTTGGACGTGAAGTCTGGAAGCGTCCGGGGCTGTGTTCTAACGGGCTATCGTGATGGTGGTGTTAAGACGACAACTCTTGCTATTGCTGTCTGTCCTCCCGCGTGCCCGGAGCAGAGGGCCTCTGGCAAGGCCAGTTAACTGATGCACTAGTGCCACCAGCTGATGCTGTAATACATTCGGTGGATGCTTAACGAATGAAGAGCAGCTGTCTTCCTACAGCGAGGTACGATAGTCGTGCCTGTTAAGATAAATAGCTCAGTCATGATCACGCTCTGGACAGAATTTGTGAGATGATTCGGTTTAACATTAATGGAAACAGTCTTTTGAAGGATTTCTTTTAGCTAGATTGTCTCACCGACCTATCGTAGAGTTCTGCTGCACGGGTAGGTGAATGCATACAATCGAGGAATGTGCGGGACCGAATGAAGGTAGAATCGAACGGGATCTGCTCACTTGGATCTGCATCCTTTTGTGTCCCACAAGGGCAGCTTTTAGAGAGTCCTATAGGAAGGCCGGGAATTTTTACCCCTAGCATCTCTCTTCTGCCACTGGACTGCAATGGAAGTTGTGCTCACGTCAGGTGTTAGTGACTGCGGTGGAGCGTGCCCTGCCGCGAGCAGGGAGAGCTGCGGAGCAGACGGGAGACCTGTCGCAGAGCAAGCGGCAGAAGTGGCCTTATCCCACTGCGGCACGGCAGCTGAGCGGGGATGGGAACCGAGCAGGAGGAAGGTCCCTCAGGAGGAAAGAGGGGATGGTTCCTCCTTCTCTGACTTTGAAGCCTGTCTGGAAGCAGCCGGTGTCTCATGACTAGTACAGGGAAGGACTTGGGGAGCACTGGGAATCCACAGCAACAGGAGGAATGCGAGGGGACTGCATATTATGTCTTATATAAATCAAAATAGTACACTCATTTCAAGTGCTTTTTTTTTTAAAGGTTAAATTGCTGTATGTAGACTGCCAAAACTTGAACAATAGACAAAAGTTACCCTTTTTTTGGCCTTGTAAATTTGGGATAGTCGCGTGATTTGGATAGCGAGAGAGAAGGGAGACTGACAGTTCTGGTTGTAGGCTCATTTTTTGAACTTTTAGGGCTCATAGTGTTTTAAGTGCCATACAGTCTTTTTAGGGTTTTTTTTGAGGGGTGGATCTTCTCCATAGCTACATGACTGGCTGCAGGAAATTGTCAACTAATGCTCACAGTTGCCAAGCCTGTTTCATTTGAGTGGAAGTCTGTGTACATTTTTATAAACTTGTTGAGCTTAATATAGAGTAGGACACATTCTGTCAGGGCTGTGGGGAGTAAGTAGGGTGGGGAGAAGGCTTTTGTGCCTGGAGAGCTTTTCAACCTTCAACAAAAGAATATATATTTAATATATTTTAAAATACATTGAATAAATTGGGAGAAGAGGTACAGACTGATAGTGCTGCATGAGAACAGCCCCTGTTCTGTTGCGGGTCTGAAGAAGCTGAGTGAGAGCAGCAAGTTTAGGGGCAGAATGATTTGTCTTTGTACCCCTTGGTTTCCTCCTGTGTTTTGTTTTGTTGTCATGCCCACATCAACAGGTGCCTGGTGTAAACTTGCCTGTCAGCCAGCTGACCTATTTCTTCTCCGCAATCCTCATCAGCGGTGTGATACATGAAGTCGGCCATGGGGTGGCAGCTATTCGGTAATACAAATTATTTTTCTCTTACTATGTGCCAACAAAGCCTAATATTCCAGAGCATGTACTTACAGGTGGATGTTGTTCGCACTGCTTCGGTTTATCTAGAGAGTCTGTTTATTCTGTGTTTCATAGCTTCCTTAGATTTTAGGTTTGGAAGGGCGTACAATTAAGGATAGAGTTTTAATGTAGTGTCTATTCTACAGATCATGAGAAAGGACTTCTGCTTTGCAAATAAACCATGCTGCCTCAGGTTTAAAATAATACTTCTTTAAAGTGGTCCTGTTTTTCACACAACAGTTGCATTTCTGCAGCTGTGGCACTTGAAGAGGACCCATGTGCTATTGCACAATGGTACTTTAAAATAGATTTTAAATTGATTTGTTTAAACATAGCTTGTGAAGTAGCATACAAACAGGCTGAAGCAGTAACTCAGTCAAATGTGATTTGCCCCTATTAGTCTCAATGATGTGTTAGTTTTCATCAAAGATGATATTTTTAATGTCATTTAACTATGATGATTACTTCACAAAGAAGTTATTTGACATGGTTAGTCGTTACTGTTAAATGGCACTCTAACATAAGAAGGTTAAGTGGTGGTTACTGGGACTGATAGTCAGGTGTCCTCTGCATTTCTCCTGGACATTGTCATTATGTGTCCCATGACCGTGAAGCCCTAAGCTGTTTCTCTGATTTCCGTGAGCGTAGGGAGTCATGACTGCATCTTAACCCATTGCTACCTTTTTTTATAACCCCAAGGGTTCTCAATTAAAGGGCTGGTTTGGGACCCTCTGTGTTTCATATGCTCTGTTTGTCTCTCAGCTTTTTTCCCCTAATATCCACAGGGATTTTTCTGTGGAGGATGAAGCTCTTGCTCATCCCACCACAGGCAGAAGCAACAAAATTTCCATTCTCTTGCAGTGCCTTCACATGCTGCTGGCTAAGGGCAGAGAAGCCAGGAGTAACTACAGAGCTCTTCTATAAGCAGAATGACTAATTCTTACACCTTAGTGGTGTGATATCTTCATTCAAGATCTGGAGCAAATGCTCTGATATTCAAGTTTGGGTTATGTCAAAAAATTGATTCCCGGCTATTCCAGGGAAGAAATTAGTTTGTCCAATGTACATTGCTGTTGCTGTTGCTCTTTTCTGCTTGACTTTTTTTTTTTTTTTTTTTCCTTCCTCCTAGCACAGGTTGGGTCTATAGTGCTGTTACGGTCAATCCTCAGGGTTTAGGCTTTACTAAATAGCTATGCTGTGTGCAAGTTTTACTATTCTGGCAAATCACTTTGACTCCCTGAAATCTAATACACTTTCGCCAACTTCAGTTCAAGATAGGATTGGCTGTGAACTACAAGAGCTTAAAATATTTGAGCCTTAGCTTAGTCAAGGCTTGTGCCAAAAAAGCCTTTTCTTCTTTCCTCTGTACCTCCTACCCAAGTCATGAAATCATGTATAGGCATTAGACTGCCTATTACTAATTGGTAGCATGGGTGTGTCTGATGACTTTACTCTGGGGAATTAATGTATTACTTCATTCTGATTAGTTTTGTATAATTCTGTCTCGTCTTTAATGTATATGCACAATAAATAAATAAATGTGAATAAATAAAATACTATGCCCAGTGTACTGTCTCAGTAAAGATATGGGATTAGCTGATCCATGCCTGGTTTGTCTTGGAATAATAATTGGAATGTAATTGTTTTGGAACATGATTGTCATGCCCCTATAAGTCCCTTATGAAATTTCTAGCTTCATAAAACCTTTACATAGTTATTCCAAAAAGTGCCATTTAAAGGCAATTGTAAAACCTCTGAAATATATATATTATCTGTATGGCAGTGTCAGCTACTAATATATTTAAATAGCATTTGTCCTTTTAACTTCTTGACTTGTTTTCATTTTTTCAGAAGACATTTCATTTTTGTTATGACATCTCATTTTTGTTAGTTTACAATTTACTCTAAATTTCACTTAGGAGAAGCAGAGAAATTACAAATTCCAGAAATCTGTAAGTGTTTCTTTAAAAGGAAAGTGATTGCTTCTTCCAGATAATTTTTCATAGATTAGTTTGACACTGCATCCTACAGGCTGCCATTTTTTTACTTAAAAGAAAAAAATCCCCCAAATGTTAAAATATGTGTTGACTTGAAAGTAGTTTGGGTTTTTTTTAAGTATTTTATGAGTTGCTGCTACCAGGAGACAGAAAAGAAGTTGAACTTATCCTTTGTTTTTTACCAGGCTTACAAATGTGTGCTGCTTAAAAGTGGCAACTACTACAGAAAACATCCTTTAGTTTAATTATCTTTCAATTATTTGTATTGTGAAAAATAAGTTAGTTTTATAATTATAATTTTAATTATTGTCATTGTCAAAAATATGTGTGCTATGTAGAATCTCTCAGTTTTTCTTCTGTTTGTTTACAGCAACACCACTTCATTTTTCTTTTCTTTTTAAGAGAACAAGTACGATTTAATGGATTTGGGATTTTTATCTTCATTGTCTATCCTGGAGCATTTGTTGACCTGTTCACAACCCACTTGCAACTGATATCTCCAGTCCAGCAATTAAGGATATTCTGTGCAGGTAATAGTTTGTGCTTTTTTATTAAGTCTTTGCTTAGCACAGTTACTTATTCTACAGGCATCATTTGTGAATCCTTGATGGAGGATTGAAGGTTTAAAATGAAGAAGTACAAAAGCTTCTCTTTACCTAAAGGTCATCCTTCTGTTCTGAATCTAAATTGTGATTTCAGAAAATCATTTGAACGTTACTGTCCATATTGTGCTGCTTACTGGAGGAGACACAGTTTCTAGGAGCTTAAATGAGTACCAATTTCCTGTCATGAAGAACGTTACTATATCCTAGATCTGATTCAAAATAGATGTGCATAAGAAATTCCAGTTGCGCGCTTGGGGAAAAAGTGTGGTTTGTGACCTTCCTCTCTCTCATTAGAATAAGCTCTTACACCAGCTCAGGTGCGGAAGTTTTTTGGTTTGGTTTGGTTTTTTTGATGCATACTGCCTAAGTAGCAAAACCTTGGAGCACGCAAGCTGGAAAATACTCAGCCAGAAGACTGGTAGTATGAGAACATCACTTGCTGTCACAGGTGAACACCCCTGAGCAATTCACTACTGTTTTCTGCAACAAGACCAATCTATTATGTGATTTTTCAATAGTATTGTGAGTGATTTTCAGTGATGTGTGAGTTATGTTATTATACAGGTCACTGTGTTTTGATGTTGCCATCAGGAGAAAATAAAAGCTAAAACACAAACATCTGAAGAGAATCACAGCTTTTGGCTCCAAATAACCGCCAAGTGTTTTTGATTTGATGTTTTTTGAAGTCTCTGGCTACTTGGAAGTAGAGCCCTGTTGCTGTGGAAAGTTAGACTGAGACTGTGTTACGCTACCTGAATCACTTGTATTACTGATTTCTAGAGACAAAGGTGGTTCCCAAACCACTGAAATAAAGATAGAAAAGTTAGCATCTTGGTTTGGTTCTTGATACTGATGATTTTCTATTGCAGGGGACAGTAGGACAGCAGCCAGCCTGTTGTAATGTTTAGATGCTAACATTGTTTCTTGAATATTGAAACTAAAACATTATATAGAGGGGTTTAGGCTGGGAGTCTGGAAGCCTTTAGCAAAGCATGTTTTCAAGCTTTCATAAGTCAAGTAAATGATGATAAATGTTAGGTAAGTAAATATATCTATATTCCAGATACCCTAATGAACCAAAATCATTCACTGCAGTAGGCTAACTTTTATGAAGCCTTCTTTCTCAAATAAATCAATTTCCATTTTCAGCTACTGTGAACAGAACTGAAAGAGAAGACATGCCGATTTTCAAAATGGGTTGCTTACATATGTTCCTGAGAAATCATCTAGAAAAAAAAGATTATAAGCTGTAATAGAAAATAATTGCTTGCATGTTTCTGATGACAAGCAAACACCTATAATTTTCAGGTTTCTTGGGAAACCTGAAATAGGGGAATACAGTAGGAACAAGTATGTTGCAAGAGTGATTAGCATCAATGGCTTGTTATCAGTTAGGTATAATAAATATATGCATTTTTTTACAGCTGATGATAGGTAGGTTTCATAATTAGGATGTCTGATAATGATAAAATGTGATATTCAGTAAACTTGACTCAGTTTTTCTTAATTGTCAGAGCTGTTGAATGAACCTATTCTCAGTGTTCTGAAGATCTGAGTTTACAGAGATATGCTTTCAGATTTTTGTGTGGCAGCTAAGTAAAAGAGCTAGAGTAGAGAACGACACCGAATATTCCTTTTGTATCCCACCTGTACTCTGGAGATTAAAGAGTATATTCGTTGTACAGCAGATGGCATCATGAGTTCAAGAATAGTGAATGAGCGTTCTTGTAAGACTTGTGATACTTTTGCATTAATTCTATGCCTAGTAGATGAAAAGTGCGTCCATGCAGCACTTTCTTATGATTAGTTCAAATATTCGTATTGCTTTTTGAGATCCTTTTTAATACGTTTTGCCTTGTCTTTAACAGAAAAAGGAGTTAAAGATTTTTAAAACATTATTTTAAGGGCTTTTAAGGGTTGTGTAGTGTTCCTTTTTAAATATAAGGACTTAGGTATCCAGGGATGAGGCTGTTTTAGCAAAATGAAATTGATGGCATACTCAGCAGTGTGCCTCTACAAGTATTCTCGTTTTGAGCCAGTTTATTTTTCTGTGGATTGGCTGGGATGGATTTGAAGCCTTTCTGGTTTAGACTTTCCTGCTGTATTCCACACAGCAAACTGTGTAGATTATGGTATGAAGGCCCATGTTTTCCTAGCTGTTTGGAAGTATTCCTTGTCACCCTTCAGCAGTTCCGTCACCTCTTTATTTATTTTAATTTTTTTTCAGTTTACTCTCTCTAGCAGCCACACTGTTACAAAGGAATTTTGTTTCTCTCTTAGATTTTGATCATTTCTTAAGCTGGAAAAAATAAAGTTTATTTTTAAGATAAAAAGGTTAAAACAATTAAGTTAAAATATTTACTTAACACTTTTGGGTTTGTTGCACTTGTGTGTGTGTGTGTACACGTATACGTATATGTGTGAGAGAGAACTGCATGCTGAAACATTTCATCTATCTGATTGCCTTTCAATGAGATGAATAAAAACTTAGAGAAAGAGAAATCACTTTAAGAAGCATCTACTAGGCTGCTTCTAATGGCAACAAACCCTTAGTTGAAGTACTCCAAAAATGTCTTTCATTTCTGCAGCATCAGAAACATTGTAAAAGAAGACCAGGCAACATGTAGAGATAGCCAGGGGAAGTAGGAGTTATGTTATGATTCCTGTGTTATATACAGTGGAAGAAAGATAGGTTTAATATGTTTTTAAATATATTTACTTCAGTTCCTATCCTGTAACTGTACTGTAAATATAGAACTGAATCAAACCCCTCTTAACAAGATGAAGCACTATAAGAAGGAAATAAGGAGTCTTCAACATTCCAAAGTTTTCCTGCATTGGTCATACAAAAATGTTTGTCCAAGAACACAAATGAAATGAGAAAATTTGTGTAGCACTGGATGTTGAAGGAAGCCAAGTGTGTCTTATGATAGCGATTCATTTCTTCCTATGGAGAACAGCATACTGTAAAGATTGCAAAGGAAAATATGTTGTCCAAAATAATGTGTCAGGAAATGCTGATTGCACAACTTAGTTTCTTGATGTGGTTTTACATCCAGATTTTCTTGTAAAAGAAGCCTTTTTTCAAATAATTTTCTAAACTTGTTTGACACATATACATGTAATTATTTTCATGGATATAATGTAGATGACCATGAAAAATACTGAATTACAACTAAATTTCATCTGTCTTGCTGACTAGGACAAACAGTGTTTATTCACATATAAGCCCATTGATTAAGATTATTAAATTCAACAGTTTATTGTGGTAGAAGGTGAAAAGTAATACATTTCATTCCACTAGTTTTTTAATATTTATGATTGATGACAACTCTGTAGATAGAAACTCTAGTTTAAGAATTGATTCAGAAGCCCAGTTTTTCTTCTGGATATTCTGCCCACTGCACACTACATGGAAAAGTAGTGTTATGTGATGAAATATCAATATGGTAGAATGACACCTTAAAAATGGACTTACCACTTCCCTGTCTTTTCTGATAGTATAATTCTCAGGGGTTCAGAGGCTTCTCTAAAACTCCCCTACAAAGTGACACCATAGAAACTTAAGTTTGTAAAGTAATACACATATACTTCTTTCCTGCCTATGTTCACAAATTAACTTTTCATCCATTCTGACAGTAATTATTTCAGGGAGGTTAATTAGAAGGTAACTGTAGAACCTTGCATTTCAAAAATGCCTTTTTGTTATTAGTGTTTATTTAGAAATGTGATTTTTTTTTTCCTTCTTTTTAGGAGTATGGCATAATTTTGTTCTTGGTGTTGCAAGTTTCATGGGTTTGTTTCTGCTGCCAGCCATTCTTTTCCCTTTCTATTACACGGGTGTCGGGGCACTTGTCACTGAGGTCGCAGAGGTAAGAAAAGATCTTTACTGGTGTCATATAATATGCTTTGTGACCTGAAATGTACCTGTGTCTCTTATTTTCACGGACAAATTTAGTCAGTGCAGCACTCTGCAGAATTTAATACATGGCACTTTTTGTCTGCTTAAAGTTTCCTTCTCAGTCTCATGTTTTCTAGTATTAGTAAATGAAGGAACATGGCATGAATAATGATAGACTATTGAGCATACTATAGAACTGTTTAGACATTTGAGATGAGTTTGCAGACTTATTTCTGGGGGTTTTTTTTAACTTCTTTTCAATATTGGCACCAAGTAAATCTAATGGAAACTGCATTATCACTCTAGTTATTACTATCTGTTTTTAATGTTAAAGATTATTTTGAGCTGATTTCCTTGCTTGTTTGGTCAGCTGGAAGCAAACTAGAGATAGACTGCTGAGTTTCTGGAAAGGACTGATTTTTTTCTGACTTAATCAAATACAGCACAGTTGAACAGCAGAGCTGAAAGGATTCAGTCTTTCTTGGATATGAAAGTGAACTGATAGAACTCAAGGACAGTGACATCTATTATGCTTTATACCTTTGAAAGTATAGGTACACCCTGCTTTGTTGAAAGATTTAGGGTATTAATTTAAGCTTCTTGAAGTTAAAATGGTGGGAAAAACCACAACGTATTAACTTGTATGAAAAAAAAGTTACTCAAATATGAAGAGGTCCCCCGAAACACTTGGAGACTTGCCCTATTCTTTTCTTTTTCTTTGCAATAAATAAGTTATTCTTTTTGCAGGATGTCAGCTTTGTAATGCTCTATCGTAAGTTGAAATAATCAATTCTAGCAGAGCCTGAGATTTTCCTATTTCTGTGGAAATAGCATCTTAAACTAAAGATTTCATTGCTATTCGGCAGAACTGTAAACAAATCCTTGTAGTTTTAGCTATAATAATATGACTGCACTGTTTCTTCTCAGGATTCTCCTGCCAATGGACCAAGAGGTCTTTTTGTGGGAGACCTTGTCACTAACCTACAAGACTGCCCAGTTTATAGTGTGGAAGACTGGAATTCCTGTCTGGGAGACATTTCAGAGAAGTCACAGGTTGGCTACTGTATAAGTGCAGCCACGCTACAGCAATTAAGCTTTCCAGCTAGAGGTATGACTTTAGGTGCTCTCTTCATTATTTTATATTTTATGATGTCTTAAAGACTATTTTGGATTTAGGATTTGTTGTGGGGACAGATTTCTCATGAGTCAAGTCTGCTATCCTGTCTTAAGCAGTGACCAATATGCCATTCATTTTTGTGGAATCTGAAAGTGAGGGAGAGGTAGATATAAGAATTTCTCTGGTCTTCCAGTCATCCTTTACAAATATCCTGTATGATCTGAATAATGAAATTTGCCTCTTCAGGTTATTGCATAACTTGGTTATTAGATAATACAATTATCTCCTCTATCTTTAGTTCAGCTATATGGATCAACTCAGTGATCTTTTGCAGATGTAAATTCCACACGTTACCTTACTGCTTTGATCAGCATGACATTACAAATTGTATGGCTTAACCCAATGATGTGCTTTATTATGGCCACTTCTTCTGATGTGTCTCACTATACGGGTTTTATGTTTCATTTGCTTCTTCAACCACACAATGTCATTGCCCATAAACTCAGTTTTGTCTGGATTGCACATATTGCTTCTACAACTCAGTCTGTTTCCTTCTGTTTTCATTTATACATTAGAGTGCTTGTTGCTGTAATAGCTTACCCCTGAGAAAGAGGGGAGGGGAAAAAAAAAGTCAACTGAACTAAACTAGAACAATAAACAAAAATTAAGTAGAACAAAAAAGAACAGTCAAGTTAAATTGGATGAATGTCTTGTGACATGCCCTAAAGCTCTCTCGAGTTTGTTTCATGCAAGCATCCATGGAGACTGAATTCCAAAGGTAAGGGACTGCCACTGAGCAAAACCTGTATGATGCTATTCAGAGCTTTAAAATTGTCGCTGCATTTTTCCATCATACTGGAAGTAAACAGGAGGTCAGCCAGCTCGACTACCCATGTTTTTTGATGCATTATAGTTCTCTTGTGAGACTGAAAAGGTAATTTTTTTTTTTTTTTTTTTTTTTACTATGTAAGGAAAGTAATCTTACAGCTGGAACTAAGATAAATATTTAAACTGGAAACTAGCGGAGTATGGGTAAGATCCTGCTTTTAGAGACCTAACAGTTTGGATTATCCCTCTGAAGAGGAGGGCAACTTTGGCACATGCTTTCAGCTGGGCAGGGATGGCAAGTAAGAACCAATTCTTAGATGCTCTAGGTATATATGCTCAGCTTCTGCTGATTTCTGAAATGCAGTTTCAGAGTCATGGATAATAAAACTGCATATTCTGCAACTGAACCAGTCCTATTTAGATTGAAATACTAGAGACTTAATACTAGAGACTCAATATTGCTTCCAAGCTTGGTTGCTGTATTGTGTTAGCAGCCCATTGTCCCACTGCTGCATTCTAATCAGACCAGTCTGTCTGCATTTTCGGAGCCATAAGCCTCCAGCAGTGAGAAATATTCTGCTGAAATTAAATGAACTCTGTTCGGTCACTAGCAGCTGTTATTTATCAAAATTTTGACAGTTCACAACTTGACATAAATACAGATATCAATAAAAATGTATCAAGCAAATAGACCCTATCTACTTGACCATAAAATGAATGGAGAGTAAACTATCTGAGTATGAAGCTAGACAGAAAACAGTGCCCCAAGGATCTTCTTGAAATTATAAAAAAAAAAAAAAGTGTTTTCAGTGTAGTTTATAAGGAAACTAATTTCATGGTCATTCACTATTCAAAAATATATGTGGTTGGTTAGCCTCAGGGTACTTGAAAAAAGGATTGTACGGTACAGTGCTTGCACCTGTAAGCCCCAGGCATAAAGCTCCATGTTAGTGGACTGCAGGTTATGCAGTGATAAATCAGCAACCAGTATGGCAGGCTTGATCTACCTAAGGAAGGTACTGCTGTGTTACTGTGACACAGATTCTTACAGTTACTATTCTTTTGTGGGTTTTCTTTAAAAGCTGTTGTTGTAGAGTAAGTTAGATTGAATTCATTTAAAGAACACTCATACAAAGATTCTGTACCAGACTACTTAAATCACGGTTTAAAACATAATTTATTCACTGCTGTGGCCTTCAAGGCTTGGAAAGCTTTCAAAACTTGAATCTTGTAAAGGCTTTCACATTTTAAAGAGGACTTTTTGAGTCTTCGTCATTTCCAGAGCCAGCCAGTGAAATCAGTACAGTAGCAGGTAACAAATTTCTATGCCAAACCTTAATGCAAATCGGGGGCAACAGATAAAAGTATTTTGTAACTCATAATGCTCAGAACACGGCAGTGGTAGATCCCCAGTATCTCA
Organism: Harpia harpyja; assembly: GCF_026419915.1. Taxonomy (NCBI): domain Eukaryota; kingdom Metazoa; phylum Chordata; class Aves; order Accipitriformes; family Accipitridae; genus Harpia; species Harpia harpyja. The sequence continues at coordinate 1,980,154 of NC_068947.1, forward strand.
AGGAGATTTACTGAGATGAAAAAATCAGTGTGTGACATGATTGAAATCAGGTGACACTGTTAAAGTGGTGAAGCTTATTTTTAGTTGTGACTGAAGCACAGCTAGGCTCTGTGAATTACTATAATTCTTGAAGGCTACAGAATGATTGTCTTTATTCAGAGACTGATTTCTTTTCAGGAAGTTACTATAATATTGATCATTTGCTCTATGCCTATGTTCTTTAGTCTATAGGAGACTCGATGGCACAGTTGAATGTTGTAGTAACAACAGCCTCACAGACATTTGCTTTTCATATAGCAATAACTTGGACAGCCACCTGGTAAGTTACTTAAACTGCTAATTCTGTTTGGTAAATCTGAAATTATTTAAATTAAATTAGTAATATTTACCAACATTTATGCAGCGGACTCAAGTGCTTAAGAATACCTACAGTTTGTAATAAAGGTAGATGTGTATGTTATTCTCCCCATTTACAGCTTAAAACCCCAAAGCATTAGCCATGATTTTTCCCATGATCAATCAGTCTCTGGAAGAACCAGAAAAGATCTTATACCCCTCGTTCCTTTAGGCAGAAGCACACCTCCCCCATTTTCACCAGTGGATGAGAATATTGGTGAGAAGAAACAACTTTTGAGAACAAGGTGAAATTCCTTATTTTGGTGCTTCAGCCTTTAAAGGTACTGAGCACTACAGGCAAAGCCAAGCCCTGGACTATCTGTTCAGTTATTTTGTCTGAAGCCAGCAGTGCTGCTTGGTAAGTTAAACTAAAAACACTCAAGAGAAGGTCCTAGAGATTGCCCAGTTTCTTAAAATCAGGGCCTCCATTTGATTCTTTTTCACCATGTTGATTTTCTTGTAACATGGAAACATATAATGTTTCTCAGTAGGATTTTGACTTACTCTCTTCAAAGTACAGCAATGTTTGTTAAAGTACCTGATCCACATTTACAATGATGTATATTTCTGACAGTTCTCTTTACAAGAAAAAGAGCACAAGTAGGGACTCTGTAAACTTTTCTACCCATACCAGTTTGTTATTGTTTTGATGTCTAGTGATAAATACCCAAAGAAATGGAAATAAGTCTGTTCCTACATCTGCTATGTTTATAGTTTCTATGATGGTAAACTTCCCACTCCAGGGTGTTTTTGTGATATTTAACCATTGAGAATTGAGCACAGACCAGCAGTTCGCTTGAAATGTGACAGTGGCTGGTAACATCTTGGAGTTCAGCAAGATTTGATAAATCACTATCCCACTGAGCTTTGACATTCTTAAGCTCATAGCTGCTACTTAGGAACACAGGAGAAATAAAAGCATCCAGAAGCCTGTGACCTTCAAGTGTCCTTAGACTGACTGTGAGATTTGAACAATTATTTTAAATAGTCTTTGCAGTGCTCTGCAGCAGTATTTGAAAGTGTGCCCTCTCCCCTTCATTAGAATAGAAAGAGCTTGTATTGAGGTTAGTGGAGAGTGTCTGACATTCATGCGTCTGTGGGGAGTGTAACTATCAGGGTAAGAAGCAAGAAAACCTTTTTTTTTTTTTTTTGCTTAAGGCAAACAGTAGATGAAGAACTTTCCTTACTTGTGTTTAAGAACAAAAGGAAAATTATCACTGAGCTTTTGCGAGAGACATGAGGGTGAAAAACAATTTCCTGTTCCTTTCTGCTGTACTCTTTGGCGTGTGGGGAGCAAGAAAGATCTGGTCTTTCAGACTGCAGAGTGAAAGAGTGTTATAAGTAGGACTTGGGACACAGCACTGCATTAAGTCCTGTGTTTGTCTTAGTTGAGAATGGTTTCTTTAGCTACCAAACCTACCTAGCTGGTAGGTTTGTTGGTTTGTTTGCTGAGCATAAGGTTTTGTTCAGCCAAATGAGGTTTTAGATGAATGAAGACTAAAACTCCTTACACAGGTAAGTCACTAGTATGTTGATGCAGGCTCTTTTCATTAGAAACTGCTGACTCATGTTTAGATGTCTTGATTTTTTTGTTGTGCATGTGTGTACCTTTTTAAAAATAGTTAGTTTTTATTTCGGTACACGTGCACACCCTCTCTTCCACATTCCACCAAAAATGGAATGACAGGCTGAATATGTATCAGGTAGAGGTTCTGCAGGATTTGATGAAACAACCCAAAAAAATCAGATTTCAGCTCTTCTTGGGCTGGTAGTATATCAGTGAGGCACTTCCTTTGCTTTAAAAAGGAATATGTAGTACCTTTTATTCTGATCTGTTGGAAAATACCTTTAAATTTGATAATAATTTTAAATGCCCTTTGCAGTATGCCTGTCTGCCAGCACGAAAAGTTATTGAGGCCAGCAAAGTCTGTCGAACCAACATGGACTGCCAGAAAGACTTTGTTCCAAGCTTTTGCGTGACTCCTTCTTTAGAGAACCAAACAAGGCTAATCAGGGTAAAACACCCACCCCATATTGACATGCTGTATGTAGGACACCCCATGCATCTTCAGTACACAGGTTGGTATTATTTATTAAAACAGTTTAACAAAAAAGATTTCTAATATGGTTTACTTTGCCTGGCTGCTTGAACAAGGTCTTGGAGCGCTTGTCAGTTAACTTGTTTAATGCAGAATCCATTTCTTGTTACAGCCAGTGGAGAGACATGGACTACTCAGGCCTAAAATGAAATGTGCACAGTGCAATGAGTTACGAAGGTAATAGAAACCATATGTGATACGAGATGGTTGTTTTTTCAGAAAAGTATGAAAGGGCTATTTCTATAATAGATCTCGCTCAGGTTAGTCATGGGAACCAGGCGCCTGCATTTTCCTAACACATGAACTTCTCAAAATGCTAGTGTAAAATTTCTAGGGCATCTTGCTCTAACACCTTGCCTGGAATATTAGCATGACTGAATCACACCTAATATCCAAGTATCTGTGACAGATTCCCATGACTACTGAGCCACAAGTACAATCACAACATAGTTTTTTCCTGATTATTTTTTTATTTATTTGAATGTCCTAAATTAAATAACATATAACAGTTTAGTTCCTTACTTTGAAATGTGTTATGGCTTTTCTTTAGGCAAGCTTAGATCCTTGAGCCAGGTATGCAAGTAAAAAGTAATTCTGCTTTTGGAGCAAGTCTGGAAAGAATGAACAAACTCACCAACATCCCTACTTAGTAGCTTGAGCAGCATGGTGAAAATTAGCTTCAGATGGGCTTAAAAAAGGATGAAGTGTTAAACTACTGTCCCTTCCTGTGAGGAACCTGCCTGTTCCTCACAGACAGCTGTACTTTGTAGGGGGAGATTTTACTTCAGACATCTTGAAGTGCCTCCTTAGCAAGGCGTTGTACTTTTCTGAATAAGCACAGAAATTAGGTACAAAAGAGTTTTAGAAACAGTGATGAAATCTGGTAGTGTAAATAGATTAGCATTCCTGCATAAACATATTTTTAGTTAATCTGTCAGTCTTTATCTTTCTGTGCTGCTCATATTTTGATACTCTGTGACAAATTATTTATTTCTACTTGTTTACACTATGCCCTCATTTAAGCCCAAAATATGATGTCTTCACTTGTTATTTCTGCCCTCTGGCCATTTAGGAGGAAAACATTGTTTACCTATGTGATAGCAACACACAGTTCTATATTTGATGACATCTATTCCAAATGCAGCAACAAATTTTAAGACTAGAGTTTGATAATTATTTTAAGTTCCTTTCTTGGTCACTAACAATACAAACTGTAGGTACTCTAGAACAATTGATACTGTTTTCTTTTCCAATATGTTGGAGCAATGGAGTTTCAGTCAGTGTTTCCTATTGAACAGTAATTCTGCAAAATAATTGAACCTGTCAGCCTTTCAGAAGTCAGAAAAGAATGTTACTGCATCTAAAGAGGTAGTTCTACTTTAAGAAGTTCCTGTGTGAAAATACAATTTACAGTGTATTTACAGGAATATAATTCTAAAGTGATTTACTGTACCCTGGGAATTGCACATTGAATGTGTTAATTTCAAAGCTAAAAGCTTGACTTTATTACAAACTTTGCTGCAAATGCAATCTATGCTCTATGTTCCCCTTGGAAAAACACCGGAGCTAAAATTACAGGATCCTGGCTTGGGCAGCAGGTAGTCTACTGTACTATCGTAGAGTTCCATGCATTCCTGTGAAACAACTTCTAAATATTTCAGACTTAACTTTGCACTGTTCAATACTGGCTTGGGGCCAACAGGTTTGATTTTTTTTTTTTTCCAAGTGTGGTAACCATTTTTTTTACAGTTAAGAAAGGAAAATAATTTCTTCCTCTACTGTGTGAATTTTGAAATAGGAATATGTTTTAGTGAAATGTCTTATTCTTTAGTGTGATCTTTCTGCCTGCAGGAAACATTACTTTTTAGAGTGGTGCTACATTTAACACACAGTTAATTGCACTAGTTGCGCTAGTGTGTACTATGACTTTACTTTCTCTAGAAATGTCACTAAAGTAATGTTTGAAAAACATTCTAAAATTATGCATGTATTATTTTCTACTTAGGCTTATATTGTTGTCGTGATAGTCCTGATTTATGGAGAAGCAGTAATTATTTCATAGTTTTATTTGAAGCTAACTTCCAGATACAATACTTTTAAAAATTTATTACCATATTAGCTACTTACAAGAAATAGGCTATACAGCTTACTTCTGTAAAATGTTTCTGTTTCCTTAAAGTAAAATATCCTAGCAAAAATATTTTTTGCTGATATGGATGCTATATATAGTTCTTGTTTTCAGTATAAAAAAAATGAAAATGTAAAGAATCATAATCCTAAATGAACTTACAGTGCTGGAGATTTGGCCAAAACTAAACCAGAAGGAATTATTAGGAATGCATGTTGTTTAGGACGGACACATTGATTAATCCTTTTAATTAGCATTCTCTCTGTAAAAAGTATCTAATGTAATCCAATGTAAATTCATACTGTGGGTTTAATTCATATGGTATTACTCAAGACTTTTAGACTTTTCTTATTACAGGCCAGTTATTCTCTAGAGGCTCTCCCTATGTTGGACAGATGATATGTAAGGTTGAAAGGGAGGGCCCTGTCATTATTGCCATGCAACTTTGCAGTGTTTCTTTTTATTCCTTCATGGCATTTCTGGTATTGCAAAATCTTGGCTTCCTTCTCTGGCCCTCGTTGGTTGGGAAGAATCTGGTGACTAACGTTCTCATTTGGAATTCACACGGCTTGAGGGAAGATCGTAGCCCTGAATGTTACTGTATCTGCATCGCCCATCAGGGATCAAAAACTGCAAGATTTCCTTCACGAAAAGAAGATGGAGACTTACTGTTAAGGTAGAAGCTGCTGCCCGAGCATTTACACACCGATGGAGGAGTCACGCACACAGACTGCCCGGAGCAGAGTCCCTTCACAGCGGGCGACTCCAGCGAGCCCACGGGTGCCCCTTCCCACTCCTCTCACACACACACACACACAGACACACACACACACACAACTTGCCCTACCTCTGGTGCACAGATTCAGACAGCTCGAGCTGGGTGCCTCCGGAGAGGGACCCCAAACACTAAACTCCCTGGGCAATTATACCCTTGCAGTCTAAGTTCCTGCCCCTCACACCATAGTCTGGTCCAACAGTAATATTTGGGTCTGGGGTCGTCTTCTCTCTCATCGGGTCCTTTTTCCCGTCCCTAGGCGGGCTTTTTCTCTTTCCTGTTTTTAGGCTAGTGGTTACTACATCTCCTTTTCCTGGCTCAAACTGGCTCCAGATCTTATTCCTCCAGTCAGAGGATAGGTCAACATTAAGCAAAAGCATTAAGCAAGCTACAGAGTTGTGCTTTATCATGAACAACTACTTTTAAGCAGCTAAACAAATTACTTAAAGCTCTCCAAGACATAATAATGGCCTCTATAATTTATATACATTACCATGCTATTGTAGCCTCACAGTCTTGTCCCATTATCGCCACGTGCTGTCCACGTCTCATTCAGGTATGGTCTGCACGCTCATGTAGCTCAGCTTTGCCACCTTCCACAACACTTACCTAGAAGATAATTTCCCCCAACTGGACCAGTCTTATACTTCTGCTGTATCCACGTTTTCTAAAAAAAAGCCACTACCTAGCTTTGTGGCAGTTTTTTGGGCAACAACAGCCATAATCCCTGATGAAGGTCTATCTAGTACAGTCTGGTTTCTCAGTATTTCCATGCTTATTTCCCCTTACTGCTGAGGATGATCCTTGTTTGCTTTCAACCCGTATTGAAAGGGTTACATGTATAGTTCTTCTGGAGACCACATAGAAATATCTCATGCCGTACTGTCCCTCTCCTCCATAGCATACATGCCCTTTCCCCCATGAAGAGGTTTTGAAAAGCTCTTTGGTCAACCTAGTCTCCAAATCACTTCTAATTAAAATTGTGTCCGTTGTGCATTCTTCTCAATATTTGCCAACACCATCTAGCATTAGCCAACAAAAGAAATGTTAATTCCAGGTCAAAGAATTGTTTAATTAGAGTGGGAAAACAATGACTGTTTTCTCTCACCCAGCCTCATTGCTGTTCACCTCTTCCCAGCAGTGTCTTTTGAAGACAAGCCTGGAGAACATAATTTCTGTAATTCTTTTGTTATTCCTTGAAGGACAGATTTCCCTGCTGCCATTAGGTTTGATCCATTACAGCCACTAAATTCACTGCCTCATATTACAGCGTCTAGAGCTCAGTCCAGCGACTTCTTGAGGAGTTTCTATGTGTTTTGGAGATTGCTTCAGCCGCAAGGTTTGGAGTTTAAATCCATGTCTAGTGGCTGTCAGGGATGACAGTTTGTTGTAACAAAGAGGGAGGGAGATTAGTGATCCATTCTCAATGTAGGCACAACTTCAGGTTCAGGATGGTGACTTGTTAGTGGCCATTAGGTGTTTGTCAAGAGGCAGTCAAGCTTTGAAATTACAGTACATTGCAGTGTGTGTCTGTTGAAACCTTTTTGAATACACTGTCTGCCTCAGCCATTTTGCTATTTTGGCTCATGAACAAGAGGTCTGATCAGATGTTCTGATACCAGCCTTCAGCTTGACGAGTTGTTTGCTTTGGATATCACTTGACTTGGATGTTTCTGACTTTCTGAGCTGGGTGGTGTCCAGGATTTCCATCTGTTTTGTTCTTCACTCTGTAGTCCAACAGACTTACTTATTTTCTTTCAGTTCTCCTAAATCAAAGGTCTTTCTTAAGCTAAGGTAAAAGAGAACGTGATTTTCAAGCTGTCTTGGCACAGCTGCGGCAGCTTTGGTATTGGAAAGTTCTGTGCTTGTTGCCACACCAAACCCGTTCTTTTTTGGGGACTCCTTGCTATCCAAATCTCTCCATCCCGTGGTATGCTTGCTGGTTGGACTAATTTGCGCTTCTGACTCATCAGAAGGGCCTCTATTAACAGGAGAAAATGTATTTATGTGACTGAGTGGACCAGTTCTCTGCCTCATGTGCCTCTAGAACTACTTTCCCCTCACCTTTGTTCCAGTGTCCTTGAATTGTTTATTGAACCTGAAGAAATCTGATCTTGCTCTTAACTAAGATATACTTAGCAGCGCTTTTGCTATGTTACGTACTAGTGCTGTGAGGCTCCCAGCGTTCTCTTGGCCTATGGTTTTAAAATTTCTCAAAGGGTGGGTTAAATTGTTCCTTCCCCAAGGGATGTTTGTATTGAGTGGGATTTGAATTCTTGCTTTCACATACCTCTGTGGAGATGGCATTTCTTATGGCTATGACTTTTTCCCATGGTGGTAGGGAAAACTCGGGCCATCGTGGCTGACCTCAACTCGCGTCCAAAGTTGTTCTTTAGGGACAGAGTGACTGTTGTTGGTACTCTGCAAGCTCATTCTTAAGGTGATTTTCTAATTCTGCCTTAATTTACCTAAACCTCTTCCTTCTGGGGTTAAGACTCTGCTATGCTATGAGTGGAGCCTTCTAGTAGGAAAGGTGACTTTCTTCCAGCTGTCACAGAGCTAAGGCTTTCAAACGGTCCCCGAGGCTGGCAGACGGAGACTGCTGGTTACTGACTTTTGGTAAGACAACCCAGGCGGAACATCCCTGCGCTAACAGGGTGCACTCTGGGAGGTCTCAAGCTACCTCAGTTTTCCTTGAGGAGTCTCGCATAAACATTTGACATGCAGTCAGCTGCAGCTTCGCGTGCACCTTCAAAGAAGTTACAGTACTAAAGAAGTGTTTCAAGGTCGTGTGGTGCTTGACGCTGCAATTTTCCAGTCACTATTTATAGGAAGGATGCAGAGTCCCACCTCCCAGGTTTTTAAGCTGCACTAGGTTGCATCTTGGAGTCACTTGCGGTGTCATCTGAAGACAGAAAAAGAAGCTACTTAAGTACTGGCTAACTGGCGTTGAGATGTGTAATGCAGCTGTGCATCATCTCCTAGCCTCTGCTTTCTCAGAGTGACTCCAGAACTCTGGTCCCTATCTGCCCCGCTCCTATACACCAGGAGCTCAGCCTCAGGTCGGGGGGATCTTCTGCAGTTACTGCAAGAGAAGAGTTTTCTGGCCTTCAGAGAAAGTGCACGTGTGCACCCACAGTATGAATGTATACATGTGGACTGCATATGTTGAAGAAGTCTGGTAACTATAATCTCTTTTTATATGTTTTGCTTTGAAAAGGACTTAAATTACACAATGTGGTCTTTATGACTACAGATGTCCAGTTGCCTCTGAAAATACGTATCTTAGATCTAGTTTTGCTGAAGTCATGCTAATTGTATTTTGTGGAGTGACTTTACTATGATAGTGATCGTGTTTAAGAAAGATTTAACAGCTGCACTCTTTTAAAAACAAAAACCAAGCAAAACTGTATTTAGATTGGTTATTCATCCTTGAAGAAATGTCATTTCAGATCTGATTTTTCTGCAAAATTACAATCTAAAATTCATAATGTTATAATCCTGGAATGAGTGTTCATGTTTTGTGTGTCTTTATATTTTCATTTCAGTAAGTCTCAGCAGTTTTGTACCACGACAGAACTTTCTAAGCATCGATCTGCCTGTGGTGATAGAGACATTTTGCAAGTATCCTTTGAAGTATGTTTGGGGTTTTTTTTTTTTGTTGTTTTTAAGGCAAGAAGGGAACTCTTTAGAATTTGGTGACCCAGCAAAATTTCAGTTGGATATCATTTTAGACAGGATGCTCTGAAACATTTCTGTAGAGTTTTGACATCTTTATCCCATCTCTGCATTGATTATTGTCCATGTGCCAAGCTCGAAGTGCAGTCTCTTGTGCTTAGCAGGATGGTTTTGGCCAGTGCTTTTTTTAACTCTTTCTTGAGGGTGAGTCTCAACAGCTCCAATGAGAAAGTCAAAGTAATCCTGAATTTACAGCAGGACAAATGAGATGTTATTGCTAGCTTTGGTATGTCAGAGTTTTATCATTTTTGAGTCATTATACTGAACTAAATAACAGGGTATGCTTCTTTTTTTTTTTTTTTTTTTTTTCTTCCTTCAACAGAAAACAGCCTATTCAAAAAGCAGGATGTTAATTCAGTTAAAACATGCTTATTAATGAATGAGGTGATACATATACATATACATAAAGGTTAGTAGAGTTGAATATGGCTAATCTAAGAACCCTTAGCCTTAGAAACTGAAATGTTTATGCATGGCTATAGAACAAACAGTGTAGTTCAGTGTAGCCCATAAAACTAGAGTAAAGATGCTACATAAGCTCCCCGTTTCTGGGAACACACCAAGGTTCGCACTGACCCAGCTGCTTTCTGAGTCATATGTCTTCTTGTCCGGCCATTATAGGATGGAGGTAGGCATTACAGTTAGCAAGCCTTTACCAACAATAAAAATGATCTACCCTTGCCTCATTCTCACATGCACATGCACGTACAGAAATCCACTCAACTTTTCTGGCTAACAGGTACGTAGGAGAGAGAAGCCAGATTTCCAATTATATTCTAGCCATTTACTTACTCCAGCAAGGGAGTGTTTTGGAAAATATTCCTAATCGTTATTTCATACTTAGGTCATAGGTCTAGAATACCTTCTTACTTCAGGCATGGTGTCAGAGCTATAATCTTACTCCAAAACCACACAAAGCAAGGGAGGAAGATGGGCAGATTTAAGGACGATTTTGCTGTCTCCTTCTTTCATCTGAGTTGTGAAGAGTGCAGGTTGTTTAAGGATCCAAACCTAGTGCTTAAAAGCAAATGAATCTGTACAGGCAGTTCTCTTGAGCTGGTGTATTATGGTGTAAAACTCATTGTACTCCTATAATTTCTGTGAAACAGAATGGCAGCTAAAAAAAATAACCCTCATATGTTTGTCTCTGCATACTAGAAATAAAAAATATGTTTTGTTTTAAATAGTTGTTTTTTTTTTTTTTTACATTTTCTTGGATATTATTCATGAACCTTAACTAATGTCAACCAGGTACCTGATTTCACTGTCAGGAGCACTGGCAGTTATCAATGCTGTACCCTGCTTCGCTTTGGATGGTCAGTGGATATTAAATTCATTCCTGGAAGCCACTCTGAGCTCCCTGATTGTAGAAAAACAAAACAGAGAGCTTGTTGGCTTTTTAATTTTGCTTGCTGGTAGTGCACTTTTGGCTGCCAATGTTGCACTGGGACTTTGGATGGTGACAGCACGATAGAACATTGGATACACTTCCATCAGTTCTCAGAGTACACAGAAAGAACGAATCCATTGCCTTTTAAAACTTGTCCAGTCCTGAGATTGAAATAATTCCCTTAAAATGACACTGAAAGAACAATCACTGGTGGCTGCTGTTTTAATTTAAAACTGTACAACATTGTGCCTGTGGTCATGGGAAATCTAATTGAAGTAGGGACCTTTTTATATACTCTTTAAGCACTGTACTAATTTTGGAGAAACTGCATTGTAAAGTTTCACAGTAAAAAGCCTAAGACTTCATTAATTTGGCTCTCAACATAAGGGAATTATTTGGCCTCAAACAGTTGTAAAGGGGGAGAAAATAACACTTAGGTTTTATTTTATAATTTGAATAATTGTCAGAAAATATGTGTGGGTTCTGACCGTTTCTCAGTCAGCATAGTCTTGAGCGTCTCGTTTTGCTTTTTTAATCTGGTATTCTACCAAACTGGACTCTTAAGAAGCCCTAACGTCTGATCTCAAAATGGTGAAAAGCTAAGTAAATGCTTACCATGTGTTAATGAGCAGAGAGAGGCCATATGGGTTAGTATCCTTCCTTTTCAGCTGGCCAAAATGACTGAAAGCATGTTGTCCTCAGGACGTAGATGAGAAGTGCCAATGTCTGGTGAGATGAGGCGTGTGGGAGGATAACAAAGCCCACATGTCTGTGTTTCTTACACATTCAGTTGTATGTTACCATACGCAGCTGAAGATTTTTTTAAAGGCAATATTTGTCAGCAATAGCTACAAGATAACTGAAATTTAGTTTCTGAGTGCTGAAGTATGCTGTGCCCAATTATTCCTAAGTGATAAGTAATGTTTGTGTTGTTTTACTCAGAAAAGAATACTGTATTATACCTGTTTACAGTTAAAAGTGAAACCTGTTGTTTTTATGGTGTCTATCATCCGATGCTACGCATTAATATGTACAGTAACTCACTGATGGTTTTCTGTCTTTCAAAGGGTTGTTTTCCTTTGCTAGGATTCATTGTGCTCAAAGACAGCTAAGGAAGATGTTTAGCTGAAGCTGGTCTTGGATCAGAATTGTTTAGAGGAAGAACGTGGTTGTGAATTGAACTATTTAAATGTTTGGCTTTGTTTTCTGAGAGGAATACAGACCATATCCTTGTTCTTAAATGAACAGTGGAAGAACAGTCAGTGTTTTGCTGACTGAAGTGTCTGACACACTTTGAAGCTCTTTAAGTCTGTAATATTTTGTACCTAGTAGGATTATATATGGACTGTCATGTCCTCCTGTGATATATTGCTGCGTTTATATAAATGGGGTTCAGTCAGAGCCTTGCCTCAATACAGGCTGATATTTAAAAAAAAAAAAAAAAAAGCGCTCCAGTTTGGGAGCCTAAATATTTGATATAGGAAAATTTTGAAAAACACCCTGCAACTTCTGGCTGGTACGGTGCTCGTACAGAGCTGCTGCAGCTCCGAGTTCCTTTACAGAAATGGCCTTTCCACCCAGAACTGAAGTGGAAGCTGAGCTCACGGATGCTGGCCTGCAGGGAGTACTGAAGCATTCGTGACCAGCCAACAGAGATTCTCTTGGCTCTAGCGGTAAAAGCCTGGGTAATTTTAAAAGTGGGGTTGAGCCCAACTCCTGGTGCTACTGCATGGATTCGTAGCGATGGTGTTTGCATTTGCCCACTGATGTGTTACTGTATTTTTGCACAGTAGCCTTCACGCTTACTGACGATGTATTCTTTTCTTAAGGTGATGCAAGCAGTAATGAGAAAGCACGTCTGTTTATTTGTTGTTGTGTTAGTTTACTTACCTCTCCGGTGCTGTCACGGGCTGGCTGGGTCTCTTGAAGCTCACCTCTGTGGAGTGGCAGGCCCGTGCCTCTCATTTTCCATCATTTCGACCCAGGCATGTCAGCACAGATCCTGGTAAGAGAGAGTAAATCCTCCAGTCAATCCAGCCTGAGTCGGTCCCTTTGGGGACTGTTAAAAATCACACAAAGTGCAAGAAAAGAAAAACAAACTATCAGAAACTGCCAGCGGGCTGCTTTTTTCTTCCGGAGACGCCCTGAAAGTCTAACTCCTCATCACTCCTGGAAGCCTACAGAAGCTCAAGGGTAGCGGATGGGCCGCTGCCGTCCCTCCGTGGGCAGGAGGGATGGGAGCAGCCGGGTTCTTGCACAAAGCCTGGCCCGGAGGCTGTGCTCCAGAAGCCTGCGCGCTCGCCTAAGTGGCTGCTTGCTAATCTGAGCTCTTCCTTTCCGTGGCTCTGTGCCACTTGTGTCTTGTCCAACCTACAGTGTACAAAATTAATTTGCGCTTAGGAGTTTTAATGCAATTTAGTAAGACAGGATATTTACTTTTCAGAATGGTTACTATTTACGTATCAGAGTTGCAGTGCTGTCTTACTATCTAAAGCAACAGCAACAACAATTCGCAAATCTATGGTGATTTAAAAAATATTCTGTGAAAAACATTTAAAGTTTGAGACTTTAGATATTCATGTTGACTACAACTGCTTAGGACAATCTTTCAGCATAGTACGTACCCCTCCTGGAGATGTAGGCAAGAGATTCCAAAAAACAAAGTTTCTGAATTAACATACAATAATTACATCTGCTGTAATGAGGCTGGCAGGTTGTTCCTGGTTAGTTAATGTGCTACCAAAACATCATGTTTTATCAAAGGAAAGTAAATCCAGTTTATTTTGCTTTACACAATCACTGAAAGCCACAGTTATACTAAGTAGAACTTCAGTCTGTGTTTGACTTCATAATCAAAAAGAGGGTGGAGAAGACCGGTTATGGTTTTAGCAAAACAGATACACTAGTACACTGTGAAGACCCTGGTTCTCTTATATGGGAGAGACAGAAGTGTTTAAAAATAATTCACGGGTCCATTTCTCCGTGTGCTGGCATTCTACTGAATAAGGGTCGATTTAGGTATGTTACAAGTGCTTTGAATCAAGACTTAAAGCAAACCGGGTATGAATGGTGACCCAGCACATCTTAGATTACCTGTGGACAAAGGTAGTAGTTAAGTTGGACCACTCTCTGAAGAAAAAGTTGTTCAGTGGATCCATTTCGTTCTCCTGTAATCCTAACATACGGATTACATTCCGATAAGCAAGTGCAATGCATATAGTTACTGGGAGGGGTTTTGCTGGGTTTTTGTTTGGTTAGTAAGAGAACACAGAAGGACACAGAATGGTTTTTGTGTGTCGGATTTTTACTCTGGAGTATTTGCGATGTTTCTTCTATTTCTGTTTTTGTAAAAATTGAAAGGAAGCCTTTCCTTAAAATGAAATTTTTCCACTTCTCATTCTAATTAGCCCCTCAGAATGTAATGTATTCTTTAACGCGGAATCCATCAATATAATTATAGGGCATATTGACTGGAGTATAAAACAGAACACTCCTAAAGATTGGATGAATACTGCTATTTATGTACATACTATGCATTTTAAATCTGTATCAGATGGAAAAGATAATGTCTAGCATTGGGATGTGTTATACATAGCTTTTACTTGAAAATTGCCAGAAGAATTCCGTAATTATAATCATTGTTCTGATTTGGTTTTTTATGAGAATTTTTTTTATATCAGCAAAGACTTCCATAGCATGTCCTGATAATGTATGCTGTGACATGAAAATGGCTAACTTCTTAGCAAGTGGGATGTTACACACTCTTTGCTAACCTCGGAAATCAAAACCAGCTTGCTTCCGTACAAGTTAAATGAAAGAGACTTCACTAGAAAAAGTATAGACAAACTTGCAGATTAGTCAGCCCAAATTTATAAGCCACAGTGGAAAATCTGTTAACTCATCCTTTTTATTTAGAATGAAACGACCAACTGTATTGACAGTTACTTTTTTCGGTGGTGATGATTCTGTGTTTGTGTACATGTGTGTCTATACATGCATACATATGTGTAATAGATACATACACAGCCACCGTCGGTACTGCGGCTTTTTTAGGGATAATTTACAGCAGTCCTCCATACTCTGCAATGTAGGCTTTTTTTTTTTCTTTTTCCTTCCCTGTATGAATTCCATGGCTTTCTCTGGATTTTAAAATTGCAACTATGTTTTTCTCCTGTAACTGATCTAACTTCTTTATTAACAGAAGACAAGGGATGGCTGTAGTGCAGCCACAGCTGCATGAGTTTTGTTCAGCTGATGTTGAAAACATGTTTCTTGCTTTCTGTGACGCCTCAGCTACAAGCACGGTAAACAGATTTTTCAGGGCAGCTAAAAGAGGTCAGCCTGAGAATCTATCGCTCTCTAAATGCTGCTATTTGTGCTGTTCCGAATGATAACTGGGATGAGTGAGACTGTGTAGAGTATACTAAAGAAATAATGTTTTCAGGACAGACCTCCCCATGGCAGTCAGGGTGTTTCAGCTTTCTTGAAGTAAGGATATATTTTTGTTCAGTTTAGAACATCAACAATCCAAGTTTTTCCAATAGTTTCCTATACGTTTTAAACAATGGCAAAGGGTGACCTGTAGCAAATATTTTTTTAAATAAATTCTGTATGTCTTCTATCTGAAAGGTCTGAATTTGTATCTGGATATCATTTATGACAGATGAAGAAGGGTTGTAAAGTTTTATGTAGCCTAGTCTGTATTTAATTGTTTTAAAAAGATGCGAGTTAAACTCTAGAAATAAATAGTTATTTGTAAAATACGCATTTTATACACGTGCATTCAGACCAATTCCCACAACCAGTCTTGCCTCAGCTTTGTTCTTGTGACCTTGTGAGTAAGGAAGCTGAATCTAACTCAGGTAAGATCCAATATTAGCAGTTATTTTATACCCTCTTTATCCTGAATTTCATGTAACGCTATATAGAGAGTAGTTATTTAATGTGGCTGAGTTATCTGGGGTACATATTCTGTATTAACGCAGCATTTGGGAAGCAGTGTACTAGGGACTGCCGGAAAACGGCAGCTCTGTGACTCCTGTTCCTGGGACTCATCCGCTACGATCGTGTGAAGAGCAGATGGCAGCGACTGAGGGCGGTGACGAACCTCCGTTTCTGGCAGCTTTATGAAACCTTCACACTGCTGACCCAGTGTGAAAGGCCGGGAACAAAGAGCAGGATATGACACTGCAATTCCATTCATTCCATTTACATTGGCACGGCACGTGACAAGAACTTGTAATTAACATTTCAGAGCACGCAGATATGTTTTTCCAGCCCTTCACTGAATCATTCAGTGACTGGTGACCAAACTTTTTTTTTTTAAACACTTACTTTGTTGTTCCGCTGATAAATACATGCCGAGTAAGTGGTATGGGTAGTTGTAGTTTATTTAGTAAAATGGACTTGGATATTTCTCACCTCTAGGTGTTCATCTTGGGTTGGTTTTTGCAGCATCATAGTGTAACTGACCTTCACTTGACACTAGTTTGAAAGTTTGGAGGCTATTTCCAAGCCATCACTGGAGAAGTCTAGTTTCTTCCTTCCCAAGTTGTTTATTAATATTTTAAATTCCTCCTTTCCTTATGTAACTTTGCTTTTAGATTTCATATGCTCAGATGATCTTATCTGAAGCCTGTCAATGGAATATGTATTGTTTTGAAATTCACTGTGGGGGTTTTTTTCTCTACATAGCCTTATTTTTCACACTGACTCACAGCTGTGGAATGTTAGATTTCTAGACCCTTTGTTCCCACTATGCATTGTTCATGATCATGTTTTTAAAAAAAAAAAAAAAAAAGAAAAACAAGAAAGCTTCATTTTGAAAATGTCAGCTAACAAATATATGGAACACTTTGAATAATGTATTGTGTTTTTGTTTTGCTTTTTTTTCTCTATTTAATCAAGCAAACAATAAGTATTGTTTTCTATGTATGATAAATGTATCCTGCAAATAAATTCATTGTTTGATTGTTAATGTGCTTAAATCTGTTTTTAAAAATAAGGTAAGAGTGACATAACTCCTTGTTTGTGGCAATTACTGTATTCTCTCATATATTCTCATACTCTTCATATGCAATTTTTATTCTCTCTCTGGGTACGGACAAGGTACCACGAGGTACCACTATCCTTTTCAGCACCTGACCACCTCCTAAAATTAATACTAACTGTCCCTTTACTTTCCCTTATTTACCAGCTTACACAGTAATAGTTTGAGTTATCACAGAAGTACATCCAGGCGGACACCTACACGTTGTTCTGGAGCAAAGCTAGCTTCATCTTAATGCCACCAAGGTACGCAGCGACTGCCTTACAGGAGCAAATGCCTCTCTCTTGGCTTAATTCCCGTGTAATTCTTCTCTTACGGAGTTACCGACTTCCCTTAGCTTGGGTTGTGGTGAAATATTGGACAGAGGATGCCGCGGTCGAGGTAAGAGGAACCACCTCTCTGGGCGTTAAGGCCGGTCCCCGCGTGAAGAACTTAAACCTCAGATCTCCGAATGACGTTAAGGTGATGTTCCGTACCGCAACCTGCGATTTGTCCGTACGGGCCAGCCCAGAGCTGGGCTCGCGTCCCGGCTCCTCCCGGGCGGGTTTGCTTCGGTACCCAGACGCTCTCGGGGGCTGCGTCGGCGCGGGGTAACCGGTGGGTTAGCGATCTTGGAGAAGGGAGCTTTATCCCTCGGGTTCTTGAGCAAGCTCATCTAGAGTTAGCCAGGTTGTTTGTACTGAGAACTAAATTGTCCTTTGCTGCTTATTGGACAAGCTGTTACTTTATACGAGCAGAGCTGTTTCAGCAAGTGTCATGGCTTTGTTCCCAGAGAAGAGATTACCATGAGAAATGGGCAGAAAGCACAGAGGGGACACGTCAGTAGGATTTCCCAGACAGGTTGCCATGCAATTTTCTGAATCCTTGCATGAGGAGATGGCTGCTTTTTTTTTTTTTTTCCCCCTCTTTTTCTTACCCGTGTTATAGGTGGAGACAATAGTTTATTTTTTCTGAAGCCTTTAAGCTTCTAGGAGGGTCCTGAGGCTTTTCAGTTGATTTTGAAAATGTTATCCCTTACTCTGATTAGGTATGTTCTGTAGTCCAGAATAAAATCAGTGATGTCTTAATGTCATCTTGAAGAATGTTGCCTTAATCACTAACACAATTTCAGGATAAGACTTGAAAAGAAATACTGTATCTATGAGTCTTACTGCTGGTAACTCTATAAAGAAGGCTTAATACAATTCTTTCTCTGATCATACCAGTTTGAATCACCAAGCAGAAGCATTCCTAAACATCTTTAGTAGATCTGTATGCATTGAACTCGCTCACTTCAATCTTTTTTAAGATTTTTTATGAGCCTTTGATGTGAACTACCCATTGAAACACAATTTAAGGTTTGATTCTAACCTTCCAGTGGTAAGCTGGGAGAATCCACAACACTCCTGAGGTCTAAGCAGCAGTCACCCAGACTAACTTTTTTCCCCTTTTTTAACCTCAGACAGATGTGGGTCTGGGGTTTACTTCAATGCTTTTAAGGCTCCAGTGTTGTTGAAATAGAATTGGATGTTCTTTCCAATTTTGTATCTTATTCTCCGTGTTTCTCATTCATTCTATGGCTTTTTAGTTCCTTGCAAATATAGTAGTGGCTGAATACTATGTAACCGCTGCTTCTGGCGGTCTTGAAAACACATGGTGGTACATCGTTTTTCATTTCCCCTGAAAGGAATCTTTCAAACCAAGAAGAAATACTTTTTTTCTTTCTTTCTTTCTTTGTTAAATGTCATCCTTTTTACTCGCCATTGTATTATAAAGTCTCTGTATCTTTTTCCCCTTCACAGCGCTGTGAGGATCTCTATTAAAATATTACCAGGTATTTTTAAAAACGTAAATTCCTCTGCATTTGATTCAGTTACCCGCATAGGCATCTGGTGTGGTCTGAGATATCCTAAGGTGTTCTTAGGTTAATAACCTGACTTGGAACGACGTTTTGAAACTCATCCCTCGCGTGTCTCCTTTTTTCTCCTGTTGGTTTAGGTCTTGGGCTTTCCAAGACCTCCGCATGGGGCTGGCAGATGGGGGTGAGGCCCTACAGGAGATCAAAGACATCCTGGACCAGCAGCTGGATACCGGGGGGGTACCTGAGGGCATCCTGTAGCGCGCCAGATGCTTGGATGTGGGCAACAATTCAAGCCAGACTGACTCCTTTTCCTTCCTTGCATTTTTCTTTTCCACTCATGAATTAAAGTGGCATATGAGGCTTTCTGAGTGAGTTTTATTTGACATAAAAATACATCTAGGCTTTTCTCTCTGTGCGTAATAGTGCTATACAAAGTTAGCGCTAGCAGAATACATGCATCCTCCTCCCGTTCTGGATGCAGAAGTGAGTATTGCTGCCTTATCTACAGCAAGAAAAAAGCAGGCTTATTTTATAAGGAAAATACCGTCTGTCTCCAGGTGCGGAGTGGTGGTAGCAGCAGCACACAGATTTACAGGACGGACGGGCTGAAGAGGCACCAGGTGGAGACAAGGCTGTGTGAGGGACTCAATCATCTTGGCCAACTGCCACAATTGTGTACTTGACTCTTTTTTTTCCTTGCAGGAGAAAAGAAGTGGTGAGACTTACAGTCAGGAATCCGATAAAACCAGGGAGGGGGTGTGATAGAGAGAGGCGGTTTGTTCATTTAAATCAGATAGAGAGCATGTATACTTTACGAGTGGCGATGTAAGTGCTGTTTTGTAACCCCATGATAAGCGTTTTTGCTACTTTTTTTTCTTTTCCTTGAAGCATCTAGAGAGCTGACCTGCAAATGAAACTAACAGACTTCCATCGCTGGTAGAAACATCCCACGCAGTAAGATCAGAGCGGCACTAAAAGCCTGCCCTAGTTAGCAGTTCAGGGCTTTCAGACCTCTCCCTGTTTCAGGATCGGGCTCGATCCTACTCTCGGTTAGTCTGGATGCGAAGTCAGAACTCTTCTCCTGTTTCCACGTTCCCTCTTCTGCACGAGTTGACCTCACAGATGCAATTATTAAGAAAAATTAATCAATCCATTTTTCTAATGTTTTGCCCCTTGGCTTTGTTTTCATTCCCGCAGCTATTTGAATAACTAGCAGCAACTAGGCCAAACCACCTGTATCTCTATCATCGCTGCAAAATCAGCAAAGCCAGATTATGAACGTGCATTATAAACCACAAATTCCTGGGTACTTACCACCGGTTATACGAACAAACTTCCCCTCCCACTGCAACTGCTTGCCACTCTTTAGTAGATGATTAAATTTATGCCCTGGAAATGTTCTGCGAGGCGCTTGCAACGCTCAACGTGCTGCAGAGCTGGAGGAAAAAACCAGGCAAAACGAAACTTGCATAGTGTGTTTTTTACAACTAGGCAAAATTCACTGTTTCATTTACTGGACCAGTGCAGATAAGTTATTATTTTGTCATATTTGAAGGCCCTGGTTATTTTTCCAGCATTTCTCTTCAAAGTTACTCCTGAGGAGAGCACTTCAGCAGTTAACCTAACTGGCCTCTGCATACCACTTTAACTGCAATTAAATGGAACTGAACCAGAAGTTAAAATATTACTGAAATAGCTGTGAAAACTTTAGCATATTATCAAGCGGTGTTTTTTCATAAACCTGCAGAAACCTATTGTTCACTTGAGATTTTACCTAACTGGGAACCGCACAATTTTGTTAACCTTTATTTTTTACCTTGACATGAAAATACCAAAAGCAATTCTGGAGAAAACATCTCAGCTTTCACTTAAGGGTTACTTAGAGGGGCTCGCTCTTAGCATGTGCAAATGATGGTGTAAAACTGTTTAACAGTTTAACAACATGATATTAAATGTGGTACTAAATGTGATAATCACTCTGTTCTCATATATATGATTCTCCACCTCGTTTCTCATGCTCTATACTAAGTCAAATGCAAGTGCAATGCAGATTATTTGCATGAGCTTTTATAGCTGTACAGTGTACCTGAAGACGTTAAGGTTGCTGCCAAGCTGGGAGTCCAGCTTTGGTGAACTTTGCTCATGATAGTAACAAGGAAAAAAAAAAAAAATCAAGGTAGTGCATGTAGCTGATTAAGGAGTCATGAAACCAAACTTGTCATACTCTGATGTAAAATAGCAAAAAGAATCCAGAAAATGAATGGTCATGTGGGTTTAAAAAAGAATGAGTTTTAATATTAATTACAAACAAATAAGTAAATAACTTGAAAAAAAAATGCCCCTTAAATGAACGCACTCTTCTAGATCAAAAGGGTGCTTTGAAATGCAAAACAAACTTCTTTTCTTCTGCCAGGGGTTTGTGTATACCCAGAGATGCTAATTTGATAAGCGCTTGGTTAACTTCCGCTGACCTGAACTATCATCAGTTTAGATAAAAATAATGTTTGTTAGTGGCCTTCCGAAGCCGTGAAACATACAGGCTGTAGCCGCAGCGCAGGAAACCGAAACGGCGGCGTCAGATCCGTAAATGGGAGCTCGCCGTGAAGAAAAGCGGTTCGGCAGCTGCGGGACAGGGACCGGCACCGGCCGCGCTGCACCGTCCCTGGGTGACCTGCAGCAGTCCGAAGCAGGGACTCGAGCTCTACAGTCAGGACCTTGCTGACCCCGAGGTCAGCAGGCCTCCGGAACTAGCTCGGATTTTTACTCAAAACAGCCCTAAAATCGCCTTCTGCCGTGGCAAGGACCCGGTTCGGTGGGGCGCTGGGTCTCGGCGTGGGAGTTTTAAGTCGAGCGTCCCAGAAAACGCAGCAGGGGTTACTTCTGTCTTTGAGAATGCTGGGTGCAGGGGTGGGGGACAGTCCGGACGCAATCCAGTGGCTGTTTAGTGAACCACGGTCCAGACTGTTCACAAAATACTATAGGTGAACTCCAGGTCTTGGCCAGGACCTACTTACAGTCTCCAGGACAGAGCCACCATGTTTCCAGGAACGCTTTAAATTGTGACTTTTGGTTGTTGGGGGTTTTTTTTAATCTTTGCTGTATTTGTTCTGGAGCATGAGGAGTTTGGTATCCGGGGCCGTTAACATCGGGCAGCAGTCTGCGTGGGGATGCTTCCCCTACAGATGCGTGCAAACCGTGTCAGAACGAGGTGTTGCCTTGCTGGAGAGGAAAGTTAAAAAGATACTGTCATTTTTAAGGTTTGGGGAAAACCCAACTATTATTTTAAAGAATAAAAGTGCTTTAATATTTGAATAGCTGTTCTGCTTTTCTACAGTATTTGCTGAAATACCTTTTCTGTGTTTAAAAACCCATAACTCTCACTTTCTTCGCAGCCTAGGAAGCGTACGGCTTTGGCCACGGAAGCTTAGGAACAAAGGAGCTTTGAAATGGGCTGTCCTCTCCTCTTCAACTGCTCCGAATGTTTGTCCTTGATGTATCATTGAGAAGAAACTGTGGCAAGCTTGCTGCTGATAAAAGCTTGCTGTTCTCCAGCTGTAAGGAAAGTCATCTGCCTGAAGAACAGCTTAAATGATTAGCCAGTCAGGCATCTGAAATCAGAAATTTCTCCTGCTGCATCCCAGGTTTTGGAATGCTGTCCCGTGAAATCTAACACTGCAGCGAGGCAATTAGACCCGACACCAGAAAACTGCAGGTCCAAATTAAATGGAGTCCATGAGGTAAGCCCTGAGTATGATATTCATATGAAAACAGAGCCAAACTATGCATGAGTAGTAAGACTGTTATCAATCTGAAAATATAAAGGACTCCTCTCTTCCATCCGTATTCACCACAGACATGATCTGTCTACACTGGTGTTACTGGGAAACATCCTGCCCCTGTATGGTTAGAACATCAAGTAGTAAAGTCATAGTAGAATAAGGTGGCATAGCGTAAAGAGGAGTGACAGAACTGGACCTGCCGAGGTAGGAACACAGTTTCCTTGCCCCAGTTTCTTCAGTCTATAGGGCGAAGCAAGGGGTTTCCCTTGTCACAGTTAATGCCTTTTGCAAAGCTCCTTACTTGCGTAGTGTAAGACGTAGCCCTATTCTTCTAAGCACATCTTGTAAAAGTTATTTTGTCTTGAAGCGCAAGGATGTAGCAATCAAATGGAATTTGGAAGTTTTCTCTGCTTTGGACAGTAACAAGCTTTCAAGGCTGCTGGTGGATTGAACAGGGTGCTGCTGTGAGGGGAGGAATTCAGGGATTCAACCCCACCTAGCTTGAGTCACTTGCTTTAGGCATTTGGATAGTCATCTTTTCCTCTCTCTGCAATCAATGAAGAAAGAGATACCACCACAGATAGCCATCGGAGGAGCCATCGCGCTGTGGGGCTGCTTCTCACCCAACACTGCAGACGCAGCCTCAGTACAGCCTGCTCCACAGCCGTGTTGAAGAAGGAATACTTTCTAAATAGGGTTGCTCAGAGCACCCAGACAGGCAGTATATAGTCTAACGGGATAAAACAGTACCCCACAAAACCCGCAGAAGTGACTTGAAACCGAGTATGACACTGCCTTATTTCGTCTTTCTTTCTTTGGTCCATAGCACGTTAGTGAATAAAAAGCTTTGCATGAATAAACATTGGTTTGTGGTCAGTTACCTCACTCAGGAGGTCTTTATTCATGCACACTGCATTCCTCTAAAGAATGTTTTAGAACAGGTTCTAAAAATCGTAAGTATTGGTCTGAAACATTCCAAATTTTAAAATACTTTGGTCTAGTAACAGAATATCACTTCTTATATATGCATGTGTCATTAAGATCACTGAAAGACAGTGATGAACAACTTGTAATTGCTAGGTACCTGGCGTTATCACTCTCTTCTTATTTTTAAAGCAGAAATTAGAATAAAATGAGTCAGAAAAGTAGACAATAATGCTTAAAACATTGACGATGAAGACAGTGGTTTAGAAATCAACCTTGCTAGGATAGGCTTAGAGATCAGCCAAACGTATACTTAAAGACAGGGATTCTCAATTAGATGTGTGGCCTCAGACAGCCCCTTCCCACCTTCCAGACTGGCCATCTCTGCTGTAGTTGTCAATAATTACGTTTTTACCTACAGAATTGTTCGCTAGCCTTCTCTCTGTCTTTCTGCCAAGATCAAGACTGAAGATTGGAAAGCCAGTCAGAAATACACCTTCCCTGTCAGCGCCCATTACCACCTCCAGTACCAGTTTGACACTGAATTCACAACCTGTATTTCTTCTACCTCCTGCCTTTCCCAGCACCTCTCCCACCTCCCCATCTTGACTTCACCTTCTCCCTAGCAAATCTGGAACCACTTTGGAGAGTTACTAGTATCTGCCTGCCTTTGTTTTGTCAGTAAAAACATGTTTTTAAATGAAAAAGTGAGAATTTCTCAGCAAGCCTTTCCTCTGCAGTCAGGAGGAAGGAAAGGAGGAGGAAGGCATCTGTGTGTTTTACTCCTGATCTAGCTGAGGTCTTAATTAGCAGATATCTTTGTCAACCTTTCTGTTCTTTATGTCTCTCTCAAGGAAATGACTGCGGTGATACGATTGGGAAGGACTGTTTGTAGAATTATGACTCCCTACATAATTAGGTTCAGTTTGCCAGCTG
Organism: Harpia harpyja; assembly: GCF_026419915.1. Lineage (NCBI taxonomy): Eukaryota > Metazoa > Chordata > Aves > Accipitriformes > Accipitridae > Harpia > Harpia harpyja. The sequence goes on from NC_068947.1 coordinate 2,004,208, forward strand.
TGGCATCTGTTTGAAGGGCTGCACTTCTGGCCGGGGATTATTAGCAGCTTATATATACCAGGTTATATACCTTCATCCATTGCTTAATGCTTTATCTCCCTTGAGGGCATTGGAGATGTTAGGGTAAAACCTGGATTTGCATCGAAGGGTAATTTGCTTTAGGAAGAAAGAGGGTTTTACAGTGAATAAGCATTACGTGCATCATACAAAGACGTGGCCAAGATTCTGGAAAGTGACTGCTGAATCTGGGTATGTTTTTAAGATTCCCATTCTAAAGGATTTACTTTTCCAATGCAACAGAGCAGAAAATCAAGTCCTTTAAAAAAAGCCAACTTGCACACCAGAAACATTACTTACTACACATTAATGTTTGTTTTTATATCTGTGAGGGTTTGTGATTTACTTCTCAGTGAAAGAAACAAGAAAAAGGTTGGAAAAAACTGAAGACAGTTGCCAGTAAGGACACTGACCATATTGTTACATACAATCCCACTGGTTTCCTGGACAGCTGAAATAATAGCAGCCTGTTTTACTGCCCTTGAACCAGTTTCTACTGGTTGGTTGGACTTCACAGTGAAGTCTGCAACACAACTGCCACCAAAATCGGCAGCACCTTAATTGTGAGACCGAGTAGCTACAGAGAAAATCTCCACACCTGCCCAGGCTTGGTTCGGCTTCTAGGAGAACTGGGGAGATGAGGGTCCAAGTCGCAGAATATCTCCACCATTAGCAAATCGGACTCAGTTTTACAAGGTCTGAATTAAACTCCCAGCTCAGCCACTGTGAAACAGGAGGGATAACGTTTTGATGTTTTGCTGATCCCTTCTGTTTTCAGTATTTGGATCATAAATTCTCTGCGTGGAAACTCCCTTTTCTGAGTGCAGTGATGTGAAGATGTAACTCAGTTTGGAGGGGGGGGCTCCAGGTATTGGTACAAAGATGGTTTCAGGGTAGCATGCACTGGAAAGACTGGCTTCCAGAGAAGAGATACTAGCTCTTAAACATGATCGCTGTCACACAGTCCAGACCCAAACAGCAGTACGCATTTTGAAAATGAATTCAGTCAAGAAGTCAGCAACAGATGAAGGCAGAGCAAGAAAAAGAGATTGTAAACAGCAGAGAAATCAGAAACTGACGGAATGAACGTCCTACAAAGGACTCACAGCAGGAGGGGATGCAAATGACTAGTATCAAACAGAATAAAGTATGGCTTAGGAGTAGAAGAGGAAAGTAAGAAAGATCTGAGAACAAACAGTGCTTTATTCAGAACAGGTTGGGCAAGTGATGGCACAGTTTGAATGGGAAGACAGAGAAATCTCCACTGATTTCTAAATAACAGATAAAGATGCCAAGATGAATGAAAGATAATAAGGTGAATTAGGTATCAAAGAGCTATAGACAGAAGCAGGGCTGGAGTAGCATGCAGCAAATGAAAAACCAAGCTGACAGAGGGGAAAAAATCAGGAGAGCATTAGAGGAGGAGGTCTCCAGTCAGCAAAGATGTTAAGTGAAGATCACACAAAAGAAGGAAGAGAGAATGGAACTGAGAAGTTGGGATGTTCAGAGGGGGAATGGGAGAGATGACTGGGGCTTGAAACTGCGGAAGGGATGTAAGGATTAAGGAAAGGTCATATAGATAGCCATTGCTTCTCCTTCATTTAGAGGAACCTCACCTTTTTTGTCTTTTTATCTCCCTGCCTTGTTAGTTAGACAGCACTTTTGTATTTACACCACAGTTGCATTACTTGTTCTTAACATTTGTTATTTCAAGCAGCTTGCAATATGACCTTAGGGGAGGTTTAAGGTTTTATAGCAACCTTTTACCTACCCACCACCTCTTCTCAAGCAACTTCCAGTTCATTCCTGCCATGACTGAAATGCTGCATGATAGCATCTTTGCGAAGCCTACAGAAGCAGTGTAGGGCCAAAAGCATCTTATTGCTTCTCAGCTTGCATTCTCTTAAAGTCAGTTTAATCCCACGTATTTAATGCTGTAAGCAAGCAATTTCAGAAAATTAAATAGGAATTTCCCTATGTGTTTATGACATAGCAGTGATGATAGATTTTTGTTTGTAGTTAAATATTTCCCTGCAGTGTTTACTGCTTAAACATTCAAGGCACACAGAGAAAGTGAATGTGGGCTTGACTGAAAGCCAGCTGAAGAGATAAAATTTCATTGATTCAGCTGGGTTTTAGAATTGATAAAAGTAGTCCAGAGACTGATTTGCGAATAAATGTGCGCATTTCAGTAATACGTCGGAAGTGGGAACTCTTGCTTTTATGGATGGGAACATTTACAAGACATTTAACTCCTAAACAGTTTATAAACAGAGCTCTGAACGGTTGTGCTCTACAGAAGGATATACTGTAAATGTGTTACTTGGGGTCACCATTCAGACAGAGTGCATATAACGCAGGCAATGAAATATGCCGTGCATGTCATACGAATAGGACTAGTCTGCCAATAACACATGCACTATCCCTTCAAGTTAGGCTCCATGAATTACGACAAAGGTAGAAGTGAGGCTCACTAACAGAAGTATGCCTAAAGCTAATGCTACTGACGACATAGAATTTGACTAGGAATATTACCTACAAGCAGAAAACTATGGTCTCTTTCCCAACAAAAAGCACCATTTTTGTTTTGAGCAAAACATATGCAAAAAAATTTTTTAATGTATTTTTAGCTTGGTATTATCCACGAATGAGAAAGAAAAATAAGAGGAAAATAAAACTCATTGAAAGGAACGCCAATTTGGTGCCAAGTTGTCAGCAGTCTAAACGGTCCTATATGTGTAGTAATAATAGACTTGCTCTTTTCTCAAGAAATTTAAGAAACTTTTAAAAGAGTCCCTTAGGTTTGCCCTGCAAAATCATAATCGTGTGGTGCCATAACTGGAAGGAGGGATCCAACAGTAGGAAAGGAGCACATTTTCAGGGAAGCTGAATACTTGGAGAGTAAGGTGCTTACTAGTGCTTCCTCCAACCACCTCACCTTCCTCCTGCAACTCCACTGCGGCTGCTCCCAGCGCGATCCAAGGGAGCTTGTTCCAATACCAGCAGAAAACGCTGCCGCAAACGACGTTTTTCTGCAGATCGGATAGGCGTGAGGCGCTCTGACATCCCCGCTCGTGTCTGGTTTAGGACAGGGTAAGCTTTTATCTCTCAGGGCCAGGTCTTTTCAGCCAGCTGAATAGTTTCAACGCCGGACAGCGTGTGGGAAAGCAGAGCTGTACGCTGCTTCTGCACTCCTACAGCGCTGGAGCCGGCAAAGGCTCCATGGTCAGTCTGGCTGCACGTAACTGCCCACAACACAAAGGACAATTGGTGTCGTCTGCCAGGAAAGCCCCGGGCTCCTTGCGTCAGCGGCTCTCAGCGGAATAGTGTAACCATGTCAGAGTGTAACAAAATCTGCGGAAAAGATTTCTGAAAGAATGGAGTCAGGCAACGGCATAATTTTGTTCCAAAAAGTCTGCATGACATATCGGCTAAGGTGAAGTTTTACGGCTTTGTTTGACATAGTCAGAAGTGGCTGTCACGCAGAAAATGTATCTTGTCTTTTCCTGAACCATTTTTATTGCAAAAAATCTGTTATTCATCATACGTTGGTCAAAAAATGAATTAATATGCTTTCACACTAGCTCTCGCACACTTCCTAAGCAAACAGTAGAAGTTACAGGCTGGCAGTTCAGTATTGTTTATTGTTACATGGGGCTGTGTCAGTTTGAGAATGTGATGAAGAGAAATACAACAGTGTATACTTTAAAAAAGGAACCAAGAAGAAAATATAATCCAGAAGTTTCATTTCAGCATTCTCAAATGTCTTTTTGAGTCAATGTCTTTCGGCACTGGCAAGACACCAACTTTTTGGCACAACGAGGCACAGTATTGTAGGCTATGAGAGATGCAGGCCTTGAAAACAGAGCAAAACAGAAAAAGAAGGAAGAAGTGAGCGCTCAGAACAGAGCAGCTTGTTCCTTGAATTCCTCAGAGTACAAACTCAATGCCACCTTATCACTGCCTAGATCAGAAGAGAAACCTAACCATGATTTCTAATACCCTGCAGGTATGACAACACATTCTTTTCTTCTTACAACTGAACCCCTGCATAGTAACGATTCCAACAAAACACTGAAAGCATAGGAGCCAGACCAACCTAAATTACCCACCATTCGCTTTAGGTCATAAAAGCAACCTTTCTATCAAGATTTAATTGAAAAATTAAAATATTTCCACACCAGAAATTCCAAGGAGACTACCTATTTGTGGACATTTTTAATCTTGCATGTCATGCTTGTAAAGTTGGGATTGGGGAATTACAGGAAATAAAATAGATACTTGCTCTTTTTAGGTTTCATACACTCACGAAAGTAAGGCTCTGAATTAATAAACTTTAAAAAAGAAAATACAATTGCATGTTATTGCATAAGATATTTGAGGTCCTTAAATTACAGAACCCTGTATGAAGAACCTTCCTTGAAGTAGCCGAGCAATCTTACACCTTTGTTTATTGAAGCAACTGGCGTCTTCATTGCCTATGCTTTGACATAAGTCTCATCAAGGGAGTTTTTTTTCTTCTAATTGTGTCCAGAGAGAGGAAATGGGTGATGTTTTGGTTTTTGTATAAGAAATTGTTTTGCTCTGTCTCTTTTTGGAAGTCTGCGTTTCTCTCACCACTTTCAGCCTATAAGTAAAAATAGAAATGGTACTCAAAAGTCTTGCCTTTGAAAACTATACTCAGGTGTTACCAGTACAATGTAGCCGCAGTTTCTATCGGAAATCCCTTTATTTGAAAGTCTTGCCTCTCAAGAGTCTCACCTCTCACCTCTTTGAAGAAACACTTTCAGAATTCTGATGCTGGGAATTAAAAAAAGAAAAGTTGCATTTGAACTTCACATATGGTAAGTATTCCTATCTGATTAATTTTCTGATTTTCTTGTATTCTAGGTTAACGTTGCTGGCACTAGTAGTCATTCTACAAGTGTTGCAGCCAAAACCTCTAAGCAAACTACTTGTTATCTTTTGAACAACTGCTCAGTCATTAACAATAGCTACACGTATCATTTTGTGTTCATCAGAAGTTCTTTCAGTTCAAAATTAACTATCAGAGTAATGAAGAAAAACTAAAAAAAAAAAAAAAGAAGGAAAAATTTCTTAACCTAATGGTTAAATAACTGGAGAATATAATAAAGACTGTCTGAGGAATTGTTCAGATAATGTAAGGCAAGTAATTAAGAAGCATAACGGAAAATTTATGTAGAATATCGAATACATTGTTCACAAGAGAAATTTACAGTTAGCTGTTGAATTTGTATTTTTAAAAATGTCATAGCTGAAACAGTTTCTGTCCTCATGGGTTTACAAACTAATAGAGAAAGAAAGTACTGTTACCACCACTTTTCCAATAGGTTCTAATTTATCCAGGGTGGAATAATCAGTAGCAGTTGAAGAATTAAAACACTGATCTCCTGACTCCCGACCTACTGCTCTAATTAGAAGACATTCCTTTCTCTTAAAGTATCAACTGAGGCATTTTAGTAAAGGCTGAGCTGGCACCGGTGAGGACCAAACTCCACAATCAAGTATATGATATTTGATAAACTTCTGGGTTGCAAGGACACATAAGTTTTCTGATATTTACGACAACAGGCTGGTTTAGGCTGAAAATTTTTATGTCAATTCCAAAAGTCACTTTGCTGCAATTAGTGCCAACTATTACTTTATTGAGTTCTGGTGAAGTTTTGGTGTCAGACTACAATACATTAATATTTTACCTTATCAATAAGTTTAGTATTTTGGAGGGCTAACTACATTTTTGTCTGTTTCTCCAGATTTAGTCTACTCATTGTAGCTCCAGTTGTGACAGTATTTAGGTGAGCTATAGATCAATCACTTTGGATTACATTCTTGACTCTATGTTTTGATTTAATTACCTGGCGTTTAAAAACCCACAGATTTACAATTAGATGTTACCTGACAACTTCTTAGAGGAACTGCCTGTGAATAACCACAAAGTCCTTCCAGCTTTTTCCTCTGATGCCTTTAATAAACTCAGAAATGGTCTGGCAGCCAATAAAACAAGGTCATGGCCTGCTGAGCTGGTCAGTATTATCTTACTGTATTGTTTTTTGCCTTGGAAAACTCATCTCTCTTTCCTAGGCACATGTTGTTTCTTATTTACGATAGAAAATGAATGGAGAAGTTTGCGCAAAAGTTTCTGCTAAGGAGAAAACATTTAAAAAGTAATCACGGCTCTAACTCCCCACATGGCAACCCTTATTTCACGTTGAGAGTATCTCTGAATAGAAGAAAATTAATTTAATCTGTGCAAAGCACTCCACTGATGTGGAATTCACCTGGACTGTTCACAGTCAACAGACAGAAGCAGAGCACGTTTTATCTGATCTGTTTTAGGCATCTACTGCAGGGTGAGATGAATCGCATCTTAAAAATGGCTCTCTGCTGGTTGTGAGTGCAGTCAAGACCAAACCAGATCAAATACAGGCTTCTGGATCGTAGACGTCTGAAGTGAGACGAGGTGAGCCTCACGCACAGGGCTCGCAGGAGAGCCTGATGCGGAACAGCTGCTCTGCACTGACACTTTGGCCTCTTAGACAGGCACCTTTATTTAATCTGGAAATCCCTTTGAGGAAGAGATCATCTTTTCACTTGGAATTTGTATTGCGTTTGCAACCGAAAGGTTCACTCATGACAGGCAAGATGGTAATACCTCATCTCATAACAAAAAAGCTGACCCAGTGAACGTAAACTAATACCCCTTATAGAGTTATGACAGCGTGTTTATGGCTTAATTGTAGCTAGTATGATTTATCGGTGTGTATTTACGCATTTTGTTAATTCTCCCTGGTTTTATATTTTGAATGCAGTTACCTACAATTCTGCCTGGGAAGTCAAATGACCATGTAACAAAAAGAGTATTAGTCTAATCTTGGCTGTGGTGCACCAGACAAAGACTGAAATTCTGGCTCCCTTGAAGCCAGGAGTAAGTCTGTCTTTGACTTTGGCGGCAACAGCATTTCACATAAGGAGCCCTGAATCCAGTGCATAATACAGGTATGAGAAAAAAATGCACATTATCATCTACCAGCATTTCTCACAGACTGCATGCTGAGGCATCATCACTCAAAAAGGAATTAGAAAAGATAACTAAAAGGAACAACTTTATGAGAACCAGTATTGCACAACATGCCTATAAAGTAAGGTAAGTATTACTGGTTTCTACTTCAGGTAAAACATCTTTTCCACTGCCTCTCTTTTGGCCATCTGTTTTACTGCCTCCTCATGCTGCCCGGATGAATTAATAATTCCAATTTTCACCAATTTACCATCCATTCTTCTCTGTGTGGGACTTCCCTCCCTCCCTATAAACACTTTGATCAGAAATAATAGTATTTCCTTCATGTTATGCAAGGCTAGGGCTACAAATTATTAACCCATATATATTTTCCCCTAATTTACAGAGTTTTAAAAGGTATAAAAAGAAATCCTCTCTCCCTCACCAGTTTGGGGTTTTTTTTAAGATTTAATTGCTCTGATTTCATTTTGACATTATTTCAACCATAACTGCTAATCTTGATCAACAGAAAGGAGAATGCTGTCCACTGGATACAGAGTGCTGTGATGAAAAACATAGGGGATTTACCTCTTCAGTGCAGTTTTTTGATATCCATGGGCTAAGCTCTTCCTGAAGTGAATTGCATAACATGGGAAATGATCGATCAATAGACAAGATGTTGTGACTTGACGGGATCGGGGAAACCTGTGCATTACTGGGTTTGTGACTGTAAATATTAGGAAATAAAACAGAAGGAGCACAGAGAAAAACTAGCTTATGGTAATAGAAAAATGACTCTGTTCTGTTGCTGATGGAAACAAGGAAAGGGCTATGCTGAAGCCCCAACCATATCGCACATAGCCACCCCCAGCACTGGTTTTCTGACCTCACCTGAGCTTGCCATTGTTCTGCTTTGCATACAAGGAAAACGAGGCATCCAAATCCAATTTTTTTCTGTTACGTTCTTTTTGACTGTGAACCACAGGTCCTGTCCTGTAGCTGGGTCTGTAAGTCACCGCTTGGGAGTGGTTGAGATATTCTAACAAGCTGACACAGCTATGAAACCTAACTTCTATAGCTTAGGTCATAAAGGAAGACTAGTACTAGCAGGCCCCATCGATGTCTGAAGCGGTACATCTGGACTACGTGACAGGCATGGTAAAGAAGGTGGACAAGCCAGGCAAGCCCTTTGGTTGCCATCCAAGCTAATGATCATCTGATGTGGGACCAGGAATCACCTGATGAGCTGGCCATGGGATCAGATGATAACTGGGGATGAAGAGGGAGTGGGGAAGGTCATCTGATGGTAGAAGTTATAAAAAGGTTTCTCAGGGGCTATTTTCAAACACCAAAGGGGACTGCATATAAGATGTAGCTGTTCTGAGAGATGACACAGATGTTAAGGAGCAGCTTGACCCCATTTTGCCACATCATGTGATGGGTTCACAGGCAAGACTGTGGTTGGGGTGGAAAAGCAGTGTTCATCTAGCTTTTCCTTGTATTTGGTTGGGGGGGGTGAGGAAATATTAGTTGGGATTCTGGGGAACTCTGTTGTATGGTCAAACATCTATAGAGAAACATAGAAAGAAAATCTGTCAGGCCAGTGGCATTTTGGCAGTTAGGAAAAAACCCCAACCCAACCCCCAGAGCCCCCACTACGTGCAGGTTAGAGGGACGACCCTGGGCTAGGCTTAGAGGATGCTGGTGGGGAGGCAAAGGTAAGGAATGGTCTGTCACTGCTTTCCATGGCTACTTCTCAGCCTTATCAAAATAATTTGTTAGTTTCTGTTGAGCTTGAAACCCGATTAGTGAGTGTGCTAACACGAGTAGAGTGTCCCTGAAGAAGGTGTGCAGGGTGGCCAGGACCCTGGGGCCACGGGACCTGAGGTCTCACCACCGTGGTAAATAACCTCTGCCCAAAAGAAACAGACTGGAGTCCACGTGGATCAAAGGAAATCCCATCGTAAGGGTTCAAACGCAGCACTCTGGCTGAAATCCAGCAGAGGGCTCTCAAAAAGCAGAGTATAATAGCTGCTATAATTTATGGTAGCACTTATTTAAGCAATTACCTCTTATCTGAGTTTGCTAAAACTTCCTGAAATTGTTCTCTTGTTCTGTGAGAAGTCTTACATCCTATGATATAATTTGACTCTCCAGGGTCCTTGTTTGCAGAACTTCACACACACACACACACACACAAAAAAAATCTTTACTCATCTTGCAGTCTACTTGAATGTGTTTCCTTGTTCAACTCCATATGCTTGGTTTTAAGGTTAGAGATTTTTTTCATGGTTTCCAGTAAGGTGTAGGATCCACGCTGCCTAAATTTAATTTGAAAGAGACAGTTTGCTATCTTTTTTTTTAAGTCTCCAGAGCAATGCCCCAGCAGGCCTACATATTGGATTGTGAGCATCCAAGAAGGGGGAGATAAATTGTATTTGTTTTAGTAAACAGTAACATGCTCAGACACAAAAGCAGAAATAAGAGTGAAAGAAGTAAATTCATTAGAATACTGAGTTCCAGTTTTCTTAGCTCTATTAAACAGATGTTCACCTCTAGAAAACATTAATTTGTCTTATATAGCAAGATAACACTGTTTTGCAAAGAGGTGAACTTCATCTTTGGTCATAATTGTGGTACCACATTCTTACCTCAGACCAGCTTCTAAGAATACCCATTAGCTTACAAGACCCTTTGTTTCCCCCATAATACTTTTCTAAAATGAAGTATTATCTTCCCTCTCCTACCCCTCAAAATTTACCATGACTTCTATCAATTATAAGCAAATAGTAAAGGACTAGAGCTGTGTTTAAAAAAAAAATATATATATGGCTGGGGGAAAAAACTGACCCGGTATGATGCATAAAGAGTGAAGGTGACGAAAGTACTTCCAGGCATTTGCATCAAACTCTAACCCTCTTTTGTCTGCGGCCCCCGCTTTTCCCATTTTGGTACTATCTTCTAACAGTCGCTTCAGCATGGGGCTACATGTTTGCACATGTTATGCTGCTTATTTAATTGTACTGTATAAATGCCTCTGCTTAGCATAAATTGATTATGTTTAACAATACTTTGAATACACAGAATCAGGCGTGGGGAGAGAACCTGTGTGTGTGCGTACATTTTAAATAGGTATGTTTGATTTCAAGGTTTTAATTAGCATTGCGAGATGACCACATTATTCATGAGTGACAAAGCCATGAGATACACAGGTATTCCTAAACAAGTGCTAACACAACCTTTGTGAACTCCAGTCTCAAATGTGTCATCACTTTAGAAACTTGTTTAGCCATTCAGGGGAAAAAAGTCTACTAATGTCAAGCGATCCTCGTGCACCCTACGTAGGCCTTAGAAGGACCTGAAGTTAATGAATTTCCGAATGGGTCATAAACACGAGGAAAAAATCTTTTTGTTAAAGGATATTTCTTAGCTGTCTATGAGAAAAAGCTGGTTTTAACTTTAATTCCTGAGGTGAACTTTGGATTGTGGAACACAGGGGGATGTAGATGAACTGGGAGCCTGTGGTTAAAAATGCTATTACACTCTGCTTAAAAAAACCTTGAGACTTGAAACACTTGGTATTTCAGCCCACCATGCTCCTGCACGGAGAACAGAGGTGATGCAGGCTAAAACGCACCTCTAGTGCGGGTTATTGCATACCACTCAAGGCCCTCATCCCAACTATTTTCCAGTGCAAGATTGTTCCCATCAGCCCTGTGTCTTTTATCTAATCTGTCCAATCTGCCTGCAGAGGGTAGGGCCTCTGCCCTTGCTTTTCAGCACAAAGCTTTCCATAAGTCGGCAAACACCGGTATCTCAATGTTTTTTTCCCCGTTGCACCCACTTTTGCAGTCTCTACTGGTTTCAAAATATGCACGTAATCTTACACTGAATAAACTCTTTCCATACAGCCTGTGCTAATCTTAACAATATGATGTCATCCGAACTCCACAGCATTTGTGAAACATGTTTTAATATTCCAGATCTTTTGATCTCGTCTCATAAATCAATCCCTCCATCTCTTTAATTATTTTAATTGCTCTTTAAATTCCCTTCAGTGTAATTTTCTAACAGGAAGATTCCCAAAAATATCCTAGGCATGACCTAGTTAAGTAGTATGCACAGGGTAGTCATGCCAAAGAAGCGGAAGAGAAAGTCTATTAGTTCCTTCCTCAGCGATGGGATCCTTCACATGCAGGCTTAAATTCCGTGGGCTTTGTTATTGTGCTGTTCTGTAAGACCACAGGTAATTTACTGCCCACTTTCACTCCTACATGTCGATATTGCAGATCTCTTGTTGAATGTTTTCCTACAGCTCTACCAAGGTTTCCAAGATGAACCTCTTCTTTCCTACCCATACTCCTTTTTTGAATTTGTTCATGCTGTTTTGCCAGCTTTCCCAGCTCCACCTAACCTAACAAACAGCTGTGAAAGCCATTTATGGCTAATAACTGTCCTTTAAGTCGAAGTTTAAGAAAGAAAGACTTCATACCGTTCTCTGAAATAATTCATTAGCCTTTTCAGCTCTTCAGCTGAAGTCCACTGCTAACCTGTAAAATTCCCATCCATATAAAAAAGGACATGGAAAGATGACTGTTTTGTTTCTTTTTTCCGTAGCAAATTTTATTAAAGAGATGATGCTCCACCTCTCTTCAAGTGCCAGTCCGGAATGGTTGGCCTTAAGTAGCAAAATTAATGCCAGGAAAAGATTTGTGTGACAAATTGGTGGTCTTTTTTTTCCTGTAAACCCAGCAAAGCTGCTCGTGTAGTATATAAGGGCATAATTTAGCTAGGCACCTGACACGTATGAACAAATACATTTGAAGGTACTTAGGTGACAACATCGCTATTACCTTCTTCCAACTATTCCACAATGGAAAGATAATGTAATAGGTTGAACAGAACAAAGGGCATTGCTTAGTTCCTTGCTGCCACTGAAGACAGCAAAAAACAATCCAGTAAGCTCCTTTATGTAATGAAGTAACTGAAACAACTGCAGCCGCCGCAAGGAAAGGTGAGAGGCGTAAGAGATCATAAAGTACTGAGATTTTCCTGGCTGTCTTATGGCAGCTGCATGTCTGAAGAAAACAGCAGAGAGATCAGAGATGGCAGCAAGGAAGCATTGATTTTGGTTTAAAACAAAAAAAAGGGCATGGCACTCAGAAAAAAGCAGAATTCCTGGCGAGAGGGCAACAAGGATACCCAATCCACCCAAACAGGACTATGTAATCCCCTGTAACATCCAGGACTGGATCAAAGACGTTGAATGGGAATCTGCAAAGCCCTCTATTTTAGCTAGTTAATCATAAAAAAAAAAAAAAAAAGCACCTCTGACGGATCGGCTGTGTCAAATGACCACCAGCTGACAAAAGCGCAGTTATTACAGACCTGCAGACGTCTGTGCCTTTTTCGATGCGTATCTCCAGTGAATGTTTTTGCTTTACTCGGGATGCATGTGTGGAACTACGCTGTTCAAAACAAGGATACCGTCAGCTTGTGCCGAAAAAACGTTCTTGCAACTTACAGAAATAATCATGGCAGCCCGTTGGATTACACAATAACGATTACTTGTAAACCTCTTCTTTTAATTGTGGAATCAGACGAAATCGCTGATGCCCTGGTATTGTGCAAATTCGATCTCAACCCTGCGAAGAAATTAAAGGAGCCAAGAGCTGGCATAAACGTGTAGTAACCGACAAAGTTAAACACCGGTCCTATCGTTAGCTGCTTCTAGACGGTATTTTTCTGGGTTTGTAGCTACACGTGCCTGATGTCATTTGCGGCTTCAGCACGCTGTTTTACAGTTACCCTTTCCGTAAGAAAAAATGCCTTTAAATAAAAGGCTTTAAAGATTCCCTGGTGGTGGTCCGGGAGAGGACAGAGAGCACCCTCCGGGCCCGGCGAGGGCAGCGGCGGGGGACCGGCAACCCCGCGGCCCCTCAGCGGAGCCACCATTGCTGCCGGAGCTCGGCCCGCCGCCTCAGGGCTGGCAGGCCGTTAGGGGATTTCACCGGCGGCGGGTGGAGCGGGGGGTGTGCCTGAATTGAATCCTGAAGAAAATTTGGGCTCGGGAAAGCCATTTTTCGAACGTAGCGACCTGCCCTCAACCATTTTGAGGCGGGAGCTCGCCTCCCCTCAGCCGCCTCAGCCACGGCCGCCGCCATTGCCCCGCCTCCCCGCGGCGGGCCCCGCCCCGCGCCCTGCGCGCCCACCCACTCCCCCCTCCCCGTCGGCGCCGCTGCAGCCCCCGCCCGCATATAGGCTCGTCCGCCGCACTGCCCGCGCCGCCGCCGCCGCCTCCTCCAGGCATGGCACAGGGCTCTACCTCACTATGGCAGCAGCAGCGCGGCACAGCACCCTGGACTTCCTCCTCGGCGCCACAGGTAACGGCCGCGGCGGGGGAGAGGCAGAGGAGAGGGAGGAAGAGAGAGAGGGGGGGGTCTCTCCCGCCGCCCTCCCCGCCGTGGCGGTGTGTGGCGCCCGCCTCGCCCCCGCTGAGGGAGCGGCCCGCCAGGCCCCGCGGCGGAGCGCCCTGGCCCGGGTTTCCCTCTGAACCCCCTGCCCGGCCGCGTGTGTCCCCGTCTCCCCACCTCCCGTCTGTTTCCCCGCCGCCGGTATCCGCCTCCGGAGCCGCCATGCCGCCGCCGGGCGGCCCGCTGAGGCCTCCCGCCCTCAGCCCGCCGTGCCTGCGCGGCCGCCCCGCGTTGAGGGCAGCTCGCCTCGGGGCGAGGCGGCCCTCCCGGGGCATGGGGCGGGGGGGGGTAGTGCCCCGGTTGGTCACCGCGGCGGGCTCCGTCCGTCAGGGCGGGCTTTCCCCTCCCGCCGGCGGTAAGGGGGAAGCGGGCGGGAGGTGCCGCGCCGCGGGCCCGGGGGGAAGGGAGGGAGGGAGGGAGGGAGGGCCTGGCTGTTAGCGAGCGGCTTCCCCGCGAAGCCCGCCCTCGTTACGGCGCTTCGGAGGCCGGTGACGGCCGCCGCCGCTGAGGAGGGTGCGGGGTAAGGGTGTACGAGGGTCTTGTGTCACTTCGGCGTTTCTCCCGCCTCGTCGCAGAAGCGTGGAGGAGGTGATCGGCGATGGAGCTCGGCTTTGGGTGAGCCGCCGGCGATTTCAAAGCTTTACGCCGTTAGTTATCTGTAGGGGGCACGTTCGAGCCAGAGACCGAGGAAACCACCGCGTTTCTCGGCAGCCAAGATGGGCGAAAAGGTTTAGTTGGGGCGGGCTGCCATGGGCGCCAGAGCGAAGTCGGTGGCTGCCGAGGAAGGCCGGCAGGCAGGGGCCGGCCTGCCTGCGGGGCTCCGACCTTCTGCGTCGTCCCCTTTTCTTTTTATTTCCCTTTTTGGTGGGAGGGTGGGGGGGAGGTGTGAAGGCGGTTTCCTCCGCATCTACAGGTAGAAATCTTATCGGTAGCTTGATTTGAGAGACTGGTTCCTGACCCCGGGGGCTTTGCCGCCTGCTCTGCCCTTCCTGGCATTGCTACGTTTGCATTTCGGAGAGCCAGGAGCAGAGAGGGGGAAGGTATTAGGGGAGTTGTTCCCAAACAGTGCGCCTTAGGATAGCCTGCTGTGTTCCGTGGTGAAAGTCTTCCAGTTTCCATTTTACAGTGAGATTTCTATAGCGCAGCTTAGCCACTCTAATGGTGACCTGATGGCAAACGAGATAGTCCTGCCATTTTCCGTGTACGTTGTGCTTGACTGATCTAGCCTGAGTAGAATTGGGAAGCTAAGCCAGTCTAAAGGCAATTTTCGTGGATACCTCCCAGCCCCTGCAATGACTTCTTTGCTTATTTAGTTCCCTGAACTATCATGGGTTCAAGGGTTACATCAGTAACTGGTCTTCTGCAGAAGAGTCAGAATTGCCAGGGAAAAGAGCAGGACTAGGTGTATTGAAAATATGCTGCAGTTATAGTAGCTGCTCTATGATATAAAAACTATGCTGTTAATTAGAGCGTGGTGATGATCTTAAGTATTGTCTTGCCTTCAGGTAGGTTTTCTATTCTGTTTTCTTTTACTTCTGCAGACAATGTTTGGACCTGTCTCCAGTCAAGATGGATGTGCCTAAACGGGGGTGGGGGGATGGACCAGCTGTAGAAGTGTTGCGGTGTAGATCAAAAGAGGGAAGAAGCCTTTTTCCCTTCTCATGTTCTATTTCAGCACAATAGACATCTTGAGTGAGATGTGAAGGACTCTCTTCCACCCATGACAGCTCTGAAGTTGGCCTGTACTTTTGATGTGGAGTTTTTCCTCTCATCTAGTGCTTGCGGCCCAAGGCATCAAGAGTTGTCTATAGAGGAAAAATTGGT
The DNA here is from genome assembly GCF_026419915.1 of Harpia harpyja. Lineage (NCBI taxonomy): Eukaryota > Metazoa > Chordata > Aves > Accipitriformes > Accipitridae > Harpia > Harpia harpyja. Next base: position 2,019,580 of record NC_068947.1, read on the forward strand.
GAATGTACACTTGTGGTTTGTGTTAAAGGAGTTAAAGTTTAGTGCTGAATCGTGGATCATCAACTAGTTGAAGCTTTTACTGTAAGTTACATGGACAATGAAACTTCTGAATGGTCTGGAATCCCATGAAATGGCGTTTAGTAAAATGAGATGTGTGGTTTTGGACCTTCTGATCTTATAAGGATAACGTGATCCCTGTGTCTCAGCTGAAGGTGTTGCATCTTTATGTTTGTGTTCTGGAGAATGCAGAAACTGTTAACTTCTTGGTAAATGCACACTCCTGATTCCTCAAAACATTAGCTGTGACCTCAGTTTTTGACAAATACCTATTTTTGATAGGTATTAATATAGCAGTTAAATTTGCCAGCTCGTAGGAAGGCAAGACTTTAGTCTATGAAAGCAAGTTTGTTCAACAGTTTGTGTTTCACTGCAGTGCACCTTGCAATAACTGTACACGGTGTCTTTCTTTAAGAATCTGCTTATTCAGATGATTTCATCAACCATATATATGGTTCTCAGTGTTCACATTTAACGTGGTAGCTATCCAGTGTTCTCCTAATCCTGAAGGGAAAAACAGGCTTTACTCTTACTGTCCAACATCAAGATTGAACATGACTGTAAAGGATGGGATAGTGTTTCTGAGATAGTAACAATTCTCCAGGATCTGTTTGTTTCTCTGTGTGTGCTCGGTTGTGTGTGGCATGTCTTCATCCTCAGTCTTCTGAGGTCCTCAGGGAGTGAAGGAGAGGGAGCAGGTCTTCGGATGTCAGCGAAAGGATCTGGAGGACACAGCTCTGTGTTAGAAAGAGGGGATTTTGTTGTGTGTTAATACTGGTGCAGCTATCAGCTGGCAACTGCTTGTGCTGCAGGATGGTGTAGATTCTGGTGGGTCATTCCTGCTGGCTGGCTGACTTGGCATGTGCCAAACCCCTTCAATAGCAGCCCTGTTTTCTTTAGGCAGTCCAACTCTCTTGATAGTAGACTGTGGTGCATGTCACGTACATTCTTCAGGATTCATATGTGTACGCAGCAAGGATGCTGAGAATGATAACTGGAATAGTAGGCCTTTCTTACTGTTTGCCATCATCCCTTCTGTAAGGTTGATGGTTGTTGGAGGTATTGTGAGAGGCCAGCAATGCCAATGAAAACATGGCTGTGAGGGAGTTAGAGGAGGAACCAAGTCCTCTTGTGTTGGTTTGAGGTGGGGTGGACACAACACTGTCTTGGGAGTGGGGCTGCACAAGATGAATGAAGCCATGTACCTCGACTAAAAGCTGTCAGTTTGAAGAAAACTTTTCAATAAATTTCTTCATGTACTACAAAATATAAAAAATAGTCAAAAGAAAAGACCCTTTTGTCAGTCTTTAATATCTCCTCTAATTATGCATCCCATCAGTTTTTAAAAATAATAGGCAATTAGATATTAGCAGGGCTGAAGCTTTGATAGCTGGATAACACAACCTGACCTTCTCTGATGGTCTCCTCAAGAGCTGATTAAAGTAGCAACTGTAGAGCTCAGTCCTTTGAGCAGAAGTATCTTGCTTATCTGTGATATAAGCAGACAACTTCAGCAGGCAAACAGCATAGTGTTCCCTATCCTAAAATGCAAGAAGAGTGCTTTAACATCTATGAAAATGGACACAGATCACTCACCTTCCTTAATTGGGGCACAGCAGGCTTTAGTCATGCCTTTCACTTCTGGGCTAATGACATTTTTGTTAGTCAATCAGAAATGAGGGATTTGAGACTCCAAGTTAGTTAAAGGACTTTAAGAAAGTATGTAGAGGCTTGATGCCTTACACCTTTACAGAATTGATTTTAGGTTACTGTATGTTGTAAATCTACTCATATGTGGGAGTGTTTCCATCCACGTATGAGTGTGTCATATAAACTTAGTTTTCTTGGTTGTTGAGTATTGAAATGATTAATGTTCTTCAGGGTTCTTTAATGGGGGGGGGGATACTATGGAGACTTTCTTGAGATTTGTGGTTTTTATTTGCTTCAGAAAGTTGCTCTGAAAGGGTAAGAACTTGTTGGAAAATTAATTTTAACTGTCTTAAAGTTTACTGTTTGGGATTATTGCTGGGGGGGATTACACAGTTCATAGTACAGCTGCACAAACAGTTGTGCCAACAGTGTTCAGGGCAAGGGCGCAGATGAGTGAGCTGGTGGCGGAGAGCGGCGATTACGTGAGCTGACACAGTTACTGAAATAAATTCTTATTAAACTCTTGTGTGAATTAGCACACAGTGGGAATGCCAGGGCTGTAGTGCAGGTAGGGCAATGCTTGGCTATTTAAGAAAAAGGATAAGTGGATGTGTGTGTGCACGTGGTCTGTTTTTCTTCAAATGAATGTTTTCATGGAGATAGGAAGAAGAGGGAATGACCTTTTGCGGGCTGAGCCTCCTCTTTAGGCCCTCTGTCAGTGGCTTTGTTCCTGTCTGCAGGGTCCACAGCTCTGTTCTGACACTGGGTTGGGGGGGAAAACTTGGTGAGAAAATCAAGCCTGTCATCGGTAGGCATACATGTAAGTAAAAAATGGCTAATGGCTACAGTACTTACGTCTAAATGTTGCTGGATGTAGACAACGTATTAAGAGAGATTCTTTACTAATAAATTGTGTGAAAGAAAAATCTAACTGGAGTCATGTTGTATTGGGTCTGGCTGAGATGGAGTTAATACTCCCCATAGCAGCCCTCATAGCACTGTGCTCTGCATCAGTAGCTAGAAAGGTGTTGATAACACACCAGTGTTTTGGCTACTGCTGAGCAGTGCTGGCACAGCATCAAGGCTGTCTCTCCAACATTTTTGCCCCCCCCTCAACGGCAGGCTGGGGCAGGGCGAGATCTCGGGAGGGGACATAACCAGGACAGCTGACCTAAACTAACCAAACAGATATTCCATACCATATGACGTCAGCTCAGATATAAAAGCTAAGTAAAGGGAGACGGAAGGGGGGCATTTTTTTTGTCTTCAGGAGCAACCACTACGCGTACTGAAGCCCTGCTTCCCAGGAAGTGGCTAGACATCGCCTGCTGATGGGAAGTAGAGAATAATATCATTTGTTTTTCTTTGCTTTCGCGCGCGACCTTGGCTTTCAGTTTATTAAACTGTCCTTATCTTGACCCACGAGCCTTTGGTTATATTTTCTTCCCCCTGTCCAGTTAAGAAGGGGGAGTGATAGAGCGGCTTTGGTGGGCACCTGGCATCCAGCCAGGGTCAACCCACTACACATGTGTATTGGATTTGACTTACAAAAACTGTTTTATACTTTGGTTAGTGTTTTGCTGCGTAACTGCTCTTACTGGATATACAAAATTTTTCTTTTGGAGTTTTTTTTCAAGGGGAGGTACTAACTGCTTTATGCAAGTTAATTAAAATACATGAAATGTCTCAGCTGGAGCATCCACTACAATGTAAGAAAGTGCCATTAACTCTACTGGCAATCCTATATCTTTGACTTTCGGCCTATTTTTAAGCAGATGTGAATGCTGTCAGTTGAAGCTTTATTATGCAGTCAGGGGTGTAAAGATTTAAATAACCCTCACATCCTTTTTTTTTGTTTACAGCTGTTTAATGATACTGCATGATATACTCCAGTGTTTGACATCCTTAAAAGTGTAATAACTAGCTGGTCATACGTGCTGTGTTCTAAAAGCATCTTGATTACAAAATGTTCTGAGTTACTCTACTAAATGTTCTTTCAGTACTGAAGTTTTTACTTAAGCTATCAAAGTGTTAAGTACTTGAATTGCTTTCAGTTAAGCTAATATTCTCATTCTTGTCTTTGTTTTGATTGGAAGTCTTAATGCTCTTCATAGAGCAGGACCACAATTTTATGTGCTTGTTCTTGGCTGTGTTGATCTAAACTTTTGGAGGGGGGAAAGAGTTGACAAGGCTTTGTTTAGTTCTGTGTCCCTTTGGAGCCTTGTAGTTGAGTTTCCTTACTGTAAGGACTAATTACAGAAATGCCTTTCTGAGGGGACAGTCTTCCAGAAACAGGAGTGTTGAAGAGAACTAAATGATGAGTAGGCATGCTATATTGGCTCTTCACCTCTGTCTCTGAAACCTCTACCTGAATTTCTACTTAGGAAAACTCTACACAATTTCAGCTGCTCATGTGTGTTGAGCTCTGTCCTGCTGTAGTAAAGATACTTTGGAATTGGTGCTGGTTTGGTTTAATAAGCAGATAATTGGCAGTTCTAGCTGTTGAGTCATGGCTTATCCTGCACTAAGTGTGGAAATAACAGAGAAACCCGGAAGAGGTGACTGGCATTGAAAACTTGGTGTCTCTTCCAGAGTTTTTCCACATGTAAGTCAATCTTGTGTATGAAGGAGAAAAGCTTAAACTAATGCTAAATACTTGGCAGTTTCTAAGATTATAAATGAAAAAGCCTTTGAGCGCTTGGCTGTATATAGAGTTATTTTTAAATTAATATTCTCTGTAATGGGCTTTTTTTGTTGCCTAATGTACTGGAGATGCAAGGGCTTTGTTTGTCTTACAAGGCAGGTTCTGCTTCTATGACTGGAGCTGGCTGCAGTTAGCAGTAAAAGCATATTAAGTACATTTGAACATATTGTGGGGGGAACAGTATCTCTGAGCCTTGTAGCTCAGTTTGACTGGTTCTGTCAAGTATTGGGTTGTCTGAAGTGCTGAAACATCTGATTACAGTGATAAGGTGCTGAAGATATGCTTATCTCTTTACCGTATTGATTTATGGTATGTTATCAAAATTTGCTGACTCCTTGACTATGATCTGTATGTGAAGACCATGTAAATAAAGATTAAGCAAGACTCAAGTAAATGCCTCCGGAGCTTGCAACTCTGTTATCAGCCCTGCCTAAAGGTGTGTTTGCAGCTATCTTGCAGCTGCAGTTCAGGCGTGGGGCTGTTTTAGTTGTGCTCCCTTAGCAGCCTCTGTGAGTGGTGTGGGCTCAGCCTGTGCTCTTGGCTGGGCTGTTTTGAGCTGAGCCCTGCAGGTCTCCACAGTCTAGTTCTGACAGGCCTGGACCAAGAGCTGGCCTGCTGTGTGTCAGAGTGCAAATGGGGCTTGTCAGGAGGCGTTAATACAGGAATTAATAGCTTTCCATTTTTAGCAGTAAGGACTGCTGTGAACTCATTCCCTGCTTTTGTTGGTTTCCAGTTTTGAAGATTAAAATGCTTTATGAATGGAACTCTGAAAATACAATTATCTGATTCTCCAGCATGATGTGAAGTACTCAATGGCTGCTTGCTCAGACATGAAGGAACTGTTGCCTGCAAAGGTGAAGGTTAACAGCATGGGAGATGTTTTCCATGAGGGCCTGGTTTGAGGCTGTGGAACAAATTCCTGCAGGAAATAAAGGCTACTTTTGATCTACCAGTATTTCCCATTTCAGGTACACTTCTCTGACCATGCCTTTTTAATAGCAAAATCCTTGGAAGGAGAGAAAAGTACATATGACAAGTACTAATCATTTTGCCTGACACATTTCTAGAAGATGGTCAGGTACCAGGTGATGAAAGTGGCTTGAGAGATGTAAGTGGACAGGAGAGCTGGCATTGTTTGGGCAGGCTGAAGATCTGTTACCAAGTATACTTTCTCTTTTACTGCTTTTTTGGATGGAAGGGCTACAGATAGTTCAACAGGTGATAATGTTTAAAATGTGAACAGTCTTTATATGCCAGTTGATGGACTTCGGTTTATGCATTACTGGGAGAGATGAAGTTAGTGGAGCTGAGGCATTGAAACAACATTTGTTGATGTTAAGGCTCAAGCTACACATCATATGAAGTAAGTTTCCTGAGTGCATAAATACTGTGTGTAAAGGTGGTATGCCAAACTTGGAGAGTACCTTTGGCTTACCTCTTTGCCTACTGCTCAGCTCCGATTAATCTGTTGGGATAGTGTTACAAGAAGTTTAATGAAATGCTGTCTCTCCGTAGCAGAATTAAACTTGACCAAGCAGCAAGTCTGGAAAGAGTGTTGTGAGACTTAAATCTTTAAAAGGTAAGAGATACTGTCTGTGGGTTGTCCAGAACAGTGTGACAAATATTTCATGTCTGTCTCTAGATAAGCAAATGTTGCTTCTGTATTAAAGAACAGTGAATTTGTATGAAGTTGAAAAACCTGCAAGAGTTTGCAGGATAAAGTAACAATTAGGGAAGGGAAAAAAGTTTAAAAGCATTGTCCTTAACTAAACTTTTGTGTGATTATTAAACAGCAGTGTGACTTACAGAATGCCATCCACTGTTACTTGTGGAGGCCTATAAATAGTTTTTCTCCCAGAGTTACCAGAGAGTGGCAGGACTTCTGGTGAGCTGTTGTGCACCATTGCAGAAGATCTGCATTTAAAAAGCTGTTGTTAACCATAATAGGATATCACATCATAACTAGCTGCAATTAGATGCCAGGTATAGGAAAACTACTTTTAAAGCATGTATTTTATCAAAAATACAGGAAGAAATAATTTGTAAATGTCAAAGTGAATGGGAGAGACTTTTTGAATATTCTTTAACTCTGCATGTGATTATGTGAAAGGTATCGTAACCTGGCAGTTCTTTGCTTTTATCCTCTTTGTGACTTTGTTTTTGAAGGGGCAGTACTTAAATAGTTTCTCCTTCGGAGTTGTCCTGGCTGTCAGAATTTGGCATGCTTGGCGTCTTAAGCTTTTTTTTTTTCTTGTGGAATGTCCTTGCAGGACTTACCCTACTTAACTGAAAAACATTCCTCTAATAGCCAGCTGAAAATGGTCCCTCAAGTGCTTCCAGCAGCAATGACAGGCTTCTAAAAGTTTTGCCAAAAGCTAAGAAGGAAGAAACCCCTTCTGTAGGTCCCTGGGGTGGGTTCTTTTTAAACTTTGCTAGTGTGTTGTGATGCAGGAGTCGTCAGGAGTGAGCCTTCCAATGTTGATGAATGCACAAGCAGGAACCTTGTATTTGTGCAGTAAACAAACAAGGAAAAGTGTGCTTGCAGTGCTTGATTTCAAGTAACTCCTTGGTCATGTCAGATGATAATCAAATACTTGTGCAACTAAAATCAAGGTAGATCTGAAAGTCTTCATTCTTTCCCTTCAAGTAGTTTCTGATCCAGATGTGCTGCAAGTATTTTAACCTTGACTTTGCTGGCTCTGCTGTAGTCGGCCACTGTTAGAGTGAAAGGTTTATTTTCCTGTCTCTGGGTATTTTATTAATGATGCTCATAATAATTGAGCTCTCCTGTAGGCCAGTGTCCACAGAAGTCTCTCTGAAAATCTGTACCAGTGCAAAGAGATAAGCAATCAAACACAGGCAATGTATCCTGGCTCCTACAGGTATCCCTGCAGGACTGTGGCATAATGGCAGAGGCCATGTATGCCTGCTGTCCTCCTGAAGTCTGGCTGGTGTTCCTTGTCTAATGAGTGGGTAGAGATTCTGGGTAGCAAAATTTTGGAGACTAGTAAATAAGCTTTTACTACATGTAGTAAAAGTTTAATAACAAAGCTGAGCTGCTTCACTTAAGTGATCTGTTTTAAGCCTTCTTTGAGTCAGTCTGCATGACTTAATAAAATAATTTGTACACAAGTGTGTGGTGGCGTGTGTAACAGTCCCACAGACAGACTTGCGTCCTCAACTGGTCAGTAGGATTTATCCTTGAGCACTCTTTAAATGCAAAGTGGCTTCAGTAAGGCTCTGATTTCTCCCAGAAGTAAAGAATGTATTAATTGGGAAGTCAGTCTGTGGGCTGACAGGAAAAAAAAAAATGTGGCCGCTGGTTATAAAATTTATTAATAAGCACTTTCATGTTCACAGCTAATCCTAATTTAGTCTTCAAGTGCAAATGAGCTCTAAATTGGTAGTAAATGCTTTCTTCTGGTTCTTTCAATATGTATGTTGCAGTGATGAGTCTTCATTTGTGCTTGAAGAGACTTGCTAGTCTACCTAGTTTCATATGTGCAATGTGCTTACTTTATTAAAGCAAGAAAATGATTTGTTTAGGTAACATTATATTAGCTTAGTGACTAGCTTTATATTAAAGCATGAGAACGTAGTTTTATTTTGATGCTTCACTTTGCAGTTTGGCTCACCTGAAAGGTTGCTATCCTGGTACAGGGAGGAGGGTAAAACAGAAAAGTGTTTTGTGCAACTGGTATGATCTGTGTTGTTTCTTGGTTTCTTCATTCTGCCCCTTTACTCTGGTCTTTTCTCTCCTGTACCCTCTACCTAGGTTGCATGCCTGTGCTGTATTCCAAAAGCACTGAACAGCATGGTTATTAACACCAAACCATAAAATAGATGTAAAATGATCAATGCTGCCAGGAAGGTGGCATCACTTAGAGAAAGAATGACAGAACAGTAGTTGTATACTTGAATCCTTTTTACAGTAATGGTGCTCAGCTTCTGCTGCAGGTTAGATGTCTACCAGAGGTCATGTTAGAGTAAGAAAAGCTCCTTGATACAAGGATTCTTGTCTCTAAGAAAGCATTTGTACCAGAGATACTACATGATGAGGAATAAAACTGCCCAACCTTGTTAGCATTCTTTACTTCCGCATTTAAATGATGTGTTTGACTGAAAAGTCATGGGACACAGACAGAGTGGGAATGCTGTGATACAGTCTAGTAAACCTTACGTTCTGCTCTCGCTGATTTAATTAAACTCCATGTTGTGGTGTTTTGTGATTGAATGTACTGAGATAATCAATTCTAACTGCATTATCTGTCCTTGTAGCAGAAGTTCACTATTTGACCTTTTCAAAAAGAAGTTTTTGTCTAAAAGACTAGATGGAAATGGAATATTGCCTTTCAAATGACGCCAAGAAAAGTGTTCTGCCACATCACTTCTGCTTGAATGTGGAGCCAAACCTGTTGTTCTCAGGTGTTGAATTTCAAATGATGAGGTACCTTACAAAATTGACCTTACAGATAAGATCATGGCTGTTGGGTGTAACATGGTTTCAGATTAGTCTTCCTCTGTGTATGTGCTTACTGGTGGTACATTGAAATGTGATGGTGCTATTATTCTGCAATGTGATAATAGATGTCTTTAATATTGTAATGAAGTAACTGGAATTTTATGTCCCCTTGAAGCACAAACAGTAAGGCTTAAACCTCTCTGATGTTGGAATGTATTTTTATTGAGGCTGAGGCTACAGAAAACTTCAGGAACTTCAGATTCACAAAACAACTGGGGTTTTCAATACACAAGATCACTTCTGTTTTTATGTGTACAGTAAATTAATTTTTGGTTGTCCTAATACAAGAAATTGAAGAGGAGAAGGGTGTAGGAGTAACTTCTTTAATATATTTTTTTTCTGTTATGGAAGTGGATGGAGCTGATAGATCTATAGTTGCTGAAAACTTAAGGTTTTATGTAGAGTTTTTCCTTAAAGGTGATTAGGGAATCTTACCCTGCTTTTGTGAAAGAACTGAAAAAGAAAAACCTCTTTATCAGAGCTCAAAGGAGGAAGTGGGAAAAGGTGATTTTGTTACTGAGACTGCATCTCTGGCACGTTTTTGTTTTTATATACACATGCACTTTGCACTGCTTGCAGAAGCTGAAGCACAGCCATTCCCGTTCACTGTCCATACAGTTGCTTTTGGCTGTATCTTGCTTAGTGTTTTAAGTAACAATTTGCTGGTTGTGTACCCTGAACTTGTGTTTTTATTGTATAGGAAGGGCTAGGGAAAACTGGCTTTTCCTTTACGTTAATGTTGGAGATTTCAACAGAGATTTAAGGTATTCCTTATTCCATAAAGATGATACACGACTGTATGAGCATCTCAGAAAATGTGTTTGTGTGCTAGTGCCATCTGAAAGCCCCTATATACTTTTAGTCAATGTTATTAATAGAGTTTTAGTAGTGGTTTTGAAACTACAAGAAAAAGTTCAGCTTTTTAAAGGTCTTAGGAAAGTTGAAATAGCTTTTCTTTTCCCCCCTTGCATTCCTTTGTCTGAAGCTGTGCTTCCACAGACCTCGTTCTAGTGAGTGGCGGAGGGAAGAAAAGTCAACTTTGGGAGATTCTTGTGTGTGCGGAAGATGAGGGAAGAATGTAGGTGTAGACTGTGGAAGGTGTGCAGTACTCTTTACCAAGGACCTTTTTCCTTGTAGATGTGTGGCCCTGCAATGATTATCTCAGTGCATCTGAGTAAAGAATCTGGGACTGAAAGAAAATCAGTATCACTCCCATCTTCAAAAGAGCAAGAAGAAAGATCCAGGGAACTAAGGCCTGTCAACTTTATCTTGATACCTGGGAAAGTGGTGGAGTAAATAATCTTGGCAACTATTTCCAAACCTGCTGAGGACTAGAAAGTGTTTGGGTGTAGCTGGCATGGATTTACAAAGGGGAGATCATGCCTGACCCACCTTATAGCATTCTGTGGTCAAAAGACTGGCTTGATGGAGGAGGGAAGAGTAGTGGTTGCTATTTATCTAGACATTAGCTGGGCTTCCCATGCCACTTCCAATAACATCTTCATGGACAAAGTGGTGGTGTACAGGGTAGAGAAATCCACAATGAGGTGGATTGAAAAATGAACTGCAGGGCCCAAAAGGTTGTGATCAGCAACAAAAAGTCCACCGGGAGGCTGGTGAGTGGTAGTGTACTCAAGGAGGTGTAGATAGTGGGGCCAATGCACTCTATCTTCATCAGTGACCTGGACATTAGGACAGTGCATCCTCAGCAAGCTTGCAGATGACACAAAACTGGGAGGAGTGATTGATGTGCTGTAGGTTCTCCTGGCCTACAGGAACCCAGTGAAGTTCAACCAAAGGGAATGCCAAGTCTTGTGCCTGGGAAGAATGACCTCCTACACAAGTACAGGCTCAGGACAGCTTTGCTGTCAGCTTAGTGACCCTTCCCCTCTATTCAGCCCTGGTGAGGCATATCTGGAGTGCTGGATCCAGTGCTGGACTCTCCAGTATGACCAACTCACTCTTGTGTTGGAGTAAGCCCAAAGTAGGGCCATGAGCATGATTAAAGGGCTGCAGCATGTGTCATACAAAGAGTGGATGGCTGAGCTGGGACTGCTCAGCCTGGTGTAGAGAAGGCTCGGGCTTCTTACCCATATAGAGTCATAGAATTATTTAGGCTTGAAAAGACCCTTAAGACTGAATCCAACCATTAACCTAACACTACCAAGTCTACCCTTAAACCATGTCCCTAAACACCATGTCAAATAAAAAAAAATATATATATGGAAACCTGATGGGAGGAGTAGAGAAGGTAGAGCTGAACTTTCCTCAGTGGAGCCCTGTGTGACAGGACAAGCAGCAGTGGGCACAAAATGAAACACATGAAACTTGATCTGAATGTAAGAAAAGAATTTTCACTGTGAGCGTAGTTGAACATGGGAACAGGTTACCCACAGAGGCAGTGGAGTCCCAACGTGTGGAGACAGGAAAACCTGCCTGCTTGTGGCTGTAAGCAACCTGCTTTCATGGAGCCTGCTCTGAGCAGGGGGTTGGATGAGACAATCTCCAGAGGTCCCTTCCAGCCTCTGCTGTTCTGTGGTAGCTACCTGACCTGTCTGTGTCAGAGGGAAGTATGCAGAATTGACTTTACATAGAAAAATCAGACCTCAGGTGAACTACAGGTTTGCTCAGGGGGTATGGTCATGTCACTGGCTTAAGCACTCTTTTCACCCTTCCCTCTCACTCCTTTTTATGTCAGCACTAGCTCTTAAAAATACATGTTAGGAGTTGGTTTTGGATGCTTCCTGCACCACCTCCCTACCCCCCATTGAGTCTGGTGCATGAGTGTAAAGGGAGAGGTGGGAATGCTCTGTTTGGTGGCAGTGCAGTTTTAGTTTGGCATCAGTCAACATGGAAAAACATCTGGAGTTCAGTCCCTAGTTGGTTGGATGCTTTGTGGAAAAGGTGGCTGGTAGCTGTGGAGCATGTGGGGAGGGAAGAGGCAGGTTGCATTTAACTTGTGTAGAACGATGGAAGGGAGGAGAGGTGATCATTGCAAGAGGAATGTATAGTATTTAGTTGGGTATAAGAGGAAAAACTGTTGTGCTCTCAGAAATGCTACAAATACTGCATTAAAGACTTCTAGTGTCTGGCAGATTTGTTATCTCGTGGGTGCGTTTTGTGTGTATTCCTCTTGGCAATCTGAACTGGTGTAAAGGTAGTAGAGGTGAAGAATGAGGGTTGAATTCTGTTGGTAGCTGGGTATCTTTAATACTTTGAGAGCTCATTCTGATTCATGATTGTTTTACCTGTAACTTCCAAAAGGACGCTTGGATGCACTGGGTGACTTTGACTGTGGTGATCTCATGGATGTGCCAGGAAGTTCACAACTTGCTGGTGTGGCGCAGTATAGCTTGATTTGCCTGTATTTGCTATATAGCTGCAAGTCCTCAGAGTAGGAGTGTGGGGGATGTTCTGTGGAAACTCTTTAGGAAAAAGTGGCCTTCTACCCTTAATCTTGAGTAATACAGAATAATGAAATGAAGTAAATGCACAGGGAAGCTTGATGATCTGTTTTCTCACGGATGGGTGAATAGATGACTATTTCCACCTGCTGCCCCTTTTTTAAGCCTCATGCCATGCATGATTTGTTGACTCCTGTGTATAAGTCAACATGATGAGGTTGATTCCCACAGGTGCAAATTGAATGAAAGGAATAATTTTAGTATAGATTTGCTTCCTGCTGTTTTCTGCTTCCACAGAGCTGGCAAGGAGGAAACAAAAGGATTCTTCCTGTGTGTGTGGGGGGGGTTCTGATAGGAGACTTCCAAATTTAATACCGAGGAGGTGCATGTTGCTAAAGCCAGTTGTTTTTCAGTTGCATCTGTTAACAGGCAAAAGCTAGCTTCTTTTGTCCTGGGCAGTAATGAAAGCAGGGGCTGGGGGGGCTGTCCTTTCATTCTTTAGAGATGTGGGTTTATTTTGTGGTCGTTGTTGAAGGAAAAGGGCCAGTTTAGGCAACTGTTGTCATTCTGAACTCTTAGTTAAGCCTGTGATATTTCTGTAGAAACTTCTCTGGATAGTCTGTTTCAAACACTAGTGTGCTCTGCACACTCAATTTTCCATGCAGGCAGATGGTTTTAACCAGCACAAAAGGAATACAGTTAAGTTTTCAAGTTTTAAGAAAAAGATTGCTATGCAGGAGTTGGTGACTAAATGATAACCAGTTATCTGAAAATGATGTAGTGCTTTACCTCTTGCATGGGGGACAGTGTGAGCTAGTGGGATGAGGCTGTTGGATTTCCATAAACTGTGGTGCCTTTTTTGTCTCTCCTGTTTTTTTATTATTTCTCCATTTGTTCTAGTGCCTAAAGGAAATCTAGGACATGTGGAATACAGGCACTGGAGCCTAAAGTTTCTCCTCGGCGCTGGATTTTAAAATTTATGAACATCTTGCTCACTAAGCATTTCTGCAACATGCCCCTAATTCTGGACTTTTTTCATGAATAAGATTGAGATACAATACTGGCATTGGAAAAACGCCTCAGATGAGTCTATGAATGAGAGGAGCCCCTGTACACCTATAAGCCTGGTTACTGTATTTCCAGTGAGTGGTGGTGGAGGGAGGCACCGTGAGTGGCCTGACTTGACTCTGGTGGGCTTGGAGCCAGAGCAGTCAGGAATGCTGCTGCAGCAGGTTGAAGGCCCAGCCTCCTGCTGCCCTCCTTGAACTGCCCCTGGGACCCCACCTGGCTGGAGATGAATCTCTCTTCTTAGGTGTGTTCCCTTCATCACTTGTATCTGACACCCTCCCACCTTGTCTCTGCACATTTCCTGTGAGGTTTCTGAAGAATTGGAATTGATGGGTAGAGTACTCCATGTGTGAATTTCAGACTTTCACAACACAATGACTTATATATTGAAATGATTAATTTACACAGCTCTGAACCGAAACAATAAGCCAGTCATTCAGGTTGCTGTTTACTATTAGCATATTCTGCATATTGGCTACTAATGTGCACTCTTTAATGTGTTCTTAATGAAGCAGTTCACTTAATTTGATTGATTTTTTCCTTCACCATTGTCTATGGAAAGTGCAGCTACCAAGGGAAGAATACATCAGAGATGTGGAAGCATATATAAGTGCGTCGTGCCCTATTGTTTCAGTTGTGTTACATTCTCGCTTGCTAGGGGAAATGGTTCAACATCAGGGTAAGAAAAATCTGAAGTCAGAAATGGGGTGAATATTTTCAAGTGAGAGCTAATCTTTTCCCATAGTTTACTAAGATCTTGTCAATCCTCTGGTATGAGGAGGTCTTAAACCAGAATATTTTTAGAGATAGTCTGGCTCAATAGCAGATTACTGAGCTCAGTGTTGGAGTATCTGGGTGAAATTAGCCAGTGTTATGCATGAGGCCAGACTGGATGCTTATAGTAACTCTGGACTTTTGAGCTGTGCTCATGTTTACAGATCACTGTCAAATAATGGCTGCTTGGTCCTAAAACTGCAGAGGAAGGTCTGCAGCTGCTGCAAATCATGTCTTCAAGTGTGCTGGGATTCCAAAACTGTCTGGCTTAACTGGGCATTAACCCTCTTGAGAAATAAGTATCTCTCAAATCTTCTACATAGTGGTTTTGTTTCTGTTCTGTGGAGTTGAAACTCTGGGGCTTTTCATTCCTTCTGGCAAGTAATTATCAAATAGTTACAACAGTATTTCATGCTTGGTAACCGGAGTTTGTTTCCTTTTGTTCCTGAATAGCGCAAAAAAAAAATTATGACTACTTGAATTAACATTTTGCTGTAGATTCAGAGGTGTTCCTGCTGTTGTAATCACCATTGTCCTTTTTCCTTATCAATGCTTGGTATAGCCTATCTGAGCTTGGAGTGGGATGGTGGCAAGTGGATTTGGGTGAGAGATCCTGAGATTCCTGAAAATTCCTTATGCCTTCAAGCAACCACTGATGCCTCAAATATTTTAAAAAGGAGTCTCCCAACTTTGGAGAATTAATTAGCCCTCCAAGGCAAATCTTGTGTGGTATAACCAAAAGGAGACCTGATGAAAGAGCTTGTTGTTGTTTTAATTTCCTCAAGCTAATCACATAATAGGAAGAACTCGGTCAAGCTTGTGCCTGGCTGCTTAGCAAAGAGATCTGTTGCTGAATGCTGAGCAGCTTGTGAGGGATTAGTAGGTTCATGGAGCAGAACAATATCAGTGATGATTTGTCCTGCAGTCTCTGCCAAGACGTACCTAGCAGGAATCCTTGAAGCTGTTGAAAGCAGATAGCTAAATGTGGTATGAGCATTTCAGTTATTCCAGAGTCTGTTCTGTCTTTCTACTTCAGTATCTTGCAGGAGCTGTGGAAGTGAAGTGGTCTGGGGGTTAGTTGCATACTAGTTCTGTTTTGGTTTCATGCTAATTTGCTGGCCTGGAAGGGTATGGCATGCATTATTAAACTGAGTTCTTCTTTAATGTTGTTGTGGTGGTGACATAAGAAATAAGTAAGGGAGGGAAATGAGCATGGGCTTTGTAAAAGATGAGGCAGAAGGTAAAGAAGTGGGGCAAGGAAGCAAATGCCAAGCAAGAAGTGGGGACCACATGTCTGAAGTGACAAATTGTTGTGAATGTACTGGCTTTGGAGCAGCTGCCCCTGTCCTCCCCCAAAAGAGTGCTGATGCATGCCAGAAGCTGCAAGTTTAAAGTAAGCAGTGCAAAGTTCCCTTTCTAGTGCAAGCTGCAGAGACTGGAACCAGTTTAAGAACTGTGGCTCTAATTATGGCCCCATTTCTTTTATGCTTTTGAAGTTCCAAAAACATGTTGGCTTGATTGTTGGCCCACTTACTACTGTAGCCACAGTTACTGGGCAGATAAACTGTGTACTCTGAGCATTAATTATTGCCTGGGTCATGGTGGTACCTGATTGATGTTGGATAGGTAGTATAAGAACCTACTGGTACAAACGATGTGGATTTTGACAGGAGGGTAGGGAAGGAAAAAAGCTTCATAGTGATAGTGGACTGCAGAGGTGGGGTGTTTCATCAATAAGGGTAAAAATCATCAATGGTGTTACTGACTGAGAAAGGGCCAGCAGTCAAATCACTTGCTGTTGTCCAACAGTACTTTTTTTTTTGTTGGTTCTATTTCCTGGTAATTTGCAACATGAGGAGTTAATGAGTGAGATGTAGAAGGTGAAAAATAAATATTTATCTCGCAACATGCATCAAAGATCAGATAGTATGAGCAGTAAGAAGCAGGGCCTTTCCACTTCAATTAAATATCCTTGGCAAGACATTGGGGAATTGGCTTGCTCTTGACTTTGTGTAGAGGAAAATTAAAGTAAATGCTTTTTCTGTTACTTCAGTGTGTCTGGTTAAAACATACAGGGATAATGGAGCCCAAGCTTTACAGATGGGCAAACATAGGTTTCAGGTAGTCAGGTTTTCAGTTAGTCTACTGTGGACTTGCATAGAGATGATAGATGAGCTGAACTGAGATTTAACTTGGTATAGATTTTTTTGTTCATTTGTTTGAAGCTTGTACAAATCAGTAACATCCTGGAAACTATTGCTGATCACATCCGCAGGCTACACTTACTGGCTTCCAAGGTGTATGCATTTGGGTGGAGGAAGTAAAACAAAATAATTACCTTGGGAATAAGTCTTTAATAGGTCGGGGCTGGGGGAACAGTGTGTCAGCGTTGAAGCATTTGGTTATAAACTGTGCCTCCATAATGTGACTGTGCCAGGTGGTTTTTCTGATAGAGACATTCTAAATCCTGGTTATATTATTGACATGTTGCATGACTGTAGTGGCTTAGTTTTGTGCTTGTGAAACAAAAATTATGATACTTGCCTCACTGGGACAGCCTGTAGATTAGTGTTTTGTTAGGTCTCCTCACTGATGCTGGTATGACTGTCTTTACAGTTTTGTTCCTGTTCTGGTAGGTGAAGCTTTACCAGCATCCTCCACTAATGTAGCTTGTCAATTCCAAAATCAACTGACAAAACTTGCAACTTGTTTTTGAGACACTTGTTTGAATGGAGCATCTAAAATTGTTGTAATAAAGATTACCTTAAAAAAACAAACAAAATCCCACAAAACTGATGTGTACAGCAAACCTGAGGCTTCTGAAATCAGCACATTTGGACTGAATAAATAAATACCTTTATGGGTAAATCATCAGCTTGCTTTTGAAGATAATTACCAGAGTAACTTCTTCAGTTATTTTCAAGTGAATTTTTGTGTGCTCTGAGTGAGAGGTCTTTGCCATAGCATCGTGAAGATTTCGGTTGGGGTCTGCTCTGTCCTGGGTGTTAGAAAAAGGATGTTTTTATAGGGCAGAGTGGACAGGGTGGTTTGCTCTGCCTAGTTTTCAATGCCTTTGGGGGGAAAAAAAATGTTGAGTTGGAACTATGAAGTTCCTTGTCAATGCTGCGGTTTCTTTCTGGGATTGTCGTTTTGTGTATTTTCAAGTGATCTAAAAAATAATTACGTGAGTAAGGACTTGCCTGGATTGTGATACAGTAGGTGACCAATAGTAGCCATAATAAAAGTACTTTTATTACATCCATTGTAGATCTACATTATTGTAGATAAACACTTTTGGTCAGGGTTAAAGACTGATTTAAAAGAAAATTTTTTGGATCCCCATGCACTGAGGAATATCTCTGGGAATGGAAGGGGGAGGGGAGAAGGTACATGAAAGCTGTTGTTCAGATGGAACTCAAAGAAAAAAGTACTTCAGACTGACAGCAAAAACTGTTCAACCTCTAAAAAAAAGTGGCAAATCCTTACTGATTATTTTTTCTTTTTAATCTCACAGCTGATTGCAATGCCATTCTTAAAGCTCTACAGCCCATTTTTCAGGAGCAGGGAATGACAGAAACAGTTCATAACTGGGAAGACCATGGTTATTTAGCAACCTACATAAAAAAAAATGGCAGGTGAGTGGATTTTCTTTTCCTTCCTATATATTGTGTCCCCTCTGTGCTCCTTACAAATATTTATTTCTCCCTTTATTGGATCTCCTTCTGGGGTGCAGGCAGGGCAAACTGTTCCTTTGCTAGCTTTGTGTATTAAGTGACTAAAATAAAGCAGAATATTGTTGATAATCTTGTCTGTCGTCTTGCAGTTTGACTGTCAGAACAGTTGAATTGGTCAGTCTGGGCTGTATTGGTGCAGTAACAATGTATGGTGTCTTGGTCTGGGGGCCAGTCCTTCCTGATGCAGGACAGCTCAAGTCAGTTAAATGTATTTGTAATTCTTCTGACAATTGAATATGTCTAAATATATTCGAGTCTAACCTTAGCATGTGAATGATGAAAACTTTCTCTCTCTGTCTTATGTGCTTTTAAATGCTTTATTATACATTTCAAATTCTCAGGCAGCTACTGAAGTACCAAACAGTATGATGAAGGTGGTTAGTGTCATTAGTGACTTTATTTCCTGAAGTTGCTTTACAGTGTCAGGGTTAGTTAATTACTGTATACATCTCTGGCCTATTTATTAGTAACTACTATGATTTTATTGCACTTCATTTGTTTGCAGTTATTCAATTGTTTGTTCTTGACATTCATTGTGGCAGTTGCTGCTTTTGTTCTTCTTGAAATCTCTACTTACTTCGGTGTTCTTCAGGATTGGAGTTAAGCTAAATAAGCTTTAATTTGTTGGTTCTCTTTTCTTGGGAGTCCTCTTAAGCATCTCAGTTGGCCACACTCCTCATATATGAGAATTGCCTAAGGATTTTTAACTTGTATTGGTTCTCTCTCATTACAGAGAGAGAGAGAACTGATATATTTAGTAGGAAAATCAGATCCTAGGTGAATGTGTTGCCTGCTGGAATTTGTGTCTCTGTTTACTATCTATGAACATATAAGTATGTACAGCTCCATAGCTATGTATTTTATATTAAAAAAAAAAAGTAGTGTAGGCTAACTACATTGGTAAACTTGGGGCCTGACTTAAGGTAACAAGTAAGCTGGCATGAGTCTAGTCCTATGTTTATCTCTCCCAATCATGCTCTATGGAGTTCTTAGTATATTTCAGTCAGCTTTTCAAATGTGACAGTGGCTTTTTCTGATGAAAATTAGTTGGTTTTTATACTCGATGGGCCTAGAAAAACCTGTTTACTTGTCTCTTGTTTTTGTACAGTTGTTCTGGTTTTAGTTACTTGTGCTTCTGTGTTCTTCCTGAATAATTTGATAAAGATTCCAGTTCTGGATAACCTCTTGTTTCTGAGGTCAGTGGAAAGATAGCCAACTTGGTAATTCACTACTCTGGTGCTGTCTTTCCTCTGTATTGGGTTAAGCTTCTATTTAGTTGCCCTAAAAAGGTAATGTCAAGGATATACAAACTCTGAACAGTTAGAAGGCAAAAGATCCCCAATTAATAGCTTTTCACTATGCTGCTAAACAACTTAAGCTCTTGTACCAGAGAACAGTTCACAGTATTCTTACTGCTGTGGGAAGATGAAGTTGGGGAGGTGGCCTGTCCCAGTGGCCTTCCTGCAGGGAAAGAAGGGAAGGTCTGTTACCTTGGGTCTTTGTTCTACATACTTCTTGCCACTGTTTCTTGTGCTAAGTAGAAGAGCTGGGGAGCAAGGGCAATCACTCTGGCACCTCTACTGCTGCAGACTGTCTTCTTGCTTCCTGGATTTTGTCTTTAGGGCTACACCAACAGTTTGTCAGTTGGCAGGGTCCTGGGTTGGTTTGTTCCAGAGTCCTTTCCCAAAAGGCAGTGTTGGTGAGGCTGCACAGTTTGGGCTGCTTCTGCTGTCATGCAGTTGTATCAAGTAATCAAGTAGCCTTACTTCTCACATAAAACCCTCGTGCCATGTTCTAGGGCATGCAATGCATACTTGATGTCAGCTTGATGTAAAATACTTCCCTGGTGACTGCAGCAGAGCCCTAGTGTCACTTCAGATGCTTTGATATGGCAGTTGGTGGGTTGAGGGAGAAACCTCACTGTCTTGGGGCCACAGGAATACCATGTGGGCCACAGGGAGAGCTGGGGCTAAGTGGTGTAAGCATGGATGTGGCCTGCCTGTTCTCAGGGGAGCTCAGCTCCTTGAGCCCTCCAGGCTGGGTGCAACCAGTTTAGTCAAGTATTGCTTCTCATCTGTTTAATAGCACCATATGCTAGACATCTTAGACTAGTGCTGTTTATCTCTTCAACTCGGTGATAAATATGATGGAGAATACTGAGTTTCAGGAAAAAATGCTCTAAATACTGGGGTGTCCGTGTAAGACATGAATGGTCTTTCTGCTACTGCAGCACTGTTTTTTTTTGCCTTTCCAGATTTGCACAGGCTGATTGACTTGCTCTATCAGTCTCCATTTGGCATGTTTTTTAGCAGTCAGATGTAGAAGTCTCTCTCCCTGTAAATATGCAGGTGCCACAACCTTGCCTTCACTGTCTGCATTGCTAATGCAACTATGAATGGGCTTCCTGACAAATGTGGTTAACTGTCAAAAAGTTGTAGTTGAGCTTGGTTTTAATATCAAATTACTGTTGTCAGCTTAATGTTAAATTGTGTACAAGTGTTGTCAGTTCAAAATTACATTCGCTAATGAAGACTCTTCACCCCTTATGAAGTAAGTTCTCAAAGTTCTGATATAATACAGGTCTGGAAATAGTTGAGCTTCTAAGAAGCTATCCAGGAGAGCATCCTAAACATAACAAAGAATTGCAGAGTTGTGATGCAGCCTCAAAACTGAAGAATGAAGGACAAGAGTACACAGAAGAGCTGAATGTTAAGATGATATCATTTACTTTGCAAGTGACTTTTTTCTGGTGCAGTATTAAATGTAAATTAATAAACAATGGTTATTGCTTTTTCTTAGTATATTCATTGCTGGCTGAACTCCAGTGCATATGGGATTAATTTTCCCTGGAAATTACTTACTTTGCTATTCAACTTACTGTCTGTAGTGAGGTGAGTTAAAGTATGCTTCAGTGCTTTGTCAGCCCTGTTAAACGGTGAATTGGGGAACAGTAGCATGTGCAGGAGAACTTTCTGTAAGTTTTGGGACCTTGGCAGTTCTGTTTCCTTGAGTTTTCAGATGGCTTAAAGAAACTGCATATACTTTCTTAAGGCAGCTTTAAGCAGTGTGTTTTTGTTAATGTCAGTTGATGTAGTTTTCAGTTAACTGAAATAAGGGTGTGAACACTAAAAAAACCCCAATAGACTGGACAGTTAAAACCCTGCACAACAGAAACATTTAATGAGTGGTATGAATGAACTAGTGAACATACAGAGGATTTGATATGAACTAAATAGGCTTTATTTTAATACTAGCAATTTTGTCTGGATTTTATTTGGGATGTAAAATATCGTAAGATTCTTATGCTAATTAAAAGAAGTGTCTGACAACTAGGAAGAAATTGGCCAGGGCATGTGGACTTTTCCTCTTCTTTTCCCTGTAAAACAGTGTACTTTTAGAAGTAGCTTGTAGTAAAAAGCAGGGAAAAAAAATTGTGATGGAGGGTAGATATGTCACGAGCAGTTTCCTGTGAGGATGGCTGGGTGTTTACTGGGCACAGAAGATCCCCAGGATGAAAGATGTGCGAGTTGGTGCTGTATGTGAGTAGGGGCTTTGAGTATGCACATACAAACACATTTTTAACCAGCCAAAGGTGACTGAGCAATTGCAAGACAAAGATGTGCAGCTGATGTAACAAGCTGGGTACTAATCCCAGGAAAAAAATGTTTGTGTTGAGACAGTAGTATGTTGCTAAACAGTGTACACTGCAAAGTCTGCAGAGATAACCCCCATAGGTTGCGCGGTGCCCTGTGCTACAGATTTTTGTCAACAGCAGTGTCCGCAATTCAACACTTTGACAAAGATACCCTGTGAACAGCCCCGCGGAGGGCTGTGGTTGTTAAACGAATTGGAGCTGATTTGGGGATTAAGCCATGCTTTCCTGTTGTCATTACCAAAGCAACAGATCCCTGTTCTCCTTTGTCTGAAGCTAAGCAAGCAAAAGTCACATGTGGCAACTCTACCTGGTCCATTTACTTTGTGATTTACTCTGACAAAGGACCTAATTGAGGGAAGTTCAGCTGAAAACATTTACTAATGGGGTTGTCAACACAAGGCTCTGGAGTCACGCAGGAAATGGCCCACTTGAGCTGCTCAGGTCCCTGTCTGTAGTGGTGGGGATGGATATACTCCTCTGCTTTGCCAGCCCCCTTGCCCAAACACTGGTTGGGGAATAGTGGCACACGCAGGAGAGGAGCTCTGTCTCTGAGGCTCGGGGCCCCATCAGTCTCGTTTGCTGGAGCCGTGTGTTTGCAGATCGCTTTGTTACCGAAATCTGGAATAAAACTCCTTAACACCGATGTGAAGTTAAGAAGCAGGCACTTTGTTTATTGCAGTGCTGGGGACATGGGGGATGGCGCCTCCAAAGGCGTGTCCAACTTAGTGTCAAAATCCATCAGTTTTTATAGACTTTCTGTCAAATCACTGTTAAAGAAGCTTATTATATAACAATGCATACTATGCTTGCTCTTAAATTTAACCTTTGTAATGGTTGGTCCTTTGATTGTATAACCTTATCAATATTCTTATTTAAAAACAATCATTGGTCAATTCTACTTAGCTCTACTGATTGGAATCCTTGATACTCAAATCGAGATGGGAAGGGTAAGGGGGTTTCCAAGCAGCAAACTGGTGTCCATGACTGTTTCCTTAATTTCTTAAAACAAAACATAGAAAAACCGGTAACTTCCTGGTGAGGTTTCTATGGTTACTATTTCAGACTTAACAATATGAAGGTTCCTGTGGTCATACATAACAGTTCCTAAAGTTTCTATGGCTTCATTTCAAACTTAACAATCCCATACATTATGCTTCACAATTCTACTTCTTAATTAAACCTAACTCTTCTATGTGATCAAATTTTGATTTCTCTATCAGAGTATTTGCAACAACTTCCAGAATGTTTTCAGGCTCACCTTAAGCAGCATGCTTTTACTGAAGTGTCATTTACTCTAGCTTAGACTGGACAGGTAAAGACTTGATATTCCTAACATTTTTTTTAATCTCATTTAACGTATATGGTACTTTGTACAAAGTCATAGGGTCTAGTATATCTTAACAGATTTAAAAAGTTATTAAATAAATCTAGGGTAAGGAGAAAAATCATTAAAGCTAATCTTTGGAAACTGTTGAGTATCTTCTCAACTAATACTATATTTTAATAGCATTGCTGCTTGTGAGCAAGTACTCTTCTGTTACATACGCTGCACAGCTACCAGGGGTTTTTTTTGTCCTTCTTGCATCTATGCTCCTTCTTTTGTCACGTTTCACCTGAAAGTTCTTTAAAAACCCACAAAACCTGAAACTTAGAGTCACTGTTTCTACAGTAGAAGACTCTCTTAGAAAAGTTTTAACCTCCCCTATACACACATCCTTTTTTTAGCTTCTGTTCTGTGTCTGAATTCTCGTTTAGAGGAGTGTAATCCTACTGGCATTTGACTTCACTGCAACAGTGCAAGATTTACCCAGTTGAAGTTGGTTTGTATGTCACTGAGATGATGGTGAATATGTTTACACCATGAGGGGAAGGGTGAGAGTTTTTACTGTTCTGTGTCAGTCTTTTCCTAACTGCTCTATATGCTAGTCAGCATATTTTAAAGGAGCAGGATGAACATTCCTCAGCTCTTTGTTTCAGGCTAAAATGTGGTTTATTCATGGAGTTACCTAGAGTGCAAAAATGGGCTGAAGAATTGGAAGCTGTTGCTAGGAATCAGCAACAATTTAGAACTGTAGTAGCTTTCATTGTCTTAATTTCCTAATTTTGTAAAAAGAGAACAGGAATAATAGTGTAGTGAAAAACTGTGGTTGCTTAATATCTTAAGGTCCCTTAAGTACTCTGTAATTAAGATGAAGAGTGTTTTTTAAAAAAGAGTATGCTTTATTGAAACAACGTCGTGACAAATTTTTCTTATTTTGGGATTTCCGAGTATATGCAGGTTTTCATTTCTTCCCTCATTATGAGTAATTAGACAGGTGATGCTTTTATTGGCAGGCTATTTTTCAAATACTTGAACTATTCTGTCTAGTCTGTAGTGACTCATAGTTGGTCTGTCAGCAGGTAAAAGCTTTGCTATTCTGGTAGAGGTAACAGTTTGACAAATGGTGGTTCTGCAGTGTTACTGTCTCTGTATTCTAATGCTATCATATCACTTAAGTCTGATGTTGTGTGGTTGTGCTTTTCAGAGCAACCCTCCTCTGCCTTTCCTTGCCTCCCACCCAAAAGACCCCAAAGCGATGGCAGTAACATCCCCTACTGAGGAAGTATCTCATGCAGTCACAGGGGAAGTGAAGACAATGTCAGCTGTCAAATCTTATGACAGCTATGTGATTCTTGTAGGAGAGGAATTTAAAAGAGAACTCAAGTCATGGGACAGTCAATCTGTTGCTTATTTGTGTCAACAGCAACCCCTATAATACAGTAGTAAACTGATAGAAAGTTTTTCTAACAGTGCAAATATTTCTGGCCCTGTGCCTGATCTCAGGGACCCTAATAACAGTAATAACTGCAAATAGTCATTTCTGTCTGTAGTGCTGCAGCTCTGAGGGCCTGGAGCAGTCCATGGACTTCACCAGAAATGTCCCTTTTCACTGTGAATGCATCCAAAAGCTGCTGGAGTGACCAGTGCTTCCATCTAGCGAGCTCTGCTCTTTTGTCTTTCCTTTAAAAAAAAAAAAATCTCCTGGAGTCTTGTGATAAAGCTGTTTGTTCATATGCTTATGCCTGACTATTTTTTCCTCTCATGTTAGGCACATTACAAAATAAACCCCTGCTGATGTGAAAAATCATATAAACAGAATCCTGGTGGAGTTTTCTCCAGGGCTGGCCTTTGCAGTAGCTGTTCCCTCTATGCTGAGCACAGAGAGACTCTAGGAGAAGCATGCAACTGATTTGAATCCCTTTGGCTCAAGGGGTTGTAAGGTCACAGAGAGAAGTGGTTAAAAACTCTGAAGCCCCATAGAGACTTGGGGCTTGAGAGTGTGTGTGTCCTGCCCTCTTACTTGCGTCTTAGTGGTACTGATGGGAACACCAACTTAAGCTGTGTAATACTGAAAACACTCTTATTCTTCTAATTAGCTCATAAACCTGGTCTTTTAAGTGGTAGCACTATCTGGTAGTTAGAAAAAAAAAAAAGGCATCTTTGTTTACTCTTTGACTATTTTCTGTTCATCCTTTCATCAGGGTAGAATATGCAGGACTAATTTCCTGGAGGGGGGGGGGGGTGGCATGCATATTTTAAGGCTATTCTGTGGCTTTGTTTAATGGCCATTGGGAGCGCAGCCGTTTTCTGGTTCCTGATGAAGAATGCTGGTGGGGAGGAGACCTGGTGGGCAATTGCTGAGGTGCAGGGGTGACAATCTGCAGGTACTTGGGAGGGGGAAACACGGTGGGCATGCGTATTGTAGAGAAGTGTCTTTCCTCCTGAAGGCAAGACCTGGACATAAAGTCTTCAAGAAAGCCTGAGACTTCCCAGGCTCATGTTTTGAAGAGAAGTGAGTGACACTGGTTTCTCTGTCAATTGTAAACACATCACAGCTACAGATCACTGCTGTCTAAAGCCAGCGAGAGTGTTTTTGTTCTTGAATCACTTCAGTTTCATCATTTAATCACTTTAGTTACCAAAAATTATAATTGTCAGGTAACACTTACAAAATATTCAGGATTTTCTCTCTGACTGCAGCTAAGGGTATTTGCTGGCCAAAGTTCCCACCACCACGGGAGAGGTGGTGTTTGTATCAAGGCTGACAATTTATGGAAGGAGTTCTGGAAGGGACAAAAAAGGTGAGAGTGGTGGGGAGATAGGTCACCTAAACTTTTTGTCTCAAGAGTTAGTTTGGTTTGCCTTTGAGGCTGAGTGGGGTGATAAGAGCAGACAAGCAAAGAAAGGGGCATTCAGAGAACTGTATACAGGTTTACCTGGGGTTTCTCTGTGGCGTACTAATGAACTCCATCCCTGAATACCGTTCTTTCTTTGCTTTACTGTTCCTGTTCCCATACCCTCCTCTGCCCTCTTCTTTCAGTTTATGCTTTCCCTCCCTTCCTTTACATAATCTTCTTGTAGCCTTTCTGTTTGTTTTTGTCTTCTCCCCTCCCCAGTATGGAAAGGATATCACCCCTGCTACTGTTTTTATTTTCTTGTGTCCTTCCCCATAGTCTTTATCTGTTTTGCTTGTTGCAAGTTCTTGAAGGTCTTCTGTTTGTCCACGCAACACCTAGCATGGTAAAGCCTTGCTCGTTGGTCTTTAAATGCTCCTGTAATAAATACAACATACAGTAGGAGTTTTGTCTGTCTCTTGTCTGTATTCATCAATGAGAGTCTGCTGCTGTAACTTTGCTAGTTAAAGTCATGGTCCAGCACACTTACTGCTTCTCCCTTAAAAATTTTTATTCACCTTTTGAATGTGAACACTGTTTCTCTGAATAGGTGCTATAAAGTTAAAAAAAAAAAAACAAAACAAAAAACCACCACAACCAAAAAAACCCCAAGAAGTGAGAAGGAAGATACAGGGGAAGAAAAGCATGCAGTTGTTTTCTTGAGGCTTGATTTCAATTAAAAAACAAACCTGACACAATATACCTGTTCAAGCAGGCCTTATTTAAAGAACTGAGGCTAGGTAGTATATTTTCCCCTTGTACCATACTTGTTCTGGTTTAAACACTCTGTTTCACTGCCTTGCTCCCTGCTGATTTTATTAGTTATGTAGTGAATGGCATACTCTTGCAACTTTCTGTTTGCTGTTTAGTGACTTGCAGAGGAAAGACTGGAGCTGCCACTGCCAACAGTTACAGATGGCTGGAAAAAGAAACATGCATTCTGATTTTAATATAACTAGTTTCAGACTTTCTTTCCTTGCTTGCTCTGATTTTTGATAATAAAATCATCATCACTGTCTCTCTCCATTTTGTAGTTTTGCCAATTTGAGAATTCACCCTCATGGATTAGTGTTGGTGGATCTGCAGAATTACAATGATCATACAAAAGGAAGAGAGGAAGTCGATCAGGTATGAGTGCTTATCTTACTAGACTTATCAAACTGCATCAGGAGCTCCTTTTCAGGTCTATCAAAGTATATCTTGGTAAAAGATTTTTAAATATCAAAGTAATTTCAAACCTGAATGCTTACAGATGAGGAATAGTAACACGTATTGTAGCTGCATACACATGTGAGTGCATGCGCACGCACTCTTTTTTGCATGTCTTGGGCCTCGTGTTCTTTGCTTTAGAAGTTGTAAAGACATAGCAGCCTTAGTTAGGGCTCAGGTCTCTTCAGGTACCCAGGGCAATGAGTGAGAAGTGATGCTCAACCTGCAACCTGGTGTATTAGCCTGTGAAGTTTTTTTTCCTTCTCTAATCTGAGAGATGGGGAGCCTCTATACTCAAACTTCTTCCCCAGGAAGAAAAATAATTTCATCTTCCCTGATAAGAAGGCTCTAGAAATTGGATATTGCAGGGGAATAGGCCACTGCTTTGGCAGGAATGAAACCTTAACAGGGTTCTTGTGTTCTCTCCTTGGCTGTGCCTGGAAGGTCTGGCTGTGTTATCCTGGAGGACAGTTAAATGCAGTGATGATGGCTGCTACAATATGTATGTTCTTGCTAGTAATGAGGCTGAGGCAACCAGCTAGTTAGTTATTCATAGGCTTCTAATGTTACATTTCAAAGCCTTTCAGTGCAGGTGCTAGTCTTTATTGCCTTCCAAGTAGCCTAATTTAACAGATATTTTACATTAAGTGATCACCTATAAATTCTACCTCTCGCTTTTTTTCCAGCTCCTAAACAAAGTAGAAGAAAGAATGAAAGAATTGTTTCATGGTAATATAAAAAGGGTGAAGCGGTAAGTTCATACGTCTACTTCTGTATGTGGCTTGTCTGTATATTTGCTAAAGATAATGAGGAAATTATGTTTTGCTGTACTGCAATGAATAGCCTGGAGTATGAATTTGTGTGTGTTTTTTTTTTCCCCAATGTTTTAAAATGGTTTTATTGCAGAATTGAAGATGCTGTGAGGTTTGTCCTTTTGTTAAGCTTCATCTTCAGTATTGTTACTTTGGGCAAGGATTATTTCTTCTTTGATTTGCTGCTATGGTTGCATGAAATGGTGGGAGAAAATGCAACCAGGAAGCAAGAGCAGACTGCTCTGGAAGGGCTGCGGAACCCAGGGTGGTGGTGGGTAGGGTAGCCCAGGGTGTGAACCATACCCTCCGGACCGCATCCCACAGCTTGCGGCCAAGGCGAGCAGGGCTGGTGAAGGTGACCAGGGTCAGCCCCAGCCCTGTGACTGCCAGGCTGGGCTGTAGTACTGAGGCAGCTCCGAGACCAAGCTGGGTGTCAAGGATCGGCGAAAGAGTTGGGCAGAGCTGCAGTGTAGCTTGGGCAGGGACGAGGGGTGAGGGCTGGAGCTGAAATGAAGTTCAAGCCCGTGGAGGAGGCCCTGCCCCAACAAGGTTTCCTGCAGCTCTTTTTCTCACAGCTCTGCCCCTGCTGCATCTTACGGCGCTGGCCTTGGGCACATGTGGAAAAAACTTCTGGGGGAACCTGTGCGCTTAGGGCCCTGGCGAGAAGATAGAAATATTTTGTAGCAAACTTTTTGAACGTAACTGAGTGAAGGAGGGAGGCTTTGCAAACCTTCTGTTGCTTTGATTTACTTAAATACAAGGTCATATTTTAAACTGTAGGGATGCTAATTGGTTCGCTGCCTGCTGCTGAAACAGCATTCATGCAGGAGTTCCCCAGGCATCTGGAAGGACACAGCTCATGTTAGTGTCTTCCTGGTGGCTCTGTGGCAGTGCCTGGCATCTCAAAGCCAGGGAGCACTTGCTGCAGGCATGCACTTGCTGGCGGGTGGAGTGAGTGCTTTAAAGAACATAGAAGAGGAAATGGTTTAAGAAAAGTAAAAAGCAGTTTAAAATCAACAAGATTCAGTAAGGCCAAGGAGCAAACTACAAAATGGGAAAACAGGTAAGCAGTACTGTAGCAGACAGTAATCTGAAGGCTATATGAGACCACAAGTAAAGTGGTAGTGATTCGAAAAGTGATGTTATACCTTGAATGTTGTTTTTGCTTAACAGCAGTATGTAAAACAGAGCTAGTTATCTTGCTTTACTTTGTCCTGGTAAAGCCTCATGTGGTGCACAGTGTGCAAATGTAGATAATCTTGTGCAAATGTATATGGGGGAGAAGCTTGGTCTTTGAAGACATTTTAATACTGAAATATTATATTGGGAGTTTGTGGAATCTCTGTGATAGGAACTTGTTAAAAATGGGTCAGGAAAAAGTCTGCCTGAAGTGATCTAGATTAATTTGGTTACGTTAGTATAGGAAGATGAGCTTCTTGGAACAGTGGATCTGGCATGAATCTTGTCACACACCCCTCAACTTTTTTATTTTTTCTTTTTTTAATTTGCTTTGTATCCTTCTGATGTTAGCTTCACACATGCAGCCCCACTAGAATTAATGCTGCTGGAAAAGCTGTTCTTGCCTTTTTGTTGTCTTGACGTATTGAGCAGATGCTCTTGCTCTCACCGGTTGCTGCCATCTTGTGGCTCACTGAGGGTAGAAAATATTTCTGAAATGTTTATTGAGAATTGCTAGTGAATTCAGAAGCAGCTTTTCTGTGTCTAGTCTACTGCTACACTCTCCTGGAAAAAAACCCCCACCCTTAACTCTTTGAAGTGTGTGGGAAATCTGATGAACTTTATGCCTGCACACTTTGCTTAAAATGGTATGCAATCATTTTGAGCATTCACTGCCATTTCAAATATAGTTTGTCTTTACAGATGAAATACAGATTTGAACCAAGATACTTTTATATGGAATTAAAAAAAAAAAAACCAACAACAAAACCAAAACAATCTATGCAGATGCTTGAACTGCTTTTTAAAAGTAATGGAAGCTGTCAGCTGATATCAAGGATTGTGCTTGTACACTGCAGGGTGACTTGGCTCAGTTTGAAACACTATAATAGTTCACTTTTTGTGTTTGCGTATGTATTTAAAAATGTCTCGGTACAACTTTGGAAGGGTAAGATACACTAATCTCAAAGAAATAGCATTCTTAGCTGAGCTGAAGGTGGGAAGAGGTTTTGTTATGGTTTTTTGTCTGCTTTCTGCTTTTGTATTTTATCTGTTTCTAGTCATGAGCCTATTCTGCAGAGGCTGGTATGTTATGTAAATCCCTCTCAAGGTAGGGAGATTCACAAGCACATTGTAGAAGTTATACATAAAGAACCATCATTTATATTTCACCTGTGCCTTAGCAAGTTATGTGTATTTAACATATGGCTGGTAAGTTTCTTATGTCTGAGTGTTAAATCTTGCAAGTTTTTCTTAGATCCCTCTTGTAAATATTATTTATTATGGTGGATCCACAGGATGTTTAGAGGGAATTTTAAAAAAAATAATTCTCAAATGTTTTGTAATCTTTTTTCTTATTATTTCTTTCTAGATTGCCAGCCATTCTGAGAGGAGGTGTCATTGATAGATACTGGCCCACAGCTGATGGGCGCCTGGTGGAATATGACATAGATGAAGTTGTTTATGATGAAGACTCACCTTTTCAGAATATTAAAATTCTGCATTCAAAACAGTTTGGAAATATTCTTATTCTCAGTGGAGACGTTAGTAAGTATCTTGTTTGAAGATCTTTTGTGTGAAATTGTATGAAGTGTTGTTTTCTGTCTTGCTATGGCACAGTTTTAATAGATTACTAAGGGTCATGGTTCTGATGCTGGAAGCTACATATATGCATGTACACATATATCTGTTACTGTATATAAAGTATTTCAATCAGAAAGGCTGACCAGTGTAAAATCTAGAGTACAAAAAAAGATTTCTTCTTTTCCCAAAGTCATCATCTTTGCTGTGGAAAGGAGCATAGAAAGGAGAATAGAAGTCAGTGTTGTCTAGCAGAGCTTACTCTACTCCTTTCTTTCACGTGAGCTTTTACCTGTTTGTTGCAAGCCCAATGTCTTGAGGGCTTCTCTTTGATAGTAAAACAAGCTACTCTGACAGTCTTCAAAATGCAGTAGAGGTCTAGAGACACGTGAAGGAAGTAGGAGCTGGTGGGTGTGTGTGGGGATAATCCTGCTGCTCCCTTGTTTCTCTAAGGGAATTGCCTGCCTGGTGAGATACAGCACAGCTGTATCTTAAACCATTTAGCTGCTTTGTTGGTGAACATCTTTTGACTCTTGTCTTCTTCAAAATGCTCAGTTAAACTCTTTAAGTTAATCAGAAGAGTGACCCAACCTTTATGGGAGGGTCTTTATATGTGCTACTCTGTGCCTGCTGATCTTTATATTTTTCAAAGTGAACTTGGGAGAAGATGGGCTACTGTTCTTTGAAGTGGGATGAGAATGCTGTTTGCTAGAAAATCTAGGCATCAGGGAGTATGCTTTGTAAAATCTCTCAGTACTTATGTTGAAAAGTACTGGCTGAGGTAAACGAGGGATGTTGCTGTCTACGGATAGAATACCTAATTTCAGTCTAATGGCAGAGTAATTAAGAAATTTGACTATAGCTTTTTGAAATCACCAGAAATACCTCTAACCATTCAGTTAGCTTTCTGCAACTGTCAGGGGGACTTCTTTGTAGATGGCAGCTGAAAAGCATTGCTATTGAATTCATTAGCAAGGTCTTCTCTAATTCAGTTAGAATTGTATTTGAAATCACTAAATTAGGGTATTCCATACTTCTAGCCAGAAATCTTCATCAGTTTCATATGGAGGTGAGGTTTTGTTTGTATGCCATTACTTATTTACCTTCCATGAGATTTTAAAATACTGCTTGTGTCATTTTGTTATTGTGCACTTATAAGCGAAGTGCTGATTGCCAGGCAGAATGATAGGATATGCCATGATGTGCTGCTGCACAAAGCTTTGCCCTTGTAGCTCAGATCTGTTATTACAGCTTAGGAATGTTCTTTCCTGCTTTGAAGCTAATGGTGAGCAATTCAGCAGAAGGCATGCTTCAGGGTCCTTCAGCAGTTAGGTGTTAACAGTCATACTTATAGTTCTGTGCAGGGATCCGCTGGGGTGCATCTAGGTTGCTCTTTTTAGTTGGGGTCCAGAGTATGTTAGCAAAAATCACCTGACTTGTCTCTTGCAGCACTAGTCTGAGGTAAAAACCCACTGAAGTATCGAGAGTACACATCAAGTCCTAAGTACTGACAGTTTTGCTCTACAACTTCGCTTCTCTTGGCACGCAGTGCTTCCTAATGTTGAGGTAGCAATTGCTGGGTTTGCATTGAGAACTAGACAAATCCTGTGTGGGGTTCTGAGGAGGATCTCGTTAGCTTTGGTAAATCACTAGCCTCCTGTTACCTGGACTGTCTGAGAGCTAGGTTGTTTCTGTAGATGCTCTTGCTTTGGTCTGTATTATATCACCTTTGGATTAATGCCAAATTAATACCAATTAATAAGAAGAATTAAAGATGTAATGTTTCTGTCCAACTCTTTCTCTTCCTTACATTCAGATCTGGCAGAGAGTGACCTGGCATATACTCAAGCCATAATGGGCAGTGGAAAGGAAGACTACACTGGGAAAGAAGTGCTAATCCTGGGAGGTGGTGATGGAGGTATACTATATGAGATAGTCAAACTGAAGCCAAAGATGGTTACTATGGTAGAGATATCCTTTGACAAATGACTGATCATTAATTTCAACATTTTTCAGCCTGTGTTTTCTGCTGATGTCTTAGCATTGAGCATAATTAACTATCAGGTTCTGACTTGCATGAGGAGATAGGGTCTGAAATGAAATTTCTTTTAGTCTTCTTAAAGAGACCCAGTGACTACATATTTGTGCATCACTATGTAGCACATACTTTTGAGTTCCCAATCCATATATAACTCTTGAGTAGCAATTTACATAGAACTGGAAAGGAACACTTCTGTCATCCAACTGATATCTTCTCTGGTAACAGAAGACAGGTCTGTCAAGTCTGCAGTTTGGGCTGAGTTCTGCTGTCTTGGGTTCTTTTGTTTTATTAAAGCAAGCTAAAAAAAAAAATCCCTAGAAGCAAAAAAGTTTAATCAATAGGAATGTCAGGACTTAGTGAATTGTGTTGGTGGCAGAATGACCAACTCTTGGCCTGTTTTAAAAATACTGATATAAATCAAGCTTTCAACATTCTGTAGTTCAGATAGTTTGTAATGTAAACCACTGTTAGCCATATGAAATATTGATCATCCTAGGTTTTGGGATCCCCTTGTTAGAAACTAAACCCAGTTGTTTTAAAAATGTAGGTTAAAGTCTTAACCTAGTTTAGCTTTATGGGGTTTTTAAATATATCTTCCTATTGTTCACATTTCAAGCTTTCATAGTAATGGTAACCTAAGGTACCAGAAATACTGGTTTAAACCAAAAATAAACACTTCCTAAACCTCTAACTGAATCTGAAGGCAAATGGCTGTTGCAATATGTATACAGAGATACATGTCTTACTATTCTTTTGTGAATGTCACCTTTTTGAGAATTTCTTTCTGAAGAAATAGAAACTGTTACCTGTATTATTTCTGGAATGTAGAATGCCTTAACCAGCTTCAAACATTGACCAAATGGTGATCGACGGGTGTAAAAAATACATGCGTAAAACATGCGGAGATGTCTTAGACAATCTGAAAGGAGAGTGCTATCAGGTAACTTTTTGTTTTTCTTTGATTAGAAGTAATATTTCAAATACAACTATACCCAGCCTGGTAGACTGCAATGGCAAAGTTTTGGGGAAAAGTCTTCTGATTTTTCTTAATTTTGGGAAGGATTTTTTCCTTTTTTATGACACTTCTAAATTTTAATAGCTGGCAGTGGGATTTGTGTTGGAAGTATATATTAGTGTCAAAATATTTTAACTCTCCCTCTTCAAGCTCTTCTAAAAATAATTATATACAGCTTTTAAGGAATGTGAAATAGGAAAATGTTTATTGCTGTAGCCTACAAATAAAGAGGAAATAGCAGTAAGGATGCAGTGTTAAACATCATTCCTTAAACTGATGAAAAGATAGAAGAAATGTGTATTTCAGTTGTCCTGTACTGTTGAGAATATCTGAATTTGTAATACACATTTTAAAATTCTTTTTAATTTGCAGGCAAAAACTCTTACACTGCTAGGATATTAAAAAAAAAAAAATTCACGCATCCCTGCAGTTAAGGTCTTTGTGCTGCATCTGGCAGAGCTTGCAGACTAGCCCAGGTGTAATCTGACATCTTCACTGGAAACAAACCTTTTCTTTCTGTTTTCATTACTGCTCCTTAAGGCTCTCACAGATACTGTTTTACAGGTGTGAACTAAAAAAAGCATGCAAAAAATTAACAGAAGTAACATGCTATGTTGCATGAGTCAGTGGCCCTTCATACTTTACTCATACATGACTTTACTCATATGTTGGTGGACTGCTAACTGTTGTTACCACTTGGTAGGTAGAACAGTGGTTATGTGGCAATCAGTGACAGCTAGGAAATTCGGTCCTGTAGTGCCTTCATTGTCATAATTCCTACAACTGTTCCTCCTCCTTATACGATGTAAAAAGTTGAAAAAGGAGCCTGAAATTAAGTGTATATTCAATTTTGTACTTTTCGCCTCCTCTTAATTCCTGTGAATCTGCTTTTGTTCCTTTTACCTGGCCAGTTTTAGCGAATTTAGAGGACTATTGAGGAGTATTTCATTCTTACAGGTTCTGATTGAAGACTGTATTCCTGTACTGAAGAGGTATGCCAAAGAAGGAAGGATGTTTGATTACGTAATTAATGATCTGACGGCTGTTCCAATCTCCACATCTCCAGAAGAAGGTTAATCTTCTAATTTATTTTCCTAAACTTCTGAGGATTTTCCAAACTTCTGCCCCACTGCTGCATGGTAGTTGGCAGTTTGCAACAAAAATACTTTGATTCTTGCCTTTTTAATAGCAAATCTGAGAGGCAAAGAGTGATAGTAACACATCTGTTCTTTTAGAATTTTTCTTATATGTTAGAAAAAATTAGCTAGTGCCTAGGGCTCTTTTTAGACTGTGCTCTTATTCCAGAATAATATCAACTCATGTAATTTATGAGAAAGTATTTGGGGAGTTCACATGCCAGTAAATTTTTCCCCACTCTATAATTTCTTGGAAAAGTCTGGAAAATTACTGTGAAGAAAAACAGATACTTCCACCATCATTGCCATTGTGTATGGGTTGTGTGGTTTTTAGCTTGTTGGTTTGTTGTTGTGGGTTTTTTTAAAGGTGTAGGATAGCTACTTCTTAAACAGTAGATATGTTGCAAGTCTTGAATATGTAACAGCAAACAAGCCAGTAATGTACTGTTCTGTTTTTAAATCATACTCTAAATGCAGATTCCACATGGGAATTTCTGCGATTGATTCTTGACCTCTCAATGAAAGTCCTGAAACAAGATGGAAAATACTTCACACAGGTATGATAATCTGGATGTAAAAAAGTATTGCTGTATATGTATTGCGATCTGCATTTTTTCAGGTAAAAAAGGGGACTAAACTAAACCAACCAACGAAAAATCTACTAACAAGCTGGTTTTCTCCTTTTAATGACTCACTTAGGGATTTTTGCATGGAATTTGGGCTTTGCTAACTGACTTGTGTTTTTTCATTATTTCAGCTGAATTTGTAGCGATTGTGTCTTTGAAATTAAAAGCATAATTTCAAGAATCAGCTAGGTGTACTACAGAATATTTTAGCTGTAAGCAATTCTTGGAAAAGCAGAACAGATGTACTTTATAAGCACATACATGGTTTTTTAAGCTAGTGTCTCCAGTTGTAGAGTGTAAGACATAAAAATTTATCATCCATAAAGGTGTAAGAATTTTACATGGGTGCAATGGGATGAGAAAATTAGTCATTTGGGAGTAAATACTCTCTGCTTGCTATCCACTCCTAGTGCAAGTCACTGGTTTGGCTTTTTCAAAACGGGTTATGAACATTTGAATGTTTGTTACAATGCTTGGTATTTTGTGAAGTATTTTATACAGTCATAAATAAGATTTTGTCCTTGTGTATGAAGTTTTTACTGCAACTCTATTTAAAAATAAATAATTTAAGATTTGTATACATGCTACAGTATAGCCACCTCATGGATAATATAATTGTGTTATAGCTTTCATCCTGAATTCGGAATGCCACAAAGCTGCATGCAATTGTACAAAAACATGACAAGACTCAGCAGATGGTTTAGTGAAGTATAAGTCTCTGAAGTTGTATTTCTTTTGTCATGCCCATACTTTAATTAGTCTTCTGATGTGTGGAGCATTTAAGTACAGCATTTTGGAATAACCTTGTTAAGCTCTGAAATAACCTAGCTAAAATTATGCATTTGAACTCTGTTCCTATCAGCATGGAGTTTCGGAGGTGCGTAAAGGAACTGGTTTACTGTAAAATTGGACAGGTTTATAAAGAAATGCAAAACTCACAGAATGAGGTTTTTGGCAACTTTAATGTGCTGCTTCATTTTAAAATGCTGTGGTTGTGTGGGCAAGATAAATTATCTTGTGGTTGAAATGTAAGATATGACTAATACGGCTGCATCACACTGTAAATCTCAATGGCTTTTCTATTTTGTTAATAGTGGAAATACTTATGACTGATATTGAAAGGACACTAATCTTTTGGACAGAGCAAGCATTTGTGTTGCAGTTGTCACACTTGTCAGCTAGTCTCACTGTGTATGTTACTTTATTGGAATGTATGTAAATATGTCTGTGGACAAGTATCTGTCAGACTTTGCAGAAAGACTCTGGGAAGAAGCTTGTGCTGAAAGCTGGAGTGATGGCTGTGCTGCGGCCAGGGTACAGGGAGGTGGTTTTGTGTCAGCTGAAACCAATAGAGGTTGAGCCTGGTACAGCCCTGCTGCCTGCCCTGTCCTCGTGGGAGGAGGAGAGAACTTGGCTCTCCAGCATCTCTGCTTGCGCAGGAAGAAAGGACAGCAGCACTGAACTGGCCCTGGTGGGTTTAAGCCGTTGTGAAACTGCAATATCAGTTTCACAGTTCACAAGCAACAAGGTGGGACATGGCAGGATGGGACAGAAACAAAATTAAAATTGAAGTGGCTTGAATTTGGACTTGTGGCTAACTGGTAGCCAGTGAAAGGGCTGGAGTAGAGGAGCAATGTACTCTGGCAACTTCATCTTCCTGAGCGTGTTGGAAAAAAGGAAAATTAGTATTGGGGCAAACAGCTATCAGAGCTTTTGATATATCTACTGATACACTACCCAACCCATTCGATGGTCCTTGTTGCCTCTTCTCAGTTGGGCCTGATTTAAAGCAAACAAACAAAAAAAAAACCCCTCAGAAAACTCAGCAGTCTGATCACAGGAAGAACAGACTTTTAGGGGTTCTTTAAATAAAATCAGCTGCCTATAACTTTCTTTAAATTAGCGTTTGAATTAAACTAATTGAAGCTGGATATCCAAAAGATTGAGTTAGACTATGGACAGAAGTTCAAATGTGACCACTACAAACTTTGGTAGTTGAGCTTAGTCACATGCTGGGAACTCATAAATGGTTTTGAATGCTCTGATGTGCTAGCTGTTAAATGCCAGGGTTTTTTAGCTCTGTGTGTTAATGTTGGAAATTTAAGTTACTTTTGTTCCAACTGTCTACTTCCAGGATGCTTACCTTAGGTAGCAGGCTGTGCTTTACCTGCTGAAGGAATCACATGCCTTTTAAGGCAGTTTTGTTTTTAAAATCCAGGATTTTGTGTGCCCCCCACTCCTCCCTGGCTTTCTTGAAGTTCTTTGGTTCTCAAAAACATAAAATATGTTAAATATCATCAAGAAAAGTGACTGAGGGATTGTCCACCTATTTGTTAGAGCCTGACCTTTGCTATGATGAGGAAATGTCTCATAGGAAAGATGGTGCAAAAAGGTCATTGTCCTGTTGGCTACTGGCCAGCAGCTATAGTTGCTGCTTCTGCCTTGGCATTATGTTGTACTAATGTTTGAAACTTCTGTCCTCTGTTGTTTGTAGCCTGTCCCCTGATAGTTCTGCTTGCAGGGGTTACCTTGTGCATGTTGTTAGAATGTCATTTATTTCAATGCTCAAGAAATGCTTTACCCAAAAGTGGAGTTCTGTTCACAGAATGCCAATCTTTCACATACTGTATTGCTGCCTGACTTTAAATGTCACTGCTGGGAAAAATAAATGGAAATGCTCATCACCTCTTCATTGAGTTCTGCACAAGTTTTGGAAAATGTTCTTTTCAGCACATGAATTGTCAGCAGGCAGGGTCTAGAGCTGTCTAACTCTAGATAGATATAATTTATCTGAGACTATCAAAAGAATTTTTTTTTTGCATGCTACCCTAACCCACCTGGTTGCTCCCTCAGGATGCAGTGGTGATCCTCAAAGTAGTCTCCAAATGCTAATGCAGAATATCCTTTCACCACTTGGTGGAGACTGGTAACTAATATTGTCTAGCAGTTTATTAACATTTCTAGAGAGATTCTGCCTGTAAAAGGTTTTTGAGACTATTTATTCGTATTCCCAGGGAATGCAAGAAATGATGTGGCCAATTTTAGGATGAAGGAGGGACTTTTTGCTTATTTCAACTCTGGAAAGATAGAAAGGGCAGTTTATGGATCTCATTCTATGCTGCTGTAAGTCTGTGTTTAAGTGTATTGGGGGAAAAATGCCTCCATACTTGCTCTATGCCTCCACAAATAGTAATCGCAATCAGAATAAAAGCTTACTTGCATGAGTAGCAGCCTTGCTTTTCATGTCCTTGCTTTTTCAGCTGCATCATCCATATTGAGAATCTTGCAGGCTATGTAGGACCTGGACAGAGAGGTGAGCTTTAGGGCCCTTAGCCTACCGAACTTGCAGCCCTGTCTGTAAGCTTAAGGCTTGGGGCTTGTTTGTGGAAACTTATTGTTGAATGTATCCCACTATTCTGATGCTTAAGGGTCATATGCCTTGCTATATTTCTGTTTTTCCTTCTCCTAAAGCTGTTGCTTTGAAGTGTTTAGTGATGCAATATGGGTCCAGGTCCGTGAGGTGCTCGGTGTTGCCTTCTCCAGGGGTAGCCAGTTACAGGGGCAGGTTCCCAGCCACCGCAGGGGAGAGAAGTGGGAGTCAGTGAGGACGCGAGAACTTGGCGTATCCCAAGGTCTGGTTTCATCTCTAAGGGACATTCCCAGTGACTTGTTTCTGAACACGTTAAGTGTTTTTATGCTATTGGACCTTCTAAAAGCCACTATGATTTTTAGATTGCCCAAGTGACTTTTTTCAACTTTATTGAAGTACGTGTACTTGTAGATACTACTGTGATATGTTTGTGGTTGTTTGTCTGAACCATCACCATCCCGTGCCTTCCAAGTAGCACGTGAGGATTGTCCCAATAGCTGTGAAACTGTGCTCTGTAAGATGCAGAGACTGATTGTAAGGTTGTCTTTGTGTCAATGGATTATGTGTAGCTATGAAAATGCCTTTTTTCTGTGCTAAGTTTTTGCTCTGCTGATCTAATCCTTGGAGGTTGAGCAGGCTATCATTTTCAGCCTGTTTATGAAGTGGAACCTTTAAAAATACCTCTGAACAGGAATTTACTCCTTCCTAGTCTGGGTCATCCAACCCAGGCAGGATAGAAACAGCCTCGGACCACTCACAGGTTTGGGTTCCAGTAAACAGCAGTAACCACTGGTGCAAGGGATCAGATGTCTCCCACCCACACTTGTGGCCCTTCACCAAGCTGTTGCTTCCTGGCCGCTCTTTAATACAGTGTGGCCCTGTCCTCTAAATGTCCAGACCACCGTGATGTTGCTCCATAGTTACCCTCCTTTTTTTGGCTGCTGTGTGGGTTTTCTAATTAGCACTTCCAAAGACAGAGCAGAGTTCTCCTTGACTGTGAATGTGAAGGGAGTCTGGAAGAACGGATGCATGTCCCTGTGTGAGCCTGTGTGATTTCTTGGCAGTCTGAGTCTTTAAGGGCAGACATTTCATTTCCTTGTGTTACTGAGTTCAGTTTTAAATTAATTGATTGTTTGGCCAGTGGAGATACCTTCAGTCAGGTTTGCCTCCATTATCTCCTCAAAAGCCATCCCTGTCACCAACTCAAACCTAGCTCTGATGCTAGGTGTTTCATGCTCTATGTATCTCCTTGTTTCTTAGTCACTCTGAAGTGAGGGAGGACAAAAAAAGCCCCAACCTTGGCTATGTTCAACTCCAGCACTTGTTATTACAAAACAAAAATAGAAAACCATGTTAAATTTAAAATAAAAATTAAACTTCTCTAATATACTGTGTCAGACAAGGATGTCCAGTAGCAATGACGTGTAGTGTAAGACATGTAAGAATGACATGTGTAAGAAATGGGCAAGTATGGAAAGAGACCCTTCCATCTGCTTTCAAGTCACTAGTTCACTTTCTAAGGTTGGAGGAAGCATAGTGGCCTAAATTCAGCTTATAACCAGTTGATGGACACATCCCCTTTATAGGTAGGTGAAGTTAACTGGAACTTAGAGGGTTAACCTAAACAAATTCTTTTTTTACTACTTTAAGGAATGTTTTTTTTATTGTCTGCCTGGAACTGTATTTGTTATTTAAATTTGTTGTGCATTGTGCTCTAGAAACCTGAAAACTAAACCCCATGGTACTACAGAGTGTATGCCTTACAAAAGCCCAGAAGAATTGGTGTTGGGAGACGGGCATAAGCTGTCAAAGTGTGCGCAAGCACTGAGCAGACTCAGAATGCAAAGGCTGTGAAACATTTCAGGAACTGTCAGTCTTAAACAAGGTCTTATAAATATAGATCTGTTAATTTCAAAGTTTAAAACTACCTCAAATACTATTGTGTCAGAGAGATGCTTGTTAAGGAGAGAAAAAAAATTTCAGCATTTCCCCCATTTCTCATCTGTCATTGTTTGACATGGAACAAAGATTAAGTAAGGGGGGGTGGGTAGAGGAGTTTAGTAGGGTTTTTGTATGTGTTGAAAGTTGACTGAACAGCGGGGGAGAAAAAAAAGTCTGATTTTGCTTATTTCCCTTTTGAAAAATTATAATTGGTGAGTCATCAGCTTTAAACCTTATTAAACACTGTTCAGTATTAGTTATTGTTTGAGTATATGGTGGCTGTTCAGAAAAAAAAATGTTGCTCTACCACATAACTATTTTCATTAGGCAGGGGGGAGTTAGATGAACACAGGTTATTAGACTGATCACTGTATTGCATTCTGGGCTTGGTTCCCTGTGTCACATTTTAGCAATACAAGAACACTTAAGTGTGATTGGCATTATCAACACTGACTCTAGTTGATAAAGCTGGTCACTTACAGAAGGGTGTTAGTGATTTTTTTTTCAATAACTCGTCTCTTTATTGAAGTAAGTTCATCTGTTTTGTAGATTAGATTTTTTTGGAATTCTTAGCTTTTTGTTAAGTAAAGCCAAATAATTACAAAACCCCTGTAACTGTGCAGAACTATAAGATCCTGTGGTGTGTCTCCAGAAGCAGAGGTTAATAGAACAGCCAGGTGGGATGTGAACCTTTAGGTAATGTCTTGATTTGGAGATCGGGGAGTTGTGAGTTTGAAAAGTAAAAATTGGTTATTGGCATGTCTCGTTGTTCCTGTAATTTGTTTTCCACACTGTCTGCAGTGATTTGTCTGTTGCTGGAGAAAGGAGAAAGGATGAAATACTGATGTGACAGGCTGGGAAACTGTGGATACTTTCATCTCATTGTGTATCCTATTAAACTTCCTCTGTAATAGTGGTATGCTCCATAAATTACCTAACAGTGTTTTCTATTTATGACTCAAATTACCCACAGGTTGTTTTTTAGTTTTCTTTTGCATTCAGTCTGATGTTGAAACAAAATTAAATGTTTGGTAAAGGGTGGCTGAACCAAATAACTGCTACAGTCCCCTGGATAATAACAGGTTACTAAACAAGTACTACAGTAGTCTGTTCATTGTTGTGCTTTGTGCAGTTGTGCTCAGTTAGTGTTTGTCTCTTACCTTTTCACAAACCTCTTTTGTTTTCTGATACCTCAAATCAAATATGATACATTCAATATAAAGCATGCCATCTTCCTTTACCGAATAAACAAGTATAAGTTTGTTCATGGAATATGATCAAAATGATAATCAAACATGTTTTATGCAAGTTCTTTTGAAAGAGCTTTCAAGTATATGATTTTTTTTTTTAAAAGATGCTGTGTATAGGATTTTTTAAGTTGAGGTTTTCTTTTCCACTTGTGAAAACTTGAGCACAATAGAAAAAATTCATTGAGCATGCTTCAAAAAATTCAGAGGAAGAATAGTAGGATGAAGTATCTCTTCACTTCCTCTGGAAATAAAAATGTTTTAAATACGTTGTGGAAAAAAATCCTACCAATAAAAGGTAG
Source organism: Harpia harpyja (assembly GCF_026419915.1). Taxonomy (NCBI): domain Eukaryota; kingdom Metazoa; phylum Chordata; class Aves; order Accipitriformes; family Accipitridae; genus Harpia; species Harpia harpyja. The sequence continues at coordinate 2,061,819 of NC_068947.1, forward strand.
AAAAAAAAAATTTAAATCCCAAAGTCAAAATGTGCATTATAGACTTTGTTTCTAGTTATCATCTGATGTTGTTACATGGAAAAAGTAATGTAGATGGAGCTGTTTAGACATACTGATTTCAAATAAGATCTCTGCTTGTTTCAGCCTCTGCCTGTTGTACATTGTTTTTAAGAGCACAGGTATTATTTGTTGGTCAAACTCATCTTAGTTCCTTGCTTTGTGAAAATTAACTTTCAGTTGCATCTGTGTGCAATTTAATTATTTTAATGCTATTTTTAAAAATCTGGGAGCACTGAAAAGCAGAAGTTAAACAGTAAATCTCAGCTTTCTTAAAGACCGTTCTGTTGGAGTGCAAAGCTTCACAATGCTAGCAGAGCAATGCACATGTGTGAAACATAGGTAGTGCAGACATTTTGGAAGTGCTGAATAAATCCTTTATTCCTGGGCTCTGATAGAACTTGACCTTTGTTTCAAGTTAGAGGTCTTAAAATATTGAATAAGCTGTGACTGTAAAAGAGCTATAGTTTTTAATTAGATCTAGCTCTTTTTTCTTAGTTGAACCATCTGCATTCTTTCACACTCAGATGTTACACACGTTATCTAAGGGCAGGAAGGGGCAAGATAACTCCTTCAGTAATTGGGGAAAAAAAAAAACCAAACCCAAATTATGTGTGTGTGTGTGCAAACATTTCCAGAAGTCATTTAGAACAGAGGGAAGATACTGCCATTCCATAGGTGGAGTCTGTTGCTTTAGGCTTTCTTGTTCTTGTCTCTTTCTTGCAAATTTCAGGGCCTTTAAAGATGAAAAGCAGTACTCTGCTTGGAAGTGCTTATGCTGGAAGGCTTTTGGCCTGTCCAGTCATGAACAGAAAGTCATGTAGAAACCAAGAAGCTGGCTGTATTAGTAAATGACTGATTCTTCTGTTGGCTTTTTTTTTATTTAACTAGACATTTTTCTGTCTAATGCATATCTTCCTGTCATCGAGACTGATGTTCCTGTGACCAGAGATAAATAGCAAACTCTTGTGCCTCGGGTCTTTTGCCATCATTTTGTGGGACTTTGGCTTGTATGCTAGGTTATTAGGAACTGTGTATACATTAACATGAGAGTTCCCTTTTGTTGTTGTCTTTTGTCTTCTGTGGTAAACACTTCTCCACTAGAAGTGGTAAAACCTGTGGGAAAGCTGATGATTTTTACGTTGAAAGTAACTCTGGAGAAATGCTAGTTAATGCTTCTGTTTCTACTGATTAGAAATCAGAAAAAGAAAGTAGGCTTTGTGCTAGGTCAACATAAAAGGCATTTATACTATAAGCTAGTAAATCCGACCATTAGGGAAGGATGGGGACACACATCTCCTGAAGATGTCTCATCCTGCCCCACGTATGACCAGATATGCACATGCTGTGTGGTCAGGGTAGATTCATCGTCATGATGTAACTTGCTGTTTGTGTGTAGCGTGCGGTATGGTTGGGCATCATGATTGGGGCCTCTGTAGGTTGAGCTGAAGGTTCCTCATGAAAGCGGTGGAGGTAGAAGATCACAAATGAATTCATCTGGCTGTCAGCATGCCAAGGACCATTAACATCATCTCCCCCTTGACCAGAATCGCAGAATGTCTTGTCTCTGTGCTGTGCCACAGCAACAGTACGTTCATATTTGGTGGGTCTTTATTCAGTGTTTCGTACCTGGCAAACAAAAGCTGAGTAATTTGTAGACCATGCAGTGGTGATTATATTCAACTTCACTCCATTTTAAATTAGCTTCCAAATAACTTGTATTTGCCTCACTCTTAAGATCACTGTATTTAATATTTAAGGTTGTAAAGTATCAGCTAGCCTACTCAGGTAAGCAAGAAAGGCAAGAAACTCGACAAGAAGGTTTTTTTTATTAAACTTGACAACTGACTTTTATTGTTTTGGGTAGTTTGTGTTGTTCAGTCTGGTGTTCTGGGGGCTCAACTGTTATCACTAAATCTTCAAACCCATTACAAATATTGGATAGTCACTTTTCTAATTAGAGCTTTCTCTATATGGGCATCCCAGATATATGTTGCAGTAACTTCTGCTTGTTAATACTTGGCTGTGGACAAGGTTGTGCTTGTAATTAGGAGTTGTGTCGTTTTGTGTTTGGTTTTTTTTTTAATTCCTCACCATTTATAATCCTTGAGATGTGTTTGTATTCCAAGAATGATTTGTTTGCATAATACTTGTTTGGGAAGGAATGCTGTGAATTCAATGTCTGATATTTCCTGGTTGCACTGTTAGAGAAAAATCATCTAAGCACTGATTTTTATTTTGTTCAGAAAAGGATACTACTAATATTCTTAGATAGGACACGGGTCCAAGAAAAAGTATCGTAGGAATCACTTTTTCAGAAGCATTATACACAAACTTAAGACAAAGTAGCCTGCAGCCACAGAACTTCTGTATAATCTGATTTATTTTTATCATATTGCTCTGTGGAAGAATCTGTTTAAAATGAATGTTATAGGGTTTTTTTTTATAGTGCATTTAAATGTTGTAAGGCCTAGGCAATGTTAAATAATTGAGAAAATCTGGATGTTGTAATACTGTTTACTAATATATTTAAGCAATCATAAAGAAAATGGTTATTGAGTAGATGTTATAGGTAAACAACACATGGTGGTCTGTTTTAACTGGAAGCCCTAATGTAATGGTTGCTTCTGCTAATGAGAAGATAGATAATCCCCCCATACTTACCCTTTATTGAAAAGGTACAAATTGTTTGCTGTAGGCAGAATGAAGACAAGCTGTTCAGTATTTGCCTTGTAAATATTAAATATTAAGAAGGCATGTATCTGGTTCTGAAGTATGTGGGAGCCTTGCATTAATGTCAAAATGTGTATATTCATCTGTAGTTTTGCTTATTTGTTTGATTGTAACTGGGACTTTTCTTTTTTCCTTCAGGGAAACTGTATCAATCTGACCGATGCCTTGACTCTGTATGAAGAACAGCTTAGCAGGCTTTATTGTCCTGTGGAGTTTTCAAAAGAAACTGTGTGTGTTCCCTCCTACATGGAATTGTATCCTTAAAGACTGAAAAAGAGTGGGGGGGGTGTATTAATAAATCAGGCAAGCCTAGATTGCTTGGAGGTAGTGAACTCAAGTGCAAGAAGGCAGTTCTAATTTAAACACCGTTAATGTTTTTACATAGTAAATGAACTACTGCAGTTTTATTTTGAGGATAATTGCAGGAATTATTTTTTAAAAGTGCCATAAATTCACAGCTGGTGAAATGCTCAGCACCTTTCAAGATCAGGCTATGTTTTTGTTTTTTTGAGTGTTTCCAACTATTGTTTGTGATGTAGGATAAACTGTATGATGAGGGTAATGCTGCCTGGGAGTTCTGGCAACGCTGTGTCTTTTTTCTTTTCTTTCACAAAAAGTCCCAAACTGACTTCATACAAATTAGCATGATCTAGATCTTTAAATATTCTCTGATAGATCTATTCTTGAACATATAGCTCAGACTGGATTTTTAATGGAAAAAAAAGTGATTCCTCACAATCATTACATGTTAGTGTTACTGAAAAAATGTTCCAAGTGGAGGGGTATACACATTTCTCAGCAACATCCCATTCTTAAAAATAATCCTTCAGAATATCTTCATTTTGAGGGTGGCAGGCAAGTTATACAAGGAGCTCAAAGTTTCAGCTTCAAGCCGTTAGCTCTAGAGGGGCATTTTGATCTGCTATAGGGTGGTTCTCCTGGCTGCGTGTGCCTTGAGTGTTTACCACTTTTGTGTCATCTCCCAGGAAATGTTTCTGCAGGGTAATAACTTGCTGTGGCTGTGTCCCTCTCGACAGGAGAGATCTTTCCAGGATCTGCTTATTCATAATATGTTAAGCACGTGAAACTCCGCCACAGCCTTTCTTCTGTTTTGTGTGTTCATTTTGCCTCCCTTCTGTGTCTCTAATCTTGATATTGTTTAGTGCTGTAGTCTGCAGTTCTGGACTGCATACTGACTGTAACAAGCTCCTCCTGTTTCTCATTGTTGTCAGCTCTCCAGTGAAACTCAGATTTGATCTTAACATTTTCAAGACAAAAAAGAAAGAGTGAAAGAGGGTATGAAGATATTTGCCCTTGTAGCTTACAATTTCAGAGAAACTGGTTAAGTTATTTTTGACTTTACAACTGCCAGGCCTTAATGCAACATGTATGTGATTTGAAGTATGTATCCTCAGAAAGTCTTCTAAATACTTACTGCATTGTTTATTTGGAAGTGTCCAAAATGTTTCTAAATGAATTGAGTAGTAAATGCTACGTTATTCCTTTAAAAAAAAACATTTAAATGTTTCTGGTAAGCTAACATATATGAAATATATTTAGCAATAAATTTATTAAAACTGGCCATTAAATACAGATAACAATGCTTGAAAGAGAACAATTCTTAGAGAAATGGGGCAGGCTTTATTAGTTTGCTTTTTCTGAATGAATTAACAATGATATAGTGGTACAGATACAGAAATGTTAGCAGAGAAGTCATCTTGATGACTCTAACTTTTAATTTGGCCTTGGACTTCTGGTAGCCCTCTACTTGCATTTGAGGTACAGATTATTGCCTTTCTTGCAACTTAAAGATTTCCAAGTAGGAGTATGTATCTGAATGGAAAGCTATACCTAAATGCTGTTTCACAGATGACAGGTGATTAGTTTACAGTAGAATTGTGACAAGTAATCAAAAATTAGGGTTTTATTTCTTTCATAGCTCTGAGCTCTCTCATGTGCCCTGCATGGCAAGAGAGCTCTTGAGGATCAGTTGTCTGTCCTGCCAGGAGTACCTCGGAGAGCTGTGGTTTGAGCATAGCTTCTGTATGACTCTGCTGAAGCTGGGTCCATCTCCCTCAGAGGAACAGCAAAAAGAGCACTGATACAGCTGCCAGTTATTCCGTGTTTTGTTTCTAGCTCAGTCTGGGCGACATAAAGGTCTGCTTTCTGAAAAGTGGTTGGATACCTAAGGCAAACACTGCAGAAGCTATCAGAGAAAAGCCCAGGCAAAATTTAGATGCATCTGTTAAGTGAGTGTTCCACAGAACCCCTGTTGAGGCAGCTAAGAGGCAGTAGACATTTAAATCTTTGCCTAGTAAGATACCTGGACACCTAGTGTTCAGCTACTGAATGCCTCAGTGTTAATTCTGTGTCCGATTGTGTCTGTGTTAGGGATTCACAAATTAGGTAGCTGGATGTCTCTTTCCTATTCAAGCTTGCTACTTTACATTTGAGAAGATGAGCAAGAGGGGTCCCAACCTGGTGAACTCATGATTGAAGTTTTGATCACTCTTCCCAAAGTACTTCTGTAGTTTGTTCAGTGGTTGCAGTGCAAATAAATGCACCACCTGAAAGTCTGCAGCAGGAATTAGAAAACATGGGTTTGCAAAGGATTTCAGTTTTAGTGGAAATGGGATTCTTTTAAACTGCTGCGTCAAAAAGAAGATTCAGGGAGATTTCACTTTTGAGTTTTTTAGCTACCCCATCTTTATGAGCTATCAGAAGTTTTCAGAATTGAAATATAAGTGAAAAGAACTACTTCCATTTTAATGGGGTACTACAACCTTTGCAATCTTTTTTTCCTTAACTGCTTATTTTCTCCAGATGGGTATTCTACACTATTTGGAAGAAACAAACTGACATCTGAACATCAAGATTATTTGAGATTATCCTACATGTACATGCTGCATGGAGCATATAGGCCTGCCACATGCTGCATATTGGCATCTTGAACCTTTAAATTATATGCTGTAGATGATCCTGAAGCTTAGTCATGCTATTGATTGTGAATTCTTTAAATGTTTTTTATTATTATTTTAATTTAAAAGCAAATGGAAAATGTATATTTTGATGAGCTAGGGTGTTATTTTTGAAAGTCAACTTAAAATGAATAAGCAGCAAAACTGTATAGCTGCTGAATGCACTGAACCTTTAGAATGTGATCCTTTTTATTTTTTTGTAGATCTTCACAAACTGATTGATTAAAAAAGACATCTTTAGCATTTCATCCCTGAAGGGTGGTCCATGGAGTTTGTTTGGGTTCTTTTTTTGGTTTTCCACCAGTTTTTATCTATGGTGCTTTTTAAGGATGGAGGGTTCTTGTTTGATTTTTTTTAAGATGAACACCACAGTGCTTCCATATAGAAAAAGGCATAAGTTAAGAAGAAGAAAAAAAAAATCTTCTGAAAGGATACCCCAAATCCTTTATTGCAAAGGGAAGAAAACTAGTCTTAAATTTTATTTACTGTAGTTTCATTCATAATTGCTGTAATCTTCGCTGCAGGAGAAGAATCTTTGACCTTTCACCTAATGGGATTCTTTAGCTGCTGCCCCATTGATTATTTGGATTTTGATGCAGATTTAGCAGTAGGTTATAGAGGCACTTTGAACTCTATCAGCATGAAAATTAAAGCTGGTTTTCCATCCCACCACAGTGTAAGAAACTGAGTGTAATGAGGTTCTTGTGGGCATATACTCCTCAACCTTATGGGAAGCACTAGGTTGTTAAAGAAGGAAAGGTCACTTTAGAGGGCAAAGAAATGTGGCTGTATCTAGATTCATGTGCACCAGTATGGAAAGTTTTGAGGCAAGTATGTATATTTCAGTAGGGTAAGTCCTGGTTGCATTGCTGTGGATAGACCATGTTGTGTGGGGCTCTTGCTGAATTAGATTCACTTGAAGTGTAAAAATTAGTGGAAGCTAGGTTGCATTGTAGTTTTGTTCTGAAAGATAAAGCATTTTTCTTTAACTCTTTCTCATGTTGTCTGAAAAGTTATATTTTTGTAAGAATGTGCTATGTATTGACTAAAACTTTGCTTTCAGTGTTTAAAAGATCCCACTTGAAAGGAGGTAGGAAGGATTATAACCATTCTGTGCATTTCTGTACATTTCCAAGATAGAATAAAAAGTGCACTATTTCCCTAAATGCTCTAATCCTGAACCATAATGATGTTTTTTTCCTTCAATACCTACTATCAATACTTTCTTAGTTTTATTGGAGGGAGTTGATCCCCCCCTGCCAAGATACTGTTAATGAAAACAAAACAAAAAAAGCACTCCTAAGATCTGTATTCTTAAATCGTACATAAAGAAGAATTTTGCTGTGTCCCACATATATAAACTGTTCATGAAATCTGAGTAGCCTGTGTAGAATTCCAGAGTGATGCTGGAGAACTTGCAAAAAATTTCCTCTTGATTTGGTGTATAATTATTTTTGTATTGTACAGTCGTGCTGTTAAAATGCTTTCAGTTTGCAGAGCCAATAGAAGTATTCTTCAGTCTTACTTTAAATTATTGCAGTTAATGTTAATTCTTTAATATACATGGGGCACAGTTCTTCCATGGCCTGCAGCTTGTGCATCCCTAAATACTCCCAAAGAGCAGAGCCTCCCTCTAAACAGGAGGAGAAAAAAGTGTCTTGCATTTCCCTGAGTGTTTTAGCTCTGCTATATACAACCCAGAAAAGACCTTTATTATTGCCTATAACCTGGTAGTGACCCTTCATTTATGATACAGGACTGCAATCAGTATATTGTATAGCTGCAAATGAATGCAGATGTCCTATAAACAGTTATGTGTATTCTTAACTTTGCAAGCATGAATATTCCCATTGATTCTTAGTGTGATTACTCATGTAGGTGAAATTAAGCACACAGATATTCACTGGGACGGGGCTTACAGCATACATGTTCCTGAATGAGCTTGATAGATGTAGAAATCAGTCATAACAAGTGGGGGTGGTTGTTTTTTTTAGCAAAGAAACTTTTGAACTGGAAGATGACTTAATATGCTTGCTGGCTTGCTGTACCATGGCTAGCACTTTTCTTTAGCATCGCTGCGCAAAGCTGCCTAAGTACAGAGATGTTGGGTGTGCAGGGATTCTCTGTAATCAGTTCCTGGAATGACCAGGGGACCTGAATTACATACCGATAGGTGAGAGGCAGTGGTGCTTGCAAATCTTTCCTTTTTCAACTGAAAGTATAAAGAGAGTTGGACGAATTATTTTTTCTTTAAACTTGTTTTTAATGTAGTTTTTTTAAAGTGATAGATGCAGTATAAAACAATTCAGCAAACACTGAACATTATATTTTTTTAAGTTGCTGAATTGATTCTGAGCAAATATATACACACTGTCAGTCTTTATTTATTTGTTGCTGTAGTGTAGATTTTTTTTTAAAAAGGAAAACAAGTTTGTTTCTGTTAGAATTTTCAAATGCAACAGCTATAGCTGATCAGTTTTCTGTGTTTAAAGCCAGTTGGGAAATAACCTATGATTGTTGCACCAAGTATGCAAACAGTTCCCAAGATATGGTTAACATTAGGGTTTTCTTAATTATTCTTTGCACTAAATGCTGCTTCCACCTAGAAATGTGATCTAAGTATCTAAAAACTTGATTGATAGTAGTTTGTGCAAAGAGAAGACTGCTGGCGTTGTATCTACTGCATCAGTGCAGTGCACGTGTTAAAATAAAGGTACACTATTATTACTTGTGTCTCTGAATTGTTAAATACATCGTGGATTCAGTGTTAAAATGACAGAATTGATGGGTATGATGCTTACCATTGTACCTCTTTTCTTTTCCTTGTCATCTAACAAACATAACGGTACTTAATGGTCCTTTTAGTGAGAATATTTTCTATCTCAGATTAATAAATTCAGTTAATTTCCATATAATACATGCTCAGATAAGATACTCTGTAGTAGGGAACAGCACACTGATGTTTGTGATGGGGAGGATCACTTGGAGCTTCAGTGATCTTTGCTTCAAAAGAGTTAATTTTCTGTAGAGTACTGAGGATGTGAATTCTTTGGAGGTATGTAAGTGTAAGTTTTAGTTTTTCTGCTGAAGTGGCAAGTTGGCTTTGGATGGCAGTGTGACTCATTGCGTGGCATAGAGAAAACACAGGCTTAGGAGAAATAAGTGAGACATTAAGAATGATGCAAGCTTTGGCACGGAAGTGTAAGGAAGAGGGAGAAGGGCGTGAACAGGACAGGCACATTGAAGAAGTTGTTACTCTGGGGTGTGATTCAGAAAGATTAATAACATCAGACAATGAAAGAAAGATGTGACTTCTGAAAGAGATTGTAGAGAGATTTACATAAATTCCAGCTAACTGGAAAGAAGTATTTGCATCTGTCCTAAGTACAGTGGTAGCAATGGGCTTGGGAGTTGGGAAGAAGGGGGAAGGCTTAACTTTTTTGGGGGGGGAAGTCTCACAGACTTTGAGGATAGGATAAAGAGTAATTTTAAGAGTTGCCTACATGCATGACAGGGAAGATAAGTATCTCTGGCTGCTTTATTTTCACTGTTTAGAGTTTGAGGTGTTGACAGCTTGCTGGAGGGACCAAGGCAAGGGGACAAGTGAGAAGTAGAGTATTCAATTTCATATGTTAATTTAGGAATAGGAGCCTGCGGATGATGTTGCCTGAGGGTAGTAAGAGGAAGTTGACAAAGCTTGCCCACAGAGAAAAGAGGAGTAGTTGGAATCATTAAAGGAGATGCTGAAGGAAAAAGTAAGAGAAGTAGCAAAGGAGTGCAGGAGTAATCAGTAATAGCATTGAGTAACATAGAAGTGCCTTTTTACAATGTGGGCTGTTTTAGGAAGCAAGGGGTTAGACATGTGGAGTGGGAATGGTGGAAGGATGTGAAGAAGTTCATACAGTGTTCATATATTTTAGTGAACTTGAGCTTCAGAGGTAGAAATGGAGAAAGTAGAAAGGAAGGAGAGAAGAGGGTGAAATGCTTGTCGTAACTGGAAGCATGATGAGATAGGTGGCATGCTGTGTTTCCATCACGCACATTTTTTGTTGTCCCAGACACTATGGGGTGTGAGCTAGGAACTGCTGGAGGTACCTCAAAAGCAGAAGGCTGACCCAAGCTAGCCCAAAACCTTACAGTGTGTGGGAGATGGGGCTAGCAGGTGGTGGATGCAGCAGACTGGATATACTGGGCTGACTCAGATGTGAGGTGCCGCGCTCACCCAGAAGCCCTCCTTCTAGGAGTGCCAGGTGAATTGCACGGACATGGGAGACAAAGCTGCAGGACAGGGAAAAGGACAAAAATGAGATCGGCGGCTGTGGGTAGACCACTGTTCTCACCCCAAGGGAATTCTGCAGCCCACAGCCTGTCTGTGGCTTCCCTGCTGGTAGGGGATGGGTGAGATGGGGGACACTGGTCACCTGGATTCTTCTGGAGGACCACGTGCGAGCTGCAGGAACGCCTTCCTGGAACACCTTCAGCCTAAAAAAGAAGTAAAAATAAATGGTGATACTTTAAATGTGAGTGACTGGGAAGACAAAAAAGGTAAGAGAGGAATGTAGTGCTCTTCCAGGTAAGTAGAGGAAGAGACGGCCTCATTAAAACTGAAAAGTCCCAGCCTTTTTGAAGTTGCTGCCTGCTTAGCCTGGATGCATGAAAACATTGACAACTGTTGGAAGTTCTATGCCTAATAATGAGATTGGTGGTTCTCTTGGGCTAAATCTAAAGAGTTGAACGGCTGCCAAAGCCTTTCTTATGTAGCGTGTATCTTTAGTCTGTGGGTCATGCTAGAACTATTTTAAGAGCTTGCTCACAAGACGGACCTAACTACTAGGTTTGCTGAGACTAGAAGGTATAGTCCCCCTTGTCCCTGTCTCTCTCAGCTTGTATTTCTAGATGTGCTGCAAATGCACATGAATATGCAGAGATGTATGAAAATGTAATTAGCCATAACTTCTCAAAGATCAAAAATATTTCAGACTTTCTTGATTGAATGGAGTGTTTTCAAAAATCTATTCAACCCAGTTCCCTCAACACTACAGCTTGTGTGAAGGGGTTGCTGTGAAGGCATTTCTTCTGGTAGCTGTGCCGTGTAAATGGTCCCAGCCATCTCCTCTACACTCCCACTTCTTCGTTCTCGCCCCGCATTAGCTCCTCTGCCGTGAGAGTTGCAGCTAGCTCTCCCGCGGCCATGCGGCAAACCGATTAGGTTAAAAACGAGCAAGGAGAGACATTAAAGAGAGATGGGGAACTGATCTCGCTTCAGCTGCGCTGCTGCAGTGAATGGATAAAAAAGTAATCTATGTTTAAAAGGGACCTGTCTGGTTCATCGTGGTGCCAGACGTGCTGGCAGACCCGAGTGGTGTGTGGGCATGGGAACTGGCGATGGGGGGAGCAGGTCAGAGGAAGGTGCGGGATAAGGGAAACGTTCCAAGTAAAGGCTGTAGCATCATAGTTTATCCCTGCTTTAGAAATACAGGGGAGGAACTGTTAAGGTAGTTACCCTTTTTTTTTTTCCTGTTGTTTTTCTCTAATTCCATCTACTGAATCATTTATGGTTCCCTTCCAACTTGAGATGTTCTATGACATTATGATTTCAGTCATCCAGAAGTTTCAAATAGTTTGAATTTTGGGGAGCAGCTAAAAGGTGATCCGGAAGAAATGACATGCCACTTTGGTCTAATGGAAATGAAGAGCTTTATCTGTGTTGATACCCTGCATGTAGCTTTTGGGGTGTGGGGGTGTTCTCAATTACATGTTGCCATTCATACCTTCAAAACTTTTAAATAAGATTTTATTTATGTTAGTAATTTAACTCTCCCAGTTCATTTCGGGTAAATGGACTGATTTTGTTCTGTTTTCAGAAATTATGTTAAAAATGAGAACGCTACACAAGTTTTAGATACATTCTCTCACGAGGGGTTTGTTTTAAAGAACACATGGACAGCACCCATTTCACGCGACGTGAACTTCCTGGCTGTTGATCTTCTCTGTTATGTTCCTTAAAAAGAAATGCAAGACGTATTACTTCATTTTATTTTCACTACAAGCAAAATCAGCACCATGGTTTTAAATCCACGTGCAGAAGGAATACTGTTACGTGTTATTACAAAGGTAAGTACCTGCTCAGTGACTACAGCTGGAAGGAAGCTGCGTGGGCCACGGTGAAGCACTCCGAGGTGATTTCCTTCATCTAGGAGAAGTGCTTCTCTGTACTGAACAAATGACACTCAAATACATCTGAACTTCAGACACACTAAAATACATTTTAATAGCTTTAAATGTTTCATAGTGCTTCTAGATTGATGCAACAGTGGATGCGTTTCATTCAGGTTTTTATGCAACTTAAAATAGTGCTTTATAGTTGCTTTTATCCCCAGATACAGTGAAGAAAAATAGATGGTTAAAATAAAAACAGCAAGCCATAAACGATTTTATGAAATGAAGTTGAAAACATGTGATTCCTCTTAAGAGCATGTTTTCCGAACACAAAGGCTGCAATGCCCTAAGAAAATGCAGTCACGGCATCACAGTAGGAAAGCTCGGACAAGACTGCGAGTTTATCCGATTGACCCAGAATGAAACGAGCTGTGTTTGCATCGTTCCTGATAACCTGTGCTGGCGCTCTGAAAGGCGTGAGTAGTGACTGCAAAGGGAATGAATTAACTCCAGCAAAGGTCAGCAGCTTGGTAGGAAGCTGGGATGTGGCACTGCATTTTCTCAGGCTACTTTTCCGGAGTAAGATTTGGTACCAGATAAAGTTAGGAAGTGCCCGTGTAAGAAAGACCTGCGAGGAAATGGAGGTCTTTCGCTTAAAATAGTTGATGGCCTGGGCTACGTGACTGCATCGTGGCTGGCTACAGCACAGCCTGGGATCTCGATCGCCCTGTTGCCCCAACGCGCTGCGGTTCTCGTCGAGGTCTTGTATCGGTGTTCTTCTGCCCCTGGCACCCCGAGCGTGGGCGCAGGTTGTGCCCAGGTGCAGAGCCAAGTCACGTTTGGGAAGCCAGTAGGAAATTCTCTTGTGTGGCTTGGTCCAGATGTAGCCTGGGTGCGAGTGCTTTCTCTCTGGGTGGGGGAGATGGAATATGGCCCTACAGGCTCTTATCTTCTCTCATTAATCGCTGCTTCAAAGGCCGTGATACTCCTAGTTCATTTTTGGAAACTTACTGCCTGGCTGTAGAGTTTTGCCTAGGTAAAGCAGATGCTATGAGTATGTTCTGGCCAATCTTATTTCTGTTCATAGTCCAAATTGCAAGATGATTGTCATGACTATCACTTTTTATTACAAGCACAATCTTCATGAAAATTTGAGTATTATTGTAAAATTGGGTAATGAATCTCCCATTTCAGTCAACCAGTTCAGCCAAGGAAGAGGCTGGTCATGTTAGCAGTAATTTCAAAGAACTATGAGCAGAAATAGCATCAAATGGTTAAAGATCTGTGAATTCACCAGCATCTTTTAGTGGACTAAGATTCTGTCATTTGCTGGAGAAGCGCATATTGAAGCAGCTAAGGAAGCTTTTTCAGAAAAGTGTGATCCTTTCTGCAAGCTTTAGAAAAGGTCAACATGATTTTCCTTCCGTGTAAGCATGCTTGATTGTGACTATTTTTGTCATCCTTCCTAGCTTTGCGAACAGTATTGCTAATTTCTTTGCGCAGTTGTTAATATCTAAGAGTAGCTAGTTAGAGCCATACTGAGGCACTTTTATCAGAGGGTCCCTAGTCCAGCTACTTGTTCTCAGGTTTTAGTGAAAACTTATCGGCAGCAATATCACATAATGATCCACCTTTTGATACCTAACAACTAGTTGGGGTGCATTTGACACAAAGCTCAGTACCAAAATTTTCATTCTGATGCTCATTTTGCCTTTCACTTCTTTCCTTGGGGGTAGATAAAGAGAGCGATGGTGTATTGCCACTGACTTTTTCATCCTGCAGCCTCTCAGCAGCTGCAGACTCACAACTTTCTTTGCCAGAGCTTCCCTTCAAATTTTCATTATTCCATTTATTATTCTTTTGGCCTGTAACGCCTAAGAAGGCAAAGTTGTGGGTGTCTCCAGCACTGTACCATCCCTGAGTCTATGGATCCCCTTACAAGCCGCAACCACCTTTTCTGATGCTCTTTTAACTTTACTCCTAAGTTTCTATTCCTTTTTTGCCTTTTACAGGGGTATGAGTGTTTTTCTTAAATTATTCTGCTCGGAGCAGAAGCGATGTTTGACACTTTTGCTTAAGCCCCTTTCAGATGTGTGGTCTCCTCATGCAAATTTTTTGCGATACTAGAAATTGAAACCAAATAATCCACAACTCCTACTTTCCTATGCCAGTGTATGCAGATAAGTCACAAAAGAAGGAAATCGCTACATGTTTTTCTTTGGTCCAAGATAAATCCTCTACCCACGCATTGCAATAAGCTTGAAGCTGGTATATTCTTCATTTCAAATTTAGTGGAAATCTGAAGTGCTGACTTCGAGAAATACATATGAGTACAGCAAATAGTCCATGTGAGCGTCCACAGGTTTTGCTCAAAGTTTTGTTTTTTTTTCAATCAGGTTTGGTTATAAATCCGTAAAAATGTAAGGCAGTGACAAATCTGTGTATGTTTTAATACCCTTATGTCAATAGGAAAAAACCCAACAAAGTTTTGTTTTAGAGATGTTGGAAACTTCAGGGCAGGGCTGTCAGAGACGTAGCAATTTGGTTTGTAAAGATAATTATATTGAGTGCCTAACTGGTTCTTGAGGATTTCTGTGACTTCAGGGAAGCAAATGTTTTGTCTTGATGATGCTGTCCATGGACCCTCACGCTGTGGTTTCAACCTGATCGGACTCTGACCTCCCCTTTCCTGAGAACTTGAGCAAATGCATTTAAACCTTCCTGAGGGGCTGCTGTTTGTCATTTTTAGACATGGGCGTAATCACTGGAGTAACACCAAGACCGGGACAAGAACAGACGATAGCTAGAAATACCTCCACTGAATGAGAGAGACAAAATTGTGTGTTGTTATGGGGCATTTTATTTAGGACATCATATTTAACGTGGGATTTTTCTGGCTTTTAGCTGTGTGCAAAGTTAATTGTAATCTCACTTTGAGATGAGGGAGAAGAAAAAGAATCTACTTGAGTAGAATGCATTAAAATAAAACTAACCTCAGGAAGATCCTGACCTGGGTGTAGCAATACCCTGGAAGAGCGGGGTTGGAGGGTTTTTTTTGTTTGGGGTGGGGGTTTTTTGGTTTTTTTTTTTTTTTTTTTTTTTTTTGCCAGCCTGTTTTCCTCCGAAAACAGAGGTTATGCAGTTGTCCTTTCCCTTGCTCTGTCCCCCCTCCCTCCTGCCCAGCCTTGCGCAGTAACGCTGGACGCTGTCAGCCAACTTCAACCGAATTTGACAGAGGGGATTTGGGCTCAAAGATACTAAATTCTGACAATTTTTTGCCGGGGTGAAAAGGTCTCTTGTTTCTGCTGCAAAGGTTTCAGTGTGACTATAGCCCTTGGTAGGCACAGGAGAATTTGTCGTGCAGAGGGATGTGACCGAATGGCCCTTGTGCAAGAAGAGCTTTCACCAGAGCTGGTGCCTTACGGGACCGCTGAGCTCTCCTGCCTTGGGTTAGTAATGTGCTTGGAGGAGTTTTTCTCTGCTTTTTCGGGGGTGAGAGCAGGCAGGAGCCATTGCCGTGGCAGAGGCTGTCGTGCTGCTCCGGGAGACGGGAGGGCACAGCACAGACATCTCCTTGGTTGATGCTGCAAGCAGCCACGTGCGGGTCTGCTGGCTCTCCTCCTCTTTTGATTTCAAATGTCGGCAAATATATCTCTCCTTACACACCTGAAAATTCACCCAGGAGACACAAACTTGTCAGAAACTAAGCTCCCTTGCTTCCACTGTTCATATAAATAGTCTTTGACAGCTGTGAGTGAACATCTGGACAGAGTGAAATAAGCAGGTGAAGCTCTGGTGGTCCTGATGCAATATTTTAAAGAAACAACAGATAGTTGTGTCCTGTCTACACCCTTGCACCTACTGCTGTGGCCACTGGAAATGTCCCATTTCCCAGCATTGTGTTTTCCAGTGCCTTTTCAGCTTATGTTCACAGTTAGATCGCATGAAAAAGGCAAAAAATGTGCTCTGAGTTACTCCAGAGCACTTTATATATTTCTTAATCCCCAACTAACATGCCTTTCTACAGTCCATGTCAACGTGTACACTGGACACATACTCCAGGTTTAATCTATACAGCGGGATGACAGATGAGGAGTATACACATGTGATGGCTGTATGTAAACACACTCTTGTTATAGTGTGAATGTGGCCTTTAGAAGCAGTGTTTTGTTTAGCTATAATTTAATCTGCTTCTTGAAGAAAAATTGCCACAAGACCTCAAGCAGTTCTTCTTTTTGCTCAAGAACATATGCATTTTTTCATTAAAGTGCTTTTTCAAAAGCGGCTCTAAAAAAGCTTGCAAACTTGAGTGGTTAAACTTTAATGATCCCAGATGTTGGCTTTCATAGTGAGTTGCTGTTTGAGTTAGATACAAGCACTTTTTGGTCAGAGAATGCAATGTTTCCTGCAGCAGGGACAAGTTTTTCTTGGAGTAATGAGAATAGCTTAGCCTACTTGGAATTAAAAAAGAAAAAAAAAAAATTGATTTGGAGAATTAAGTGTTGGAGAACAAAGTTTTCTGCTTTGCAGGGTGTTCTCTCCACAGTTGTGGTTATAGTTAGTGGAAAAGCTTGCCACCAGCAATGTTCAGAGCCCTGCAAGGCCTGTTGGCTCTGAATTGGCCCTTAATAAATGACCCACATTCTCCCATCTGCACCAAGACCTTCCGTGATGTGGCTGTACCAGTGGAAAACAATGGGGTTATTTATTTCCAGCTGTATCTGTCACATGAATAAAGGATGCGAATTTGTGCCAGAGTGTGGCTGCTGGTGGCTGCAGCATGGAAATTTGGGGGGGGGGGGGGGGTTGTAGCCAAGAGAGTATCACTTGTAAGATTCCAAGATCTGAGGACAAATATTCAAGCTGTCTTCAAATGCAACATGTTCGGTGTTCCTCAAGCCCATTGTGTGTACAGAAAGCCCAGTTGGCCAGTTCTGGCTACAACGGCTGCATAGTTTGAAAAAACAGTTCAAGGCCCCGTATGGAACACTTGAAATAGAATACAGCCTTTACTCTGACCCGCACTAATTAATCCCTTTCAATGAAGCTAGCACATACCTCTGCTTTTGTGCTGAAGCTACTCAAGCTATATCTGGTGGCTCTGCCTCCATCGGCGTGGTAGCGGCTACGTTCTTCCTTCTACCATGAGCTAAAAATGCTCGACGGGACGTTATCAAAGCTGTGATGCTTTGATTGTGAGCTGCTTCGGTCAATCTTCACTCGTTCCTCTAAGGTAACCTGTCAGTTGCCTCGCGATAAGGCAAGTCTTTAACGTGCGCCATGAGGACAGCATCTTCTGTAACTAATGCATTGGTGTCACCTAGTATGTTTTGCATGCGTTATTTTGGTTTTTACGCTTAATGCTGAACTGTTTTTTCTGTCCGCATTAAAAGTATCAGTAATTGTTTTAATACATTTTAAAGTTCCCTAAATGCAAGAAAGACAAAATGTTTTGCAGGGCTCAGACTCATAGCAAGCAGGTCTTCCAGCAAGCTTGGGCTGAACATGTGCTGACTTCAGGCGGTTTTGTTGTTCCAGACGTCCAGTGACACCTACGTAACTCTGGTTTTGACTGTTGCCAGCAAAAACTAGGCAAAACATGGGGGTTTGTGTGCCTTTCCAATAATCAAACCTCAAGAAATGGGAACTTCCTTGAACCAAGCTACGTGGGGAGAAGTTGACGTAGTACTATTGATCTTAGCTCTGAGCAAGCACACTTGCCTGACTCTGGCGTAACGGGTGGAAGTGAGAATTGTGTCTGCTTTGAAAGAGCAAGGTAATACGCGTGTGCTTGTATGTGGGAGCGTACGTTCATGTGCACGCACGCTTGTGTATGTAGACAGACTTTTTCTAGAAGCTGGGGCACTCTTGCTGTGGTTCAGCCCGGAGCGTGTTCCAGTGGGTTTGCCAGCTCTTGCATATGAGTTTGGGTGGAAAAGTTTGTGCCTCGTCCTGGCATTGTTATAAGTGCCAGAGCGATCCCATTGTTTGGGATCTTGGTCGGAGGCAATTCTGAGTGAATGAAGAGTCATTTAGAGCATGTTGCATTTAATTATTACTTTTTTTCCCCTGATGTCTATTCAATGTTTTATGAATGTTTAACAGAGTCTTTGCACAGCCTCATTAAGTGCCTTATTGGGCTATAATAGCCAGGAGTGTTGTTAGCAGTTCCAGCAGTAAGCGTGGAACTTGTATCTCGTACCTGCCAAAGAGCTACTGGAGTTATGATGAGCAAGGCAACCAAATCCTAGCACACTCAACAGGAACGCGTATCCAATTCCACAAACTTCTGTAACTGATCAGCAGTATCAGAAGCTGATTCACATGTACTCCGTGCACCTTTTCAAATACTGCCAGAGATGGACCTCTGCAGCTGTTGCCTGCAGCTGTTTGTGGTTTAGCCCTAATTTCATAGTTCTGTATGTGCTGGAGAGACCAGGATGAGTTACTGACTACAACCAGGCTCTACAGCCAGAGGGAAGGACACTTACACAGTGCCGTGGTGTAAATAAGCCCGCAAACCCAAACTTGGAGAAGTCATTCTGTTGCTGGCAGCTGATTTGTGATTTTCTTGCCAGAAGGTTCATGTGCTGCTTGGGGCTGACTCTCCAGAGGAGATCTCCTGTAGTAGGAGCTTGCTGGTTCTTGTTGGGATATCTCCAGGTTCCCATAGCCCTCACCTTCTATTTGCCTGTTCGGGAGGGTGGACTGAATTGTCCAGACTCTGCCTCTTATCAGCTTCCCTATCTCCCTTTTCCCTCTTCCTCTCACAATTTTCCTAAGGGAAACAACTGGTTGCTGCTTTGCACTGTTGAAAGCTGTTCTTGGTTTCTGGCCTGATGTTGTCCTACGAAGAGATCATACCTTGAAGGCAAAATGCTGTTAATGAAACACTAATAGAGTGTGATATTTAGTACGTGCTAGTACTTCTCTGGGGAGCAAACCTTTAAAGTTATAAAGTATGGGGGAATTTGAGCAGGGATGTGATCATTTAATGTTGGTTGGTGGGATATAAAGCTGATGGACAGAATGCATAGGTCTAATAACTGTTCAGCATTTGTACTGTCGGTGGTTCAATGCTGACATAGAAGGAAAACCGTCAGGCAACCAATACCAAATGCTTGTCAAAGGGTCCTTATGAGACTTACTCAGCATTTGGATCATGGGCAAAGTTGATTTAAGTGTTGAGATCGCAGCATGTCCATGCGTTTTCTGCCCTTTTGTCAGCCCCTTTGAGACTCCTAGTGATTTTTGATATGAGGACTCAACAGCACCAACGTCGCCCGAATACCTTCTCAAACCTGTGCTGCTGCCAGACTTGTGCTGGGGATTGTTTATAACCAGGGATCTGCTCACCCCCATGGAGCCATTCGTGCGTGAATGGGAACACTTGTCTGGGACGTTCGTGGTCCTCCTGGTTCCGTGGCATCACCTCCCTCTTCTTCCTCAGCTGATGGATGTTAAAAATCGCGGGTTAAATGTGGGACAAGTAAGTGGGTGAAAAGGAACAAATGCTTTTTTCCTGTTCCGTGCCAAGCAGAGATGAGAACGCCGTCCTGGAGCTTGCTGGCAAAGAGGGACAAGAATAATAAATGAAGGCATTTTGTTTGCAGGACCCCAGCCAGGCTGTAGAGGGGCTTGAGGAGCGAGGGTTTCTGGACCTTCAAACTCATAAGTTGTCTTCTGGATGGAGTAGGTTTTCCCTTTATGCCCATCTGGCATCCAGGACAACTTGTGTGCAGGTGCTCACATGGAAAAAACCATTCAGTCTCCAAACCAATAACTTTGCCGTTGTGATATATGCCCTAACCTTGTGACATAAGCCTTTCTTCTCTCTACTTGTGCAGTTTTTTATCAGGATGGGTGGGGGCTGAGGTAAGAACTCCTAAATCCGCATAGAAGTAACTCAGACACATAAACTTCTGTTGGGAGCACGAGCACGGCACTGCCTCTCCCTGCATCCTTAAGTTTTGTATGACAGTCCAGCTCTGGAGCAAGCGAGAGCTCCTCGGAGGGCTGAATGTCACAGGCAGCTCAGAGAATTCACCCCGAAATGATTAATTTTGTTACTTGATGAAAGGGGAAACCTTGCCACCTGGAGAAATGATTATCAAGTCTAAGCCAGAAACTGAGAAATCCGTATAAATAAGGCTTTCTAATTTTTTTTTTTATCCCCTGCCAACTTGAAGTCCCAAATAGGTACTTTCCACTAAGCTCATAGTAGTACTTAGAAGCATAGGATCATCTCCTAAGATTCATTGCATATCAGCACGGACTGAAATACCTTGCCTGGAAAAAAAAAAAGAAAAATTTAGCTTTTAAAGCAGCACTATTCTGTAGGTTGTGCTGATTATTGCTTTGTGCTGCATGACTGTGATTTTTGGCATGCAGTGTCACATACCAAATTCCCAAAATAAAATGCTACATGATATTCTAAGATCTTAGGAAGCTTTAAAAAGGGATTTGTCCGCTGAGCGGGTATCTCTTCTGGTGAAGCGAAATGATGCAGCAGGAATGGTTTAAGAGGAGGAAACTTTAGTCAGCAGATAATTAGTCTTTTTAAATAAGCACAAGGAGAAAAAAGAAAACCTTCCATCGGTCTCGTGTTTGTAAAAGTTGTCAGCAGCCCTGCTTTGATTGTAAAGGGTTTACAGCTATATGCTTGGATAGCTAAAACATCTGTTTGGCGACGTTGTGAAATCCTCGCGTTCGGAACCCCTGATAAGGGGGACTGCCGAGCTCTTGGCTCGGAGAGGCTCTACCGGCAGCGAGGGCTGCGCAGACAGCGGTCACCGCTCGCCTTTCCTCCTCCTGGTCAGAGGAAAACGGAGGAGACAGCTCCTATTTTACGCACGGTTTTCCTTTGAGGGGGAGAGAGCAGGAAGCGCCTCGGCAATGGTTCACGGCAGAAACCTGGAGTTGTAAAGAGGAGGAGGAGGAGGAGAGCTCATGGGTGCAGCTCGTGAAGAGTTGGAATACTGATTACCACCGCAGCAGAGGAAAACCGGACTTCTGCCAGAGCGAGCCCGTCCCGAGCCATCCCGATGGAAGGAGAGACGGTACCCGAGGCCGGGAGAGTGGCCGGCAAAGCCACGCGGATCGCCCTCGGCGTCTTCGTGAGCGGCACCGTTGTGCTCGGCACCGCGCTTTTCTTGGGTAAGCGAAAAGGTCGAGGCTCACCCGAACGCAACCCTCCTGTGGTTTGGTGAAAAGCTCGGTCTCTTCTTCTTCCCCCCCCCCCGCCCCGTTTTGTATTTATCCTGAAATGGAAATGTGCCAGG
The DNA here is from genome assembly GCF_026419915.1 of Harpia harpyja. Taxonomy (NCBI): domain Eukaryota; kingdom Metazoa; phylum Chordata; class Aves; order Accipitriformes; family Accipitridae; genus Harpia; species Harpia harpyja. The sequence continues at coordinate 2,083,027 of NC_068947.1, forward strand.
AAAGGGATTTGTTGCGGGAGCGCTAGAGCTGGAAGGTGCAATGTGAGCTCGTGTACCTTTCTGAATGCTGAATTTGAATTTGGATACTAATTTGAACGTGTTCTAGCCAGAACTGGGTCCTTTTGCAGAACGGGGAGAAACGGGTGAGATTATGCATGTCACTAATGCCGATTACGAACTCGTAGATTGTCACCGATGTGGACTAATATTTTCTGTCTCCTGAAAATGAATCTGTAGTGCACGCATTTTATGGAATCTTTTGGGTTTTCCTTCATTTGGTTTTCATTTAGGGCTTGACTAGAATTCCTGTAGAAGGCTTCAATAGTGCATATGCTTGCACATTTTTTTAGATCTTTCTGTTTTTCTACGATGAATTGCAAAGTCGTCTTTGCAAAAATCATAAAGAGCGCATCTGGGATGAAATTAAAATGTTTTGATCAGATTTATAAGCTGTAACTGGACACAATAGAGGAGGAATTAGTTTTACCTCTCTGGGATTTGGAATCATCTGTAGATTGGTTTTGTTGGAATATCACATGGAAGCATATGCCTACACCTATAAAATGATGTGAAGAAGTATAAACGTACCCAGAACCACCAAGCAGAGAAGAGAAAGCAGTGCTGTACCCTGTAGGAACTTGCAGAGACAGATCCTCTTTTGGACTGATTCAGCCCAACTTTTCATTTCTTTAGACCAACACAGATTTCCCTGGACTGGAGGGAACTCAGCCTCTAAGCATATCTTTTGCTTCCCTCCGATCCTTTATGATCTTGCAATCTTGTTTGAAAGGTTTGCTTCGTTTATAATCACAACAGAGAAAATTATGCCAGGTTTTCTATAGAATATTTAAAGCACGAGGCTTGCACTCGGCTAGTGTTTTTCTGCCCTAGAGCAAATTCTACAAACATTTGCAGGCAAGTAACTTTTGTGTATGTGAGTAATCCCGCTCAGTTCAACAAAACTCTTTATAAACGTGAGCAGGATTTAATCTTCAACTTGTTAGTGCAAAATACTGTTTCTAGATGAAAAATAATGTTTTTCACTTAAAGGATACGATATCAAACAGCAGGGAGCAATGGAGAGACCTTATTTCTTTTTTTTAGCACTAGATTGTTTATTGCTTGTAAAAAGCAATAGGTGTTTACCACCATAGCTTGTCAGAGATAGGAGTGCTTTGTCCATAGACCAGACGTGAAAGTTCAAGCAAATACGTTAATTCTTAGAGGTAGTTTTCTAAGTGTGCTGAGGGCTGTTCCATAGCCAGGGATTCAGTGTCAAAATTTTCATTGGCATAGCTGCTAAAAAAATAAAAATGCTGGCCTTGGGTCAACCGAAAGGTTTTTAGGATTTGTTTGGAAATTGTCTGAGGTTTTTGACTAAAAGAATGAAGGAAAAAAGTTAAATTGTTTTGGTTTAATGTTGTGTCAATGCAATGTTTCTATGTTTCATTGTGACACTGTGTTTTGTTTGTAAGTTTGAGTTTAACTCTTTTTTAGTTTTGTTAAACTGTAGGAAAGGAGACCGTTCTTTCTGGTCGTGTGAAACATTTCAGGCACCTCAAGATGACCTTTTTTCTTCAGTCTTCATTTAATCTGCAAAACTTGCAGTTTCTGGTAGACCTGAAACAATTTCCCTTCGATTTTCCAGCCTGATGAGCGAAACGTAGCCTTCTCCTCCTTCTCTTGTTTCTTCTTCTCAGAGCCCCTACAACTCTAAGAGGAATCTGGGAGAATCCCGTATTTTTATTTACTGTTACTTGCTCGTACTGGCTGTAGCCACGCCGTGACTTCAGTGGGGAGCTACCGGGGGAGTCACTCGGCATCACCTCGGGTGGCTCTCCAGTTCCCCTGGGCAAGAAGTCAGGCAGCTTTGAACCTCAGTTTGGTAGCCTCTCCTCCTGACTTGGTAGCCCTTTGGACCTCTCAGGTTAGAGGAACATCCGCATCATTTGTGTCTGCATATTTGTAGGCTTTTTCCCCTTTTGGATTTTTACAGGGACCTTAATTACGGTGTGTATTTGCTTAAGAATCTGGGAACAGGCTTATAAAGGAAGAAGCTGGGACACTGAGTGTTACAACCACAACTGTAGGTAATAATGTCATGGTTAGTTCTCTTACAACAACAGTAAGGTAAGAGAACAAAACCAAGCAAAGTTTTCCAATCAAAATTAGCTGTTAATTAAAAGGGAAATGTTACTGCCAAAGATTTTTTTCATTTGCTCTAATAATGAAGTTGTAAATGGAACAAAACTAGTCGAAAGGGTATTGTGCTTTTGTTTATAAGTATCAAAACCACGAGGTCCATTTCAGATTCTTTACTGATTCTTTTTAATTTTCCCTCATTTTCCATCAAGTGCAAAAGAATTAAATGGTGTCTGGGATTTTCCCTCCTTTCTCTGCTTTGTTAAGAAAAAAAATCTAGCAAACTTTCAAGACCTGGACAGGTTCGAAAAAGCTAACTTTAAAGCGGGGGGAAAAGGTGAGTTGGGAGGAGTGCAACACTCAATTAATAGGCACATTATCCATTATTTGTATTTCATGTGGCTCAAAATTGTGTTCTGGAGACTTCCACTTCTCTATTTTCTACTGTTCTTCAATATTTCAGTTACAATCTTTATATGCCTCAATCTTGTGTGGTTCTTGGCTAATTTACAAAGGTTGTTGAGGGGTTGTGTTTCACTGAGTCAATGCAAGCTTTGGTAAAGGTGTCCAGAAATAGTTTCACGTTCTCAGTTTTGAAGAAAATTTGATTGAAATCCAGCCACTTCTGTCATTAGTTGTCATTAAAGCTATGAGGTTGGAAGAGATGAAACAGCTTTATATTCAATTATAGCTTTAGGTTTTTTATAGTAAATTTTTCCTGTGCTGAAATACCATTTCACGTGTTTCTATCCCTTTTGAACAATATATAACTACAAGAGAAATTGCTTTATAACTATCAGCACTGGTAAAGCTACGATACCTTAATATAGTCGATTGTTGGGTTTTTTTGTTTGAGGGGGTTTTTTTTGCCATGGACTGAGTTATTAAGATAATGGATATAATGAGACATTTCTTTATGTCTACTGAGCACATCTACTGAGTCTTATTTCATCTACCCCTTGGGACTCTCCCATCCTCATCCCAAGTATCAATTATCTGCATATTTGCTGCCTGACAGCAGTATCTGAAATTAGCAATTCCTACGCTTAAGTTTCAGTGGCAGCTGTAATACACGCTTTTAAAAGCCGAGCAGCATTGACTGACAATCGCCTCGTTTTTGCCACCAAGGTTTTTAGAAGCAAATACAATTGCAATACTTTTGGAAGCCAGTTCAGACCGAAACCGCGCCGTGCCTTATAAACCACGTCTCTCCCCGTGCCTGTCGCTCCCTGGTTTATTCCAGGCTGGAACGAGGGGACCCTGGAGGCGTCCCGTCGGCGCTGGGTCGTGCCGGCGCGGAGTTCCGCAGGGCAGCGCGATCCCCGCGGCTGGGCAGGAGCTGGGGGAACCCTGCCGAGGGCGGCTGGGGAGCTCCACGGTGCGTTGCCAGCTGCGAAAGGCGCATCTCTGGAGGATGACGGCAGCGACGGTTCATCGATCGCGGTGATGCTCGCCGTCAGGCTGACGCGGTGGTACGCCAGGCGCTGTGCAAACGTCCTCCGAGAGACAGCCCGTGCCCCGTGCTGCCTACGAGCAAAGGCAGAGGAAGGAGAAAGCAGGCACAGGAGGGGAAAATTATTTGTTAACGAGCCGCTGTGTTTACTTAATACACATTCTAACTGGTTTAAATCGATGTCGGCAGAGATGCATTAGGGCCAGAGCTTGCGCTGACATCTGAATGATCAAGTACGCAACATTTGGCTGCAATGGTCAAAATTCATTACAAATGATCTCATTATGGTTTTCCATTTTGCAGTTAGCCAAGGTCTTATAAAGTTTCATCCGAAGCAACGGTACTGTTTGACCTCAGAATGTATTGAAGCTGGTAAGCAACAATTTCATCTTCTCTATTATATTGTGATTATAGTATGCTAATGAGGTATTTATACTGCTTAAATTTTTTCCATGATACAATTTAGTCAGAAAGCTTCATTAATAATGGGGGGGGGGGGAACAACCAAACTTTTTAAAAAGTCACTGTTTAAGTTGCTGCAGATCTGTTTATTTTCTACCATTAAAATTCATGTTTTAAATCGGTTTAACTCTACCCAGGTTAACTCAAAGTTTCCCATAGGGTTTGTTTATTTTTTTAATAGGAAACAAAATGTTGGGTGTCTTGACCTTCAGGTGTATTTTGTTGTTTCCTTCCCAGTAGTCAGAAAACCAGCAAGTGAATTGTTAAAGCACAGAGATGCTTTAGGGCCAGATCTTGCACAGACTTGCACAATGGAAATGTGGTGACTACAACTCAAAATCTGCAGCTGCTTCCATATTGGCAGGCCCTTCTCCCCACGCAGAGGTACATGTGGTAACCCTTGTAGAGCTGGAACTTCTATTAATATTAAATGTGAGCTAAAGGGACCGGGCTTGGTGGGACCGGAGAGACACCCATTTTGCACTGGTCAGTTCTGACAGAGTTTTGCTCACACTACGTCAATGAGAGTTTTATCACTGAGTGTCTCGAGAGCAAAGATCAAATAATAGTTCCCACATCTGGAAATCTGCCCCTAGAGCTGTTTTACTGGAAACAAAGTGGACATTGTGTGAACTTATAAGAGTATTTATTTCCATTCTGAACCATATTAAGCTGGTACTGTGAGGTGTTTGGCTTGTGGTTTGAAATCCTGACAAATTCTGTGGGGCTCCATAAAGTGAAAAATTTGCAGATCTCAACATTCCCAGGACGTTTCTTGCCATTCTGCTTCTGCCCTGCGTGGCACTGACAGTCCTCCTGGCCGCCCTGGGCATCACCCTCCGGAGCTGAGTCTTGAACGACTGCAAATATGTAAGCAAGGTGGGACAACTAAACAAAACACCACCACCCCCAACCCCCCCCCCCCCCCCAAAAAAAAAAAAAGCATGGGTGCTTCATTTTGAGCTTCAGAACCAAAAAAAAGTCACTGAAGAAGTTTGAACCTGAATTGGCTTTCTTCTTCTCACATGCACACAAAATAACACGGATTTTTTGGTAAGCTCAGCAGAAGCTGGGATTTTGTACCAAGGCAGACTTGGACACCTAAATGACCTGGCTGTTTTAGTTCAGAGTGCTCTGTGCAGTGACTACATAACGTCTCAAGACCTGAGCCCTGCCTTGCTGAACAGCTTTTCAGGAGTGATAGAAAATTGCCAAGGACCAAAATGTCTTCAGTGTAATCGGTTTGAGAGTTTCTAATGTGAGAGAGAGAATTACGGCTGAGACACAGAGTGACTCTTCCTATGACATTTCTAAGTGGATGAAGAAGAGTTACTGGATGCTAGAAATAGTATCATAAAGTCTGTAAAATTTATCAGATTTTCTGCTAGGATTTTTAATCAGTTATTTGGATAAGCCTCAAAACACATGATCATTTAGCCAAAAAATGTCCAGTATGCACATATTCTGTGTTACTCGACCCATGTAGATTTATGCCACCATCACCATAATGCATGAAGTGGGTAATGGTTTTAAACTAAAAGAGGGTAGATTCAGACTAGATATAAGGAAGAACTTTTTTATGGTGAGGGTGGTGAAACCCTGGCCCAGGTTCCCCAGAGAGGTGGTCGATGCCCCATCCCTGGAAACATTCCAGGTCAGGTTGGACGGGGCTCTGAGCAACCTGATCCAGTTGAAAATGTCCTTGCTCGTGGCAGGAGGGTTGGACTAGATGACCTCTAAAGGTCCCTTCCAACCCAAACTATTCTGTGATTCTATGATTCTGTGATTAGATACTCAAAAGCTATTAAGTCTCTGGCTTGTCAGACTGATCTCTCTCTTACCAGTCTCACCCACAATAGCAACTGGGGGGATGCAGTCACAAAACGGAGCTGAAAATAATACAGTTACCTTTTCCAATGAATGGTAGATCAGAACTTGATTTGTTTTCCTGTGCAGCTATTCAGCTGAAGGTAAGCAGTGCATAATTTCTGGAATGCTAATTACAATCTGCTCATATGTATTGCTACTAAATTCCTCAGGCACTTAATTCTATTATCATGGCAACAATGGAGAGCCTGTCTTTGGGTGTCTGGCTCCAGCAGTTCATGTTCCTGTAGTGCTAGGTTCAGTGGTCATTGCTGCACAGCACTCAAGAACATTCACTGCAGATATTTTGTCTTTTTTTTTTTTTTCTTTTTATGAAGCCACTGTTAGATGCTAGAGAAGCTGGGTGGTATTCTTGCTGCTTTTTAAAAAAATGGCAGAGATCAGGGCACACATCAGTCCTAGAACAGCAAGGCTTAGCTTGCAAGTGAGGCCAGCTTCACGTTGCAGAGACCGGTGAAAGTTAATCGTCATTTCTGGACTGTGGCCTCATGTAATTCTCTCTTTAGGAAAAAGTGTTCCACAAAATCTATGTGGTGTCTTTTTTACAGCTGCTGGCATCCTAAGCAAGATAAATCAATCCATAGATCCGTGTGAGAACTTTTATCGATTTGCATGTGATGGCTGGATATATAATCACCCTATTCCTGAAGACATGTCAAACTATGGTGTTTATCCTTGGCTGCGACACAATGTGGACCTCAAACTAAAGGGTAAGTATGTCATTTCTGAAGGTGTTTGGGTGGCTTGTCACGGTAGCTTGTTAATTGGCTGGTTTTGAAATGAATAAAGATTCCATGCTTCTTTCTGATCATTGGATAATACCCAACGGCCCAACTTGATGTTCCCTTTTAAGTGTATTTTTGTTGGTTTTTATTGAAAATAACATTGAGAAATAGTGAATTATAACAGAATTTGGGAGGAAGAATACAACTCCTGGGAACTCTACCAGTTAAGAATGGAGGGACCAAAGCATATTCCTCATACCAAAGGAAAAAGCGAGAGGATTTGAACTCTTTCCCCCTCGCAGTAGATGGGTAGCCCAGCGTGCAGGAGCACAGCATGCACATTTAAGAATGTCCCAGATCCAGACAAACATCAGTCTGGGACAGCACTCTGTCAATAACAGTGGCCAATAGCTGGGAAAGAACATAATAAGGCAAAACCAGAGTGATATTTTCCAGTATACTTACCCAGCTCTTGGCAGAAGGCAATTTACAGGCTTCCGCAGACGGAGGTTGTTTGGGTATTGTGTTTCCTTCTCGTTGCCATCCAAGCTGCCATTGAGGTACCTGAGCTATCATCAGTGAAACAGAAGGCTGCTTAGGATTGTGTGTCTGGAGGAAAAAATAGCCCCGGGGTGGAAACGTGTAGGAAGAGAGGTATTTTAATCTGTCTGTGACTTGACTTTGCGCTATACTCTGCAGCAAGGCCACCTCGTCAGGAAGCTGTGCAGACCAGCTGGGGAGAAAGGGTGATGGTTATTGTTAGGTAGGAAAACCCTGCCAGAGCCTTGTAATCTTCGCTAAAAGCGGGTCGTGCAAAAGAAGGGAGATGTGCAATGTTTGTTATTGGTGGTGGTGTGCTTGAGCATTGCACACCCTGAGTGCTTTATTGATCTATAGGTCGACATAAGAGCCTGCTCTGAGCTCACCACAGAACAGAGGTCAGTTTTAGGATGTGCTTAAATGTAGCGTTTATTTTTCTCTTAGATTTCGTACATATGTGCGTGCGTAGGCATCAAAGCCCTTCTCCGCTTGCTTTCTTCAGTCCTATCGTCTTCAATTTTGGCATCGTTAAGTATTTTAAAAGCTGCCTTCGGTTTCAGAATATGAGTTTGGAATTTCAGCGTAGGACACAATCTGATGACTGATGTTTTAAGTCTGCTGAAGATGTCACAACCAAAGGGAAAAAATATTGCCAGAGCCTGTTTTACGTTATGCTTTGCATTCTAATTGTTCTGCTGCCAGAATCGGGCTGTATTAGATAACTGCACATCCTGCATGAACCACAGCCACAAAGAAGTCAGTCCTAATTGAATATAGAGTGGCAAGCTGTGACTCTCATCCCTAATTTCCTCTTTTTACAGACCCTAATCAAGGACATCATGCTAAGCCACATTTTTAAATGTTTTTTTTTACTGCAGTCCCTTTAGAAGTTGCTAATCCATAGCTAGGAAAATACAAGACAAAGAAAGAAACATCTAAGTGAGAAGTATTTGCTTAATGGAAACTCCATATCAAAAAAGGGGTTTAATGAAGTGCCTGATAACTACTTTAATAGGAGGCCTGAACTGCTCCTTGGCATGGTACAGGGACAAAGATGTGAAACATTGGGTGGTATAGAGGAGCTGATTTAATATAACATCTGTCATCTCCTCCTTAACTTCTTAACTGTCTACTTAATAGGCTTTCCAAAATATTCTTGGCAATTAAAAAAGGAAAAGGAAAAAAAAAAGTGTTGGATGTCAGTGTTGGTAGCTGAAATAACAAGGCATAACTTCAGCCTCTATGCATGTTTGTGTTTTAACTCGAGTTACTTCAATAAATTAGCTCGACACTAAGTTATTCATTTGTGGATGACCACAACCTTGCTATCACAAGTTTTAGCAAGATGAAGAACTCTTGCATAGAGAAACATATATATGTGGCTGACCAGACCTCAGAAGCCAATTTAAGCTCTCCTTCCTAAAGAACTCTTGGTAGAACTTTGTACTTCATTGTAAATGTCCCTGTTTGACACTCAGTAGATTAAAAAAGCTCCAGTCTTTAAAGAGCTCATTATTATGCAAGTTCTATGTTCTGAAACATTTATCATATTAAAGAAAACTATTAATCTTAAAGTGATAACATGGCTTGGCCAGAAAGCCACATTTTTCATATTTGATATTCTTTGATGGTGTGATATAAACGGAAGTATTTATTCAGGCAATATATTAAAAAATGCTGTTACTTAAAATAAATTATTTGAACATCTAATCTGTTTTCTGGTGCCTGAATGTTCCTAAGCCTTAGGCAAAAAGGGGCTTTGGGTATTTGTGCAAAGATCTGTGTATGGCCTTGGTTACGCAAGGGTGTCTGCAGTCTCCTGGAAGGTTCATTTTTTGTTTGGGGCAATTGCTACGGAAGAAGACATTCCAGTTGATAATGGGTAGCAAGTGTAAGAATTAGTTTTGCCTTACCAAAAAGTGGTAGGTGTAGCTGTATAATGTACTGAACCCTGCATTAAGTATTACTGGGTTTGAGAGCAAAGCTTGGGGTTTTGTTTTTGTTTTTCTTTTTCTTTTTTTTTGAGGTTGCAGACACACAAGAGCATATGACTTTGCAGGTGTCAGCTTCAAAAAGGGTAGATCATTTTCTGTATTGATGAAGGGTTTTGGTGCTTTAATGGGGAATTCCAAGGAGAGGAATGGCAATGGGCCAATGGAAAATAGCTGAGAACTACTGGGTGGTAGATTTTTTTTTGCCTACATATCTCTGGTTGATTGAAGGAACAGGACAAGAAACATTCATTTCAGTGTTCTTCCAGATTTGCAAAACTTAATGTGGTAGTTAAAAATCCTATTTTTTGTAAGCTTTGGGTTTGTAATGGGGTAGGAATATATATATATATATATATATATATATGCGTGCATGTGTGTGTATATATATAATGCTCCCATGGCTTTCTCTAGCTGTCTTAGGATGGATTCAAACTAAAATTATATCATCATATTTCCCCTTTAATTTCTTTTCCATCCTTTGTTTGAGGGTCACTTAGATTTCTTTTTCTGCTCTCAGAGGAATCCACAAACCACATGTGGAACTCCCTTTGATCTCCGGTCTATACAAAAGGGATAAAATCCTAGCCTGGTGAAAGCAGTGGTAGGTCTTTCCTTGGATGTCAGCAACAGCAGGATTTCATGCGTTGTGGAGGAACGTACAGAAGACAATCGTAGATAGCCAAAGTTATGTCAAAAGCAGAGGCTCGTGGGTTTGGTTATGACCTAGATCCAGGTAATGGACATCTAATATTTGGGTTAAAATTTCTTGGTTCCCTGTAGAGCTGTCCTGGGGAGGACCGAGGTACTGCTTCCAGTTACCTATTCCTGGCTGGACCAGACTGTTGCTGACTTGAAGCCAGCGTTTCATTTGCAGATACACTGCAGGCACGTTAAAAAGTGTCTCTCGTTGGTTAAGAACAAACGCTTTTAGTGCCAATGGGCCTCTGAGGAAGCTCTTGGAGTCCTTCAAAATGGAAAAACTGGTTTGGTTGTGGCACCTGTTGTATGAACAAAAGCTACTTCAAACCGCAACTGTTTCAGCCTTACGTCAGGTCAAGATTGCAATGTCTCTGTGAGTTAATAAATGTTTTTCACTTACCATAACATTTTCTGCAAAGCTATTTGTGTTCCTGCTGAATTTTTCCATTTTGATTGGTGACCTTAATTAAGATTTTAGGAGCACTATTGTCTTACCATTGAAATGGCAAGTGGCTTTTTGTGAATAATTCAGAACTGGAAGTCTGAGGCAAGTAAATCAGTGCCTATTACCTGTGGTGAATGCTGATCATGAGCCAAGCAGTTTCTTTTCCTTTCTCTTAAGTCTGCAGAACAATGATATACAGCTGGGTTGTTTTGTGTTTTTTTTTTTTTTTCAAGTGACTATGCAGGAAGCAATAAATTAAAAAAAAACCCAACAAAACAAAACAAAAAACCACCCCAAAACAAAACTACGCAAATATTCCTAAATCTCAGCACTGCAAAGGAGTGATTTAAATTATGTGAATCATTTGTGAACATGTCTTCCAGGCCTTTTAAATTTAATTTATGTCTGTGGAAACCAGTCTACAGATTAAGTCTCCATACTGATCCTGGCCCAGTGAGGCACCTACTTCAGACTAATTTGCTGCGCTAAGCTTTCTAGTGCGGCTATTTTCTGAATGCCAGTGAATTTGAAGTGAGGAATTTCCAATGTGGCAAAGAGAAAGAAATGGAGGCCTTTTAGGAGGGTATGGTGTGTGGGTTTTTAAAGAACACGAGACAGCAAACAAAATACTTGGCAGCGTAGGCAACTTTTCCTAAGATAATCTGCAATGGCTTTCTTTAGAAAATAAATTGGTTTTTATGTAAAACCAGTAAGGTAAAAATATCTCAGTATGGAAATTTATACTATTTGACCGTAGGACTGTCCTTTCAGAGAAGTCCCAGCAGTTAGTGTTGAGCAGCTGCTGTCGGTGTTGAGGACCCTGTGCCACAGGGCTCTTTGGGGCTGGTTTCTCTTCTCCCACCATTCAACAGGTGCTCAGCTGGGACCACTGGGATGCCTTGGATGTGGCCCATGAAATCCATAATGTAGGTGCTGACACTCATCCCCAGGTTTCTGTATTAGCTGACCCGTTTTTTGTGATTTCTTCCTTCAGAGGTAGCTGGCTGAGAGCTGTCCCAAGTAAGAGGGAGAACACCAGCAGTAATTTAAAAAAAAACCCTCGGAGGGTATTTATGTTATTGCCTCCAATATCGTCTTGTTGGATAACAAGATAGCAGCAAATGGCAACAGCGCTTAACGTTGTTTTCCTTGGTCTTTTCTACTATGAATGGATCTCTTTTCAATGATGCAGAGATTTTTTTTTTCAGTGGTCTGGATCTTTCCTGTAACAGCTTATCCATCTAAATGTAAGAAAAAACTTAAGTGGCACAAGTCAGATAAATCTCTCTGGGTAATGAGTTAATAGCTTTTTGGTAAAATGAAGTACCTGAGTCAAAGGTGGAGAAGCCGGCACTTTTTCCAGGCTTTGTGGCTGCTCAAAATGGAAGTTGTATTTGTAATGGGTGATTTTGGGAAACCATGAGTACAGAAAGGAGATAATTTTGGTTCCTAAATGAGGTTTTAAGGCAGCACAGTAACTGAGCCACAGGATTCCCACAGCATCTCCCTGTTTGGGAGAGCAGAGTGGCATCCTGCGAGCCCAGCGCTGGAACGGGAGTGGGGCTTATGGCACACTGCCATTCCACACGTGGCACAATATTCCCCCTGGGTATACGGCGAACCTCTGTTTTGGCTGTTGCTTGCAGAAGGATGATATGTTCATATCTGCAGATACTGAATTTCAAAATTGCCGTATGACTGTACTTTGGACTGGTAATTTTGCAGAAAGAGGATTCATACCTTGGAAGGCATAGCAATCCGTGACATCTGATTTCCCGTTTTCTGACTGTCGTGGTTTCAGCCCAGCCGGTAACAAAGCACCACGCAGCCGCTCGCTCGCTGACACCCTGGACCATAGTGGGATGAGGAGAAAATATAAGGCAGGCTTGTGGGTCGAGACAAGGACAGGGAGGGATCACTCCCCACTTATGGTCACGGGCAAAAGACAGGCTCAACTTGGGGAAGACACAAAATCAATTTAATTTACTACTGATCAAATCAAAACGAGGATATTGGGAAGTAAAAACCAAACCTTAGAACACCTTCTCCCCTCCCTCCTTCCCGCCTCAACCCCACTCCCATTTCTCTCCTCCTCCTCCCCCCGGCGGCGCAGGGGAACAGGGGATGGAGACTGGGGTCAGCCCGTCATACCTCGTCTCTGCCGCTCCTTCCTCCTCAGGGGGAGGAGGACTCCTCCTCACTCGTCCCCTGCTCCACCGTGGGGTCCCTCCCACGGGAGACAGTCCTTCACGAAGTTCTCCAGCATGGGTCCCTTCCACGGGCTGCAATTCCTCACAAACTTCCCCAGCGTGGGTCCCTTCCATGGGCTGCAGTCCTTCAGGCACAGGCTGCTCCAGCGCGGGCTTTCCCAGAGTCACGGCCATCTTGGGGGGCTCCGCTCCCCCCCACGGGCTGGGGGGGCATCTCCTCCTCCAACACACCTCCTCCCCTCCTTCCTCACTGACCTCGGTGCCCACAGAGTTGTTCCTCTCACATTCCAGTCCCCTACTCACTGCAGGTTTCCCCTCTTAAATCTGTTCTCCCACAGCTGTTACTGCCATCACTGATGGGCTCAGCCTGGGCCAGAGGCAGGTCTGGCTTGGAGGCAGGGAAGCTTCTAGCAGCTTCTCACAGGAGCCAGCCCTGCAGCCCCTTTCCTGCTACCAAAAAACCCCACCACACAAACCCATAGCACTGACTAACAAAAAAAATTATGCAAGTACGTGTTGAAAGTATTAATATAATTGAGTAAAGCTTAATGCTGCCAGTTAGTACAGAGCTCCACCTACACTGGAACAATTGGGGATCTTGCAGTCTTCTCGTTTAAATGCAGTTTAAACTCTTGTGCCGAATATAATGACATGTGTTATCCCCTGCACCATAATACTGGGAGGCTAGAGGGGCAGGGGAGGGGAGGGGGGATTATTGCTTAAAAGATTAAGATTTATTATTGAAATTAGATTTACGAACAGAGGCTCTTGCATCCCATAAGATGATTTTTGGTTTTGTTACAGTTTTCGTACAGTTGTGTTAGTTGACTTTTGGAGGAACTCACATGATGTGCTTATATTTTCATACACAAACTCAGAGAATTTATAAAATGCTGAAACTGGAAACAAACAGCATTTTCATTTAGGAAATGTGCTGTATATCGGGGCACTGAGCAGAATTAGGAAGCATTTATGTAAGCACAGCTGTTTGAATGCCATTTCCATGAGAACTCCTAAATTGCCAAAATGGATATTTAAGAAAAGGGTTGGGGAATTTCTTCCAAGGGGTGAGGGGGAACCCTAAAATGTCAGTATATTAGTTGGGTTTATTTGTGTAAATACAGCATCCTTTCATCCAACAAAATTGGTGTTTGGGAACATTTGTTCGATTTACTTGATTTATGTTCCTTGGGAATTAGAACCTGTATGGATTAATTAATTACTAAATCTTCATGAATTCCTGTGGAAATGCATATTAATTACAGCCTCATTAATGCAAAATTAATTTATAATGATTAAATGTTCTATCAGAATGTCAGAAGAATTAATAATGATGGGCTGGTTATTTTCAAGAGTCACTAGTCTAACCATGGTGAGATGGACTCTATATAGGCTGATGGACATTAATTGTATCAAATACGAAACACGTTTGCCTGAATTGATTAATGGTGTGTTGATCATCATTAAATGCCTTTTAAAAAAACCCCGACAAACCAACCAAACTAACTGCCTTCTCCCCCCAAACCCCCAAAATAAAACAAGGGGTGGGGGAGACACAGTTTATCAAAACAAGGCAGGCCTAGATTAAGGCATCAGCTCCACAAAGATAATTCTGAGGAATAAGCTCCTGCAGCTGTAGAATACACTGGTAGTTTGGTTTTTGGTTTTGTTTCTGTATTTTCAAACAATTAACTTTAAAAAAAACCAAAAACTGTTATATTTAAGGTATATCTGAGGCTGTGTAAACCAACGTAAGGCCATGCAAAAGGGACCAATACCTCCTCACCGGCATCCTGGATGCTTCTGCCTTCCAAAGAGGTGGGAATTTATAATATGGCAGGTGGTAGGACAATCTGAGTTGTGTCTTGTACTCGCACTATTTCCTATTCCTGCGTGAACAAGGGGTTTGCCTTTGTGAAAGTTGCTTGGAGTGATTATTTCGAGTCAAGTACTCCAGTACGATGATTCTGGTGACCTGACTATTTACAATGGGGAACTGAGAGAAAAGGTAAGGAAGCAGTAGAAGGCTGATTAAGGAGGGAACACAAAATACGCGAAAGTGGAAATAACATATACTTTGGTAAAATTTAAAAGCTACGTTATAAGCACCAGAAAAGTGTATTGACTTGCTATTTTATTTTATTTTGGACTCAAAGGGAAAAGCTTTATTTAGGCAAGGATAATTTTAAGCATATGGAGAAAGATTTTTGCAAGCCTTTGATGCTAGTTTGTTTTTCCATATATATATTTAGCAAACAGTAGAGAGATCTGGACCATAATGCATTAGAAATTTAAAATAGGTGTTTATAAAATGCATTTAAATAATTCTTATAGTGCATTAGGCTCTGACTGCTTCCCTTCCAGTCCTCTGAAACTGAGCAATATTTACAGCCACCAAGAAAAAAAAAAAAGGAAGAAAACCCTTAATGTCAGTAAGGTGCTGGTATTTTAAAAAATTATTTAACTGCAAGGGCGAGAAAAGTTTTCATTGTTTGTCTTTTTAGTTGCAAGGGAATGAAAATAGCATCTTTAAACAGTGTATTTTCTTATTTTGGAATCCTGGAAACAAACTTCTATTTAAAAACCAATCATTTGCAGCTCACTTTTTGTAAAGTGTCTGGTGGGGATAAAAACTCCAGACTGCACGTTTTGGACTGTGCACCAGACACTTGAACTAGCAAGAAGCACTGCAGAACAATTAGCAGAACTGGTAGTTTACGAAAATAAATAAATTTAGGTTAGTTCATATTTTAGGGAAGCCTCAAAAACCAAATATTGCTATCAATTGTTAATAGGGGAAATGGGTTGTACTGTACACTAAAGTTGCATAGCAAGAGAAATTCTCAGAAGAACTTGTGTTTTAAAGGCTTAGAGGAATTTAATCAGGCCTTGAAATCATATATTTGAAGTTGGCTTACACTGGTGTCAGAAGAGAGCTGTAAGTAGGCTTCTGCACCCTCCGCTGAGGTTTGTCTCCGTGGTGTTTTCCAGGCAGGCGAGACCTTGCTCTGCTCTTCTTCCGACACTTCCAGATGCAAAGCAGCTCGGAAAGGGAAGCTGGGCAGGAGCATTAGTGTGGGAGTTTGACCTGTGCTAACAAACCTGCTAAGAGGGATAAAGTTGTACTGAAACATTAAATGTTGTATCCTACAGCAAGCCGTGTCCATGTCATTTTCAGGACAGTGCTCTGAGAGAACAGATTTAATTCTAAGAATAATCTTGGCTTGACTTGTACTTGTTTTGTTCCCAAGAAACATGTATAGCTTTGAAATGTGTCAGTTAAGTCTGTCACTTCCTTTTCAAACATACATAAATATACATATATATATACACACACACACGTATATATATAAATTCTTCACCCTCCCCTCTATACCCCTCTCCAGCTGTAGGGGTCAGGTTTCCAAACTGATGAGAATAAAAGCATATATATCAGATTTTCTTCTTTGACGATCTTGTAACCCGGGCTGGTTGTGTTGCAGTCTATTAAACTGAGATTTTCACATAGCAAGACAGGGAAGTTACCATTGGTCAAGTGATCACAAGAATCTTGTGTATAATTTTAGATGCTGTGGCCAGTGCTTTTATTTTGAGGTGGAACATTGTGCCCCTCATAGGCCTTCATCCATAAAACTTACCACTGCCAGAACTCCTTCACTTAACTTCAGGCTCTGAAAAAATGGAACTGGAAACCAAATACTCTAAATGAATGTCAGCTGACCCCAAACTGTTCTGAAATAATCATTTTTGGAACATGTAAGCTCGCATTACTGTAATTAAGACTGTACATTTGTCTAGCTGTGATTTCCGTAACAGCAACGTGGTTCTGAAGTTTTTTTCTGTGCCCTTTGGCATCCTGGCCAAATCATTGCTCCGTGAACTGTACGGAACTTGACTTCTTAAATCCAGCGTGCTGGGAGTTTGGAGAAAGGGCAGTGCCTTCATGACACAGTTGGAGTCTTTAGATACCCTTAGTGGTACAAGTGCAGTTGGCTACCTGCTTTTTAGGGCTTACAGTTGCTTTTCAGGACCTCTTTTGCCATAGCTCTTTACTGTGAAGAAAATATGGGATTTTAAAGGTTAGACATTCTTGAGGACTAGATTAATCACAATTATCTTATGGCTCAGGGACCTCAGGCAATGATGTTCTGCATACAAGAGTTGTGTGTTTGGTTTGGTTTGATTGCCAAACTCAAACCAAGGTTTGAGTACATTTTTCTCTACTTTTAAGCTGAAATTTCTGACAGGACATCCTTAAAACATCCTGCTGCTGGCATCAGAGGATCTCCTGCAAATTTCCAAGAGATAACTTGGGTTTTGCTTCTTCACAGAGGTAGCACATAGTAGTGCTAACCTGGGAAGGAAACAAAGCTTGTGACTGATAGCTGGAGATGGGTGAACAGCTCTTTTAATTATTCTTCTCATCAGTTTAGAAACCTGACCTCTGTAGCTCAAGAATTGAAAGAGAAATCTACCTTCTCTGTCATCAGGTATTTGCAGAGAAACTCCCTTTCCACAAGCAGAGTTCCTGCATTTTGGTCTAAGAAACTAAAGCTCGTAAACATGCAATATGGAACAAATATCTGGTTGCTAGCTCCTTCTACCCAAACCAAAGGGAGAGCACGCTGTTGCGTGAGGCTTTGATAGGGCCCTACTGTGGACGTAGCTGGGGAGAGCGCATCTTCTGCCTTTGGCCCAGTGAACGGGTAGGCATGGGTTTCTGAGAAGCCCTTGGGCTGCTTTCTGGATCTGCTCCTGAAAACAGCGCATTACAAATTGCTTTCAGTTGTACTACTGAGCATCATCTGGGCAATGCTGAGCAACTCCCACCGTCACTGACGCTAAAGGGACTGAGGGCCATTCACCATCTCCAAAGGATCGAGCTCTTTGAGTGTTTGGATCAAGTTCAGCAAGTTTATGCTCATAAAGGAGCACTGTTCCCATCAGTAGGACTCTGACATGAGTTAGATAAGGAGGAATTAATCCTCTGTGGCTCACTTTCCTTATCTGCAACAATGGATAATGGCCATATCTCCTTGGTCCCGCATGTCTAAGAGTGCTTTGAGATCCTTATCCTAAATGTATAGAGTGCAATGCCAGGAGTAACCATTAGATTATCTCCTATGACCTTTCTTGTATCGCAGACAATTACATTACCCATGTAATGCAGCTCAATAGCTTCCATTGGGATAAAACATAATTCACATTGGGCTAAAGCTTATCTTCCCAAAAAGCATCAAGTCTTGAAGATGTTAAGGGGCAGAGAAGCCACTATCTCCTCTGGTTGCTTGGCTCCAGTGGTTAATCACTGTCACTGCTGAATTTGTCTTCATCTTCCGACTGTTGGCTTTCTTTGTGCCTTTTTTCAATAGACTAGAGACGTCTTTGGCACCAAGCGTTTTCTAACGGTGAAGTACTTTCATGCTGTAATCCCGTCACCCTTCCACCATCTCTTGTGAGACAAATCATGCTCCTTCACTGCATCGCTTCCCCCCCGCTTCTATTTCTCAAGCCACTCCACCCAGAGAAAAACCCAAATGGTTGTGATGTTTTTCTGCACCCTGTCCAGCTGTCCAATGTTGTTTTTAAAATACGGAGAGCCAAAGGGCAGGTAATGTTCCAGTCTGTCTTACCAGCCTGCGTACAACAGTAGGATCATCTCCCCACTTTGATACATCTCTGGTTTTGCAGTCCAAGACTGCTGCTTGCTCTAGCATTGCCCTGGGAGTTCGTGCTGAATTACTTGTCTACTACTAGCTTTTCACTCTTCCAGGGTTACAACTTTCCAGGAAATGGGATGTCCCCTTGGGGTCATTGTATAGCTTTTTTTTTTGTTTAAAGTCCGAGCATATTCCCACTGGGATATTTGCACATGCAGTTGTTTTTCTTCAAGATACAAAGCATTATAATATATTTCAGATCATCATCAGATATCACTGTGCAAACACTTCAGTTTGTATTTTCCACATATGGCAAATGTTTGTAAAAGGATAAAGACAAAAATGAATGGACAAAATTTGCTACTATCTTTACTAGCACAATGTATTCTCCATATCTACGGTGGAAAGTACAGAGAAAACTTATATTTTTCTATCTAGAATAAGAAATAAGCTTAGTAAACCACATAGTGTCTCTCAGGAACGCAACTCAACTGTATATGTAGAAAACTGTCTGATAGCATACAGAACATATACAGTCTGTAGATCAGGACACTGATAAATTGAATCAGTATCTCTAATCTGAATAAATGGTACACATGTTTCTTTTCTCTGCAAATCTGGCTGTGCAATCCCTTTTTCATGCACTCCGAGTCAGAAGAAGGAAAGGTACAGGATTTCTCAGTGCCATAAATAAAATACGGTGGTTGAAAACCAACGTGAAGCTGTGTAAGACAGTAAGCTGGAAAATCAACAAGGGCTAGAAATGGAAAGTAAGATTAAAGGTAACACTTAGCCGCAAGACTATCCTTAGCAGCTTCAGAATAGCATGCAGTTAAATAAACACACAGACACCCTAGCGGAGCTTACTTTGTAAAGTGCCTTGCTCTCACTTTTAACGGCAGATGATTGCTATTTACTGTAGGGTAGTGAACCACAGGAACCTGGCCTTTTTTAGCCCTCTTGCCCCGGAAAAGAGCTGTCTGAAGGCAACTCGGTATAAACCTCCTTCCTTCCCTTCCCCTCCCCAGTTCCCCCCCCCCGCCCCCAGCTGTGGCTTTTTTTCCTTGACCATCTA
Source organism: Harpia harpyja (assembly GCF_026419915.1). Classification (NCBI taxonomy): domain Eukaryota; kingdom Metazoa; phylum Chordata; class Aves; order Accipitriformes; family Accipitridae; genus Harpia; species Harpia harpyja. The sequence continues at coordinate 2,102,319 of NC_068947.1, forward strand.
TCCGAGCATCTACAATTCGGACAGCTGAGGATCATTCCCAGCTATGGAGTGGTTTTTGTTGGCGATGCCGAGTCTTTGTGTTTTGTACAAGAGCCAGGGAGAGCAATGATGCAAACCCGCCCGACCTGGGCTGCCAGAAGTACAAGAACTTTGATTTGCAATGGGAACCTCCCTGCCCTCGGCCCCTTGGTAGAGGAAAATGAAGGATGAAGCAATTTGCAGCCTCAGAAAGTTTAGGGTATCATGAACACCTTTAGCCAGCTTCTGACTGTGCAAGTGGTAGTTGCTAATTGAGATGAGTTACGTTATTTCGGCGCTGCAGAGCAGAATTACCATTAGGTTTTGACACTTGCTATAAGTAAGTTTTATATGAAGGGAAACATAAATCGTGCATCTGGGCTTCCTATGCATATGGAAACAGGAACAACGAGGTGCTGAGATCAGGAGCGCAGGCCAAGATCCCTTTTATCCTGAAGAAAATGACTTCGGAATTAATTTGAAAGTGAAGGAAGTAAAAGACGTGACTGAAGAACTGCTTTGCTAGAACAGCCATTCAAACTTGTATTTATATTTGGCTAGGGAAACATGATCGCAGACTTCATATTCAAGGTGGCTTAAGCTATGCTGGTTCACTTTGCTTGTCCCAGTGATTTTTGGCTATGATGATCCGCTTTGCATTTGCGGCAGGCTACTGTTGTAAGTCAGTAGTAGCAATAAGATGTTAAGTTGTGGTTGCTGTTAATAATGTTTCTGTGCTCTTTCAGACTGTTGTAAATCAGCTTATATTGTGGGGGTTTTTTAATCTCAGCAGCTAGATCGCTCTTCCATCTCTAGCACTGTAACATTTAACTGGGAGCTAACAAATGAACTATTGTTTCAAGGGTTGTTTTTTTTAATATCATTGGAGTGCTGTGTGTTTCCTAGTCTGGTTAAAGCTATTTGTTCCTAAAAATTCTTATTTAAAGATGAAGCTAAAAGGTGCTGATCAAAGCTGGATAAAATATCTTTCACAGTCAATGAATGTGGTAAAGGATTATTTTTTTGGTCTATTGAAACTGTCTATAGATTCAAGTTGAATTCAGTTAATGTTTGGAGTCCTAAAATGGAAGATTGCTTTAGGGAATTGGAGCTTTTAATTTTGAAACAAGAAAACCGTGTTTAAAAAAAAAACAAGAAAGCTGCAAGAACAAACTCAATGTCCTTCTCAGTGCTGAGCGAGCTGCTTTAATCAAAATGCTGGTAACCCTGGTCTCCCGAACTTGGCCACAGTTTTTAATTCCAGCTACTGGACTTAAGAAAAGCCTACTAGACTGGACTTCTCAGTGGATTGGTACAAATACTCACAATCCCCTCGTGAAGGGTGAGAGCAGGTCCTTGGAAAGGCAGAGCAGGGAACTGCACAGCAGGTCTGTGGGCATCTCGTGAGGCTGAACACGAACAGACCGGCGGTGGTCCTTCTCTTCCTACTCCTTGGAAGACCTTATAGGTTTTGCTTTCGTCCTGGTGTCCAAACAGAAAATACCTGGAACCATTACAATTTTTCAAGGTGGAAAGACAGTCTTCCCAGCCAGCTATAGTTAGGAGTTGAATTTTTTTCAGAGGGGCTGGATTTGCTCTCCGTGGGTCACCGGCTGGCATTTCCCTTAGCGCGGGCGAGAGCCCGAAATGCCATGTCGTACGTCACGAGATGGAGTGCCGCTGCGCTGCGGAGCTCAGCGCCGACCCACACGACTGGATGTGCCCAGGGCAGGAGGGGGGCTGTCGTAGCCTGCTGCTGTGGCCAGGCTACTCGCAGTACCTGCCATCGCTAATTTAAAAATAGCTTGATGTGTCTGCATTGATTTCAATCACCGTAGTGACTTTCTTTCCGTGGATACAGGAACCTGTAGATAGACTAATTGATTACCCATATTTTTGATTAGTATGCATGGCTTCTTGCCTTTTCTTACTCTTCTTTAAGAAGAATTTAAATATTCAAGGACATGTAAAATCCATACGTATTTGTGAGTTAAATAAGAAGCAAATTTCTAAACCTTGTGTTTGGATTGTACACTAGCTAATGCAGAAATCAAGTGGATGTGGTCAGTGCTCCAGCTTTGAGCTTCTAAATCTTTCTGAAAGCTTAAGGCTAAGGCTGAGGAACCTCTGTAGCCTAAAGAGCACTCATGGATCACGTGCCCTATTTCATTGTCCACAGGATTCAACCGTCTTATTAAGGCTTTCATGTTCGATCACTGGATTTTACATCATCAGAACCAAGAATTTTCTTCGTAAATGAATGCTGAGCAAATCGGTAGCGTCTACCCCACCTCACTCTTTGCAATAGTACAGGGAGTGTTACAGCTTCTTTCTGCCGCATAATGAGATGGTTTGATGGGAAAACACCAGGTCTGATTTTAACAGGGTTTTATGCAGGTGTATTCCTAGAGTTGATTTTATTTTATTGGCTCTCATCCTCTGTATCTCTCCTGAGCTTTAGCTGGGCTTTAGCCACTGAATTTTATTAGCTTCAAAATTTCATGGCTGTGCAGCTCACTGGCAAGGAACAGAAGTTATTGCAATGGCTTTAATAGGAGTGTATTTTTTCATCCTTACTTTTATGGAGGTTTCATTTATAGTTGTGTTTTTTGTTTTTTTTTTCCCAAAATGCCATTCTTAAAACATGAACAGGTCTGATTATTCTGCTAAGAACTGTGCACACTGAAGATATGTGTCAATGATTGGCATTATATTGTATTTAACAAGCCGAGAAATATTAACAATTTGAGGATTTGAAACCAAAGCTTTTGGCAGTCCCGTCCAGCAGTACTTTTAGGGAAAATCTTATCTATAACTAAAAGGGAATGATCTCATTACATCTCTCAAGGATCCAAGCAAACGAGTTGGGTTTTTTTTTGTTTGGTTTGGGTTTTTTTTGGTTTTTTTTTTTTAAGGAGAATAGGGATTGGAGGGAGAGAACAAGTCGCATTTACTCATCACTAGGGTATTCTTTGACTAATAAAGAGTTTGAGGTCAGCAGTATGGTATATCTGAGAGGTGCGGCATGGCAGGTTCTTCAAGGCGCTAGGGAAATCCCGGGAAATAAGCGTCTTCGAACCCTACCTCCGGCCGTGAGCTCCTCAAACGGAGTGGAGCAGCACAAAGCCAGACTGTTCTCAGCTACAGAATCTAGTCGTACCACCCAGCTGGACTTCAGCCTCCCAGGAGAGGTGACACTGGAGAGGGGACTCCGGCGAGCTGCTGGGAAGGGCAGGTGCTGGAAAGCGAGCCGCTGCCGCCCGTTTGCAGGAGGGTGCTATTTTGGATGGCAGCACCACCTCCTCTTTGGTCCTCTGCCTCACCCTGCCAGCACCGGCAGGGAAGAATAACGTTGCATCGACACCTGATTAAGCCCCGGGTGGAAGCGGTTCGGCTTTGCCACGGCCGGTGGTATGAAGTCCCAGTGGCCCTCTGCTTTGGCAGGTCACTGGGACTCTTGTGTTGCGGTTTGTTTCCCCCTTTTGTGCAGGACGTGCTGCTTAGCACAGGGTCTTTGCTCGTTTGAAACCCAGAGCCCTGGGGAGTATGGTACAGAGAAGGCACTCTTGAATTTTTCAAGGCTTTTTAGCTCTGGCTGAGCATACAACAGGAGGGACTTGGGATAGTTCCAGCAAAGCCACTCTCTCCAGTGGTCCCAGTAACAATTAGGTAATGCTGTGCAGGACCTGTTTGGGTCTTGCAAAACCAGGTGAGGTCCAACAGGGTTTGCTAGCCCCGCTTCTGTGCTGTGCTTAAGTACTACCCTGCTTCTCTCGGCTGTGGAAATGCTCGTGCTGTGCTGCACCTGAGCTGATAGATCTCCCTGAAGCTAAGCTGCCTCTGCATTTAGCTGTAGTGTGTGCATCTGCAGCTGCATCATGGCTGATTTACAACTTGGATAAAATGGCTCGAGGCAGCTGAGAGTGGACTGCTGAGATTCAGATGTGCTTTTCATGCTAGTTCACTTCCACGACATAATGTGAGGAATGCAAGGAATGCAGAGAGATGACAGCTTAGAAAAACTGGTTTGGCTTTCAGGCACCAAGGAGGTTGACACCTATAGTGTGAGGGAGCTATATAGTGCAGCTTCTCACATAGTAGTTGGACACTTGGCCTTCTGTGTCATTTACAAGACTGAGATTGTGTGCCTTTGACAGACAACGGGGCAGTTCTCTGCTGCTTGCTTTCAGCAGCAGAGCTGGCAAGAGTGAACACCAGCAGTCTTGCTCCTGGGATCCTGCCACCTTCTCTGTTATACCCCAGTTTCATAATGTACCAGCACCAGAGGTTGAGCCACTTGAAGGAATTCCTTACTCCCTGCCCTGTGCGCTGGTTCCCACCCTCGCCCCGTGATTCCCTGTCCCCTCAGTTTGCTGAGGGTGGCTGTTCGTGAGGACGAGTAATAAGCAGCATCTGTCAACTGGCTTTAAATCAGTCCTCTTAAATAAAAAAAAAAAAAAAAAATCCTTCTCTGTTGCGGATTGAAAAAAGTGCAATTATGTCTGTGTTAGTGCTTAAGAAAATACATGTGGAACCTCATCCTTAATTAAACAAACGCTATGATTAAAGCAAGTGCTGAGACAGGCAAACAGACAGTTCCTACATTTTCTGATGTATTGAAAAAAAATTTTGTTTGTCTTTTCAGCATTGCTTGAGAAACCCATCAGCAAAAGACGAGACAGTGAAGCTGTACAGAAAGCCAAGACCCTTTATGCATCCTGCATGAATGAGAGTAAGTGAGTGGCCTGATTTGAGAGGGACACGTATGTGTTACCTATGTTTAAAAAGGCAGGCTTTTTTGCTGACTGTTGAGCTCTGTGAAGCTTTGTGCGGATGCACAGGTTTCGCTGATTTGGATTCAACTGAATGCAGAGGGTCATCTACACGTTTCTGAAGCTGCCTATCAAGACTAAGGTACACCAAGGCACAAGAAGTCAGTCTTAGAGACCTCTGCTTGTCAGGGAACTGTGAAGGGATATTTGTTGGTGCAAAAGGATGCCAAAACCATGCCCCAGGGGTGTGGGGGTAATGCCTGGGAAATCAGAGGAGCCCTCTGATGAAATTCTCATACTGACACTTTCAAGAGCCTTTTGCTCAGCACCTTCTACCTTTCTCTAAATCCATTTAATCAAAACACTTCCACAGGGCTGGGTATAGACAGCCCTGGACTCTTTAGCTTCGAGTTATCTGCACGTCAAGCAAGTTTGGACGGGGAGCCCTATAGCCACCTTTGCGGAGTGCTTTTCCTGAGCTTCTAAATGTTGCTGTAAGGTGATGTACACTGGGTTGGGACACATCACTAACTGTACGTAGCTGCACGGGTGAAAGACGAGTTGGGAGGGAATGGACTTTGTCCTTCAAAGTGCCCTTTGTCCTTCTGGCTCTTTCAGGCTTTTTTTCCTGTGCACTTTTCTTCCAGCGTGGCCTGAGACTGACTGTCAGCAACTGCGACAGCCTGCCCTGCAGCCCCCGTGCCGAGATGCTGACCCCTCTGCCTTTGATTATGTACAATAACCCCCTCTCAGAAACAGTGAAGTTTCTATGCTAGTTCCTAAGCGAGGAATGTTTTTCAATTGACTTGATTCCAGCCCTTGCCTTTTTCGAAAGGCATTGATTTACCTCTCTTATTCTTGATGCAGATAAACTGGGTTGGATTCCTGCGCTCCTGTGCTCACAGGCAGAGCAGAGGCTTTGGGTTTCAACTATTGTGTTTTGTCTTGCCTAGAAACTGGTCAATGCCAATAAATCTTTGTGTTTCACGTGGCTGCTGCTGGATTTGAATTCTCTGGAATGTAATTGTTGTCATACTTTGACGTTTCAGATAAAATTGAAAAAGCGGACGTGAAACCCCTGTTAAGTATACTGAGGCACTCACCTTTCCGCTGGCCTGTGCTGGAATCCAACATTGGACCTGAAGGGCTGTGGTCAGAAAGGAGGTTTAGCTTAGTCCAAACCTTGGCAACTCTTCGTGGTCAATACAGTAACTCTGTCTTCATCCGTTTATATGTGGCTGCCGATGACAAAATCTCCAATCGGTATATCCTGAAGGTACCATATAGCATATCTAATAGGTTACTTTGCATGGTATTTTGTGGTCTCATTTTTTAAAAAACATGTTTACACGCCACACGTTTGCACTTGATTATTGTTGCTATCATCTACTGACTTACAGATGTACATAGGTGCCAATTTATAGGAATGTAGAAGCCACTAGGAACCACGTGCTATTGAAAAATATTTCTGTACAGGATATTTTCTCCTTTCAAATGGCAAAAAAAGGTAAAATATGTTCCCAGTGGACCAATGTCCAGGGTCTATGTGCATGAAAATGAGAGGTGGATATCTAGTCCTAGGGGTGTTCTGGGTGCTGCTTGTGGCTCATCAGTTGCACGAAGAATGTTTTTTGTGTGTGAAGATGAGGAATGGTGCATCAGTAGCAGATACTTTGAACTTGAGCTTTTTTTCTTGAGATGGCAACACATTATTTTGTGCTTATACAGCACCTTACAACACAGATGTATCCCAAACACTTCTAAGCCTGAAGCACAGAATTTACCTTTTTACTGAAATGCTATTGCTTTTGGACCAAAGCATTACCAGTTTGTTAACAGTGCATGGCATTACACAACAATTTAGATTAGTGAGAAAAAGACCCAAGAAATGTTGCCTCACTGTAGTCTGAAGAACTCCAGAGAGAATTGTATTACTGTGAGATCTCACCATGGCAAGACTGAGTGTCTGGGCCAAATGCATTGTTGTTTAAGAAGTAGAGATGAGGAGCCAGCGTAGACCAGCCCTCCCCAGCTACAGGAAAATAGTTTATGAAGGCAAGAAAAGGGACAAAGAAGAAAGTTATGATGCCATTCATCACAGCAAAATAGCATCTATGATCCTTACGTTGCTAGCATCTCGGCCAGCTGTAGAAACGTAGCCAAGAATACACTGTATTTAGGGATCAAACAACAGTTAACTGTGGTTGTACTGGAGTGATGTGGATTCTGAGTCAGTTCTGTAAAATGTCTTTTGACTGAGGCATTTAACTGGTATAAAATTGAAGGGTAACTTTTCCCTATCTCGTGGACGTTTTCCTGAATAGTCAACAGCAGATCAACAGTTTCCTCTATTAAAGATGTCATTCTGCTAAGATGCTGTTCAGACCCTGTCAGGATTGCTTTGTCTGGAGATTTGTTTAAAAGAACTGAAACAGTAGAATCAGGAGAGATATTTAGATATTTCCTGTCATAATATTTCAGTCCAAGTCACCTGTCAGCAAAGGGCTGGGCAGTTACATCCTTATTGCTGGCCTATTGGCAACGAATTATACCTAGCAGTATCTTCACTCAGCATGCTTAGCGGCATCTAAGAATTAGGTATCTAAATAACTGAAGCACTACAGACTATGAATAACATATTATTCCATAGGGTATTCTGTTGTTTTTAATTTGATTAAGAACTTGATCTGCAGAATACATCAGCCAGTATTCTACTTTGTCCATGTTTTAACAAATTCCCAGGGGTGCAGATGTATCATGGAGTATTTCAATCTGCTTGTGAAAACGGCTCTATTGCAAAATTCTTTTTGTTCAGCATTGCAAAATCATGAATGGATCAGAAAAAAATCGAAACTCCAAATAAAACTTTTTTCAACATTCAACATGATCTTTTTTTTCTTGAGGGCTGAAGAAGTTAGGTTTTTTGTTTGTTTCTCTTATTTGTGCTTTCTTGGTTTCAATGGGTTGTCAAATCTAACTCTTAAGCCAGGAAAATTTGGATGAGCAATTCATGCAACAGTCACATAATTGAAATAGGCCAAATCATCTGAAGTTAACTATTACCAGGACACACATATGCAAAGTATATTCTTTTTGCTTCAATATGCTGAAAAAAGAAAGTGATACTGTTTTTCAAAGAATCAGAGTTGCACTAAGCATTACAGCTAGTCTCCTTTTAGTGGATGGTTTGTTTTATTTGTTTATGGTATATTTTAAAGGTTGAGAACATCAGCCAGCAGAGGAAAAGATGACATTTACTCATTCATTTTAGAGTCTAAGTTGTATTTATTTAGGTCATTTTTATAAATGTACAAAATGTGAAATATCAGTGGTGTAGGACTTAGATTAAAAAAGACTTAAGTGAAGTTGTGTGAATAAATACAATCTCTCTTCACTAGACTTACTTTTTAAAAACAAATACAGCGTCAGAATAATAATTTTAGAACATCAAAACTGTTGTTTCTGCTCCAATCAGTATCTTATTCAGTTTGGAAGCTGGCTGAATCATGTTTTCAGCTTCGGCTTCCATACCCTAACCTAACCTGATCACGTTAAGTGTTTTGGGAAACGTCAGTTTCCAGTAGTAATTTTAAGATCTATGCTGCACTGTGAGTTTTTTCTGGCTAGGAACTTGAAACTATATGCAAATACTCCCATGTAGTCCTTTCACTCAAAAGACTAAGCGCAGGTCTCAATGAAATTTCAGGACTGGTTTAGAAATTACCTTGAGGACATTATTCCAATATTAGGGTGAATGTAGGCCAACAAATTTGATCCATGTTTAGATCAAAAAGATAAGTGAAGGTCAAAGATCCACCTGAACCTACCAGACATCTTTAGCTAATGTACTGGAGGCATAACAATTTCCCCTGCATGCATGCAACCATTTCTGCAGCTGGTATCCAGCTGTTTCAGTACATCTATTCAAAAAGACAAATACAGCACTCAGTGCTGGTCTAGGGTGAAGGTTAAAAATATAACCTCAATTTCAGTCAAAGAAGGCTAGCAATGCTTTCCAGATACACAGCAGCTAACATGCTCCAGCACCTAATGGGCATTTGGTCCGTACACTAGACTAGCGTTTGTCTCAAGCTGGCTCTTGTGCCCCTGAAATATGTTTGGATTGGTGGTCAGCACCAACTGTTTGATCCTGTAGACCCAGTCCTATTGCATTACCTACTCGCTAATGGAGCCATAAACACAGAAATCACGTAGGTGATTCTTTGCTGTAGTAGGTGGCTCAGATATTGCAGGGGGCATCTGAGGCTCCCTAGATCACAGTAATGTGATTTAGGTAACGTCTGTCAGCACAGTATAGCATTTTTCTGTTGTTTTGAAATCCTGTGGAACTCAGGCTGGTGCAGGGTATTATGTATTAGATATTTACACACATCTACCATAATGGCCAGAAAAACTTGAACTCTTCAAAGGTTGCTTATAGGGCTGCCTTTGCATTCTGATGAATTTACCTATTAAATGCTGCTGCTTGTTATTTTTAACAGCTCGACCAAGCAAGCCTCTCTCTTGCATCTCGAGAGGATTACCTAGAAAACACCACAGAAGCCAAATCTGTAAGTATTATTAATTGGAAATCAGAGTGACCATTTTTCCCCTCAGTTTTTTTCATTGTTGGTTTTGTTTTGTTGAGTTCCAAACTAAGAAAGGGCAACGTTTGCTGGCCTTTTCTTTGTGAACTCCTGCATCTGTTGACAGCCTCTGGGAGCTGTGCTCTGGGCCTGGCTCTTAGGTAGATCTCTCCGGCATGGGCTCAAAGGGTCCTCGACCTTTCTTGATCAGGAGTCAGCTAGAAGAAAGGCTGCGGGCACCCTTTGGTCAAGCGTGGCTGCCAGAGTCGGCGGCTGCTGGAGCTACCCTCACCTTAACTTTTACGTGACCTGGTGGCAGCGGGAACCCTCGTGTCCCTCGGGGGGGACCCAGGAGTTCCCAGGTAGGGGACAAAGTCCCCAGAAGCTCAAGAACATCTCAACGAAGTGAAGCCCAGAAGCTGCCGTGTCCATGGGCTGCCTCTTGGGCTCAATTAGGCCAGAAGGCTGAGCACATTTCAAGAGCCACTGCAGGTTATTATCATCAATAACCTGAATTCATTTAATGAAGGGAACAAGAGTTCCTCAACAGGTTTCAAGTATATATTTCTTCTTTCCCCCCGCCCTTTGGTTTCTCTGCTACAGCTCAGTTTCTTGCTGCTTTTCTATGGACAGCAGTCATGAACCAACGATGTTTATCAAGGGCTTTAATGTATCAATATTTGACAATGACAGCACCTTTTTCCCCCTCACTTGATGAAAGCCTGTGGGCAGTATCCAGCACATGCAGCTACTGATTAAGTTTTTACAGTTTTGCTTCCCTTTTGAGTTCCCTGAGAGGTTAGTCAGTATTTTAGCCACATCTATCAGACTAGATGATGCCAGGATACAAAGGCTTGTATCTACTAAAAGATTTAAGGTGGAAATGCGTTGGGGTATGTTTTTGCCTTTCCTGGACTGCGGGTCGGTAGGAGTTGATGAGGAGCAATCTGATCCCTCCAAAATCTCTGAAGGATTATGCTGGGGAGGATGTAGCACAGAAATCACTGCAGTATCATTACATACAGTGTATTTTGCTAAAATTTGTGTGTACACACTGAGTTTAAAATGTGCTTTATTAGGATAGCCCGGGGAGAGCAGAGCATAGCACTGTGGCAGGTACACGTGTTGCAGTGCCGTGGCAGGAATAGAGGAGAGAGCTCAGTGGAGTGTCCCTTTATCTCGCTATCTTCTCAGCTGCTAAGCTTGCACTTGTATACAAGTACTTCTTCAGTCCTACTCTGATTACTGTATGAGTTGGTGTAAAATATTGGTGTACACTCGTACACATCGTCTAATCCCATTGTAAGAGCTGTAAGTGTTGTCAGTCTAATCCAGAAGTGTCACTTGCATTTCCTGAGATTTATACTCTGTGAACCACAGCAGGTATCTCTCTCTGTCATGCACAGTACGTTTACAGTGTTATTTATCCTTTTTTTCCTTGATGACAGCAGGCATTCAAGGTAAGGAAGGCACAATTTTGGTTGCTAGGGCATGAAAGTACAAAGTATTATACTTCTTGCTATAACTGGGCATTTCTGGTCTACTGCTACAGCTGTGCTCAAGAGCAAATCCAGTTGTGATTTCACTCTTTTTGTTTGTTTACAGTACCGAGATGCCTTTTTGCAGTTCATGGTTGATACAGCAGTGCTGCTGGGCGCAAACGCTTCACGAGCTGAATCTGATATGAAGTCGGTTCTAAGACTGGAAGTTAAAATAGCTGAGGTTGGTAATCTACTGTGGGGTTGAAGCTAGCTTTTACAAAAAAACCCCTGGCCTGTATCAGAAGTAGCATGGCCAGCAGGAGCAGGGAAGCGACCTGTACTCGGCACTGGTGAGGCCGCACCTCGAGTCCTGTGTTCAGTTTTGGGCCCCTCACTACAAGAAAGACCTTGAGGTGCTGGAGCGTGTCCAGAGAAGGGCAACGAAGCTGGTGAAGGGTCTAGAGCACAAGACTTACGAGGAACAGCTGAGGAAACTGGGGTTTAGTCTGGAGAAAAGGAGGCTGAGGGGAGACCTTATTGCTCTCTACAACTACCTGAAAGGAGGGTGTAGCGAGCTGGGGGTCAGTCTCTTCTCCCAAGGAACAAGTCATGGGATGAGAGAAAATGGCCTCAAGTTGCTCCGGGGGAGGGTTAGATTGGATATTAGGAACAATTTCTTCACCAAAAGGGTTGTCAGGCATTGGAACAGGCTGCCCAGGGAAGCGGTGGTGTCACCATCCCTGGAGGTATTTAAAAGACGTGTAGATGTGAGACTTAGGGACATGGTTTAGTGGTGGACTTGGCAGTGTTAGGTTTATGGTTGGACTCAATGATCTTAAAGGTCTCTTCCAACCTACATGATTCTTTGATTCTATGATTCTGTAATTTTGAACTTGGGCAGAATTTGAGTCCCTGCTGTGCAGCTATGTGGAGAATACATTACCATGTATTCAGGGAGCTGACTAGGCTGATGCTCTGCAGAACTGTCTAAAAGCAGTGCAAGACTGAGGTGGGATATTGGTGTTTGGTAGTGAGAGGGTGGTGGTTACAGCAGCACCGCAGTGAGCTCCTGAGCTGCTTTCATGGGGCACCCTGGGAGAGGGGATGAGAAACTCCATGAGTTTTAATTTAGGGGACCCAGTGAATTTAGGAAAGCTAAGCAGATTTAAATCTGGTACTTGGTTCTGACCGATTTACTTGGCGACAGTTTTCCCCTCTTGTGGAGTTTAATTTATGCATTAGGACTCTTGCAAGCTGAAGGAGTGTTTCTGCTTCCCCATATCCCTGTTTCAGTATGGCTAGCACAGGAATCCTGCTCCCGGGAGCTGCAAGTCCATTATCGTTTCCACTTCTTCTAAAGCTAGAGAGAAGAGTTAGCCTCGGTGTTGGAAAACAGCAAAGGTTAGGGCTACAAACTTGACCCTGATTTGCAGAATTGCCAGCTGAGCTGAGTATTTCTTCGTATCGCCAAGGAAAGAAGCCGTCCCCTATGAAATGCTGGGTCTCCTGTTAACAGAGAAGCCTGTTGCGCAGGGCAGGTGATGCAGCAGATGACTTTTCCCTGGGCTCTGCTGTTGCAGTCTACAGGAGGAAAGGCAGTGATGCTTCTTAACGGGGTGTGTGTGGAGAATTGAGGGCCATCCACAGTAGTAGTAAATCAGTGTTTCCATCTCTCTGCTGAAAGAGATGAAATTTTGTCAAACCTCTAAATAAAGCCCAATATTCAGCTTCAGATACCTAATGTGGGTGGACTAATGAGCAGATACTTCATTGTGACCCAGTAGACTTGAAAAACAGAAAATGTTTCTTCTGTTTATCAGTGGTGTGATAAGAAGAAGCATCGCTACCTCCGGTAGCTCTAATGCTTTACTTAATGAATGTCTTGCAGAGCTTTAATCCACAAAGTACATAGGTGAAGTTGCCGTAGAAGATGACATGGATCATATAACAACCCTCAGGATCAGTAATGCATACCATAGTGCAACAAGCCATATTTGCTCATGGTTACCTAATTTCCCTTTAGTGTGAACAATCCTCCTAAAATGTATGCAGATATTAGGCATGAGTCCAGGGACATGGATTGTTGCATAATTCCTAACGAGCACAATGATTTATGTAAACATTTTACCATGATTTCAAACGGAGATAGTCCTGTTTGTTACTTAGGCTTTTACTGTATCCTGCGTTCCTCTGCATTCATTTTAAGTGAAAGTATATAACGGAGAACTTGTGTGCTCAGGGGGAGACAGCAAGAATAAAGGGAGGATACTTTAGATATAGGAAGGAGTGGCATGCTTCGAGAGAGCTGCTTGTGTACAAGGAAGATTTCAATTAGGTTTGAATTACTGGAGGAAGAGGGAAAGTTTTGAGAGGAAGGGAGCAAACGGGTTCAAGAAGAGTTTAAAGATTTGTCAGATAAATGAAATTTGCAGAAAGGGAGAAGAAAGTAATTTTTTTTCTGTGTGGCTTGAGCAATAGTAAAACCGCAGACCCTTACTGGAGAATTTTGATTGGAGAACTGCCAGCTGTCTGGTTAGTCTGGCGTCAATCTCTGTCCTCTTTAAATTGCACAGCATACAGCCTGTTATATAGGATTTACCTTAGAGCAGGGCTGGAATTGCCATCGGGAATTCTTGTTCCTCTTGAACCCTGAGAAAATTTTGAGCTATATCTTGTACTTGGTTTGTTTTTCTGTTATGAACCATACTGCCATCCTGGAATCTGAATGTCCCTTGTCAGTTATAAAAGGACTTGTTTTCTATTTAGGAATTCTTTTGCTATGTCCTTCGACTGTGACACTGCAGAGGATCCTGAGGTCTGGCTCCTCTGGGTCACCCGGATGAGAGTCCTGGCTGGAGAATGCTTTAATTCATGTCTGGCCTATATACCCAGGTTTCCCGCTATGGAAATCAGGATGGTGGGGTAAAATAAGGAGAAACTTGTGTGTATCTGGCTCTTCCCTCACACGGAGTCAGGCCATAGCAAGAACGTGTTCAAATCCGAGAGATGAGATGCGCTTCCAGCATACCTATCTCAGATTTGACCTTTTAAACCATATAGTTTGGAGCTGGCTTCTGTCTGACATGATGGGATGAGTAAGTATTAATGGTCTAGGTGTGCTTTTATCTCTTATGAATCAACATGCATTTCCTTAGTATAATCAGAGTAAAAATTGGTCCAATATGTTCAAAGACGACATGCAGCTCATTAAATTCCCCAGTAATAAGTTAAACTGACAATGAACTGTGTTCCATTTCTCCTGGTTAAATGCCATCCTCAGAGAGGGACGTTAATGCCATGAATGCTTGGAAAACAGGTGGTGAGATATTTCTGCACTGGGATTATGATGGATAGTAATGATGTAAGAGCAGGTCCCTGCAAGATAATCCTTGTTTTGATGTTTGTTTGTTTTTTTTTTTTCCCAGATCATGATTCCATATGAAAATCGCACAAGCGAGGTGATGTACAATAAAATGAACATATCGGAGCTTAGTGCCATGATTCCACAGGTTGGTTGAGGATAATTGCACAATTATTCTTTTAGCGTCTGACCTATATAATTAAAATTGCCTTTAGTACACAGAGCAGCATGTTAAAGGAATATCTCTAGGAATGTGCGTACTCAATTACAATATATGTTCTTTTAAATATAGTTACGACTTTACTGAGGTTTGAAAACAAATGTGATGACAAAGTGCAATAATTTCTGAATTTTTAGTAAGTAAATCTTTGAAACCATTAGTCTCACAGGTGCAACTTAGTTAATAAACCATCTCTCTTCATAATCTGCTTTAACCAGCCTTCTCTTTGTCATTGCAGTTTGACTGGCTGGGATACATCAAGAAGGTGATTGACACCAGACTCTATCCAGAGCTCAAAGATATAGGTCCTTCAGAAAATGTGATTGTCCGTGTTCCCCAATACTTCAAAGATTTATTCAGGATACTAGAAAATGAAAGGAAAAAGTAAGGATCCTATGATGGTTTCACCCACACTTATGAAGGGACATCAAATTGCTGGGCTTTTCCTGGGTTTTTCAGATGTTTCAGATATTCTTGGAATCAAGCCTCTAGGCAAAAGGTCTGTGTGGTTTTGTCTGAATGAGGATATAGATATCAGCTTGTGTGTAGCAGGAGAATTTGCAGTTTCAACACCTTTCTTTTTTTATGGAAAACACAGGTTGCAGTGAAGTTGCTCTTTCCAGATGCATTCAACATCTCTTACTTGTATAGGGTCTTGCATCTTGTGAAATCATTTACACCTGTAGAATATAGTTGTAAAGTGCAGGTAGCTCATATTAAACACAGTAGATGTGCTTTGCACAGGGAAGCAAGACAGCTTTGGGCAGTGTGATGAAAAAGTTTGTGAAGATGACATCCCATTTCGAAACATTATTGATGACATTTAAGTGATTTCTGTGATAATTTGCTCTCTGCTGAGGCATGTTGCTGAACTTTTAAAAAAAATATTGTTAGGCTGTCATCTCCAAATACATTCTGATTGTACAGTATGGCTACAACTAAATTTACATTTCAGAAAAAAAGGCTAATTCAGAAGCATTATTCTTACATTGTTGCTCTATGTCTCCAGTGACAGAATGCTTACATTAATTCATAGTACCTGTAAAAATAACACACAGATCAAACAATAAGAAAAATAAAAATAATTGATCTGCCTACAGATCATCAAACATCCTTTCTTTACAAAATTCAGACAAATATCGTTAGCGTACCGCCAATCTTAATCTACTGAAGAAAGTCTTCTAAACGGTTTGGGCTGTCCATGCTTTGTATCTCAAAGTTAGTCATGTCAGTGGAGACAAAGTAGTGATTTAGAGGATGCACATGTAGCAAGACAACAGAGAATTAGTTATTCCCTGTGTACAGATGCACTTACACACAAATACATTCTATAACTACAGAGTAAATACCTGGAGACTTTTTCCATTAGGGTCTTATTCAGGGAAAATCAGAGTATTCAAGAAGAGTTAAGCCAGCCTGTGTGTCATGGCAGAGGGAGGCTGGAGTAATGACCAGAAAGAATTGCAATGCCCATCTTCAGCAGAGCCTGAGACCAGCTTTCTGACCCCCCCCAGCCAAAAGCAGTGTCTGATTTCCAGTATATTCATGCTGCATATGTTATAGCTGGTAATGGTTTAGGCATTTTCTGCTCAGTCTTACCCTAAGAAATTTGTACCATAAAATGTTAGAAATGGCAAATAATGCTAAACTCAACCCAAGCAGACTTCAAATTCTTGTATGTAAACCCCTTCCAAACAGTCACTGCATGATAACAAAGATCATATTTATCTATTAGATGATAATGTTCATTACTTAAAATGTCATGGTCTGCTTCGGAAGTAACCTTGTTATCTGGCCTGAGAAAATTAGGAAATCATCTTAATGCGAACTCCTAACAATAAGGTCTCAACATTTCCCTGTAGGGCGAACTCTGAAAGCTTAACAAGGATAATTTCTTTTAGGTAATCTCATTTGTCAATCTCCATGTGATATATTAAAGATTAAATTAATGCAAACAACAAGGATTTGGTTTGTTACCAATACCTAATATTGGTAACAATATTAGCAGTAGTAATTATTAATAAATTAGGAACTATTTATAAATATTTAATAAATAAAAATGGTAAAAATTAGTAAATATCTAAGCCAATCAAATTCCTAGTAAAGCATTCCAAAACTTTAGATTTGCTTCAGTGATTAGGACGTGAATTTACTTGTCATCATTTCAGGAGATGCAGCGTCATTAGGAGAAGGAGGTACTTCCACCAAGTTCATATGCTTTTCAGTTACAAACCTTCTATCCCTAGATTATACTTTTATTCCAATGCCTCGTGCGTCCCCTTCCCAGATGAGCACGCTGCTGGCACGGGTACTACTCAAAATGGCACAAAAAGATGGTTCATGCCCCGGTGATCTGGCAAAGTACTCCACGAAGTTTGTTTCAGGTGGAGGGAAGAATGGAGCGAAAATTAAGTCTGGCTACAGAAGCAGTTCTCGGTGATGGAGGTGGCAAGTTGTATGGACTCACAATCATCCTATTAAAAACTGCTCCCTCGGAGAACCTGCTGAACAATCTTGAATTGTGAAATCATTCACACGGCAACGTTACTAGGAAATAGCACACTGGCAGGGTGTAGAGTGAATTTAGTAGAATAAGGCTGTTATTTACTTGACAACCCTGCTGCATATAATCAAGTTACTGTGTGGAGCTTGAAAGACGTGCAGCTGTGTGGTTCGGAGGGCTGTCTGAAATTCCCGAGCCAGGGCACTGCTGTGAGTCCAGCCCAGGAGCACGGCTCGCTCTCGCAAGTTGCCCCGGGAGCCGAGGACCTAGCCTGCGGGAGTTTCCATCAGCCCTGGGCTAGCTCGCCGGTCCTGGCAGGAATTCAGTGCTGAAGTCAGTCACACCTTCTTCGTAAGAAGTCTTCAGGGATTCCTTCACTTTTTTTAGTGAAGGAATTTTTCATGGAGTTTATACCTATTACAGGAAGAAGAGGGGTATGTTGAGAACACAGATGTAGCTGTGGTATAAATGAGATAATGGCAGAGCTCCGGTGCGGCTGTGCCACGGGAGGGGCGAGACGGGACTGTGCTGGCACCAGTTAGGAGGCCCTTATCTCCCTTCCCTGTTACCTGTGGGCTGGTGTTTTATGTGTGAGCCACAAATGGGACACAGTAAATTGTGTCCTTGTTGGAGACGTTTGCAGCTGTCGAAGAAAGCAGCTTTATCGTTCTCATGGATGTCAGAATGAATAACGGGTTTCCTTTGCCTTACCTTACCCCACCTTGCAGTATGGGGCGATTAACAGAGAAGTACTCTGTAATTCCTGCAGCGTAAGAGGAATTTTCTTTAGAGAGGAACAGGGGCACTAGATCTCCTTTCTGGTCTTAGCCTGCCTCTGAAGAATTAGAGAGAGAAGTTACCACAATTTGACTTGAACTAGTGCCTCTAGCAATAGAGGCAGAAGTTTTTCAGTACTTATAATTTGATTCATGACTCAATTCTGAATACAATTTTCAAACAGATGTCAGAATTTGTGAAAGGGATCTTTTTCTTAAAATGTCAATTAATTTGTCCGTCTATTTCACGTTAAATCTATCCTCTTCAATTGCCACCACGTGCGTTGATTAAAATATTACAAACTCACAGAATTTTACATGAGCAACCTACTTTGTTGCCAGACAAGGTAGAGAGTTCCTTAGTAGATGTTCATAAGCACTGGTATAATTTTAACTGTCCCAGCAAACAAGCTCTCTTCCACCTCCTTTGGGAGTGTGTATCACAATAATGGTCATATTGGTTAAGAGCGAGCCTACACTTCCTTCTGTAACAGTCATTTTGAAGTTAAAATAGGGGACTATGTACTGCACTCTTCTGAAAGGTTACAACAGCAAATGCTCTGATCTCATCGAAAGAGCAGAGAGGATTTGTGTGTTCTGTTTGTGTGTTGGATTTTGCTCCATGTGAAGAGGTTAACTTCTCTGAGCCTCAGTGAACTTAGCTGTGAGATTGGGGTGCAAATCACTCCAAGATATGCACTGGAGGCATTTCATAACCAAACAGTGTCAGTTGTTAAACCAAATGAAGATGACCAATTGATTTTAAGTTTGTATAGTTAGCCAAAAATGTAAAATGATCATCCCCAAAATAGGTAAACAAATTCAGATAAAATATGATTTTGTTTTATTTTGAAAAACAAAATGAAGAACACCAGCCCTGAAACAACAACAACAAAACCCCTCAACCTTTCCCCCTGTGGCCCCACTCAGCAAATAAACATACCTCTAGGCTTTGAAGCAATACCTTCCTTTTGTTTTATGCATCGTATGCATCAGTGGATTCTAGTGTGATGACAATCAGGAATTATTACAATCTCATCAGACAGCTTGGGTTTAGGACATGTCAGCCTTCTTTTACTTCCCAAATCAAAACAAACCTCAGTTAATTGTGGGATACTTCCTGAAACTGGCAGCTGCCTTCATTACTTATGCCTGATACAAAAGTTTTTGAATCCCTCTTGATATTAGTGTCTTTGAATAAGTCACCTTTTTGAGACTCACCCTTTACAAATGTCAATCTTGCGTTCACTACCAATTTGACAGAGGTTCCCCAACTCAAACGTAAGGACAAACACCACCAGATGAGAACAAGAAGCACACAGAAGGGAGAATTGATTTTTTTGTAGCAATTAAGTACTGAATTGTAACACAAAATTGGTTTATGATAGCGGTCTATTTAGCTGAGCATTTTTTACCAAAGACTTCTGATTGAAATGAAATCTTTAAACCTTTTAATCTGTAGGACTTGCATAAATACTGTTTTAGATCCACAGAGTAGTTATTGCCAGAGCATGGATGCCGTTCAGCTCTGCTGAAATACCTGGAGCAGATAGTTGCGAGGCTTGTGGAGTTCAAGTCATTTACAAAACCAATGAGAGCTGAGCACTTTTAGAGTGCTTCAGTTGCCATTGAGTGAGGAAATTCCACATTGTCAGAAATGTGTTAAGGAGAAACTATATACTGTCTGGTATTTCATAGGTTGGAATGAATTTTTAATGACCCTACGCATCACCTCAAAATGGTTTGATCATCTAAGCAAAGCTCCCTGTTTTGGCTTTTGTAACATGTACTGTGTTATAAATGTACATTATTTGTGCTAAAGAGATTTTTCAGATAGGTTTTACAATTATTGTGGGGATTTATGTGTACTATATATCTGTATACTAAAAGAGGGAATATGCCCAGTGTGAGAGATGAGGAGTATAACAGGCAGGACTTATGCACCCCAGCAACTCTCTGCTCCCCTGTAGAAGTTGCCACTGGCCACAAAGACTAGTGAGCATCAGCCCTTTGAGGTGACCATTGCCTTGAGATCGTACCCTCAAGTTTTCCTGCGTGAAACGAGTTGAACCTATTTCTGACCTATAAGCATCTGCAGACTGAACTGATGAGTAAAACAGGTTCTCCGTTCTCACCTCTTTATCACCTCTCCAGCCAAGTGACCAAGAGTGTAAGCCTCCAGCAGCAACGTATCTTGAGCTGGAGGCTTTGTGTGGGTGGACTGGAGCTTGCTTAGAGGCAAAACTCAAGTTACGGCTCAGGCGAATGCTGCTGTGAAGACAACGTGCCCACAAAGTGTGTTTATAACCCGTTATGATTCAGGGGAGGGGACAGTATGGGATGTGTCCGTGAATGAAGCTGATGGAGTGATGCTGTTGCAACACCTATGCTGCTCCACGCCTATGGCAACGGGAGATGGCAGAAATGGGATTGTTAGAGATGGAAGAGTTGTTCAGTTGGTCCATAACAGCATCTGAGGTTGCAGAGGAGCAATTTTCCTCCCTATGGAGAAGTCTGTGGCCTGCCCAAAATGTTATGTATATCCCAATGAAGAGCAAACATTTGGCTACCCATAGCTTTAGAGCAATAACTATCCTTGAAAAATATGTCATTTATAAGACAAGATGAGAATAATACGTGTAGGCCATTATTGGACTTGTTTTGAGGCTGTTTGAAGTTGAATTGCATATTTCACATTGCATCTTTACCTCATACAGCCACTGCTGAGCGTGGAGAGAGCTCAGTCTAGACTAGAAAAATCCTCCAGTCAAGTGCTTGAAGTTTTAGAAAAGGGGCATGGACGTCAGGTCTCCTGGGTATTTTAAACAAGTTCTTCCTGGGTGTCTCAGCCTCGGTTCTTACGAGATTCTTGTTACTGAGACTTCTCCTTTTTGGTATTTCAATTATCCATCTGCAAAATAAGAGTGGTAATACTTTAATAACTCTGTGGGTAGTAAGAACTTTTAAAAGCATATTGATAACTTCTAATGAAAGATACAAATATGAGATAATGATAGTATATATGGGATGAACTGTTATCTATTCTGTTTCATAGTTATGATTTATGTGCCCTACTAATGCAGAGAGATAACATTCACTTTGATTTACAAAAGAAAAATCAGTTATTTTCTTATCTCCGGATAGAACTTTTATGCAGCTATTATTACGACACGGTTCTTGCCACTTCTATGGAAAATGAAAACTGCCTTTTGAAAAAAGCATTACCTAAAAATGACATGCTAGGAGATGGACTTGTTATAAATATCCCCTAGAAGATGGTTATCACGGTGCAATTACATATTAACTGGCTGCAATCACACAGATTCTTCTGTGTAATAGGGATTTATCAATTTGGTCATCACTCATTAATTTTCAAGGTGAAATTTCCACCATTCAGTTGAGATGTTTGTAGAGCTATTTCTATGAGTGCTTTGTGGTACATCATATGCATTTCGATGTCTGATAAAAATATGTCTGATTTAACAGGACTCTTGCCAACTATCTGGTGTGGAGGATGGTTTATTCAAGGTTATTTAACCTCAGTAGACGTTTTCAGTATCGGTGGCTGGAATTTTCTCGGGTAAGTTAGAGTTTTTGTAGCATTTACAATGGTACTAGCGTTGACGTTATTGATTTCCCTTATGGTTGCTTATACCTTTGCAAAACATGAAATGTTTTCCATGCGGGAAAAATTTATTGAATAAACTTTTTTTGTTGAAGGCTCCCTCTAAAACAATTAAGGCGCACATATTCTTGTATATGACACTAAAGAAAAATGTCTTTTAGATTATGTTAAGGAGTTTTTGAGACCTCCCCTTTAAAAACCTTAGTCTTATGCAGAAACTTGAAAGCTGGAAAGTTTTTGAGTTACGTGCCAGGGCTGTGACCTGTGCTATTCTTGCAGGCCAAACCTGTTTGGCCAAAAAACCTAAGCTTTTGAAAAAACCTTACTGTTTATGCATGTGTGAATATAGCTCTGGTGAAACAGAAGTCTAAGATTTCAGCTTTTCTAAGCTTGCCTAAACCTCTCTCATGCTCTAGTGCCAGCTTTACATGAGCTCTAGCACATCCATACACCAGCCATTTCCACAGAGAAAGCCGATCAGGTGCCTTCCAGCTTGGGGTTGCAGAAGCCCCAGAAGGCGTTAATCACTGCCCCGAGCTACGAGAGCAGAGCTAATTATCTATCAAGTAATATGGGCATTTATGTAAAACACACATATTTGATTAAGTGAACCCCGAATAGAAAGCCACCCTCATAATCTTGTGGGCAGTGTGAGGGGTCTTCAAGAAAACCAAAGGTGAAACTGAAACAGAAAGGTGCTTCGGCTTGTTTCCAAGTCACTTTAGCGTAGATGGTGAACTTTTTGTTTGTCATTATGAAAATTAGCTGCTTGGTGACATGATGACGACAGGAGGCTGGCAGTGGTGTGGTACAGGAGGTGTGGGTGCTCTGTTCTCCCCGGTGAGGCACGTGGGCGGCTAATTGAAGCACCCATCACGTCTTTCCTTGAGTAGTACTGGAATAGTTCTGAGTTGATCTAATACCTAAAAATAAACTCCAATAGCTTGATGGAAGCTACACAAGAAAGGCTGTCTCTTATACTTCTGAAATCATATTCAAATCAGTCTTGTTAAAGATGCCATTTTTCTTCATGTAAAAATGTGAGAAATTGGCTGTCAGAACCACAGCAACAAGTTTGTAAGTGTGTCCCCTCCTGGGACATTCCTTGCTAGCCAGGTAAAATAGATTAATGCTGGCCATTAGCCAGTCTGCAACATAATACTGTGTTATATTGAGTTATATTATGGCCAGAAAAAATCCTGGAAGGAAACTTTAAGCTTTGGATACTGTGTGTTTTGATATAGTAACTAGCTGCTGTCACTTCTCTGGGTATTTTCTCCAGAAGTTTAGGGAGAAATCTCATTCAAGTTGATTCAATGTTTATTAACAACGTTATCAAGGGGTTCATGTAAGTGGTTGTGAAAACTTAAGAACAGCACAGTAAGGGCAGTGAGTCAGCGGCTCATTCCCATTACCTGCCCCTGGGACTCGGAGTCGGAGAGTTAGTTGAGTGGAGTAAACAGCAATAGCTAATAGTTAATAGCTAAAGTTAAGCGCAGTAAACAGCTCAGGGGAACAGACTTCAGAGGTCAGCAGAAAGGACATGAGAAATGGAGTCCAAGGCAAAGGCTTTGTTGAACATTTGTCCAGTCGGAGGCTGGAGGGGTAAAGGCACACAGGTCCTCTGGGATCTTAAAAAGGACCCACCAACCCCTTGCTGGGTAAGTGAAGAAAACATTGAATGACTGCTAAAAAGACATGACCATGAGATGAACCAGTGACCCTTAAAGCAAAAGATATCTCTCAGTCAGTCAGTCAGTCTGTCAGTCATCCTCACCCACCATAAGCATAGTATTTTTTTTTCACCAGGTTCTCATTTTCTGTTGGTGTCTTTTACATCTTACACATAGAAATCTTGGTATCAAGACACTTAAACTCTTTGCAAAGAGAGGGAGAAAGACACGATGAAACTTCAGAGTACTTCAGGTTGAGAAATAGCACAAACCTGCTGACTCTAGAGAAAGTGCTGGATTGCCACATCAGCAACTATCAGCAGCTCCTCTGCAGTGGTGCTTTGACTCCTCGCAAATGTGCAGTGGCACCGGGGAAGAGATCGGTTAATTGTGTTGTGGAGCTCTGAATTGACTGGGAGGGCTGGAAACCTGCTATTTATAGTCACTGTTACTACCTGGAGTACTGTGGTTTAGAGTGGTCCATTAATATTAGGAGGACCATTTTGAGGGAGTTGTAGTTGGCTGCTGTAACATAAATATCAATAAACCAGCTGTGAGATATAATGTATTCCTCTCAGCTCTATTTTTATTGGTCTCACGGCCTGCCTTTCTGTCCTCCTTACAGTCAAGCCTCCCTCAAAATAATGATAATTATTATGTTGTAATAATAATATGTCACAGTCTAAAAGCCAGCTCTGCCTCCTGACTCCTTCTGCGGCTGATGCGTAGTCAGAGTTTTTGGAAAGAATTTCAAGCTCTGATGACTAATGCCATGACTCCCCTTCTTCCCCTGCATCAGGAAAAAGCTCCATTGTGGTTTTGCTTGTACCCTGGAGAGAAATTTTCTTCTCTCTTTTTTTTTTTCTCTTTTTTTTTTTTTTTTTTTCTTGAGTGCTGTGTTATATATGAGGGTTGAAGAATTTGGAAACAGAGTTTATTTTCAAATTTGGCTCTGTTTAGGAAACTATTACCTTATGTATTGGTTTGGCTAATGTGGCTTTCTTATAGGAGCAGTGTTCTCTCTGTCATTGAAAATCTATTAGTACACATACAGTATTAATAAAAAGCGTTTGAAAATGCAATTCACTGGTGTATTTGAGTCATTGATTAAGCTTAATTACAGACAATATGATGGAGAAAATCAGCCTTTGAACTACCAAAATATCTGACCTTCAATAGCTGAGGGTTAAGCTACTCTGGAATTTTCCAATGAAATCTTTTCTTATTGGAAAAAAATAAATCCAAACCCTTCAGTTTTGCTAGAAATTTAATCTTGGGCTCAAAGGGGGAAAAGACGGGGAAAAAGAAGAGGCTCAGAAACTGCTAGATCAGTGCTTAAGAGGCTTGTATAATCTGTGAGAGGCCAAAATCCCTATCCCCCCTGACCTGGTCTGGTGTTGACTGTACTCTGCTTTTTCCAGTGTTAACTACTGGACTGGAATTTTGCTTGTTCTCTGTGGAAAAGCTTAAGTAGTTCCTTAAGTAAAAGGGAAATCTTTGAACCTTGAAAACACAAAAGTTTCTTAAACCAGCACTGCTACTGCTTACATGGACCCATCTCATATTTTTTGTGTGTACTTTTTTTAAATGAACTTCTACCTTGATGAGAAAATGTAATGTTAACTAGGTAAGCGTCCACAGTAACAACATTCTTCCCATGAGAGACCGAAACCAAGGCAGCCATGAGCTTGAGCTCTATTTTGCCTTGTTCATTGGTGTGTTGACCATTCTTGACTATGTCTCTTTTGAGGCTCATGTATGGTGTTGCAGGGACATCGTCAGAGCCTGGAAGTGTGTATTTACCCACCATTCCCTCAGTAAAATATGCGAGCTGTTCTACCAACATCTTTCTGCCACAACAAGGAGTGACATTTTGGGGGGACAAACATGTATTCAGTGTTCTTGATGATTCAAACCTGTTTTCTCCTGAAAATACTCTGTTTGGGAAAGGGACTGAAAGCAACTATTTATTTTACACAGGCTGTGGGAAGAGTAGCTGGACAGGTAAATGGGGAAAAAGATGTGGACACGTACCTACCAATGTTAGACATCATTAGTTAGCACAGATAAGTTCATGGCAGTGGAGGGCTCTGTAGGAGGTGTTTCATAAGGACTGACCTCATTTTCATGAGGATGATCTCCCTGGGCTTCTCGCCTAGTCAATGGAGAGAGAGAAACTTTTTCAAGCGATATCTCAGAGCAGGGATTTTCTAAGGGAAAGTGTCTCTCCACTTAACGCAGAAAGACTACCAAGATTAGCCTAAAGTTGGCACTTGGGAATGTCTTCCCATAACTAACCCTCTAAGCCTAGCCTCTCTAAGTCATTACCATTGTACTGTTTCTAAGTGTAAAATCCTACAGATATTTTGTGGAGTTCAAAAGATTTGTCATAGCACTTGATGAAAACAGAAGTAACTATAAAGTCTCATTGTTGTTTCCTTTTGGTAGCTATTTGACAAATACACTTTAGACTATACTGTATGTGGATGCAAACTTGTTCTTCTTAAACAGTATGATGTTACAACCTACTACATGCACCTGCCAACAGGTGATCCACGGAACCACAACTTTGCTGCCTCAGTGGGATAAATGCGTGGACCTCGTTGAAAGCGCTCTCCCTTACGTTGTGGGTAAAATGTTTGTGAATGCCCATTTTCAAGAAGACAAGAAAGAGATGGTGAGTCCTCCGAGATCTCTGTCTAGAAACTTTTAATTAGTGGCTTCCTCCTTACAAACTGCCTCTGATGTTAGACCAAGAGAGACACGATTCTTAAAAATGCTTTAATTAAAAAAAAAAAGGGCAAGGAGAAAATGGAACAAATTTGAAGAAATGTCACCTTTCTGTCCATCTGGACACTGCCCGTTCTTTCCATCTGCAGCCCTTCAGACAAATATGTAGCCAGATCAAAACCAGGCTGAACACCACTAATCTGTGTAAATAATGACAGCCAGGCTGTGCAGGAACAGAGTGAGGGGTATTGATGAGAAATGGCTTAGTGTAGCTAGTGTAACTCATAGTAAAGTTCTTACTGACTAGTTAAAAGACTGGTCAAGATTTCTCTGCTTCAGGGTGGCCCTTCTAAAGCTGACTGTGCTACACCTGCAATCTAAGCAAGAAAAGTGTAACTGCTGTCTGGGCCAAATTAAGGGAAGCTTAGAGTCACATAGTGAGAGTTTATATTTGTGATTCAAATCTTTTTTGCTCGACGGAGAAGGAGAGTACTCTTCCACGCTGCTGGGTCCAGAGAATAGCTTTTAGCTGGATGTCCATCCTCATTCTAACACTTCAAACATAGCTACATTATCACTTCTCTTAAAAACATATTAAAACGATTGATTACCCTTCACAATAATCAATGACTTCTTTTCAGTTCATATTTTTCTCATAAGGCATTCCAATATCTGCTTTTCCAGCCACTGATTTTCCAACAATAATCAGTTTAAAATTAACTAATTTAGTCATGGAACGTAGCTCTCGGTGCAGGAGAGGCACAACCGTTTAGGAAACATGTGAAATAGCATCCTGCGCTGGGAGCGACAGCTCTGCGGTAGTCCTGCGCTGCCCTGGCTCAGTAGCCTGAGTTTGTCTATTTGACTTTATCTAGTTTGACTGTTTTCTCAGGGAAGGACTCCATTTTAGACAGACCAACACTCTGATTTGGCTTGTCCAAATCATTATGATGTGTGTTTCCCGCTCAGGTTCTGCTTTTCTTTTGCTACTTGCCTTCAGCTGGACTTTCCTCTCTGAGATCCAGCTTTTCACTCCCCTGCTTCTTGATCGAGTTTGTAATGTGCTGTTTGGCAGTAAAGTGGCAAAAATACTGCAGGGATACACAGTGTGACCTCTGCGCAGGATAAACGGGAAGAGAAGGACTATAAGAAATGTACACTTTAGGGAGGGGATGGACACTTTTTCATGTTTGTATATGTGAGGGAAAATTATGGGAAGCTGATAAGAATGGTTTTCTGTTGAAATGTGACCTAATTAAAATATTTCTTAGCATGTACATTCCTTTCAGACCAAATCTTTGAAAAGTTATCAAGTCTGAATTCACAGTAGCATCCATAGTAAGAAATGCATATAAAGTGTATAGTGTAGATCACAAGATTCAGACTTATAGTGAACTGCCCATGGAGATAAAATTAGATAGAGGTGAAATTTGTTGCAATCCATTTAGAAGTGTGCTTTTCAAGTTAGTCATTTGTGGTGTTATAATTTTCATTTCACTGGTTTTCAGTTCTATTTCTCTTTCTTAAGCAGTAAGAAAGTACTTGAGAAAAGCACTCTTGTTTGCACAGATTTTTTTTTTTTTTTTTCCCCTGCCTCATGGCATATATCTGTCTATGATAAGCAAATCCTGAGTTATGGATAATATGGATTCTTTTTCCCCAATGTTTTGTCACTGATGTTTCATACCTTAGATACTTCTCTCCTTTTATCAAGACAGACATTATTTGTGTCTAAATATAGCACTGTTTCTAAGCCAGAGTGCCTGCAGTGTTTCTTACAGCTATGCCTGAGCAGTTTCAGTAATAACTTTGATAGCAGGAATAGGTTTCTCCCCCTGCCCCCTGCAGCTACAGCTGGTGCATAAAGCCTAAGTATACACCAGGGCCCAGCTGCAGAGCTTGAGTTTGAACTCCTAACCTCCAAATACAGGGAGTTCACCTCATTAGTGCACCAAGTTAATTGAGTCAGTGCTCTGTCATCAATATCTTTAAGTTACCCTATTCCCTGGGATGCAGTTTATGGTGAATGTTGACTGTTTAGTCATATTTAATGTGAGACCTGTTCCAGTTGTCCCATATTGTCTCTAAAAATAAGAAAATGTTTTTTGAAAAGGGTAGGAAAAAATGAATAATCAAAGGAGCTTTGCTATGTTTTGTCTGGCTCCACCACAAATAAAGAACAGTTCCAGATTAAAATATACATCTGATACATAAATGACAATTTAGCTAAAGGTAACGTTACTTTCCAGGGTTTAGTCCCCACTTTTAATGACATTTCAGAGCTACTAGATCTATAGAATAAAATTATATAAATCTCTGGTACTGACTTTTTCATTATTTTTAAATGTAACATAACTGATAACACGAAGATCCAGTAAGTCTTCCTGTAATGATTATCTGTCATGTCTTGTGCTATCTCAACTCTGGTTTGGTCTGTGCTAAAGGACTCAAGCAAAGGCGGGATCCCCCGAATTGCCTCACTCTCGCAGTATTCTCAGTGTCTATCTGTCATGAGGTTCATCTATTGATGTAAACAGAAGCAGGTGATGGCATACACCTCTCTGGGCTGTGCTGCCAGATGCATGCATAGGCATGAGGACATTTCTGCTCTTTAAACTGATACAGTGCATCTCTTAGCCATTAGAGTTCTTGTTTTCTGTCATTTCAGGGTTTTCTTAGTGTGCATACTGACTAAATGCTCCTATTTATTTTTTTTACTTGCTTGTGTCATACTCGTGGCTTTGTATAGGTGTCTGAAGAAGCAGCCAAGCTACAACGGTTGTGGGTTTTCCTAGCTTTGCACAGATGCACGCTGTCACCGGTGGTCCGAGACCCCAGAAGCAGTTAGGGCTGCTCAGTGTCGTGAGCCATGGCCTCTATCCCTGCAAGAAGTAAAGGGTAGGAGGACTTCACAAATACAGCTAAATGCAGGCTAAATATTTGGATACTGCTTTGTATTTGGATCATGATACCGTCAGCCCCACTTCAGTCCTTTGGCAGTATCAATAAGGCGTGTCTCAGTCTGACATAAACCAAACGAGGCTACGGATGCTCTCTCTGCAGAAGGGGCTTTATTTGTGCAAATGCCTTGCAGCTGGCTCCTTCTTCTGCATGGGCTAGTGATCTAGAACCAAAGTGTCAGAAATCTCCCCAAATGACTGAAAATTTCCCAGTATTTTTTATGATTTCAAGACAGACATTCTCACAATTGTGATGTGAAAGGATTGGCAATGAGCAGGTTGTGTGGTACACCTGAAGGAAAAGAAAATGGAAAGAAACTTATTTTCAGAAGAAGTGTCTGAGGACTGGAGACAAGACATTAGCCTTCAAGAAAGAACAGCAGATACTGTCTGATTTGGAATCATTCATGGTCTACCCAAATCCATCGCTCCTGCATGCACCAAACCTTGTCTTGTAATGATTCTGCCATGACATATTTTACTGGGGAGGGGTTTGCTAAATGTTTTGCAGATGGAGGAGTTGACTGAAGGAATTCGCTGGGCTTTTATTGACATGTTGGAAAAGGAAAATGACTGGATGGACTCTGAAACAAAAAGAAAAGCTTATGAGAAGGTAACAAATATAAATGTTGAATGGGTAAAATCCTGTTACGGTAAAGATTTAACTCGAGTGAGAACAGAACGTCATGGAGTGTGCTCTCAGTTCCAGTTACTTACCCATCGTTTTGTTTGTGAAGGGACATGTGCCACATTTGTTTTGCTAGAAACTGAGCCATCTGAGCTCCTGCTTCTCTGCTGAAGTTATTTTTGTTACCCTGGTCTTCATCCCTTGCCTCCACCTTTCCCCGTCTGGCTCTGGCTGATGCAGGCTGTGAGTTTATTTCAGATTTGCTTGTACAGTGGCTTTTCTTGACAAGGTCTTCATCTTGATTGGGATGTCAGGGTCACACCAGCCTACAAACAGAAAACGGTGTCTAAAACATCTGGGACAGCTGAAGGTGTTTGGTGTGAGGATGGAGGATCCAGCCTGGAAGGGGATATGAGAATAGTCCAGTTCTCATACCTTCTCCCGTGTCATGGTGGGAGGCCTATCTTGAAAGCCATCTTCCAGAAGTGCAATGACTATCTCAGCTGAACACCCATCTCCCAGTAGAATAATGCCAGTTATGAAGTGTTATGAACGAGGATGACATGACTGGCCCTGGTTCCTTTCAGATAGAGTGACAATAAAATGCAGGAGGTAAAGGTGAAGGAGGGAAGAGGTACTCAAAGCTCCCTTTTCACTCCGTTCCCATGTTTAGAGCAAGTGATAAGTGGAAAGGGAGCTTGTCCAACTGCAGAGCTCTGCCCCCAGAGCAGCAGTTGGAAGAGGCATAAACAAAGAAGAGTGGAGGGCGACGTGTAGGACTGTCTCCTTATTTGTTGAGGCAATGGGATATCAGTGAATTAGTAAATACCCTCTCCGAATAAACTGACATGCAAGTGCAGCTGAACTGTTCCTGCTTGCTGTGCTTAAATAAAAATAGTGGTGTTTTGATTTAAAAACAAACACGGACTTCAAAGTTTGTTGGTAAATCTGATGAAAAGGCTGTTGAGACATTTTATCATTGGAAAGTTTTAAATTCTTTATACAGCTCATTTACATTTTATACAGCAGTGCTCTTCACAGATGTGCAAATGAAATAGAGCTGCATAAATGCAAGAGAACAATAGTAAGATGCCATTTATTTCCTGCTAACCTGATGGTAAATGGACTGCAGTCTTGCTTCTTACTGGCTGTTATGCTTGGTTTTTTACTAGCAATACCATTAGAACTATAATGATCTGTAATTTAGATATTTGACAAATTTGGTGCAAAATAAAAGCAGGAAAGTTTTCTAATTATTTCCTTAATAGAGATATTTCTATATACCTTTACAGGTGTATGCAAGTCTGATGTTGATTTTTCTAGCAAACAATCTGCTTAACCATTTTGTTCCAAATTTGCGACCTGCCTTTCAGCAGAGAAACAGTACAAGCATTGCCGCAAACTAATAAACTCCCTAAAAAGCTCTCCCTTTTCCAATTTAGGGAGAGTTTTGTTCAGAAGGTAGGTTAGATCTTTCATAGGTGGAGTTGCCTGTTTCCCTCTGTTGACACACTTAGGAAGCTTATGGCACTTTGCTCCCAATTTAGGCATCTCATTTAAGTTTCTGAAGTTAATGGAGCGAGTCTGGGCCGAACAATGCATGACAAACTAAATTCAAGCAGTACAATAAAAAGAAGGCTACAAGCCATAGTACTACGAATAGCAAATGGTTTAAATCCATTCTCACCGACTTGAACAACAATTTTACAGTTTACAGATATCGGAACAAAGTCAAGCTTGTAAGACACAAGTATTATGTAATAACTTAGAAATTGCAGCAACAATTATGCAGTAGGACTTACGACTGTAAGTTTAAGTTCAGATTCACAGAAATGGCTACTTGGCTAGAAGGAAAGAGTCTAGAGAGACATTTTGGTAGATTTCCAGACATGGAGGTTGTGTGTGTTTATTAAATACTATTCATTGCTAATGATAGATATTGGATTTGTCCTGGGACATTTGGATGGGCATGTTTTTAATTCAAGAAACAGCTTCATTACATGTATGGTCAGATAATTCACTGGGGAAATTTAAGATTCATAAAGCAACAGAACCTTCAAAATCTGTTACCCTGTTCCAATTAAATCTCATGAGCCCAGCACATTATGCTGTCACTTTTGTAATATTTACACTTTAATAAAGCAGTACAGACAACAGGAATTCTAGAGTAGGGATTGTTTGGTTGTTAAAAAAAAAAAGTGTGTTATGTTATTACTTTATTATATAGGTCTGTAAAAGTGACATTTCTTCATCAATAAGTGTCACCCACATCTGTGAGGATAGCGCAAGTGCTGTGGATTTCACTATTCAGGAAGGAGCTTCGTTTGTTCTTGAATTGAAGAGCAAGTTGTATTGTCCTTGGGGGTCTTCTCAGGCTTACTCTTCGTTTCGGATCACTATCAAAATAGACTAGTGTTATGACAGAGTGCTGGGATGCTGAAGGCACCTTCCTTCAGACGAAGGCCAGAAAGAGCTCTCTGCTTTGATCTTCTGTATAGGCAAAGTGTAGTATTTTAGCCAATTATTGCTGGGCTGAGCC
The DNA here is from genome assembly GCF_026419915.1 of Harpia harpyja. NCBI lineage: Eukaryota > Metazoa > Chordata > Aves > Accipitriformes > Accipitridae > Harpia > Harpia harpyja. The sequence goes on from NC_068947.1 coordinate 2,134,191, forward strand.
AAATAACACCTAAAACAACTGTTCTAGTTCTCTGTGGTTACTAACACCTCTGTGGAATTTATTTATTAGGGTAGGATATTCTGCCTGTGCCTCAGGGCTCAATCTGAGGGTCAGTTCTGTTCAATATATTTATCAACAATCTGGATGCAGGAGTTGAATGCACCATTAACAAATTTGCTGACAATACCAAGCTGGGAGGTGCGGTTGACTCTCTGAAGGGACAAGATGCCTTGCAGAGGGATCTAGATAGGTTGGAGCATTGGGCGATGATTAATGGGATGAAATTTAACAAGCTGAAGTGCCAGATTCTGCACCTGGGACGGAGTAACGCCGGGCACAAGCATAAATGGGGAGAGGAGCAGCGGGCGAGCAGCCCTGCAGAAAGGAATTTGGGGGGGCTGGCCGAGAGCAGGCTCAGTACGAGTCGGCCGTGTGCCCTGGCAGGCCCGGAGGGCAAACCCCGTCCTGGGGGGCATCAAACACAGCACGGCCAGCCGGTGTGTGCAGTTCTGGGCCCCACCATTTCAGAAGGACGTGAAGGTCCCTGGATGCGTCCAGAAGAAGGCGACAGAGCTGGTGACAGGGCTGGAAGGCATGTCCTCTGAGGAGTGGCTGGGGACTTTGGGCTTGTCTAGTTTGGAGAGAAGGAGGCTGAGAGAAGGACTTGACCTCGTGGCTCTCTGCAGCTTCCTGAGGAGGGGACGTGGAGACGGAGGTGCTGAGCTCTTCTCTCTGGGATCCAGTGATAGGATGCGAGGGAACGGTTCAAAGCTGCGCCAGGGGAGGTTCAGACTGGACATGAGGAAGCATTTCTTTACCGAGAGGGTGGTCGAACACTGGAACAGGTTTCCTGGGGAGGTGGTCGGTGCCCCAAGCCTGTCAGTGATTAAGAGACATTTGGACAAAGCCCTTAATAACGTGCTTTAACTTTTGGTCAGCCCTAAATTGGTCAGACAGTGGGACTAGATGGTCATTGTAGGTCCCTTCCAACTCAAATATTATATATTCTATTCTATTTTATTTTTATTATCAATCAAGTAAAGAAAGGAAGTTATTAGTTAAGTAAAGAGTGTCTTGGTCTTCATGTTTTCATCAGTAGCTCTCACATTGTCCCTTATAGAAATGCAGAGTAGAGCTCCTGCCTGAAGTTCTATGGCAGAATCATATGCTACATGGAAATGACTGTGATTCATATATTTTGCTTTTCCTCTGTATTTTTAATCTTATTGTGTTCTTGAATTCTTTGAACGCTCTGGAAGAAAAGGAACTGTAGAAACCTGGTAGTTTTTGTTTACTGGGCCTGCTCCCATGTGATCCATTCAATTTGTCATTAGCCTTTTCTTTAACTTCAGGCATATTTGGGTCATTAACAACATTTTTAATCATTTCTTGAAAGAAGAATAAGGTCGATGTGGCATCTGGATGTCTGGACCGTGAGCGTGGAAAGCCTTCCTAGAAAAACATCTTAGACTACTCTTCTGTTCCTTCTGGTGATTGTATCTTTAAATGACAAGACTGTAGTGCAAATAACTTGGCAGGCTTTAAAGAGAATTAACTGCGAATCCTCTCTGCGATTCGGATGCTCGCTGTTTTGCATGTTTTCTGCTGCCCCTTTTCTGAGCGATGCCCACCTTTCTTGTGCACTTGGCTGAAGCCAAGCTTGTATACCTTGCTGTCAGCCTGATGCTTTGCAATCAAAGGGGCCATCGACCTCTGAAGGACTTACAAAAGGCCCTCTGGTAGAATCAATACTTGAATTTTGCTTTAGGCAGCCTGTCAGCTTCATCTAATCACTGAAATGTTTCTCCGTCTGTGACTCTCTTTGTGTCTGTTTTGTTTTAAGTCACTCAGAGGGGACACGGCTAATTTGATGAGCCCAAATTGTATTAAAAGGATCAAATCAACTAGTCCATGTGACATAGGGAGCAATGGTCTTGCAGCCTTGATTTCTGAGAATCACCCTTTTAGCCCTTGTATACTTTGGAGTTGAGGTTTGACTTTCCCTCTGTAACAAAACAATATAACGAGATAACATCTAATAATTTCCTTCTATCCTCCCTCCATTCCTCTCTTTCTGTGATCGAAACATGGATTTAAACCAGACCATCTGAGAGCCAATGTTGCAAAGAAAGCTTTTAAGAGGGTTCGGTGACTCGCTCTGCCTTCACCCGCAGTTCTCACCTAGCTCTCTGGATGGAGCTCACGCTGCTTCCAAAGGAGCTCCGAATCCGAGAGAAGCATTCAGCTCTGTGCTGTGATGCTCTGTTTTCTGCCCTGTCCTTCCTCCTCTGCTTTATGCAAGCCTTGCTTTATTGCTCTGTACTTGACTATCTGAAATTTGCTTAAACTATGCCTGTTAACCTCCCGAATTTTCAATGGAGGTTTCTGATTTAAAAAAAAAAAGAAAAAAAAAAAGGCAAAACGTTCCTCCTCTTCCCTTTTAGCCTCTCCCTTTTGTAAGGGCCATTAAATTTTGCCCTCATTTGAATAACAGAGAAATTAGTCAAATGGCTGCAGCTCCAGGGGTGTGTCTGGCAACAGTCTTCACGTACGTGGTCCGCGAGTTACAGAAGCCGTGCCGAAAAATCCCTCGTCGGCTGCGCTCTGGGCCACCTTGCAGCCTCTGAGAAGGATGGCAGATGAGGAGAGGGAGGAGAGAGGAGAGCCTTTTGTTCCCCTTACAACGAAGGTGCAGATCGCAGCCCGCTACGTCAGCCAAATGGTATGGACAGCCGTGTTTTGGAACGGTGGGCCACAGGGGAAAGGGAGAACCCGCAACTGAAACTCCATCGGCGTGACTTGTGTGATCGGGGCTCTCATTTTTGAAATGGTAATTTATTGCTGCTGCTCTTCAAAGGATAATTCAGTGGAAGATCGTCACCGAGATGTAAAATTATTCCCTTTCCTGGGCAGGAGCCATTATTATATTAATCACTATTTTTCCTTCCCGAAATGCCCTTTGTGCTTGGGTTTAACTGGAGACTTGAAAAAGAGACTTTTACACAAAAGCCTGTTCTCTGAAAGTTTGCAAATCTCCTGTAAAATAGCCTGTGTCGTAGGAAGTTATTTTTTTGCTTTGCAATGCTGTTTTTAAAGCATGGATGATAAGCCAAAAAAAGCTTGGTTTTCCTCTAATAAGATTTTTCTGTAACATTATTAACCTCTTTAGGTCATGGAGCACAAATCCCAAGGTCACTGTGCAATCATTTTTTGCCTACTGAACTTGCCTGCTGCTTGGCTTTATTTCTCTCTAAGGAAGTCGTATACGCAACATTTGTTTTCTTCGCAGCTCTCTGAGTCTGAAGACTGAGGCAAGAGGACCGCAGGAAAAATATAAGGACAGTGCCTAGCTATAGGTGTCTCTCTCAGGCAGTGTTAGGTACCTTCGTTTAGCCTACAGGGTTTGTTCCGCTGCTTCAGAGAGCTACAGCAAACCTCCCTAGATAACGCAGTGGAATTTAGGCCAATAGCCCTTAGGAAATCAAGAGCCATCTGTACAAGCCCCGATTTAACAAAGTATAGGTACTTTAGACGAGGTAGGTGTCCATGGGTTATCCCACTGAAGCCATTCGCTTCTCAGCTGGAACTTACTGGCTGTACCCAGCTCGCCAGTCAATTAGCTGAGCCCCTGCCACCTTTCCCGGTTCTCTGTGGTCCCTCTCTCTTCACATTTGGGTGATTTCACTACGAACATGACAGCCACACTGCTCAGACCAGAGGTCCAATGTCTGGCTCGGACAGTGGCCAAACAGTAGCAGATGTTTAGAGATGAGCATAAGGACAGGGCAAACATAAAGGGATATGTTCCCGCTATCTCTCCTGGCCTCTGGCAGTCTGCAGCTCAGTCGCCTCCAGAGCCAGAAGCAATGTCTTTGCGTTTATTCCTATTTTTCTGCTGTGAGTTTGTCTAATGACTCTTTGAACCCACGACAATTTTCATCATCGGCAACTTCGCAAGGCAGTGAGTTCCACTGCCTCCCTGTGCTCTGTGTGAGAAAGCATCTCCTTTTGCTTGTCCGGAAAATGTCACTTCTCCCCCTGTGTTATTGTAGTGGGGAAACCAGCAAATCATCCTTGCCTGTTCTTTTCTTCTGCCCTCTCTTGCTTCTGCATAACCCTGGCGCAGCGATACACCAGGGAGTATGGAGCCTCCTGAGTTTGTTCACATAGACGGTCCAGGGTGTGCACTAGATAGAGTTCTGAAAAATAACTTTTTATTAAGGTCTGAGGCATACGCAGACAAAAAGGCCAGACGCCACAGCTTCAGGAGCTGAAATTAATCTTGCTTAATGCCATGCTAATTTTGCACAAAGATGACAAATCATCCAATCTTGAGAGTGGTCACTGGGCGCTCTGCAAAAAGAAAAAAATGCCTTTTGTGCCTCGTGGGGTCTGTGGACCCATCCTGTGTAAAATAATGCAAAAAATATGACAGAGGAACCAGCCCTGAGTCTCAGGACCTCCTGTATCTCAAGTGGGCTTTTTCTGGAATGAAGGCCAGCACAAGGCTGACAGAACAACACTTGGTAAAAGAGGGGGATGGAGTGTCAAAACCAAAGGTCCCCAGACACCTTTTACAGGTTCTTTTAAGATGACTTTATATCTTTGTTTTGAGGATCTCGGAGAACTTCACAAAGTGTTAAGACTGCTTCAGAGCACTAACAGAAGCTGCCATCCTCCATTCAGAGGAACTAGTAAAAGAGGAAGGAATTTCCAAAGGCTCTAATTGCCTTTAGGCACTTCATTCCTGTTCAAAAGCCAATGGTGTGACTGCAGACTTCCAAATTTACCGGTTCTACTAGAAAGTTTGCTTCAGATCTTCTTGAAACAACCTTGTTGTTTCTAAACTGGAAAGCATACTTCTGCTTAGGGCCAATTGAACCTTGGCCACACTTTTCCTTTGTGGAAGTGAACTTTCTGAAATGAGGGTGGTCTCTGGATGCAAAAATTTAAGGTCCGGCCTGTATTGCAGCAGTTGCATTGCAAGGAGCAATGAGCAAGTCTCCTGATAAAGTTGAAACGTGGGTTGGAGTTCAGAAAAGTCATGTTTTAACTCTTTCCCAACATGTCTACAGTTCCCGGGGGCATTAAATATATCACCAGGAGCTTATCTTTGTGGTGTAACTCATCTTTATCCTACCGTGTGCGTGGACATGTGAAGAGAACTTGGTAGGAAGCACCAAGTGAAGTAGATGCTGCGCAGCTCTGAAATGATGTAGGGGATTTAAAAAGTCTGCTCTACTTACCTGGTTTGGAATTTGGTCAGGACTTTGAGGCTACCACTCCCGCACCATCCCTGATATAGCTGTTTGGAAAATGCCAATGTTTAGAGTAACGTTTTTCACCTGGAAGGCAGCGAAAATGCAAGGTACTCTCCTTCTAGCGTAGAAGTGTTCCACGCTTTCTTCTGAATAAAAATAGGTCTTTACTTTCCATCAGATAAAAAAAAGAGAAAAAGTGTTGTTAAAGTCAAATGTTTATTTCTCATCACAAACTAATTTTTGAACTCTAAGAATAATCTCTCTCACATCCTGAATTTAATTTAACCTTCTTAGGAGGACTGGGCTTTCCTGTTCGGTAACCACAGGAGATGTTATTCTCCATTGGCCAGAGTTGAAACTAATAGCCATGGCATGTTTGCTTATCTCTTATCTCTGGGGTTAGATCGCTGCTGTCAGCTTCTCCCTTGTTATCTGGCTGCTGCTACTGCTCACTCAGTTGTGCAGGGATGTCAGTTCCATTAATAACCTGAGCACCGTGCAAACAGATAGTGGAAAACAGGTGAAGGGAGAGGAAATTGTATTTAACCCTGATCTCACAGCTGTCATTTTTCAGACTCCACCATGAATCCATAAGGCCAGAATGGGTGCGTGACATCAAAACATTTGTGACAAATCTCATGCTTCAAACAGAAAGAGGGAGACAGATGGATGGACACACCTGCAGATGCTCAGGGCCCGGGGTCAACCTGAAGCTTTTGTGGCAGAAATGCAGCATGAAAGTGTTGGTATGCTAAAAGACAGATTAATTCTTCCAAAGGGCAGGAAGTCCTCCACCACCCCTGGAAGCCTCGGACAGTTTCAGCTTTAACTTGCATTATCTTTGTTGTTTTACCAAGTAAAACTGCCTTCTGTAGAGGCACAGTTACAAAGACGTTGTAGTCCCCCAGCTCAACAGTAACAGATATTGCGGTACGGGAGACCCATTCTCCGCGTGGGCATCCTCAGGTGTCTACTTGCTCAGGTATCGTCCTAGTCACGGAGGCCCGAAGCAAAGTTGTGAAATATTTAAATGGCTTCAGCTACCGGTATTGCCGGAGTTTACTTTTAGAGGAGCTTTACCGCAGCGAGGTCGTCAGACTCAGGAATTTGCTAATTTGGTGGCCTTTCAGAAGGCAGGAGGCTATGCCTAAGAGTAAAGGCTTCCTCAGCTGCCCTCCTTCGTGAGGGAGCTGTGAGGTGTCTTGCGCTCAGTTTTCTGGGTAAGTGGTGAGTTCCATCAATGTGAAAATAAATATGTACATAAAATGTATTTTAAAATGAAAATCTGTAAAGATTTGGAACAGAGAGGGATTTGGTCTTGAGTAGAGAATAGAGCATTTCCTGCATACGGTTTTTCTATATTCTGCAGCCTATGTTTTTGTCCGTGTATGCATCTGCTTTCCTCCCATATATTATGGGACAACTGATGGTGACATGCTTACTGGTACACTGCTGGTCGGGGTCCTTGTTCAAGCCAAAGGAATTTCTCCCCAGAGAAGTTCTGAGCTGAGCAATGCTTGTGTTTAGGTCCTCAGTCCCATTTCAGTTTTAGAGTAGTGTAAGAACAAGTCTCTGCCATGTCTGGTCTCCGCTGTATCTTGACTGGGTCTGGTGCTCACTTGTGGCTAGAAATGAAAAGAGAATTTTCACATTCTATTCATTAAAAAAAAAAAAAAAAAGAAGTTGCTCTGCAACCTTTGCTGAAGCAAAGATAACCTTGAAAATGTTAAATGAATATAAACTGATGCAAGCAGAGGCTAAGGTCAGAAGTTGTCCCTCTCTGGAACAGGTTATTCAGAGTTTTGCATAAAACTGCCAAAAGAAATGCTGTGGTAACTCAGATCCTGTACAGCTGTGATGGGGAGAGAGCTTCCTTGCCCTTTCCCGGTCCCTGGGGCTGCCCCGCTCCCAGTGTTCGATGCCCGGGATCTCTTCGGCACACTGGGCTTTCTGGGTCCTTGGGGACTTTTATTTTGTCAGCGCAGTGGTTTTGTTAAACCTGCTGTTTTCCCAGAGCTAAAACAAAAACAGCAGAAAAGATTTTGCAGCAAGGTGGGTGTGTTTCTAGCAAGAGGTGGCATAGCAGCGTAAGCACGGGTTGACTGATGAGGAGCTCCAGCGGTGAGCAGCGAAATGAGCCCAGGAAGGGGTTTCTACAAAAAATGCAATGTAATAATTTCTGCGGCTCACTAACGCGCCAAAGCCAGGTCAAAGCTGTTTTTCTCTTTGTGTCATTGCAAATCCTTAGGATTCTCATGCAAAAGTTGTTCGGTAAGGGCATCTAATGTAATTTCAGAAAGACAGATAAACAGAAATTTGAGTTGGGGGGTGTGTGTTTGGGGTTTTCGGGGGGTTTGTTTTTTGTTTTAAGAGACAGTTGTATTGGAAAACATAGAGCATTGCCTGAAAATAAAGGCAGGAGGAGGTACAGTCTTCTACAGTGCTAAGGATGTGTCCAAGCTTAACGCAGGTGCATGAGTTATTAGAGCCCTGTCAAAGGCAGCTTAGCAGCATATACCATGGGGCACATATATACCAGCACGATCCCAATGGTGGTCTGTGCCTTCAGACCACAACACTTGCTTCTGGCTTCTCTTTTGCCAGGTACTCGGTTGCGCTGGTCTGCTGTATAAGTGCATTTATGTCTTGTATAATCAGAGAGGAAGATATTTGCTGTGTGCCACAAAGAAATGTATTTAATTTACAGAGCTGTGGTTCTGTTCGTGAAAGACAGCATTTATGTCTGTCATATATAATATTCTATGTATAAAATAATGGAATCGTGGTAGTTGTCACACAGAGGCTACAAATGGAAAATGGAATTAAAATAAAATGGACAAAGGAATTCTTTTTCTTAGCAAAATTAAAGCAAAGATGGCAGCAGAATGAGTTTGGAACCAAGCTGGTAGGAGAAAATATGAGTAGGTCTATTAATTATACTGCTGCATTGAACTAAGGAGTTAGGCTTGTGAAAATATCACAGTGAATTTGTATTTTTGTAGAAGTAAAACTCTTTCATGTTTTCTGTGATTTAGTTCCGTTCTATTGCTAAAAAAATAAATAAATTTTATGCAGGGTTAGTTAAAACCAAAAATTTAATTCCAGTGAAATTATCATCACAGTGCTTGAACTAATGATTGAGTCTTTGTCTTCCAGAGAGCCAGAAGCAAAAGGGATTTGGGACAGGAAAGAGTGACACTCTGATGTATTATTGTTGCGTTTTCTGGATTTTCCGCGCATGGCAATCCTACTAAACTTTTAGGTGCTTGCAACTTTATGATTAGTAATAATAATATTGTCTTGCTAGATGGTGGATATTAAGACCGAATATATAATACCAACCAACAGTTTGCTTAGAAAATTTTGTGTCCCTTTTCGCCTCTGTTTCCTAGGATGGTAATGTATGGTGTGGTATTTCTAAGTGTACTAGGTAAAGTTTTCTCGTCAGGATGTTTTCTTTGAGTGAGGTTTTGGTTTCAAAAGACGATTCAGAGGAAGAGGTCAACTGATGTATCACATAACCCATTCGCTGTTCCTTCTCCGCTTTGCCACGTTATGTGTTCCCGGCACTTGTCTTGTGCTAGTTCCAGCGCTTGCTGGGTCCCTCCGTGTAGTGAGTGGTTCAGCTCACTGATCTGGCAGAAAATTAGGCGGGGAAAAACTTGGATAGATTTCTGCTACGTTAGTGAGCGAAGCAGTGTCCCAGAAAGATGCGGCGAGGAGCTGAGGCAGCCTTTGGAGGCTGTGGGTGCGGGCGGCGTGAGCAGCAGTATGGACAGAGGCGGGAGGAGCAGGGGACAAGAGCGAGGACTAGGACGCTTTTTTCATTTGGCAGCACAAAGCTGTTAAATGGAATCCGCTACTTTTGAAACCACAGTGTGTATTTAACTGAAAACAATTTTATGTGTACTTGATGGGTGTGATTATTCACGTAAGTCACTTTTTTTTTTTTTTTTAAACCCCCTGTCCTCAAGCTATTACAAGAATGGAACAATAGCTGTATTTTCTATTTCATAATCAATTAATTTAGAACATTAAAAACAATTCTTGAAATATGGAGCGGAGGGTTATGGTGCAGTGTGAGGTGGTGGTATGCGAGTTGTTATTAAATGAAACACTAGCTCTGAAAATCTTGAAAAGTCTACACAGTTTGCATTGTTGTGATATGCAAATATAAGAGGAAAGTTAAAGCCAAAGTTTAAAAATAAATAGTTTGATGATTAGCTACATTCTGGAGTGTGGATTACAGCCAGTTCACTGCAGATCAAGTACTCTGAAAAATGATCATTTCAGGCCAAGTGATCGTGTTTGAGTTGCCACTTCGCTTTTGATTGCAGTTGATGATGTGCAAATCCCTGACATTTCATGTGGCCCCTGCATAGGAAATAATATACATCATTAAGGTGGGCCCAGTCCATCTCCCACTCAAGTCAGTGGGTCGCTTCCTACCGATATCTGTAGGACTGGGCTTTAGCCCCGTGTTGGAACTTTTCTGTGTTTTACCAAGATCCAACACTAATTTTCCTAGTTTTTCTATACATAAAACCTGGATAGATGCAGTGATATTTATGCAGCAGTTTTACCAGATGGCTCCTGAATCATCTGTTTTCAATGAAAAATGAAAAGACCAGACACGTACATAAAAGCTGAATTAATCTTTTTAATTAAATGGAACATTACTTTGCCGTGAATGATTTTAGCTTTCAGAATGTATTTCATGCTAATTTTTCAGTGAACTGTAATTGTATTAATTTTTTATATTTTTAGAAGCTTGAAAATGATCTCCACAAAGTTGTTGTGAGTCAAGTTGATATACAGGTCTGTGTCAGACTCATAAAACTTTGTCAAGTGCGAGATATGTGTTTTGTTTTGGTTTTTTTACAGTAAGTACAATATGTCAGTACTTGGTGTTGCTAGCAGGCCTACAAAATATCCAAAGCGTACTCTGACGGGCAAAAAAGGCTCTCAGAAGGCTCACGTGCCAAGTTTGGTTGTCAAGTGAGAATTTGACTAGACTGGAAACTGGCATGCTTTGTAGCATTGAAACGCATGTGTGTGTTCCCACGTTGGCAAGTTGAGTCAAGAGTGAAAGGTCGTTTATCATTTTGTCTCTGTAGTAAACTAACTTACAGTGCTCTCATCGTGACAGAAAGACACACCGATGATAAAATCCCGACTGTGTTGAAGTCAGTGGGGAAGCTTCCATGCGTGATCGGTGGCGGAGGGAGTAGTCCCAGTCCGGGTCCTCTGCCTCAGAGCCTGCTCTCTCTGGCTGCTGGGATAGAAAACAGTTATCACGATTTACTCTAAAGCCTGCTGCTTCTCTGCGTCACCCCCTGCAAGAGCCTCTTGCTTTCAGTGGCAGGAGAGGAAGCCTGCGGTGATGACTTTTCTTAATTTACCGAACAGCCTAAGGTAGGCTGAGTACTTAACGATAGCTGGGGGAAATACCCCATTGCCCCTTTTCTTCCTGTGCACGTGGTTATTTAATATGCAAATTAGAGAAAGGAATTAGATGAGCTTTTAAACCATAAAAAGTTGTGCATGGTGCGTTTACCGCGGATTCATGTGCAATTACCACATGGTTGGTTCCTGTACATTTGTCACATTTAATTTGCTTTCCCCGTATGTGTGTGCATGCCTCCTGGAAGGCTGGTCTCTTAAACATACTTTTAATCTTATCAAGGGGAAAATACTGACTTCATTATCAAAGAGCAATCCAGTCACAGAAGAGTTTTCCACTTTCTTGTGCTGCATGAATAAGGAGTCTTCAAACTGCTGTTAAATATTACTCAAGTGAACAGAAAAGATAGCCGAGGAAGCAAGAGAATTCCAAAATGGAAATTCAGAAACCTGCTTTCTAACTTGTCCGTTGTGTAAATAAGCTGGGCTGTGTGCTGGGCTCAGCTGGACAGGCTTGGACCCGATGCAAAGCCCCTGGGAGGAATCCCAGCTGGAGGGACTCCCAAGGACTTGAGAGGGCTTCTGATGTCCTCTCACGGGTTTTGCTTTGGCTATAGGAAACCGAGCCACGTGTCCTTCACTGGCGGCATCAGGGAACTTATAGATACCGTTAGAACCAATTTGAGACGCATTCCTTTTCTGGGAGAACCTGTATAGCGAGTCATGGATTGCATGTGGCAACCTTGTACCTGTTTGCTCTCCATCAGCTCTTGTTCTAGATGTTCTCAAAAAGGTTCCTAAAGGATGATGTTAATTTGTCATTTTAGCTGGTCTAGAAGCTTTGTAATGGGGTTTAAACATGTACTTACATTTTCTGATAGGAAAGTAACTTGGTGGTGTAGTAACAATGTGTGTACTTTTCTGAATTTTTGTTATCCTACGTGACTGGTGGAACATTTAAGGCGGCATCAGAATTACAGTGCTAGTAAAGTCTACCTTTGAGTTTAGTCATTACAGAGTAGTATATAGTTGTCTGTCTTATTTGCTCAGTCTTCTAAACCACACATATTGCGGTAAGAACTTTTTGGTAACAAATGCAATAAAATAACCTTTTCCCCTTTATATGTATATCTATCTCACAAAATACAGACAGCTTTAGCCATTGATAAAACATCAAAGTACTAGGAACAGCATTACCTTTGAGTTTACTTTCAAAAATCTCTTTGAGACAAACTCTGTTATTTCCTAGGGGTTTATATATCTCAGTAGTGTCTGACCATTTTTTCCTCGTGCTTGGAAATCTTAATCTCACGACATCAATTGTGAAAGTCACAAAGCAAGAGTACGTGTGACCTGACAAGTGAGCCCAGCTCTCCTGAGGTGGTCTGGTTGAGAGAACTCTTCCCATCCTCCTTTCTAATGCAGCAGGGCCACGACAAGAGTAAAGGGTTTAAGTGTCACTAAAATAAAAAAATTAATGTTAAATATTAATTATATGATTATTTATGATATTATATGATTATCTACGATATTTGGTGGCCTACGTCAGACCTGCTATTAAGGAGCCTGGAGGAATTACCCTCACCCTTAGAGATGTTCGGTTAAGGAGTGGGGTCTAATAGGGCCAAAACCTGGCAGGTCCAAGCTGCTGCTCTCAGCGGGCTGCTGTGGAAGAAGAGACTGAGGTGGATGTGGCAGATATTCCACAAAGACCCCAGAATGTCCATGCGGTGAAGTGGAGATGGACGTATTGTGGTCACAACCAGACAACTACCACCGTGGGTTTGAGGGCAGGGCTCATCTCTGCTTCTTTCGGCAAAGTGCTCCTAGATCTAGGCTGGCTTCATAGTCCTCTGCGTTTACAGCCAATGAGGTGTGAATTTGTTTGCTTTTATTTGGAAGACAGTCTAGAAATTAAGAGTGTTTTTAAAGGATATAATATAGCTCAAAACCAAAAATATTCTTTTATGTGCCAAAACAAGATCAACAATTTTTGATCAATGTTGTACTGGCTAAATCATTAGTGAAATGACTTTGTACTGACACAGTTAATCCTTACTTTTTCTTTAAAAGCCACTTGATTTTTTGCAGGTTGCACTATAAATTGTTCTTAAAGGGTTTACTCTTCATTATATAAGTTAGTTTTTAAATTAAATCTCTTTAATCAAAACGCTCAGGGGCTCAATTAAGTAGATCCAACACAGAGGCTATTGTAAGTGATTCAGATGGGTACTCTGGAACACGTGCAGAACATTTGAGATTCACTGAACTTGTTTAAGCAGCTGACATAGTAGAAACTAAAACTGATGAGTTTTGCTCTTTGCTTTCTCTAGACTAGTTTCAACTAGGATTAAAACACTGGAAATGGAAAAGAAAATTTTCCAGTTCCTTGCAAAGTTCAGTCAGCTGGACCTGACAACACCACCAGGAAAAAAAATAGATGCTCTTGATTATATACAAACTTGCAGATGAATTGTGCTCCCCCCCACCGCTTTTTATCCCCCTCCAGGCATTTAAAATATCTTGAAAGGCTGCTCTACCTTCTGGAAAACTGGGAAGACATTCTGCTGAGAGTTAATTTGGCTCATTTCATATTTCCTCTTCAGCATTTGTCTTCCATTGATTTTTTTTTTTTTTTTTTTTTTTATCACTAGGTATATTTGCATGACAATGGGATCTTTCTTGCTTAAGAGATCATCTGCTGCTGCTGCTAATTTCCTACCTGAAGTTGTAATCTTCTGTTTGTGACATCTTAATTATCTCAAACACAATTAAGTGTGATGTCACAAATGGAGGATTATGACTTTGGGTTGGAAATGAGATTGAGAAATTGAAGGAGTTTGAAGAAGCAAAGAGGCCTTTCTTCTTGAAAAGTAGAAGAGCAGACAAAATAATTTTGGTTAAACGGAGGCAGTCCTCCATCAGCTTCCTTCTTACAGTCGTGGAACAGATATTTCTAATTCTTACTCTTATAGGAGGCCCTGTTGTATTGAGACACTGTGGAGGGGGAGAAGGGGGCAAGGATTTCATTGTGGAGGAGGTGGAATCTTCCCTTGAACAGTCACCCACTGCAGCAAGAGGGAAATAGAAGTCGGTGGACCCCAGAGAGGTCCCGGCTCTGCTCGCAGAGAGCAGAATGCAGGGTTGGTATGGCTGCAGTCGGTTTAAAGGCCAATCCATTTATTGCACCTCATATCTTGCAATATTCATTTGAGTTTAGACATCCGAGCTTGAAGAACAAATTTCCAGAAGAGCGTTTTTTGAGGGGTGGAGGGAATTCCAAAGACTTAAGGAGAAATTAGGTTCAGCATTCTGAAAAAATACAAAGTGAAAGCTTTGTGCTACCCTAGTCCACTATGGCTTTAATTTATTCTATGGACTTGTCATATTTCACTTCTTGGTATGCCACCTTATCCATTTGTATCCTTCTGCTTTTCTTCTGGAAACCTGTTGTTTCCACAGAGATGCTGGGTGGCCTGCTCGTGTTTTTATGAGGACATTACTAAGGCTGTTTATATACTTATGCCATGATTTACAAAATGGGAATACTCATCTACAGCTACTATCACTTCACACAGGAGTGTTTACACAGATTGTGCATAAACACTGGGACCAAGTCATGACTGAAAGAGGGAAAACCCCAAAGTTAACAAAAAGTGAAGTGTCTTATTTTAACACCTTTACTGACAGTAGGGAGAGGGCAAAGACTGCAGAGGGGTGGAAGTGGAGAACAGAACAAAGACTAGCCTTGCGGTTTTAGGAAAGTACAGTGTCCTTCCGAAAAGTGTGCATCCATCCTCAGGTGTAAATGGAAGTGACCCTCAGTGGAAACACACCAGTCCGCACTTGCTGGGACCCAGATTCTTCCATATCTGTGTATCAAATCCATTGTAACAGTTGGATGTGTACCAGCTACTGTGCTATAGCGAAATGGGCCATTTCCTGGGGTCTTTTGGAAAACACTGTAAAAACAGATATTTAACTATCTGATTAACACAAAAACCAGTAGGAGAAATCTGCTGTTAAGGTTTTGCACTCAAACACATTGCTGTAAGTCTGCAAAAGCTCTGCAGGCAACAACAGACCCACTGTGATAATCTGACAACAGAACGTGGACCCTCCACGTTGTGATGCGAAGCTCATTTGCGGCACCGAGTTTACCTTGTAGGCAAGTTGGTTTGAAGTTAAATTAGGATGCCTTCAGAGAGGCATAATGACAAAAAGTGGAAATAAAATGGGTGGGGGGGGAAGCCACATGCTGAGAAATGGTTATATCTGCCAACGCTTTTTTTTCTTTTTTTTTTTTCTTTTTCAAAGGCAAAAGCAGTTATGGCAAAAGTGGGTTACCCTCAGTTTATAATGAATGACACATATATTAATGAAGACATCAAAACAGTAAGTGTCAGACTTGCAGCTTTCTTCTTTTACATATCGCAGCCATTCTTTGCTCTGTTTCGTTGCTGTCTAAAATCAAAGCTCCTCTTTTGTTTGGCACGCATCTGGAGTTCTGCTTGCCTGGTTATTTTTAGATGTTGAATTAAGTATGCTAGCTCTCATGTCTAAATTGTCAATGCTGGTGTGGCTAAGCGAGATGACCACGAGGCCTGCTGGGAGTAAAATGTTCCTGGGTGCCAAGAACCTTCCTGCTATTAAGGATTTTAAAGGTTAAACATACACTGTCATTGCATTTAGTTATAAAAATGAAACAAAACAAAAGCATTTCTCCTCAATGTAATGGTCTTCAAAAATACTAATGCATTTTTCCTCAGAATATCACAATTTATGATATCCTATATAGGTTCTCCTCATCTCTCCAGGCTATGAATTTTATTTATGATTGTTGCTTATAATCATGTATAACCAATGTATAGGCCTACTGTGCTGGCTGCTGGACAAGGATACTGTGGGGGGACTCCTTCCTGACCCAGTATCTGTTCAGCCTAACTAAGGCAGGAAGGCAGATGATGAAGAATAATAGATTTTACCATTTTCCAAAGGGTGGCATGCATGTGATGAATTGTATTACTGAAAGTCACAGGCAAAGTACAACCACAAATTCAATCCTGAACCGGTAAAATACAAGAGTGATAGTCATCTTTGCCAGGGAACACGAACAAACGCTAAACATAGGCATAATTTCTTGAGAAAACTTTGAAGAACCAACTCTGCCGGCCCAGTCCTTGTTCCTGGAACGAGTAGGACGCGATGGTGCTGTGAAGGCAGTGTAATGAAACAGAGGATGCAACCAACTTTATCACTCAGCATATGGAATTATTTGCCCAGATAAGTGGTAATGTCTGGAGAAAAACGTTTGCTAATCACAGTTGCAAAACCATAGTTCACATCTGAAGTGCAACTTCCTCACAAGTCTTAGGATTGCTTGAAACTGGCGGCAGGGATATCATCTGGAGTTATAAAATATTAACTTTTTCTTGCATGGTTAGTTGCTATTAGATTTGGAGGCTTATGGAAGCATGGAGCCCTATGTCTGTAAACATTTGATGTGAGAAACAGTAAGAAAGCAGCAGCAGAACCCTTGTGGGGCACAGAGCATGAAGTATTTGTAATAAAATGCAAAACAAACTGAAAAGGGAGGGCTTTGTTATGTTTTTGAAAGTGGTTTTGAAATGCACTTCTAAAAATAAAAGTAGACCTATTTCCTTCTGGAAAAGAAGCTGTCTTAATAGCCATAGGAACGTGCAGTCTGCAATTCTTCCCTGGGCACTTCAGATTTCCTCAGCTCCTCTCTGCGCAGGGAAGAGCTTTTCCCACGTTCCAGTCCCTTGCGTAGATCTGTTCAGCCACTGTTTTTTAACAAAGCTCACAAAATACTTGTTCTTCCTACCAAGTGTGAAAATTTTACTTGCTTTGATAATGGCTAAAAAATTAGGTGATTATCTTGTTAAAATAAAAGTTCTGATTGTTTTATGTCATCTTCTGTTGCCTTGGACATGCTTTAAAAATGTCTGTGCTTTGTCCGTACAGCTGAAGTTTACAGAAAGTGACTATTTTGGCAATGTGTTGCAAACTCGCAAATACGCAGCCCAATCTGATTTCTACTGGCTTAGAAAAGAAGTTCCAAAAACAGAGTGAGTAGACCAAAGGGAAACACGCACAATGTTCTAAGAATATTTTAATTTCTATTATTTAATTTATACAATTTATGTTTTAATAGAATTATATACACAGCTACGTATTATGATACAAAAAGCCTATGGGCAAACCCCCCGGTTGTTCAGAAACTCCTGTGGATATTTTTTTTGTAAGTGCTAGGTATCCCTGTTCTAATGCACAGTAGTCATATGCTTGCAGCTTAAACTTAGTTTAATGAAAAAAGGGGTAATTGAATCGCAGTTAAAAATGGATTATGTCTCTTGGTCACAGTTAGAATTTGGAATGGTACAGCAGGGATTTATGAAATAATTTTTTCTAAGAATGGAACCATTAGTAAGAGATAATGTTATTATTAGTAATAGCAATCAGCATTGTTAGTTACCTGCCGTTGATAGCAATGATATGGAATAAAACGTAATTTAATTTACATAGATTATTTTTATTTATTTGTAAACACGAGAGTGCAGATTGTGTCACGTACTGTCATAAAATACATGAGAGAATCAGTCTCTTTTCTTACTGGTGGGTAATCAAATCCTTAAAATGCAAATTAAAACCTAAACAGAACTTAATTAGCCTAATCATGCTACTTAAAAATGACTCCTTCTTCACAGAGACTTTGAAATCAGTGCTGCTGCTGAGCCCCTGTGGTGGTATTTCCTTAGGGCTCCAGAAATTCCTACTGAATTCGGGGGTGGATCTGTGCTGTCCGTGAGGCAGGTAGAGGGGACAAGCCTGGTTAGAGCGTTGTGATTTGGCCCCATATTTTCGAGGGGTTGTTTATAGCTTAATTTTAATTGTGAATTTTACCTTCTCGTCCCACCTTTCTCTGACATTGCGATGGTTAATCTCGGGGGATGATTTTACGGGCTTTCCTGCAGCCCCGGCTGCCAGGGCTAGATCACGACAGTATGTTCTCCTCAGGCCAACAGCTTCCATGCGAGCAGGGAAATAACACTTGCCTCTCCATAGCAATGGTGATTAGCAACCTCCTCCTCATCTCCAGCATCGGGGCAGCGCTAACGCAGAGCGCGTAGGTTCTTGGCACGACGCGAAATTGCCCCTGTAAGGAAATTAATCGGCCGGTAATCTCCGTCTGTACACTTCAAGGGCTGTGGCCTGAGAACTGTCGCATGGGCATGCTTAAAAAAATGAAGTTTTTACCCAGTTGCCCACTACAAGATCGAACACTTTCTCATGCTTGTCTTTGCCACCTTAATTCAAGGAGCAGTTAACAGCAGCCGGCTCATCACCTTTGTCTTGCGTTTCTTGTCATCCCGCGGGGCACGCTCTGGCCTGGGGGATCCCGGTTTGATTTTGGGTCTCTCACCTTTGCCAGCACAGCTATATGCTCTGCCTTCTGCGGGGCTGGGGGTAATCCCCACCGGATTACCGCTGGGAGATTATTCTGCCTTTGCACCTGCTTGGTGACGGAGAAGGGCTCTGAAATAGCGTCATACTGTCCACTTTTGCTGTGTCTGCTGAGGGATACCAAGGCACAGAGAGTCATTGCCACCTCTGGTAATTTTTTTATTTTATTTTATAAATTAATAATTTATTTACAATAAATTTAATTTATTGTAAATAACCAATAATGCCCACCCACCAGTCTGAGGCATGTCAAATCTGGCCCTAAAAAATATCAGCACTTGCCACATTTTAACTATTGGACTCTACTGCTTTCTGATGCTTTTACTTCTCTTTTTTCTTTCTTTTCTTTTTCTGTTTTTGTTTCTTTAAGCTTTTATATTTCATAGAATTCCACAGGTCTTTGGTCTACACTGAAGCTTGGCACTGCGTTAATAGAGAATTACCCTTGGGGTTTTGTTTCTGTTTGCTTCATTTCTTCTTTTCTCTAGTTCGGTAGCTTTTAGCATAGCATTTATATTTAGAGATAGACATTATAAGATGGTCCAAGTTGTGGACTGAAAAAGATAAATAAGAAAATGAGTGTTTAAGGAAATAGGTTACTAGCTAGTAAAATTACCTCCAAAAGGTAAAGCGCTATATTCATTTAGCAGACAGTGCAGATTTCTCAGCAATATTATTTCAAACTGGACGCACTTTCCTCAGCATAGTTAACTGAACAGAAAATCAAAATAATGGCTTACTCAAAGCACCAGGGAAACACCATCAGGGCACAGACAGAGGAGCTGGGAGATACAAAACAAAGGAGTTTGATAAAGCAAGGGGTAACATGGGTATCAAAGGGGAAATAAGTTATTCTGGAAATTCAACAGTTTTGAAGTCCAAAATGAGGAAAAAAATCCCCCAAAGCAGGAGTAGTTATCCTTTGTCCTTTCTTCTGCTCCCTCCCTCCCTAGCAGTTATCTGCCTTACGGGGAAAAAGGAGCACGGAGCGAGGCATTGCTCAGGGCATGGATGGGGGGATGTACCCGGCCCAACCGGTACCAAGATGAGGGGATGTACCCAACCGGTTCCAAGATGAGGGGATGTACCCAACCGGTACCAAGATGAGGGGATGTACCCAACCGGTACCAAGATGAGGGGATGTACCCAACCGGTTCCAAGATGAGGGGATGTACCCAGCCGGTTCCAAGATGAGGGGATGTACCCAGCCGGTACCCAGAAGATGTGACAAGGTGTTGGGGTGCCGGAGCCGCCTGCTCGGCTGGTCCTGGGGGCCAGGCTCCCAGGAGGTGCAACTTGCTGTCCTCAACGCCCGCTTTGGATGCCAGCTGCAATCCTACCAGCTGGCTGGGGAGATGGCTGTCGTCTTCACAGCTGGCTCTATCGACCGAGAAGAAGTGCTCAGGTATCGGGAGAGAGATGTATGCAAGGGATTTGTGGCAGGAGCTGAGGAACGTGATGCACGAAACGGCACGGGTTGGATCGAGGGGGCTGGATGGAGGAGGTGAGGCTGGAAAGGCTGAGCGTGGGATGAAGGGGACCAGGCGTGAAGACAATTATAATAACCCAGGTGAGAGATGACTAGAGCAGAGGGAGGTGAAAGGCAGCGCGTGGGGAAGTAATAGCCATGTGGAAGGGAATGATAAAGGAGAATCAGGGTTTTAGTGGCGTTTGCTTATTCATCCACGGAGCCGTATACATTCATGCATACAAATACGCATACACATGTGTATGTATATATAAACACACGCCCGCACCTTTTTAACAGTGATTGAATCTATCCTTCTTAACCCTGATATCATACTCGCAAGGAGCAAGGCACCAGAGGACTTCTTGGGTGTACCACTTCATTATTATTAATCTTTCTCCTTTGAAATCAGGACACCTCCTCTAAGATTTTTAGACCTGGCCAAATCTCTCTTCACTTTTCACTCAACTTTCAGTGCTGGAGATGCAGGCGTCTAGTATCCCTATAAGAGGACGCAGAGGAGGTGTACTACAAGAAGATTCCCGAGTGTCCTCCAGGACCTATTACAGTTTCTTGACCACACACTGTTTTTCATAAGCCCTGGCTCTTGGTTCACCGCAGGGGAGGGCAGCCCTGGGAGGTTGGATGCCATTAAGGACAGTGTAAAAGCTCCTTCTGCAAACAGGGAAAAACAGCTGTGAAAGACACTGGGCAGGCTGTGGTTTGCTGGAGAGATGCTGCTGGAGAGCTCAGAAATCCTGTGGGTGGACCTGCCCTGGAGAGGAGAGGCTGGAAAGGAGCCTCCTGGAGCCTTCTCCTGGTCTTCGAAACTCATTTTAAGCAGCAATGTGGCACTGGAGGCTGGGCCCAGCCTTACCATCCCAATTTCTTGCCCAGCCCCAGGGGACACAGATGGCAGCCTGACCTGGGAGGCTAATCCTCTGTTTTCTACACGGGAAAATGTATAAAACAGACTAACAATGAGAATAGGAAATACCCTTTGGAAAGTCACCTTGAAGATTGCCTCCCCTTAGAAGTTTTTCTTTATAGTCCTTTCTTGGGAAGAGATTTTCCAGATTCCAGCTTCATTAGCAGGTTTGTACAGCCTTTCACTTCTAACCAGCTTAAGTGCGTTTTACATTCACAAGTTCATTTTCTTATATGATTTTTTTTTTTTTTAATTCTTACTTGGGATGTTGAACATCAAATTCTGCACCACCTGAGTGATTTCTTCTAACTCAAAAAGTTGAGAGAACAAATTGCAAATTCAGTTTGTGCTTTACAGAGAATTAAATTAATTAATAAGTTTTCCCTGTATTGCAAATGTTCCAGTCACCCCTCTTCATGACTGGCAGTGCAGCACACTATACTCTTAACTCAGAAAGGAAGATATCATGGAGAAAACTGTAGCCTAAAGAAACACAGACCTAAGAGAGTGTCTGCCCCACTTGCTGTCTCAGTGCAGGTTTCAGATTTTATTTCTACAAGAGAAATCTCAAACATACAAGTGTCAGGTCTGCAGCATTGGGTTTTGGCTGCTGCAGGAGTTGGTAGGTAATGTTACAGGACATCATTCAAAGCTGTCCCTTTTCCACATGCTAATAGCAAATGGAAACAGCGTAAACAATTCTGGATTTTTTTTTTTTATTTAGTTTGTAATTAGTAAGAGCTTAGAGTTTGTTATGCCTGTCTTTTTTTTTTTTTCTGTCCTTTAGCTAACAGATCAAATGCGCTGAAATTGTAACCAGACCTAGAGCAAATGCCCAGGCAACCTGACTTCAAACAGGAATGAGAGACCTATTTCAAATTTTGCTTCGCCTTAAAATTTATCAGCGACAGCTATTTATTACAGACCTTCATATAGTAATTTGATGTGTTATTAGTTAAGGTCTGTCACTGAAGGTTCAGTCATTTCCAGGAGCTTACTGAAAGAGGATGACATATGAGAGGTGAAGTTCTGCTAGTCTGAATAGAAGCAGTCTCGGTTATTTCTGCTCTTTTGTGGAAAATGCTTCCTAAATCTTTCTGCGAGCGGCTCAGAATGGTACAACAAAATGCTGGAGTGTAAATATGCTCCTTGCCGAGTGTCTGAACATCAAGTATGAAATTCAGCAGTATACTCTGCTCGTCACTAGAGAACTCTTGTTCTTCCTCGCTCCTCGGTACAGCTGCTAAGTCTCCTCTTCCTAGCTGCTTAAAAACGTAACAAACGTCATATGGGGTCATTCTTGAGCGCTCATTATGAAAGAGCGACTTGGAAATAACTTAGTTCAGTTTTACAGTGAGAAAATCGAGGCTGCTATCGGTCTTTGGCTCATCCTAAGCTCAGGAAACGGGATGGGCTCTGTTACTGCGGTGGGAGATCGTGAAGAAAGAAGCCTTCTCAGGATGGGGATGTTGTGATGAGTCTTAGCAGCTGGTCTATGAGCTACGAGTCTACGAGCTCATAGGTTTGAAAGCACGGCCTTTGGCTGCAGCAGCAGGGAGGATGGGGAGAAGCGCAAAGCACATTAGTCTGTTTTGAAGTAGCTGTTATCTGTCTCAGGCCCTTGATCCTGTGACTAGAAATGAGAGGCCCTGTAAAACACTCTCTCTAAGAAGGATTTGCGAGAAGGGAGGATTTGTTGTCCTGGAAGCCTTTTTCGTGCTTAAAAGTTGCTGTTTGAGAGAACAGAAAGGCTGCTGTAAGTAGAACAAGCCAACAGGGTGAGGTGGGAGTCACAACGCTATGTGTCTTTGTTCAAACTTACAGTAACGTCGAAATTAAAGTCTTGAGTGTTTCGGATGGGTCCCTTTCAGGTGGGTCGTCTCCTTGTCAAAAAAGGGACAGAGTCCTCCAGAGCTACTGCTAAGCCTGGAGAGCAAGTTCCGCAGCACAAGTGGCTGGCTTGCATCCTTCAAAACAGTTTGACTGATTGCTGCTGTGAACAAACATGACATTGAAATGTAGTTAATTAAGCCCCCTAATTTTTTCTTTATCCCCTCACCGTAAGCACTTTCTCCTATTTTCCATTATCTCACTACATTACCTTTAAAATTTAATTTCTTTATTATAGAGGAAACAGAAAACACACCAGAAAACCTCCCCCTGCTCCTCCCCTTCAGAATCTCCTAGTAAACAAACCAGGCAGAGTTATCTATGGCAATTAGAGCCTATAATGCGACGGATGGTGAAGATATTTACATGACATCACCCTGTGCTTTCATTGGTTAGTTTTTCTAGTTGCTGCATTGTAAAATAAGCTGCTCAGCTTTGAAGATGAGAGAAGCAGATAAATTTATTGATAAAAGACAGAATGCTGCCATTCTAAAGCTCTCCCCTTTGTTGCTTGGTTTATGTGAGGACATCAGTTGCCAGAAAAACAGTCAGGATCTGCAGATAACTCATTCATTTGATGGTGCTATTTTAAAGCACAGATAGTGTATGTGAACGTCACTGACACGCATCACACATTTTCCATGTTCTGATAGATCTTCCTTTGTCTTACTCTTTGTTTTGCAGCTCCCGTCTCTCCTCTTTGAAAGAAATTTTCCAAAGCAATTGCATTGCGTTCATTTGGCTTTACAAAATTTCTGAGTAATGCATTGCTAAAGACATCAGGATGTTCCTGTTTGGACATTTACTGGAGTTGCTTCTAATTTATTATGAATTAAATACTAATTTTCATCATCTTTATTACTTTTCTCTTATCTCTGTTCTTCCTTATAAAATCATAAAGTGAAAACTTGGACTCACTGAACTCAGAGTTTCATCAGAGGGGATTTGGATCTTGCTGAAGTCAGTTGAGATTTTCCACGCACATGGGTGAAACCACTGTCAATATAGATGAGCTTAGGCTAAGGAGATTCATAAATCCTATTTGCTATTCAAATCTAGGTTTCCCTCCAGTATGTATGAGAAATCTAACTACGAGAAGAAATACTAATATTCCTTTTTAAATTTGTTTTGCCTTGCAAGAGGTCCGTTTGTTTATGAGCACACTGATGGCCACGTTCATTGTGTAGGCTACAGAATGTGAAGCTGTTTATTTTGAATATAGGTTCCCAGAAAGCACCTGCCCGTGTTGCTGGCATCATCCTAATTGTTCAAGTAGTCGTTCAGCAAAGCATCTGAAGCCACTTCACTCATTTCAAAATGCTCTCCTCTCATTTCAAGAGGGAGTTTCTCCACACGCGGTTGAAAGACGCCTAAGAGAGTTTTCACAGCTGCTATCAGTGCTGCAGCCTCTGCTGGGTGAACTTCACTGTGTCAGCACGGCAGACCTCACGAGCAAAACGGTCACTTAGAAATAAAACAGATGAGGTAACAGGAACCTTAACAATCGCTCCTGTCGAACGATCGTTGACTAAATGCACTTTGAAGCCGTTAAACAACAGATTTCAGTGTTCTGGAAAGCGTAGGCAGCATGTGTTGAAATGGAGAAATATTTAATGTATCCTAGGTCTTTAACATTTGTGCTTCCTTCCACTGCGTTCACTTTTTGTCTTTGCTCATTCTATTCATAAAGATGTGTAAGTGTACTGACAGCCGCTCTCTTTTGCTCTTACTACAGGTGGTTTACAAGCCCAACTACTGTAAATGCTTTTTATAGTGCATCTACCAACCAGATCAGTGAGTATCTGACTTCTGAGCCTCCTTATAAAGTACCTGTTTGGGAAATGTATGTATTGAGCTTCAGATAGTATCTGTACAGTTTGTGCGTTTGTGGCTGAAAATCAAAAGCTCAAACCTGGTAATCCAGCTGTGAGATGTCTTAAGTGAGAGGATCGTTCTGGAAAACCAAGGGCTCCCACAAATTTGGATTACTGGTGCTTAATGAGTTACCCTGTGTCAGCTGAGTTGCAGTGACTGCTTGCGTGTGTACTCTGCCTTTGCAAATGTTAGCTAAACCACTTTTATTAAAGCTTTATGTTTCTGTCTTCTGTTTTGTGTAGCAAAACCCTGTGTACACAAACCTCCATAAATATACAGTAACTCTTTAAGTGGTAGCAACTCAGTCCTCTAGCATTTATAAATATTTAGCAATGAATGTGACTAGACTGTGATACAGACCAGAAAACCTAAGAAGTGGTGTCCAGTGGATTTGTTCAATACCTTCAAGGACAAGGAGTGGTACCTGTAGTTAACTTAAAATTCTTACCTGTATAGTTTGATGAAATTATCTTGTATGTACAGTACAACCTGTCTTATGCTAATTTGAGTTACTGGTTGTTTTTAGAGAGCATAAATCCTGGTTTGGAAGCATATGAGGTAAAAGAGCTGAGTTTTTCCAAAGATGTGTATAGAACTGGATGTCCATTTCCATTTGCTTTAATGGGACTTTGCACAGAAAATTTCTAACCGGCTTTAAAAATCCATACCAGCATTTCTGCGTACAACAGTGTGATCTTTACCCTGACACTTCTCTTCGCTCTTATTAGCTTCACAAGTTAAATCAGCCTTCATGTTCTGTGCCATCAGGGTCTGGAAGGTGGCTGCCGTAACCTCTGTGGTCTCAGTCCTCCAGGACAGGCATGTCAAAAATCCCTGAGTGACTCCCCCTTTTTCTCCTGAATGTCTTTTGGTCACAGAGAGAAGCAGGTTTGGAAAGGCACAAAATGAGTGTATCACACCAAAGAGGTTACAGCAGAGGACTGGCAGTCTGGGTCTGCTGGTATCTGTTCTACCGATTTCTGTAAACAGTTTTTGCCTTCAAACCACTCACTTAAATTCTTTTCTGTTTAAGCGAGCTCATTTGTAAAGTCGTGTGTGATAATTAGGCAGTTCTTTTGATTAAAGTTAGTTCTAGGCCTAGCCCGCTCTCCCTTAATTAGAGGGCTGCCATCATTAAGCATTTTCCACGTTTCTGTTGACCCTCTGAGGGAGCAGTGAAGGCAGGCTGCCCCGAGCCCGTCCCGGCGCTGAGGTACCTGTGAAGCTGAACTCAGCACCGGCCACCACTGCTGCTTAACGAAATAAGAACCATTGCTGTTATGTCGTCTTTAATATTGGGTCCTTTCAAGTTTCAGGGGCATTCAGCTCTCGGCCTCTCTGCCGTGGCACATTAGAGAAAGCTCTAACGAGAGGCTGGGGTGACTGAAGCTAAATTTCACACTGGCTGTGTCTGACGGTGTCACGAAGCAGAGAGCTGTCAGACGTAAATAATCAGTCGCGGGTGTAGAGGCAATTGTATTTTCTATCAGAACGGCTGACCTTCTTGTGCTGCTGGCATCTGACCTTGAAGTTCGGGTAGTGCTGCTCACTGTCCTTTTGGGGCTGTTTCTAAGAGGAACAGGATTTAGGTGGCTCTTTCTGAACCTCTCCTACCTGAGAGAGAGGTAGAAATGTAATCATGCCCTAAAAACGATGCGCAATAGGAGGGAAGATTCAAAGAAAGGCACAGTACAAACAGTCTTCCACTGCTGGCTGGTGTGATTTGCAGGGGAAGAGGCCCCACGAGATGTGGGAGGAACATGTTCAGGTCCAAAGTTGCTGATATAAATATTTGACACATCACTACTGAGTTCCCATTTATGCTGCCAGGAAAGCTGCCCTGCGGGAGGCTGGAGTCTGCGAGCCTATGTGTACTCATGTTGTGTGATGTGTCTGCTGGGCAAATCTATGCCCCACTGTTATTACCTTACTGCTTTGCAGCTATGTTTTCAGTAGTAATCCATACAAAGTTCTGTAGGGGCTGGTGGTATGCTACAAAAACTGTGGCCTTTTTAAAGGCCTAGTTAAACAACAGAAAAAAAGTTCTACAAAAGAGAGTTATCTGAGAATAAGAAATAAGCATGAACTCTAGCAAGTTAAATGTAAAGTTGTGATATAGCAAGCCCACAAAGTTTTTGAGGACCAACTTTCTAAGAGCATAAGAACTAATAATAAAACCTTTTTTCGAATACACTGAAAGAGGAGAGTCTCTAAGGCATAAAAATAAGATGATTCTTTGCATTGGAAGAGTTTGGGAAGTTCTTATCCTGGAGCTTTTTCTTATGGGAGGTAAGTCCCAGGAAGTCTTTCAAATTTAGTGTCAACAGAAGGTACTTTAGAAGAAATTCATAAAACGAACTGTGACAAATATAAGGACCAGATAATATTCTCCCAGGTATTTCAAAGGAGCTTAGACAAGAAATTGCCAAACAACCAGCTTTGATGTATAGCTTATCACTTATAGTGGCCTTAGCACAGGAAGAATAGGTGTGGCAAGTGTCAGATCCTTTTTTTTTTTTCAAAAGAGAATCCAGAGGGATCTGTATAAAAAGTCATTCTAGCCCCTATGTGAAGGAAACTGTTCGTGACCACAACATGAACGAATAAGAGAGAAAGAATAAGCATATGATATAATGGGGAAGAGTCAACGTGACTTGGCTTTTGCTTTTTCTTTTAGAAAAGCATCATGCTTTCTTAGTCCGCTAGATTTTTTTGAAATTCAGAAGCAAGTAAGTATGCTTGATATACTATGTTCATTTCCACAGAACACTTTTGATGAGTTTCTTTCCCAATGCTATTAACTGGAAGTTGTCATGGGACAAGACAGAAGGTTCTTTCATAAATTAATGACTGATTAGAGATAAGAGAAGGAGGTAGGAACAAATGACTTGTTTTCAAAATAGTGGGAGGGGTGTGTTACGAGGATCTGTGCTGGTCGCTGTATTAGCAGATGATCTGAAAAAGAGGGTGTTCTGTTCTGAACCAAAGAACAGACAGATAGAAACTCAGTCCAGGAGGACAGGTCCCTCTGCTACTGATTGCTGGAAGGTAGAAAGATGTACTAATAGAAGAATTACCTCACAGATAGGTGCCTGATGCTCTTTCCCTACACATCTACTACTGATTACTGCTGGAAATCAGAGAATGAACCAGATAGGCTCTTCATCTGCTTGAGTGCCCCTGCTCTTCAGTGAGCAAACTGGATTTTAGTGTGTTCAAGGCCCATCTATTTTTGCTTTTGGTAAATGAGTTTACTAAGAAGGAGAATTTAAGAAATGAGAATTTTAAAATGCATAATAGCAATCGCTTCTGGAAAGCAGCCTCTACGTTAACAGGAAAATACTTAGTTCCAAAGTTGATTCTAAAAATTAAGACCGTTCAGTTTGGAAATGGAAATGTACTGTGTGACGTTATCAACATAACCACAGCAACCCCAAACTTGATTAGTCACTGAAGGCTTCGTGAAAGACTTTAGAGAAAAAGCAAAATCAGTGCCTTGAACCGTGGTTTCTGAAAAGCAGCTATGATCAGATACCTGCAGAAGTGGAGGAGAACTTGAAGGTCCTGATCACTTCTGAACTTTAGGAAGATGCTTTTGCTTTCTGTGCTCAGAGCATAGGGAGGTCTCTGGCACACTCCTGATGGAAGGATTACAAATTCTTCTGTCTCCGTAGCTTGTATCACTGACATAGGCATTAAACAAGAAATCACTGCGATCTCCGTACAAGTCCATGCAATCTTCATACACGGGCAAGCTGTTAGTGTTTTTAACTTGACTGCTTGACTACTCAATTACTTGAAAGAAAAGGTCTTTCTTCACTAAAAGTGAAAATTAATAGAGAGTAGAAACTAGATGATTTAGAAAATTATTAGATTTGGGAGAATACAGCAAAACTTGCATATGCAGTAGATTGTAACAAATTTTGCTGCACTTCAGTACAAACATCCTTATGTTTGCTATTGTTTCATTTCATTTTCATTACTAAACTATTGATAACTTGAATGGCCAACAATTCTGCTAATATCTCCAAAGGAGAAATAAGTAGATGTATCAAGGTAAGATGTGCTGCAAAGAGCAGAGTTAAAAAATGTGGTACATATAATTTATCTTATTATTATACAAGTTTACTCCTGATGTTCTCTTTACATGAGAGTAAAGTATTATAGAAGTTTACTCCTGATGTTCTCTTTGCATGAGTTCTCTTTATTTATTTCCTCTTTTTCTGTAACTCAAAGTGCCTTAGATTAGCAACCATGCATGTTTATAATGGTTGTTAATAATTTTTCCGTCCTAGTGTGGATCATTTTTCAATTTTCTTTGCGTTTGCTCGTCAATTTCCCCTCAATTATAGGTACTTAACGAGGACAACAGGTACATGTCATTGCCTTTAGATTCTGAAACGGTGTCTAAGTACACTTCATATAATCTAAGCAGCATGAATACTATCTTTTTAATTATCATCATTGGAACACAAAAACACTTTCCGAAAGGCTCTGTTTATTTTAATGAGCCCTAGAGCAGTCAACAAATATGTGCTGAAAATAGATACAAGTGGTGATCAAAGTATGCTAGCATACTTCTATTGAAGAAAAGATTTTATGTGTCTTTAGAGCACTAAAATATCGGCCCTTGAATATGTTAAGGATAGAGGGGAACTGCTCATTAGACATTTGGTGTATTTAATTTGCTTTCCAAGTGTAAATATGTATGCCTCTAGAATATATCAAAAAAGGTAACGTTTGTGGGTTGTGAACAGTAATGGAAGGGAGATTTACAGTGAACTGAGGCAAATATAAGCAACACACTCATGAGGCGTAAGCTTGAATAGATGTATTGGATAATTAACTACTGTTGATATTATCTCTGTAAGTTTATACCCATGCTCCTTCTAAGTCATTCATGCTTGTACTGCAGTTCTCTAGTGAAAGTCAAGAGGCCTCTTTAGAGAGCGGCTTCATTACATGTTGCAGGAAGAAGATATAATCTAAACCAGAATTTTAAAATCGCGTTCGAATTAGCGTCCGTAGAGAAAACCACAGATGAGAACTCCTATTACCCAACGAGTATCATCTTTATAGAAAGCGGCATGTGGGTATTGATTCTGGCGGCTTGCTGATGCTGTGAGTTGCAAGGGAGATCTCTTCTCCTGCCAGGAGCCGGGGAAGTGCCGGCAAACAGCACACGGTGCTGTGGCCGGGGGAGGGCGAGCGGGCTGCGCGTAGGGGCACTTTCTCTTCCCTTAAGAACGAGACTAATTAGAAGGTTATTGATGAAGTAGTTTCAAGTGCGCCATTAGTTTCCAGGAGGTTAACGCTCATAACAGATTTGGACTGAAGACTTTCTGAGCCCTGTTATTAAGTAAGCTTTAAGTGTTCTTAAGTGAGCCCTCATTTTCAATTTTTCCTATTTACTAATGACTAGTATTCTCTTTTATTTAACTACGGTCACAGGTGAGATGATGCATGATCCTTACATCCACTCTTTATTTCTTCTTCCTAAAATTTTTATCTATAAGTGTATAAAATACGATAACTTTTTCTTTCTTCTTTTTTCTGGGGATTTTAGTGAGTTTTTTCCTTTAGACAATAAAGATCAAAGTTCCTTGTAAAAACAGGTGTTTTCACAGGTTTCCTAGTCCCTTAGGACACAGTATTCCTTGGATCCTCACAAACCATCTCACGGTTCTCCTCATGTTGCCCCACTGAGGTTGGGAAATGCTGGCTTCTCTCTTTTCATGAGCAGCGAAGAGCCCCTTGTCAGGTGAAGCAGAGACTGAGCCAAGCATTGAACCAGAGGCTGCTGAGTCCTCTGCATTAAGACCATCACTTCTCTTTATCTGTTAATGTATTTATTCACTACTCCTCGGAAAGTTAAGCTTTGTATGCATGCATAGCAGGAAACAGCTACTGTGCCTTACACAGTTTATTTTTTCTATCCTTACACAATTTATGTTTTCTATCCTCTTTGTCCACAGGATAAAACTTGAAATTAAGTGTAGGATTCAGGTCCATGTTATGACAGAGGGTTTGATCCTAATCACCTACAAATAGGTGCTGAAAGCTGGCTGGGATGCTCTACAGCACCCAATACGTTTCCTCATGTCTGGCGTATCTGAGAGAGAACTTGCAGGAGACCCTTGCCCATCAAGACTGGCAGCTAGAGCCCAAGCAGGACATGCAAAGTCTTCTCAAAAGGCATTGGGAAGAGATTCAGTTGTCCAAACAGAAGTCTGTGGAACCATTTTAAACAAATGTATCCTGCCCCTAGTTTTAGATAACTAACCAACATCCTAGCGGTCTTCATGTTTAATTCCTTATGTGAATTCAATATCCTTTGTTTACTGACCAGCAGTTAGTCTCCTGCTTATACCTTATCCCTTTAAAACTCTCCATCCGAATTCATTCAATGACACTTGAAAAACAAGTTACAGCTTTTAAACGCACCTGAGAATTGCCAGTACAACAATTGGCAGATTACCCTGTATGTCACACAATGTAGCACAGCTGTCTCCCATATCCATTATTTACATACTGGATTCACTAGCCTGTCAGAAGTTGCTTTAAACAAATCAACTAATTATTGGAAATTGTAAATGCGCTAACTTGGAATAAGGCTTTACTAGGTCTTGTCTTGCTCAGTTAAAAATATCATGCAATATAACTGAATAATGTAACTGAACTATAGATTTGAATTCATATTTAGATTTGAACTCTAAATTTTCTATGATTTGGTGAGCCATCTCATGTCTTTTTAGTTTGCTTCATCCATTATTAGTCTGCATCATTTCAGTGAACTATCAGATGAAATGAGATTGCTTGTGTCTCCTTGGTGAAGTAACAATATTACTCTGGGTCTCGGGGCATTCATCTGCAAAATGTTTATAATAATACCATGAAGGTATTAGCTGGTAAATGGGTTCATTAATGGCAGTAAATCCCCTGCAAAATTGGAAAGAAAAAAAAATTGTTTCAAATTTGAAATATACTCTAACAAGCTTTAGAACACCTTGCTGCGGAGAGAGGTTGAAATTGATATAATGGATAAAATGAAGCTAGAAATTTTGAACTAAGTTAGAAGTAGTCCTGTGCAGGTAAAGACTGCTGTCAGAGCTTCAAGATCAGCGTAAATTCAGAGTGGTATATTTGAAGTAAGCCAGACGTACTCCACTGCTTGAAATGCCCCTGCGTTCCGGAGCAGTAAGGGGAGTAAGAGGAAAGTTCAGCAAAGAGTCACTGCCCAAGGGTCCAGACACAGGGGCTAGGAAAGCCAAAGCCTACCTGGAGGTGGATCTGGCGAGGGATGTGAAAGGCAACAAGAAGCCTTTCTGCAAGCGTAGCGGCAGCAGCAGAAAGTCTGGGGAAAATGTGGTCCCACTGCGGAATGGTGGCAGGGACCTGGTGACAAATGACATGGAAAAGCCGAGGTACTCAGTGCCTTCGTTGCCTCGGTCCTTACTGGTAAGACTGGCTTTCAGGAATCCCAGGCCTCTGAGACCAGAGGGGGAGTCTGGAGCAAGGCTTACCCTCCGTGGAGGAGGAGCAGGTTAGGGAATATTTAAACAGAGTGGGCAGACACAAGCCTGTGGGCTCTGACGGGGTGCACCTACGAGTGCTGAAGGAGCTGGCTGATGTCCTTGTGAGGCCACTCTTGATTATCTTTTGAAAGGTTGTGGTGACTGGGGGAGGTTCCTGAGAACTAGAAGAAAACAAATGTCACTCCTGTCTTCAAGAAGGAAGATCCAGGGAACTACAAGCTGGTCAGCCTCGCATCGGTCCCTGCGTACATGATGGAGTAAATCCTGGAAATAGTTTCCTTGACCAGCTTTCTACGATGAGATGACTAGCTCAGTGGATGAGGGCAGAGCCGTGAATACGATTCGTCTTGACTTTAGCAAGATTTTCAGCACTGTCTGCCCTAACATTCACAAATACAAGCTGCTGAGAATGGGCTAGACAAGTGGACAGCCAGGTGGACTGAAAACTGGTTGAACTGCTGGGCTTAAAGGGCTCTGGTCGGAACTGCTGGGCTCTAAAGTCTTGTGATCAGTGGCACAAAGTCCGTCTGGAGGACGATCTAGCCTGGCTGTCCCACCTTGCCATCTCTAAGATGCATGGACATAGGGCATCAGTGCTGTCCTGTGACAGCTTGAACTCAGCTGTCCACAGACCTCCAGTGCTCTTACGGCATGTGAGCCGTGAGTGTCTATCTCAGAAGGATGCTGCGGTCCTATGACGTTGCTCCAGAAGTCGGTAGGTTGTAGGAAGGTAGGCAAGGCAGATTCTGCAAGTCCAGGTCCTACATATGGCAGATAGGTTTGTGTGGGGTCTGCAATAAGGCAACGCAGTTTTCTTTCTGCGTGCTGTTGGTGAGTAATGGCCTTGAGCGTAGGCTCTGAGCCTGCACTAGCAATAAAGTGTACAGAGAGAGAGGCTTTCTGCCCATAACCCTCTTCTGGGGCTGTGTGGAGGAAGGAAGCATGAAAAGCTGCACTACAGGCTAAATTTATGGGGAAGTGTTAGCTTAAAGTATCTTCCCAGTGCCTGTATCCGTTCCTTAAGATGTGAAATTCTCTGAAGTCTGGCTGACTTACTCCTCCAGATCAGTCCTTTGCTTGCTTGAACTCCAGTGGCATATAAATAATCCCATTAACATTTATTGCTTCTACAGCCTACTATGAGCTCTCTGAGTTTTGTCGTTAATTCTTTTAGGTACAATATGCCAAGCAAGCAAGAAACAGCCTTCACAAGGGAATTGCCTAAACTGAGGCATTCTGAACAGCACAAAATAAGAAACTGTCGGGTGATCCATCTCCTGTTATAATTTAAAGGAGATTCTAGGTCTAGGACATTGTTATCCTTGTTCCCTCCAAGGATGATCTGGTTGATGCTTGCCTGAGGGATGCATTGCATACAGAGGAATTCCCTGTGTTGCCAAGTCTGAATCTGTTCATTGTAGTGTTGCAATAGTAGACAAGCACCCTCCCTCATTTAGTGCTACTAATCTCTGGAGAACAGGACACCTTTGCTTTCTTAGCTGCCCAAGAATCACTTTCAAAACTAGATAATTTTGTTCTTAAAAAAGAAAAAAAAATCCTATTGTAGGTAATTAATACATTCCAGTTCCCTGAGTTTTTCTTAAATGTGTATTACATTCTAGTGGCCTCTGACCCTGCTTTGGCCTGAAAATACTTCCTAAGCTTCCTTTAGTGCAATCAAACTACAAAGGTGTTTCACACAGCTGCCCAGAAGCAGAAATCACTCCTTCAACAAACTTTATGCTCAGGCATATCTTACCTAAAATGGATCCTGCCTTGGAGTAAAATAATTATCAACCTGTTGTATGGATTCAGGATTGGAGCTTCTTCCCATTCATTCACATGCCTTGTTCAGTGAAAACTTTATCTCATGGCTTAACTCACATCTAGACTGTTTCAGCAACATGCTGTGAAGACACCTTTAGATTATATTTCTTGGATGGATGAGCCTGAGCGAAGGTTTGCACCTAGTTTACTGTAAATAATGTATATTACCTCTACCTGGCACACAGACAAGTGCAAATTCACTACACAAGTCTATAAATGGACAAAATAATTGCAGCTCCTTACGAGATCTTGATAGGCTCTTGGTGTGGTGACAGCACACAGGACGGTGTGATCCCTAAACATGATTTGTGGGGTGACTGTGCTATCTTGGTTCATACCATCTTCAGTATGGGCTCATTTGTTCTTTTTGGCCACAGCTCCTCTCATCTGCTGTTGTGGGGAGAGGATCATTCAGGGTGAGTGGACCTTAATGATTCCTTCATTAAATGGTCTCTTTGGCATGTCCAAAACCCTTTCCTGAGGTTCAGTATTTGGAAGGAACCAGGCAATGTAGTTCGGACTAGATTTCCAGCTCTTAACTTAGTGTACTAGCAAGCAATTTTCATCAGGTTGCGTGAGCGTACCATTGCTGTGAGGTGTTTAAAAACTTACAGAGTAAATACTCTTCTGTGCGCGCTGGGAGGCAAAGAGAGTTAGATCAGGAAAACTTTGTCCTTGACATTGGTACAGTTGTGTTTTGTAGTACTGGAAAAGCAAATGATAACATGCTTGAAACAACAAAACAGCATCTGGAGAAGTAAGAGAAAAAGCACTTAGAAAATAAGTTTGAAAAACATGCTTTTTGTAAGCTGATTGCAAATAGATAGTCAAGGCAGCCAAGGAGGAGCAGCGGAAAAAAGCAGATGGGCAGGCCATGAGGACATGCCACTTAACATCATTTGACATGAATTACACTCAGCATATTGTCTGTAAAGACTTTGTAAGGAAAGGACAAAAATCTTGCCTGACAATTTATCTCAGATATAAAGAAATCCACGTCCTATACATTAACACAAAACTGAATAAGGTTAGAATCAAGTGAATGTGGTTTTTGTTTTGATGTGAGTGGCCAGGTGATTTCTTGAAGAGAAATAAGCTGAAGCAGAGGTTCCTGGGAAAGCAAGAGAATCACCTGAGGAAACTGGTTCTTCCTTGACAAGGTGATGTCCATGTGGGGTAATCTTCAAAGTAGGTGCAAGCCCGTGCTTCATAGATGGGAATTCCTGACATGAGACAGCAAATTCCACATTTGGGCCTGGAAGGATGACACTTTTCACCAGCATATAAAAACTTTGACCATAGACATCTGTTTTATTTAGCAGTTCTTTGCGTTGTTAAACTGTTACCATGTTCAGCCCCACTGTCTTCAGAATTGTGGCACTGAAAGGTCATCCAGGAACTAGAAATAGGCCTGTGACTTTGAATTTGAGGAACAATTTTGGTTCCTACGTGCAACATCAGTAGATCATCACTCACTAGAGTGTCTCCACTGACAGGGTTTGGGTGACTAGTTAGTCTACCAGAAGGAGCCAGGTAATTCCTGTAGCTAGACTGACTCTACAGCCTTAGTAGTCTACAGCTCTCCTTTACCAAAGTGCCTAAGAATGTTTGTTTACCTTTGATTTTTGAGACACTATATAGAATTAGGCTTACATTTTAGCACTTTCATGTGCCTCTTGCTGCACTGAAGCCTCACTAAGCTAACACCTTCTGAGTCCTTGTTGCCTCTTACCTAAATATTGTCTGTTGATCTGTCAACACATCTGAGGGGAATCCAGTAGTTTTCTTCACAGGAAACACTAGGCATTTTTTCACAGGAACACATGCACTTACACACACAGACACGCGTGTAGCCATGGAATAAAATAAAGTTCTTGCAGTGGAGCATCTTGTTGCCACTGTGGTCCTGAAGGAGGGAGGATCTCTGCTTCTCCAAAGATCCTCTACTGCATTCTGAAACTACCCCCTGAGGGTAGTACCACCTGCTCCTTCAGCAAAAATCTTCTGAAACTAAACAAAAAAGGTCATAAAATCCAAACCCTTGGGCCTTGTGATTGTTATTCAGCTGCATTGAGCTAGGGACCTCACTACTACTGTTTCTGCTTTTGCAGGATTCCCAGCAGGAGAACTGCAAAAGCCTTTCTTTTGGGGAACAGAGTATCCTAGGTAAGTACTGCACCAGGGAACCCCGTACACCTGGAAATGAGGAATAACAGGGAAAGGTATTGGAAAGACATATAGACAAAGAAGAGGGCATGGAGAAGAAGTCTACGCTGCTGAAGATGACCAACAGGTAGAGCAGAGGAATACTGTGTTGTCCTTCTGTAGGGAAAGCTTGGCCCTTGGGTTGTGTGTTCTTCTCTGCTGCGTCCTGCTTTTACTATTGAAAAAACAGACTTTGAAAAGTGCTGCTTTGTGCAATAACTTTTCTTACCCTTGGGAGCTGTATGTGTTGCTCTCGTCTTAAACTGATGACTGATTTCTCACAGGAATTGCTAATTAAGTGCACCTGAGTGGAAGAGTTTCGATGCTGTAGCATGCAGATACAGCAGTGTGCACATGGCAGGTATTAAAAGGAATTGTAAATCAGGTAGCTAACACTTCCTGAACAGAAGTGAATACCCTGAGAAGCCGTTTATTATCAGTTTATTGTTCACTTTCTGCTAATATCTAAGATTAACAGTGGGCCTTTGCCTGTGCCTGTTGAGGTGCTTGAGAGTATCTCCATATGCATAAATGATTGCCTGAGCGGGCCCATGTGCTGCTGTAGCTGAGGAAGAGTAATTATAGGTCACATATATTTAATTTTGAAAAATCACTGCTTTTGTGCAATTCAATATCTTTCTATTTTAGGGCACGGTAAGACCGTGAAAAGTTTCTGACAGCAGTTTCTGAAAGTTATTTTGCAGTTATATAAAGCCAGTTACTGGTGAAAGATATCCTTAATAAATCTTTGTTAAAAAAAAAAAGTCAAACTTTTTGAGTATTTTGGGTTTGCCATCTTCCAATCTGGATGTGTCCTTGTAACAGGAAATTTGGCAATGTATGTAGAGAGACACATTCAATTTAGGAACAAATAAATTTGCATTCAAAGAGAATTCTTATGAGCCAAGTGACTTTCTAAGTGGTAATTGGGGATAGAAGAAAGTCCTTTCTTGTTAAGGTGAACTTATTTTCTGCTGTGGTTATTGCAGACCTGTTTCCAGCTTTGCTTTCTGAAGAGATTTCTCTGTACCCTGACCTTCTGCCATAGCGATAAAATTGTGGTTCTTTCAAAGAATTATACTTTGCTCATTTCTCTTCTTTAAAGGTTACCTTAGCTTAAATTGGTTTTGCTTGAGTACGTATCAAAATGAAATTTAGTAAACAAATGTAGCTGGTTTATATCAGACAACAGATTGCTTTTGTCCTTGAAATATTCTGGATCTGTCTTCTGCCTGCTTAAAAGAAACAGTACGTGGCACTGGAACAGAAAAATCATGAAAAAGTCATCAGCACTTGCTGGAAAACTGATTTAGCAAATATTTAACATTTAGTGGCTTTTTAGTGTCCAGTTCCAGCATAACCACTATAGAACAGTTGCATCTATTTGCATAAAGGGAAGCTAAATTATCACTTCACATCTCAGTACTAGAAATAAAATACCATTCAAATGGCACCATTCATTGTTATGAGTCTTCAGTGCCAGATATATTGAAATAGGGACTGGAGACTACCTGAGTTGGTAGCTTCCTTACAGTCCTCTGAGCCTCCCCAGTCCCAGAAAGTTCCCTCCTTTAATCTGGTACCCCTTGGGCTGCACCTAATGCCCTCCATCTCCATCCAGCTGTGCCCCAGAAGTGAAGAGCATGAACAGAGCTGGGAGCGTTTCTGGCAGAATTCTTGTTGAGCTGGACAAAATGCTGAAGGGGGTTTACAGAAGCGAAGGCCAACATTCACCCCAAACTTCATCCCATCTTTTGGAGCTGGGGAAGGCCCTAGGAGTGCCCAGGCACCAGCCTGTTCTTTGTCCCTGCCACTCATGGTGATCAAGAACCTTAGAGGAAAAATAAGATGTATTTAGTAATAGGGCTTATTGGTTCTTCTTGATCTCTTTACATGTTTTGTGCCATTCTTTTTATACTTCTCCAGCTGCAAAAAAATCCTGTATAACCACTTTACTTCAGATGTGGAAAACAAGTCTAATATAGTACATTTCATATGGGTAATTATCACTGTGTGCTACACAAGATTACAAATTTGTCACACCAAAGGATGATATTTCCATTGCTGAAATGTATAATTTTAACCAGTGTTTTTTAGTGAAGGTTTGCAATAGTACTTGGGGGGAAAAAAACAGTAGGGAAGATTTTATCATATGCAAATTACCTTTCAGGAAAGAAAAAAACAAAGTGAAGAATTGTCATGGGAGCAGGGGGAATTAAATGATATAATACTTTTTGGGCATAACTGAGATGAGCAATTAGCGTGCTATGGATCATTAGGTCCAGTAATAACATGTTACTTCAAACCTCTGCCTTTCTCCTATTTCAATACAATGCGTTAGAAATACTATAAGCTACTTTGAAGTATGGCATCTCAATAACTGAAATAATTAAAATCACAAAGAACAACTTAATGAATGAAAGATGCATTTAGTAGATCACTTCCCCCCCCCCCCCCGATATCCACTGCATTTGATATAAAAAACCCTGAACCTTTTCCTCTTTCATCCCTATTTCTCCCAGATGCATTTTGTTTATTTGGATATAATGAGGAAAATACAATTAGTTGTCAATCAGGAATATGAAATATTTCTTTCTGTTCTGTTTCTCCAGTGCATTAGATCTGACTGTAGATCATGTCCTATGCCTGGGCAAGTGCAAGGAAATTGTATGACCTCTTTTTTAAAACAGAAGGGAGATCTGTTTAATGCTTTTCAAACGAGAGTCAGTCATTTGCAAGTCTGTTTGTTGCATGCCAGTGAAGAATGATTGGAGCTGGCATTACGGAAGCCCATTGCAACCTTTGATCTATCCTTTTTTCATGACGACGCTAAGAGAATAACTTCACCTATAACTTTGTCCTGTTTGCAGTTAGAATATATACAATGCAGTCAGCTGAAGGAGACATTCTGGAGCTCCTATGCTAATAAGGGATTTGCTTAGAAGAGTGAACCATCACAATGCTTTCTAAAGTTTTATATGAAAGGTTGCTTTTAAACAAGTAGGAGTTTAACATTCAGACTTCCAACAACTTTAAGTCAAAATTGTGCAGGTATGATTTTTAGACCCATTCCCCCCTAGTTTAAATAAATAATGATCTTTCTTGAGGTCTTCAGTCCTTTAATGTTCATGACTTTCTAAGGAAACTGCTTCTTTGTGTTGCAGGTCATTAAGCTACGGGGCCATAGGAGTGATTGTTGGCCATGAGTTTACTCATGGATTTGATAGCAATGGTGAGTATTCTTCTATAGGTTGATAACTTTTCTTTTTTTAACAGAGTTGACAGATTAGATAGTTGACTTGTATATGCTTTAGCTTTTCTATTGTTTTGGGTTTTAACAATGCTGAATTGCATGAAAAAAATTATAAAGTTGCATTTTTTAATTTATTTACATGCAATCTTGCTTGTCTGAACCAGAATTTGTTTGGTAAGGAATGCCACAAGTTTGATGCTTTCTGTTTTTTGAATGGAAACTAAATCAGCAACAGATTCAGAAAGTCCTGGCTGGGAGGGAGTGGGAAGGGCAAAGGGATAACTTCTGATTGATAAAAATGACTTCCAAGAAAACTTTTCATTTCAGTTTTGACTTTTTTCAAAAGACAATTACTTACAAATACTAAAATACAACACTGGAACAGAAGTGGAACAGAAAACTTATTGCAAAATATTAAAAAAAAAAAAAAAAAAAAAAAAGAAATGATCTGAGAATGTCAAACCAACTGTCCTGAAAAACTGGGTGGAGCTGGGCATTACCACCATCTCACTTGGCTATCTCAGCAAAGTGCTTTTTAAAATCAGGCTCCTGAGAGAGAAAGGCGACGAGGGGGAAGACAGTGAGAAACATGAAACTCCTCCTCCAGGGAGCAATTCTGAGTATCTGACTGACCTCCTGCTCTGACTCACTGTCTAGAGAAACCTCTTTCCACTGAAAATACAGAATGTTGAAGGAAAAGCAAGCTTCTGGCTCACTGCCTAACTGAAGTTAGGTTGCTTATGTTGCATTACTTTGAATACCTTTTAAAAAATAAAAGGAAAACCTCGCATTCTGTTGGCACTGCTCTGCAACATTTTGTGTCAGCAAACACTCCGGAATGGAGAAACTTTTCTTCACAAACTCCCATCTCATTTTTAGGAGAGTATCTAATCTCCATCATGTCTCCAGGCAGTCAGAGAGGAACATAAGATTTTATTCCCTAAGCAGACCACTACCTCTTGCCCAGGCTCTTACCTTCCAAATATAGAAATCAGTGCCTCTCTAGGGAATTTGTCATCTTGAACAAGACAACACACAGGGAAAATATAAAGAAATAAAAAGATGAAAGAAAACATCTGCAGTACTTGGTATTGTGTCTCCTGGTTGCTCCCTACCTCTCTTTCCTGCAGTCGTAATGAAGAATCAAATCACAGAGCAAGGCTGCGTCCACATGGGCAGCTAAACCTGCTCTCAAAAAAAGCCCTAACGCGTCTTGTGTCTGACTGGCTGGAGACACGATGGAGATTAGACGCTCTCCTACAAATGAGGTGGAGCAGGGACCTGAGGCTGAATCTTCCATGAGCCATTGCTGTAACCGTCAGCCTGGGGAATGGGATGAATGTATTCTCCTTGCTTCCGTGAATAGGGTTCAAATGTTCTGGTTTTGCTCCAAGGCGAAGAATGGAAACTTCAGAAGTTTCCATGAAATGGATTTTTTTTTTCCTGGTCAAGCGTATAATTAATTAATAATAAATTAGTTACCATCATGTCTGCAGAATCAAAGACATATGGGCTGAGGATGAAAAATACTCACAATTATTCTTACAAGAAATCTCATATGCCTCTTGCACTACGTAATTATAAAATGTACTATAGAACTCATTAGTCATTACTATTTTTTTCTGAAAATGGAAATTATGACAATAAATAGAATGCCAGCTTTTCACCACTGACTTGAGCGGGGTCAAGATTTCGCTCACTGATCTTATCCATTTTATACACACACGTGTATGAGTACATTCACCTCTCATTTCTGTGCAGGTGATAGATTCCAAAACTGAAAAAGTATGGGGTTTTCTCCTACATAAACATTTGTTTTCTTTCTTTTTTAAGGTCGGAAATATGACAAAAATGGAAATTTAGACCCTTGGTGGACAACTGACTCTGAAGAAAAATTTAAAGAGAAAACAAAATGCATGATTAATCAATACAGCAATTACTACTGGAAGAGAGCTGGCTTACATGTATGTAAATCACCAGTGATTGAAAGCAGTGGTGCATCAGGAGTTTTGGGGTTTTTTTTTAAAGTTGTCTTTTTATAAATCCCAACACATTGGGATATTAGGCTACTAACTTCATTTCTCACAACAAATCATTTTTTGAAGTGAATAATTGTGATAAAAATTGTCTGTCAGATTTGATTAGTCCAGTCAAATACCACTACCCACACCTTGGTGATGGGGTTAAACTACTTCTCCTCATCACATCATTTTGGAATCAGCGGAAGAGGATGAAGCCACGCAGCAGGGCTGGTCTAATTACTGTGAGCATGTTAAATGTCTTCTGAAGATGAGGTCCGTAATGAAAACTGAGCAGTCACTCTTTTTAAAAAGAAGAATATAATAGCATGTTTTATAGATTCCTTTAGCAATTCCGCCTGTTATTTATTACAGCTATAAAATGGATGCATAAACCCTACTTTATTTCAGATTCAACTCTTGCTATTTCTTCCATGTGTGCACGCAGACCCAATTTGTATCTCAAATGAAGGGAGTATGATAGCATTAGCTCACAGAAAAGGATTGAGAAAGAAAGTGCAAGGGAATGGTTTCTGTTTCATTGTTTATCAGAGCTATGAGCTTCACTGAAAACGTGCACATTATGTAAGTGTCCAAAATGAAGGATAAATAGGATAAATCCCAGACTTTCAGAAATCAATAGCTAAAATTCTAGTAATGTTGGCTGGGACATGATTTTAATCTTAATTTTCAGGATAAAATACGTACCCCAGCCCCTACTCAATTCTAGCACCTCTACTTACATTTTAGAATCAGAAATGCAATTACGTCTTTGCCTTTTAAGAACAGAGAGGTCACATTGAATGCTTAGAAATAATTTTAACACTTTCCCCAGGCTGTTTGTATTCGTCTCAGAGATAAAAAAGCCATATTGTAGTCCAGTCTGAAGTCCAACAACTCAGACTTGAAGTCCTTCATCTAAGCTATTTTACAAATAAAAATTCTCAGGCTCATTCCTGAATATCTGTAGGACAAAAACTGTCAGTACAAAAATACCACTTAAAGTCATTAAAACCTTCCCCAAGGATGTGACCGTGCCCTTCCCATGCTCCTGCCGTTGTCTCGGCCATCCCTTTTATCTTCTGTGGTGTCTCTTGAGATGGGGTAGAGCTGAAATTTTCCCTCCGGTGTAGCTACTGCCTTTGAAGTCTGTGGATGGGCTTACTAGAGAGATCCTGGTACTCACAGCCTTGTCATCCACAAGGCTTTTTCCTCCTATTTCCGTGGGATAACTTAAAGCACTTTTTAGATGATAGAAGAAGAATCTTCATATTTTCTGCCATATTTTATAGCTTATGTATGAACAGTTATGCATGCAAAGAGCTTTATTTTGCCTGTCATTTACATCAATATTCTGCAGGTTTTTTACCCTGTATGAATATTTTTCGTGGATCAAGAAGCCTCTTTACTCTTCTTCTTTCTCGTCTGGTTTACAATAAAAATGTCTCCAGAAAAGAAGTGTAATGAAAGAAAAAGTGGATAGAGAAGTAGCTTCAAAGTGTAGTAATCACATAAAGTCATCTGATCAAATAAAGGGCTTATCGTGGTCCCTGAGCCCCGTCACAAACTGTCCGCACAGAGTAGTCTCAGATCCCTGACCAGAGCTGCCTGCGATCAGTGGAAAGACTTCTTCCACTTATTAAAATGACCTATGGCCCAAGTGCCCTGCTAGGTTACTCTCATCTTATGCTCTAAATCAGTCTACTTCACAAGCCCACTGCAATAAAAATGTATGAGTAGGTAGACCAGAAAAAAAAGGCACCTGGTGTGTGTGCACGTTCCCTGGCGTCCCAGCACCTTTTCTCCTAAAAGCCTCTCTCCCAGCTCCGTCTCCAGCCTCCAGAGGGCAGGGAGGGCTGGAAGGAAAGGGGTGCACGTTCCTCTGCTGCTCCCGTTTCTCCTTTTTTACACCCTCGGGTGTAACACTGGACCCAAGGCATCAAGCAAGGTGCCTTGAGTCCAGTCGGGGTGCTCGTCTGCGCTGAGTGGTGGGGCTGTCTACAGGTACCTGGGTACCCCCGAGGTCCTTTTACCTCTTCTCCCCCATTTCCCCCTCTTTTACCGTCCTGAAAAGAAGGTGAGATGACGTACTCATCCCTGCGGCATGGGAGAGCCCGTCGCTGGAGGATCCGCTGGCCAGCATTGACCTTCAGGGCCCTGCCCAAAACTGTCCTCAATTACTGTGCTTATTCGAGGCGTAGAGAGCAAAACCGCTTAATTACAAATACAGTTTGGGAACGCTAAGACCTTAGCAGGCTGGGCGATCAGAGATAATGCTGCACTTGCAGAAATGAGGATTTCTTCACGATGATATTGCACTTGGTAATACCAGGAGACTGGCTTTTTCACAAAGTTTAGATAGCGCTGCTTCTCGCAATATATTCTTGTTGCTCTTGCTCTTGGAATCAATACTGGGGAAAAGCAACGTGAATCTCCTTTGCAGGTATTTTTAGAGCACTGAATGTACTATCAATTTCAATTCCGTCTCTGACAGTTATTTTTAATTATGCTGGTTTATGTTATCACTTAAAAGTTATTTTTGCATCCTAGGAGTATATTAAGAGTTATGTACAGAAACAAATGTAACCTTTTAGATAAAAGTTTAAGAAAGGGGCTACTGGATCTCACATGTAACCAGATAAAAACAGTCTTCAGGGGAAAATTATTGAGGCTTAGATCAAAGATCAGGGACTGGAATCTTGAGTGCATT
The DNA here is from genome assembly GCF_026419915.1 of Harpia harpyja. Taxonomy (NCBI): domain Eukaryota; kingdom Metazoa; phylum Chordata; class Aves; order Accipitriformes; family Accipitridae; genus Harpia; species Harpia harpyja. Next base: position 2,178,049 of record NC_068947.1, read on the forward strand.
TTATCTACTATATTTTGTGCTACAGAGATCTAGGACAAGACCCAGGATAACTTATCACGGAGAATTGTTTACTGAAAGTTTTCACATTGAAAAACAGTTTTCTTAACCAGAGATATGATGCTTGAAATTGGCTGAGGTCATTGTCACCTTGTTTTATTTTTTCCCCTGTTTCTTGAAGTTGATCAAGAAGGAAGTTCAGAAATGGATCAAATGACTGATGTTCTTTCATTCTGCCAGGTGAAAGGCAAGAGGACTTTGGCAGAAAACATTGCAGATAATGGAGGTTTGCGAGAGGCTTTCAGGGTAAGTAGATGAAAAATATCTGAAATGTAGTATTATTTAAAAAAAAAAAAAAAAGCTGTGATCAGGCTCCATGTGCTGAAAGGCACTTAGTATCTCTTTCTTATCAGGCATACAGGAGATGGATTACAGAAAAGAGGGGAGGAGAAGAAGAGCCTTTACTGCCAGGCCTTGAGTTCACACACAACCAGCTTTTCTTTCTGAGTTATGCCCACGTGAGTAGTACAAATGTGTTTCAAGCCCACATCTGTTAACCTGCACAATGTGCGGTGCAGAGATGAGACTGCTTTGTTTCAACAATCTACACCAGCCAAACCCAGACTTTTCAGGGTATAAGCAGAGACTTCTTCTCCCAGGACTATTATTTTTTTTCTGTTTTCCTCTTTGTCCTCATCTATCCATGGTGCCAGAACTGCTGAAATTATTCTTGGTTTTGCAGTGTTGTCACAGCAGCTTGCTTTCCTCTTGCTGCTTCCCTCCACTACAAGGGTCTTCTTGCATGTATTGATTCCTTAGCTTCTTTCCATTTTAGCTTCCCAGATTTCTGGTCCTTGCAATACACAGCAGTTTCTGACTGCTTCCACCACAGACTCCTGTTGCAAATGTACCGCCACCATTCGTTACTAAGCGTGTTCAAGGAAACCAGGCAGCAGTGAAGAAAATCTTTGTTTATTTTTTCCTATCTTTCTTTGCTGTACACTAAATAAGCTGTAGCAAAACTTCGTTGGGGGATGTGAGCTTTTTAGAAAAACATGTAGAACAAGGGAGAGAATCAGAAATTATTTATTTGGTTAAAAGAGTTGGGACAAACTCCCTATATGAGAAGTAAAAGTTGGGCTATAAAACTTTGCCCACCAGTTGAAGGAATGAATCATCTAAAACTGAAGAAACAGGATCCAATGCAACCAACCCTGGCTGAAAATCATTTCTCTACTGAGAATCGGTGTAGCAGCGTATGGGTCAATGGCCATTTCAGTTTGACAGTATCGACCAAGGAAAAGACTCCACTTTGGTCATTTATGCTGAGTTGAGTTTCACACTGTGCCAGTTTTTCTCCAAGAAAACTTTGAAGCCCTAGGGAAGATCTGGGGGTCTTACAGGACCGCTGCAGGAATTGTGTGTCCAGTGGACCCTCTGAGGGGAGGCGCAGGCACAGTGAGAGCAGTGTATGCCAGGTACCCTTGAGTTCAGCCTATTTCCACAGAGCTCAAGACACTCAACAGACTCATTCAAACTGCCAGGGCTGTCTTCAGCCAGACAAAATTGCACTGAAGTCCACATATCCTATGGGCAGTCTGGCTTAAAGGATTTTGTCAATAGGAAACATTCAACACAGGAGTTTAGGTAAGGTAGAGGCTGCTTAAATGAGATTTTTCATGCAATGGATGCAGCATAAGAGGGATTATTCAGCTGTGCAAATATTTTTCTCTACCCTGTTTTGTGGTCGGTTACAATTGGGTCGAGTATCATATCAGGAATAGTGAATTGGGGACCACTGATGGAAACTTGAAAATCGTGTCATTTCGAAAGAAACAATCATTCCAACGTGGAAAAAATATGTCAGGTAATATAACTGCAATTCTACAGATGATAAGCATCATTACGTGTACCTTTTATACACATTACATAGCTTTGAAACCAAGAAGTATGCTTGGTAATTATTAAGGCATGAGATGCTGCAGCACAAGCTGAAAAGCAAGCTACCATCGTAGAGAACTTCAAAAAAAGAACTAGTAAAGTGGCTATGATTAGACGATGGGAATGAGTGAGTGGAGAGTAACAGTGGGTGGAGACTGGATCCATTAAGGGATTTGAAAAACAAGAGAATATACCAACAAAAACCTGCAAGTTAGCAAAGGTGAAACAAAATAGGAGTTTGCAGCGTCTTTCCATTTTGTGCATTCTGTAAGTAATAGGCATCCTAAGAACAGTGACATTACATGCTGCTTTACTTATGAAGTCATCCCAGATAACGTGCCTATTTCTGCTTTTTATCTTTTATTAGGTAAGATGCAACTCCTTTAGACCAGAATCTGCGAGAGAGCAAATATATATTGGAGCTCACAGCCCTCCTCAGTTCAGGTAGTGCAAATAATGTATTTACTCAGTATACATCAATCACTGCAGCACACAAGTGCAGAAATTTAGCATGTTAAGAGGGGTTTAAGAGCAAACAGAAAATTGGACTGTGCTCTTGGCTTGGATTGAAATTGAACCGTTTTTATTAGCTTACCTTTCTCTATTACAAATGCTCTTCTGTAAAAACGAGGGGTTTGCCTCTACCTTCAAAAGCGGTTGAACTAGAACACACTCTGATCCCTGCGATGTCCTGTAATCATGGCCTTAGTATCTAAAATGCCTCATCTATCACTTTTTTTTTTTCCCTTATGCAATTCTAGTTTAGAAAACAGTGAATATTAGGAGGGTCCTTGATTTAATCTTCCTGAGTTCATTAAAAGCTTTAAAGTGAGTACCTTGAATTATATTGATAATGCAAAGCAAAACATGCCCTGTAAGTTCAGTTCGAGATTAAACTCTACAGTTGGCCTTCAAGAAACACTATGCTCAAAGGAGCTGTGGTAGTCCCGCCGTAACAGAGTGTTTGTGTCTTTGCCCAAAAGGCGTCCCCCAGGCTCCCCTAACCACAGACACCCATGAACCCCAAGACGGAGAGGCTGGAGAAGGGGAAAGTTTAAAGACTACATAAGAATTAGGAAGCCAGAGTTTATTTCTCTGCTTCTCTACAGAGTTTGTGTGACCAAGAGCAAGTTGTTTCTGTTGGGATTCATGTCGGTTGCATTTACTTCGCTAAGAATTGTGTGTTTGTCCTCAGTCAAGTGCTACATTACCTCTGTATTTGGGGGAAGGATGTTAACTCCACAAGCTGATTCATAGTGGAGGTGTCTCCGATACACTGGATTAGTTGCCTTCTGGAGATTCCTACCGCTTTCTTTTGACTAAAGAGGGAGCTGGGATATCACCTTCTCCCTGGCCAAATTGAGGTGATATGAGCCCCCTTTGCCTCAGTTCTCTCTTGGTAAAGTGAAAAATAGCAACGCTGGCTTCCCAGGGGAGCTGTGATGTTGCTTCACAGGCACTCGGACATATTCCCTGGACACAGCCACGCCAAAGCTGAAGATACAAACACGGCATGCATTAACACACCTTGGGCTACTTATAACCAGAATGGGTTAAGAAATAATGGAGCTGGAAACAGGATGACAAATTGAATATAAGCTAGCGTTGCAGATGTGTGTGCTTGGTCTTGGTAGGCTTCTATACTCTGGATTGAAATCTGTGCTACTCGACCTTTGCAATACCTGTTACACCAGCTAGCGAGGGTAAAACTAGTGCAGCATGCAAATCCGCATGCCTTTTAACAATTGAAAATACATCATGGTGATGAGGACAGGACTATCAGGCTGATCTTCAGCCTTCAGAGTGATATTTTTTTATAATTCCTACCCTTGTTAAGATTTTGGTAAAATAACCATCTCTTGCCTTTTAAAGTCCTCAGATTTATTTACCTATATGTATATTTATATATTCTGAATCATTACATAGCTACATTCCCATGAGATGATGCAAATCCCAAAATCTACAGGGAAGCCTGGGGATAGTGCATTCATGAGGAAAACTCATGAAGGAATCAGGCTAAGAAAGAAAATTCCAGAGAAGATTAGATGAATTTGGGGTCTAGAAAATACAGACAAAACTTTTTCTTAGTTTTTATCTGAGATATTCAGAACAGGCTTCTCTTTCAGACCTAAAGAGAAACTGTGGTGCTTATCTCTTCTTGCAAATCATATCAACTGGACTAACAAATTATATTACCTATTTCTCCCAACTTTGCTTCATGTCCCAAGACCATTATGAGTATAACAGCAGTACAGCTAGTTTCAACATTGACAGCTCTTGCTATCCAAAAAGCCCAAACAGCCCTTTTTAAAGTAATTATAAAAAGTAACTATAAAAGAAGATAGAAATGAGCAACACACATCCTGAGCATAGGTGTGTGTATCTGAGTTAGTCACCTCGGGTTCTCTTCACAAAGAAGAATAGGCATTTTGAAAGTGTGTGTGTGTGTGTATATATATAATATCCTTTTGTAAATAATAAATTTAGATGACTTAGATTCTGCAAATACATCTTTCTATTGACTGCCAGGGGAGCCCAGGGTGACCTGTTCAGATGAAGGTGTCTCTCCTGTAGTTCAATGGGATGAAATCCAGACAGCAGACTCTGATTCCACACTTAATGTGTAGCAATATCAAACCATGGGTAGAAAAGTCACGTGCATGGACACATAAAGATCTTTCACTGGCTAGATTCTGGTTTTATTTACTTTCAATTGGCAGATTTTCAGTATTAGCATGTGTCTTTGCTATTTCTGAATGCCGGTTTCAGAGTGAAATCCCTGGCATGGCAGGCAGAACTCCCACCAACTTCAGCAGCAGTTCTGCATGACCAGCTCTTGCTGTTCAGTCCCTGAATATATATTTGCAATGTTTTTAGAGTAAAGCTGTATATCTTACTTGAAGCCTAACCTCATTTTGTAATTCTCCCTACAAAACTGACCTTTAGACATTTTTGCGCCAGCTGAGTGCAAATTTTCTTACCCACAGAAAGTCTAATCAATGTAATAAGAATGTTTTCTACCACGCTGAGCTACGCTGAGAAGCTGATTGTCTGTAATGGAGAAAAATGCCTTCCCACTGCATAACAAAGGGGGAGGAAAGGCATACAGTTAATATCTCAGTAGATACTTTTCTGCTTTTAACTCAGGATGCTGTTTACTTCAATACCATTGCAAATTTCAGGTTAGTAAATTCCAAGATGCTTAAAAGCATAGGAAAAATCAGCAAACAACACAATCCCAGTCTAGCAATGGTAAAATAATTTCTGACAGCATGAAATAATACAGACATGGAAGCAGGAGCCAAGGATGACTGCATACAAAGAGCGAGCTATTTCCAAAAGATCAGAGGAGATGAGATGCTCACAGGTGTAAGGCTGAGAGAAGCTCTGCCTGGGGTCCCCCCCCCGCTTCAGGCTGCGAAGCCCCTGTGTGTGTGTACGTGGGTGGGCAGAGGGGGGTGTTAGAAGAATCTGGCTGGAATGAGCCAAAACACCCCACTTCCAGCACAGCCACGGCGGGTGCTTCCATCCTCCCGCCCGCTAGATGGGCTGCAGCGGGTTGGCAGGGGCTGGAAGAAGGATTCCACCACGCAAGGCTACCGCTGGTCCCCCCCTTTGCTGCCAAGGGTCGGTTTAGAAAGTTGTTCTAAATGATATAGCAGCCACAAAATGCGGTGGTTTTTCACTGAGTTTCTAGCAAAGATGGTTCTCAAAGCACCGGATGAAACAAGATTGTCTTCGCATTAACTTTAAATGGGAGTGGTTCTCCTGAACTTTTTGGTTTTATTTGTGGAAAAATGACAGGGAGAGCCTGAAAACTCAACCTGAAGTGAACACGCCGAAACACTTACAGGTCTGTAGTGTCTAACAGAAGACAAGCTGCATGTCGATCGCTTTTCTCTTCGCAGAGTTATCGGTGCCATGAGCAACTTTGAAGAGTTCCGTAAAGCTTTCAATTGCCCAACGAACACGACGATGAACCGAGGGGCAGAATCCTGCCGGCTGTGGTAGACTTCCCTTCCAGGTCCTCCGTCAAGAGGGGTCTGCAATACGAACTGCTGCACCCGAGCTCACGCCCACTGCTAGAGTTTCGGAGTAACGTTCTGCAACCTGGAGGGGTGTTACTTCAAATGCATCTTCCTTACCCATGCTGATGACCTGCATGGATCTAATCACTCTCTATTCAGAGCCTAGAAACTTTCAAAATAGAAGAGAATAGGTTTTCTTTAACAATAATAACAGAAAAGGAACTCCTTTTATCCGTAGAACTACTCCTGCTCATCTGCAGTTGTACCGCTGTTGATGGATACATGCCATTATCAATTCTAATTCCTGATTTATAGTTGAGCAAGAGGTAAATGCTAAAATCCAGTTTTAATCTATTGCTCTGCAGGGGTGCTATGCAGAATGCTCCCCCACAAAATTTATTCTTTCTGGATGAAGAAATTCATGACACCTGCTATAAAGCCAGCTCTGATCTGCTGGGTGACACAGCTTTTTCATAGCTTAAACTGTCACTGCCCAGCATGCCATAAAAGATGTTGCATGATGTAAAGACACAAGACTTTATATAAATTCGGTTTAATATGTCAGATTAGTGCCTCAGGTTTTAGAACAGTTTCAAGCTGAGAAAGCACCTCATGGTTTCCATCTGCTAGGACTAAACAGAAAGGATACTTGTCAGATCATGGCCTCTTCTAATTTTAGAACAGCTTACGATAAAAATCTATGTATGGTGAAAATCAGAGGCTTGCAGAAGGAATTCCCAGCAGCCACCGTATTACGACACTTATTCCTGTTTACAGTGTGGGCAGTTTTTTTCCCAAGGGGTGATTTTTACTTTGTGCTGAAGGTAGCTTCACCTACCTTTATTTTTAAGCCTGAAATACTATACCAATTTTAATTTAGGGATTTCTTAGTGCCTGGGTCTTACAGGAGAATGTAAGTAGTGTGCATGTTTGTCCTCATGTTCTGGACAGGGCAGGGTGACTTGTGATTTTAAGAATATGTGACTGAAAAACAGAGTACCAGCAGCATTTGACTTGTCTGGATAAAAAGAGCAATTCAAGAGTAGAGGACTTTTAAATGCAGTATGCATGCAGGCCAGGTGAGTTTTTCATTTGGTTTCTAACAATATTCATAAAAAACCATATTTTATTGCAGCAGAAAAACTTTGACACAGAACTATTACTAAGGCGGGGGGCGGGGGGGGGAACCAGCCCGTTCTTCCCCAACAGAAAGATAGATATTTAACTGGTATTTATTTATACCTGGTGCATTAATTCATTCTTACAGGGTGGAATTGTTTCAAATGGAGAGAGAGTTTCTTTAGACTGATTTAATTAGTGCAAATCTATATATGTCTCTGTGTGTATATACTTTTTATATATATATATATATATATATATATATATATATACAAAAAATATGTAAGTTCTTCTATTTGCTTAAATTTTATTTTATCAGTATAGAAATGTTAGTAAGATAAAGTTTTGTTACAAGGATTGGTCAAATACTGTCCAACAGTCAAAGTGGAGGAAGGCTCAACTGAAGCTAAGATTTTGCAAATGGGGGTAGTTTCCTATGCTTCTTTAGAAAGAAGGGGGACATCATGGAAACATAATTTATGGAAGGAAACAGGCCCTCAAGCTGCCTTCCAGAGAGAAGGAGGCAGACACTCCTGAACTCAAGGCACTGTTGCCACTTCTTAGAAACAAAATATTATGTTGTGGGACCAGGACTTTCTTTTTTCAACTTTTCCCTGAAAAAGTCAAAGTTTTCTTAGGAGGAAAAGCACTTTTGCTTCCTTCAAGCCAGCTCTATTCCTGAGTTCCATGGATTACAGTTTGTCATTTGAATTGCCACTACTAAATTTTTTTCCTGGAGATACTTTTCACATAAACTGCGATGGCAGTATTTTCACAGAGACTTTCCTCAAACAAGCATGTATGGGTCTTGAGCAAAGTGATACCGTTTGCCTGCTAATGGGAAAGTGCCTTAGCAAACCGAATACTGTACTGAATTCATTCCTGTGCTCATATGAGCACTGACACGACTTGATGTTGGCTGCTTTGGATCAACAGCACGGAGTTCAGGGGTGACATCCTGGCCCCATTAAAGGTAGTACCAATATGGTCGTTGTCCTCAGAAAAGTCAGGACATCAACTCAAACACTTATCTAAGCTTTCTAAATTACTGGACTATGCAAAGCCGGTTTCACAACAGTCATCTTTAAGTTTTCTAATTTTATCTCTCAGATCAGAGATGCATTTGCAAGAGCTCCTCTCTCATGGCTATTTTCCAGTGGGACAGATTCTGTCATTTTTTGGTTTATGGGGTTGTTTCTCTGTACCGGATAGCAATTTCTTCTAAAATGCCTGATGTTTGCTGCCTTAAATGTCACTCTTGTTGCTCCCTTCGTGTTTAATACCAAGGATTTTTGAACTGTGGTATGCATATTCCCAACAGCACAGGGACCACTGCAAAACTGTTTCATCCTTGCTAGGGCATCTCCTGCAGCAGCAGGCTGGGGGGATAGTGGGCAGCTGGGGGGTTTGGGGGCAATGCACTGGGAGGGAGGAAGAGAGGGCATCACCAGGTTTTTTGTACGCTGATTTTACCAGTTGAGAGGGGGCCTACATGCTGCCAGAAAAGCCAGAAGTCCTTGCTGCTGACTGGCACGTTCGTTGGTAGCATCCCCGTTCGGCGAAGCCTTGCTGCCGGGTCAGGTTTTCGGTGCCTTGGTCTCGTACATGCCCACGGGAGGATCCTGGCCTGCCTCACCTGCCTGCTTTTCACCTCAAACCGAACAGCTGATGACGCGATTTACAGTTCACTTTGGAGCCAGGTATTTAGGTACCAGTTGGAAAGCAAAGTAGAAGGTAATCAAACGCGTTCTTGACACTCGGTCACCAAAGATAGCTAAAACATAGTCTATGCTGGCAATGCCTGGCTGTGTTGCTATCAGGCTCACGTATTACATCTATGCAAACAGATCCTTCATTATATATATTCTTCTCCCAGAGCTTTGAAATTGTTGGTTTTTTTAACTGCCAGTAATATTGTGAAATGTTTCTTCCTGTTGGCTTGGTAATCTTCTCTTCTGGTGATCAGGAGGAGAAGGATCACCTATGAATGAAACATTTTTACCTGTCTAAATTTGAAGAGATATTTTTCTACTGTGTAGACATAAAGAAACAACCTCTATTCCTGTCCCATGCCCCCTTCTTTGGGTCCTGAAAACATGTAAACATTCTATTCTATTCTATTCTATTCTATTCTATTCTATTCTATTCTATTCTATTCTATTCTATTCTATTCTATTCTATTCTATTCTATTCTATTCCTTCTTTTTCTGGCCCAGCCCTGAAAACCCTGAAATACCACCTTATACACTGTGAGTAGTAGTTCTGCTGATCGCATTGTGAAAGAGTTAGCTTTACACACGAGTAGCTCTCTGAAAAGGCGGCTGTGCTATTTACCTGTGTAAACTTCTTAGGTACATAAATGACGTCCAAGCTGGGTCTGGATGCCAAAGGACCAAAAAACCCAGTGCCATTATAGAGCTCTGCCTCGTGCCCTGTGCAGGGGGACTTCAGCATTCTTTAGGTAGGAACGCTATTATAACGCTAAATGTTTGAATTATTTATAAAATAATCAGGTGGTTTTAAGTATAACTTTTCATTGAATGTTATTCAACAAATTACAGGCTTAGAAGTATATCTCACAGCAATGTTATATATATACATATATATCTGTCTCCAAAGAAATATTAAAATCCTGACAACTCAAGAGGCCAAACTATAGTGAGTTAAAAGGTCTTTTGTGTCTATGTCTTTTTAATCCAGATTTTTATTTTGCTAGTCAGTCTATTGTACTTTTTAATTTTTCTTCTTGCATAACAGGTTGATTCACTGTTTTAAAGACAATTGTGTTAGCCAATAAAAGCTGAAGTGATGAAGAATTTTCCTATGCTTGCAGTATGGCAAAAGCTGCTTGGCCAGTCACTGTCCAACTCTACAATGTTACTTCTGTAATATATAGTCTTTATAAAATGTAATAAAGAGCGTAATGGCATGGCCCCAGGTTCTCAAGGCTACCGTTACTGCTTGGCAGGCTAAGAAGGACCTCCTCTCTCACAGGGTTGTCTAGCCACCTTCAGCCAGCATTTCTCAAGCTCCACTTGCCCCCACTCATCTGCTGGAGGCAATTCAAATGAACATAGGATGAGCTCGGTGCTGCAGAAATTGCAGCAGGGCAGGCGGCAGAGCCGTCCCAACCAGAAGCTGCCGGAGCATAAGAAGGGCTGGGAGAAGATCCACCAGCCTCACTCTTCTCCTCTTGCCCCGGTCCCTTCCTGCCTCGGCCCATCCTTTGTAGCCTCACCCGCTTTTCGATTGCTGTTTAAGCATTTTCCAGAAGCGTTTTTACCAGGATAACCCTAGCGCCGTGCCCGAGCACGAACGGCAGCCCAGCGCCGTCTCTTCCCAGCCGGCGCGCGGGACTGGTTTCGCTGCCTTCCCAGTCTCTGGCGGGACGGCAGGTAGCTCACCTCGCTGCTCTTCCTCACCGAGCGCTTCTTGGAGGGCTGCTCGGGCACGGGGACCTTAGTGCCAAGGCCTTACGCATCACCAACTTGGCTCTTCTGGGCTAAGCGCCCAATTTCTTGGGCTCTGACCGGTCTCCTGGCACCGCTTGGGAGCCCATGGGGAGCGGTGCTGGCCCACCTCAAGGCAGCACGAAGCCCGTGAGCAACGCGGAGCAGTCGTCCCCGGCGGGGATGACGGCCGAAGCTGGCCTCGCCGCATCTTTGGGATGATGCTCTGCGGTGAGACGGCCTCACCAAGCCCGTAGCTTTGTGCGGGCATCTCTCCGCACAGCCCTTGGGTTTGGGGCGGCAGGGAGGTTTTGTCCTCGAAAGCCAGCGTCGGTTCTGTCACCTCCTTTACGGCGCAGCCTTACCGACGTTTCTGCGGGCGAAAGCAAAGGTTTGCGTGGAGGAAGATGAGGGAACAAAGCAAAGTTTGGGGTTGGAGCGTGAAAGCAGCCTCGGCACGAGGAAAATGTTTTTGCTTAACTCTCATGGGGTTTGCTGAGCTTGCCGGCATCTTGGGAAGATTCTTTAACAATGGCTAGAGATCGCCCGGAGGAATTCGGGGTTTATCTGCTACAGCAAGAACCTGCTTCGTTAATCAGACAATTTAATCCCATTTAAAATGTAATATATATTAAAAAAAGAAAAGAAATTAAAGATTCCTGAGGGATTCTCCAACAGAGCATTATGTTTTATTAAATATAACATCAAAGTTGGAAGTTACTGAGAATCAAGATAATGCGTTGCACTAATTTGTGATCAAAGAAAGAGATACAATGATATAATTTTAATCATCCCTAAGCACCGCAGCTGAAACAGCTTTACGTACAAGGTTAGACACATATACAGATGAATACATTAACTGTGGGTGTGAACTTAGATGCAGATTTTTAAAAATGTCTCTCAAAATCTTCTCACATCCATAACTACTGTTCCAAGTGGTGAAAAAGCGGCCTGTTTAACAAAGCGTGGGGAAAGGCTTCAAGAGGGATTTTAAAACATTTTCTACCACAGAGTTTATTTAACATACCAGCGGTGCAGTGAGCAATGACAGTGTTGGTCATTTTGTATCAATGACATACTCCCTTTCTGAAATGTGAGTAGCAGAGATTTCAGTACAGGAATCTGAAAAAATATAGTCACATCCTCTTACTTCAACACCAGGAAAGTATTTGGGTAAAACCAGGAAAAGAAAAAAAATTATCTTCTCTAGTACAACAATTAGAGAAACATGGATATATGAATATATGCCATGATACACAATTAAAAGAAAATGCTTTTGTAGAAGATGCAGTTGCCAGACTGGGCCAGGGGAATGGTTCACAAACTTGGCAGATCATTTCTGCTGGGAGAAAAACCTGAGCGCAGGAGACGCGTCTGCCTCTGTAACTCACTGGGGAATGCGTGGGTGTTACAGCTCAGTCCTTCGGGGGGGTCCCAGCACCGATCAGAGCTCACCCCATCGGGGCTGGAGGGGCTATCTGCCTTTTCTAGGGTGTCCAGGGCCCCCAGGAAGGCTGTGCCTGCAATTCTGCCACTGACTTCTAGTTTGATGCACTTCTTTTTGTTCTTTTCCCCCAAGCACACAGAGCAGTCATATGAATCAACCAATCTCCATATCACGGCTTTTTAAAGGAAAAAAATGGTGCCTTCATCGGTCCATACTGCAGAACAATACAGTGTCACTGCATCTTAAAAACACCCGCATATTTGGGGAATAGGGCTGCTCTTAACCAGACACTTAATGCTTATACTTTCATTTCATTCTGCTGGAATGGGGCTTCAGCGGTTTGCGCTGGAGAGAGGAGAGCAACATACAGAGTGACCTCTGAATAGGATGATAAAGAGAAATTAGAAACTCTTTAGTGTTGTAAATCATTAAAGATTTTAAAAAGCGTTAGTACAAGCAGTGCTATAAAAGATAATATATATATATATGGGGCACAGCACAGGAAGTCTGTAAGTCTGTGCTATGTAAGTGTATATAAAAACGTCAGAAGCATGAATTAATTAAAAAAAAATAGAGTCTCAGGATAAAACTCTGACCTCGCTGACTTCCTTGGGTGATTAACATCTGTGGGGCCAGCATTTTACTCTGTCTGGATAACCGCAAATAGACTGTACTGATTTAAAACTATTTGGGGGACATGTTTTCTTCCAGCCAGAAAAAAATTTCTAGCCTTTGGGGTTTTCAAAAGCTGCCCTGTCCTCAGTCATTTGCATAGGACTGACTCTGTTTGCTCTTATCAAGCAGGTATTGCGTTTTCATCTTTCTTAAACACTCTAAGAGTTACTTTATCAGTGTTTCAGAATCACAAAGTAGTTTTTTCAACTTGACTTTCCCAGATGAGGCTCTAGCAACCATTAAAGTAAACACAGTATGTCCTACCAAACTAAGCGTAGGCTTACTGGTGCCACTGAGGCGGTTTTGTCTCCATGATGAGACAGAAAAGTTTTGTGTTACTGGAGTGATGGGGAAAGCCGGCGGTGCTGCCCGGGGAGGAGGTGGGTGGTCCGTCGCCGGCACGAAAAGCCGTTCGGCAAGAAGGCAGCGAGCGCTTGCCCTGTGCCCCTTGCACTACATCCAAGACGTTTAAATGATACCGCCTAACAAAACAAAGACAACTATTGTCCCGACCAAGAAATTCAAGTAGATTTCTTGTGAATGTCAAAAGGGTGGGAAAACTCGAGGTATCATACTGACTGAGGCCGGTAATAAAAGCACCGGCGTCTTGCTTGTGCGCGCTCCAGCTGTGGGCATCTGCAGAACTGCCGCTGCCTGCAAGTGTGGCTTTCCCTTGGTTTTGAGATGATGCAAAAGGCTGGATGGGCTGGGTAAGTGTCCTGGTTTGGGCTGGCAGAGAGTTAATTTTCTTCCTAGTAGCTGCTATAGTGTTATGTTTTGGGTTCAGTATGAGAAGAATGTTGATAACACACTGATGTTTTCAGTTGTTGCTAAGTGGTGTTTAGACTAAGTCAAGGATTTTTCAGCTTCTCATGCCCAGCCAGCAAGAAGGCTGGAGGGGCACAAGAAGTCAGGAGGGGACACAGCCAGGGCAGCTGACCCCAACTGGCCAAAGGGGTATTCCATACCATGTGATGTCATGTCCAGTATATAAACTGGGGGGAGTTGGCCGGGGAGGGATCGCTACTCGGGAACTGACTGGGTGTCGGTCGGTGGGTGGTGAGGAATTGCATTGTGCATCACTTGTATATTCCAATCCTTTTATTATTGTTATTGTCATTTTATTATTGTTATTATTGTCATTATATTATTGTTATTATTGTCATTATTATTTTCTTCCTTGCTGTTCTATTGAACTGTTCTTAGCTCACGAGTTTTATCTTTTTCCTTCCAATTCTCTCCCCCATCCCACTAGGTGGGGGGGGCTGAGCGAGCAGCTGCCTGGTGCTCGGTTGCTGGCTGGGGTTAAACCACAACAGCGAGGAAAAAACCCCACAAACCCCCCACCAGTGGGAGAGCAGCGCAGAAGAAGGCTCGGTAAGAAAATGGGGACCCCGGTGCTGCCCGGACAGGAGCCACCAGCACCAGTTCCCACTTCAACAGCGGGTGCAATGCACCCCCTCACAGAGTCAGGTTTAAGCCCGTTCGGTTAAACCTCCTGCCTCCTTAGGGAAGCCTGCCTGTGCAAAAAAACCCAAGTGAAATGGGGAGGAGGAAGGGGCTTGGCCCGGAGAGATCTGTCTTAGCAGTCGGGCACACCTTGGTTCACACAAGCACCAGTGCAAGGACTGGTGCAAGGACTGGTGCAAGCAGAGGTGTGCCACCGAACCAGCTGCCAGGCTTCATGCATTCCTCCTCCCTCCCCAAAATTTCCCGGCCAGGTGCCAGTCCCCTGGCTGGCCCGTTGTCACCATCAGCTCGCCAGCGGCGAAGGGATGTGCAACGTGCATATATACGTAATGTGCATACGTGCAACGTGCGTATATACGTAACGAGTGTAACGTGCAGCGTGGGTATGTGCAATGCACGTGTGCTCTGCCTCCAGCCTGCCCGCCGGCTTCTCCTCATCCCCTCTCCCTCCCGCAGCCAGGCAAACCAAGGAGAAGTGGGAGTGGGAAGGGAGCAGCGTGGCCGCTTCCCAAGCCACCCCAGCCGGGCTAACCCACTGGAAGGCACAGCTTGCACGTAGCAGCATTACCTGGTCCCAGCCTGAGAGAGTGGAACGGTGTCAGGTCATTTTGGAGACAATACAGGAACATTTCTTCTCCTAGCCCGGGCTGAAGTAAAATGTCATGGTCTGCCTCCAGCTTAATAATTATTATTTTAGCTCTTCAGCATGTGACAGAAGGGCAAAATATGGAGCCTTCCTTTAGTGAACACTTTCATTATTTCAGCTGGGTTTTCCTTTGTTCTGCAGTCAGTTCACAACAGCCAGCAGTTCAGACCTGCTAGCACAGTACTCCTTGCAAGAACAACATGTGTTGAGGCAATCATTGTGTCTGTACGCAGTGTGCTTATTCGGCTTTATTTTAATAAATCCAGTAATAGGCTTTCAGAGGCAATGAAGGGAAAAGAATAATTTGAAAACAAAGCTGTTGAAAAGAATACAATGCACACACAGTAGAGAAGAGTGCGATTTTGGAAGTCTGTGCAGCTGTTTTATTTCTTTAGAGGATTTTAATCAACCTGATTACACAGGGAAGCAAAGGGATTTTTAAAACAGTGTGGTGATAATCAGCCAGAAGAGAAAACAAAGGGGTGTTCTCCCTCTCTCGTATCCCTCTGTTTTATTGTCCCCCTTTCATGCGATTTTACAAATATTAGCTCATTTTAATTAAAAAACTATCCATGCTGGGTTTTTGCTACAGAAGCAATTTCAGTCTTTGCCCACTACATCATTTAATCAAAGATATCCTAAATGCTTTCAAGATTGCCATGGCTGCACCGATCCGATTGCCATCAGTGTAATGGCTTTCCCGGTGGATTGGAAAAACCCCGTAATTGGACATGAGCCCATCCTTTCAAGTGGGATTAGCAGCTCTGCTTCAGTCTTCCCCTAAATTTCAGGGTCTGATGTTCTCGTCTTGCCCTGGTGTACTTACTGTCACTGCTGCAAAGCAACTCTCCAGTGCCATCCTTTGAGTCGGGCTGCGCGGGCACAGCAAAGGGAAGGAGCGCGGAGCCGTGCTGCTGCAAAAGGCCACCTCGCCGTGTCACTGGGAGCAACTGGTGGCTGGTTACACCTGGGGGCCACCCTACACCATTCCTTAAAAAAAAAAAAAGTGTATGCGTGCGTGCGAGGTGGGAATTTGCCACTTGTCACTCCTAAAGGCTTTTAGATGGATTTGTCCAACATCCTACTCCTGCCTCCACCCTCTCCCTGATGCCGTGCGGGGTTTTTTTTTGCCAAAAGCAAAACACCAGCAGCATTTTCCCTGCCTCGGCAGCCACCTTCTGCATATCCCAGAGCCTTGCCTCCTCTCCCGTCCTCCAGCCCTGCGTCATGCGTTACCCGGCCGGCACGGCCGGCTCGCGCGGCATCTCCCGCAGACCGCCCGCAAGCAGGAGCCTTCGCCGCGGTGCAAACGCGGGGTGACGTCCCCGTGGTGCACCACAGGAGCAAACAAACAGCCTCGGGGCACACCACTGCCCGCAAAGGATCACAGAAACCTTGGGAGATGTGGGGCTTCGAGTGCTGCCTTGGGCTGCCCGGGTCCAGTCTCGCTCTCTGCCCGCTTTTATAGGTGTAGGAGTATTGACCGTAAACACAGAGAAATTGGTGCCTTCTGTCTGGATCCAGCGCTGTCCCTCTACACACCATTTTTGTTTTGCTCTGCGTTAGATGGAGAACTCTAGTTCGAAGTTTACCATCGCCTTTTCTGCTAATAACAATGGTTCCTTAATTTATTTTCTGCTCTCCTAGGTTGCCCTGTGTTCAGCTGGAAGCGAGGTTTTTTTTTTTTTTTTTCCTCAGCAGGACTCATCTCTCTCTTACCTGCTTCCAAAGTCTGGGCACTTGTGTTCTTCACAACAAATGGTCTCTTCCAGGAGGTGTAAATGGTCCAGCTCTGATGGGAAGTTGAACATTCATTTAAAAAGATTTCAAATTACTTTAAGTGTATCTATTAAAAAAAAAAACTACTAGGGGGAATTGGAGAGAAAAGTGGCATTTGCTAATGGCTCTAATTGGATGCCAGTCTAAAACCTGTTCCTTTGTTCAACTACAAAGTACAGCCTTAATGGAGGAATTAATGTGGAAAATTCTGTGGCCTGCCTTATTCAGATGCTCAGACTTGTTATTTGTAATGGTCCCTTATGGCCTTAAAATCAATGAACCAAAGAATAATTCCTGCATGCCTTCTCCTATCCTTTGGGCAATCATTTTGTTTATGAAATTCTATGCCTCTGAAAAAAAACAGATTTTCTTTTTTCTACAGAGAATAACATTTCCACCAAAATGACGTGGAGCCAGGAATTTTTAGAAAATTCAGTGCTTTTTTTTTAGCACTCCCCCAGTGTCAAAACTTTTCAGAGCCCCACTTTCAGAAGACTGGTGTTTGCAACGTTATTCAAGCGCTTGCTTACATTGCCAAAAGCACGGGGAAGCCCAAAGAGGACCGTTTAACTTGGCAAGGGGCAGACCTACGCCGGCGTGGGGACCACAGGCATCCCGTTCATCCTCTGCCAAGCCCCGTTCCGCAGCCGCGGCACCGGCAGCAGGTACAGGAGCACCAAAGCACCCAAGTGCTAACCAGCCGGCAGGCCAGGGAGAGCGCACGAGGGATGTTTTAGCTGAACAGAGACCATTTCACACGTGAAGGTGTGGGCTGATCTGGGTGTGATGCCTGCTGTGGGAAACTTTCATTTTAAGGCATTTCCAGACCAGTTTGTTGGACCGGTTGCCTATATCAGGCAACAGCTCAGGATACAAAGACAGATCAGGTGGAATTGAAGGTGACAGGTCTCTGTCCAGGTCCTTCTCTCGGGGTGATTGAGTGAAACATCCTCAGGAAAGAACCCGAATGAAAGAACAGAAACACAGAATGTGTCTCCTCATGCAAAATTTCCCAGGAGTTCAGAGGGCACCTGAAGAGTGCCCAAGACTTGCTTGGTTCTGCTTGTGCAGAGGATGGATATCACCAACAAATGCACCTATTCAGAAGGCACATATGTCCTGAAAATAGTTGGGTTTGATATATGCGATTTAAAAAAATAATTTTCAGATAATTCTGGCAGGAATTAAATAACTATGATTATGTAGTACAGGAACTGGAAGAGCCCTGCTCTCCATGTCAAGATGACACACAAGCAGTATGGTTTTAGTGTAGCACAACAGAGATGTGAATCTATGACAGAGCTCACGAATAGTTAAAAGCAAGGACTTAAAAGCTGTTCTTGCAAGCTGGACAAAAGGAGAGAGGGTTAAGAAAGCAGATTCTGGGTGGGATTTGGGTCAAAATGTGCAGCAAGAATACAGGAAGATCTAAAATGAACCCCTGATGAAAGCCTTTTCATTTGCCAGGCAAAGCTCCCAGGCCTTGCCTGAAGTGGTTAGACAGTCATTAACCAGGAGGGCATTGGCCAAAATACCCCACGAAATGAGAAACAGAAAGGGGATTCTCAAGCTGATGTGGGAAGAGGCTGCAAGAATGCTCAGTGTAGGAAGTCAAGATGATAACAGGCATATCATCCCAGCAGAGTATTTCGTAGAGGCAATGGACAACAGTGCAAGAGATGATGGTGTATAAATGCACAACTTCAAGGCAATGTACCGTTTTGCCATTTTCAGTTGGAATACAACTGGAGACCTGCTGCCTCAGGTCCTGACCGTGGAAAGAGCCGAGTGCCTGAAGGAGGAGCCAGGCTGGCTCTGGGTGTTAATACAGCAAGCAGCAGATGTAAATGTGTGACTAGGGCTGTGCTTTGTTTTAGTGGAAAATGAAGCGAAAATGGAACTCTTCCCTTACGCATCATTGCAAAAAGTTAAAAAGAAAAAGAGATAAAACAGTTGCCATCCAATGCAAGAGGAGATAATTTTGGCAATATAGCTGATACAAATTCTTCTCTTAGCTTTACAGTGACAACCTCAGGCTGGAAAGCTACTTGAAAAAAAGACAGGAGTCCAGGCAGCACCTCCTTTGATAGTCACTGTTTTCTCTTCCTGCCATTTTCACACCTGATGAGTTTCGTGAGAAAATGTCACAAATTTCCAGTAGTGAAGACAGTGAATGTGTTGAACCCTCTATGAGCTACAGTGTAGTTCACACAAAATATGAAGATTAATGCCTAGCAGCAAACTAGAATCTTTAAAGGAAAGATCAAGAACATGTTTTATCTTCTCCTAGGTTTTTTGTATTTACATGTTGGAAACACTATCATCTTTCATGGTGAAGACGAATGGGAATATAACCCTTATTGTTTTCCAAAATTTTGTTTGCACCAAGATTCTCCTAGGAAGGCATTAGGGAGCACAGATTTGAAGGACACAGTGCTTTGTCCCCTGAGTGTCTGCTCAACTATGGATTTTTTAATTCCCCCCCCCCCCCCCCCCCCCCCCCCAGAGCTGTCTTTCATTTTTCCTAACAATGATGTTTCACACTTGATGGAAGTGGTAGCACTCCCAATCATCTGAATCCAATCCTGGGCAGCTTAATTAATAAAGTGCTTATCTTAATGCCCCGTGGGGAAAAAACAAAAGTTTTCCAAGTGAAAATAGATATAATGTGCTGACAGAATGCTAAAATACAATTGGTAATTAATGTGCATTGTGAGATAAAAAATATAGAGCAAGAGTCAGAATTTGGGAAAGGATTCGAGATGCACAGTAGCAAAACAGAACAATGAATTTTCTGTCTCTCTGATGTCTCTTATAAGATAAATTTTCTATGAGCTGTTTTCTTTGAGGACTTGAAATCTTCCATGGAGGGTTGACATCTGGAAATTATCCATTTCCATCCGGGTGCTGCTTCCAAGTCTTGAAAGCTTTAGATGCGTTTGGCTAGTTCCCGTGTGTAAATGGCTCCAGTGAGTTCTTCCTTCGAGTTTTTCTTCCTACCAATGGGATGACTTCAACTAATTTACTGTAATATAAGAAAACATAGAGATACCAGAAGAGCAGCTGGAGTTTAAATTGGCAAGGGATGTGAAGGACAAGAAGAAGGGCTTTTATAACAGAATTGCAAAAGGAAAACTAAAGAAACTGAACCTGCTGCTAAGTACATCTAGAGATTGAGGGACAAAGAACATGGAAAAGGCCAAGGTAGTTGGTGTCTTTCTGCCTTTTTTGCTACTGAAGTCTGCCTTCAGACCTCTCACACCCTTGAACCTGGTTGCAGAGTCTGGGGGAGCGCAGCAATACCCAGATGAGGGGAAGACAGAGTAAGGGAGCACTCAAGCAGGTTGGACATATACGAGCCAGCTGGACCAGATGGGATGTCTCTAGGAGCACCAGGGGAGCGGGCCAACATCACTGTGGGGCTGCTCTATAGCAGCTTTGGAAGGGCATGACAAAGTTTATGGAGCAAGTCCTCTTGGAGGTCCTGTCCAGGTGCTTGAATGTCGAAAAGGTGGTTGGAAACAGCCAGCATGGAGTTACCAATGGCATATTATGCCTGATGAAACCGATTGCCTTCTGTGATGAGATAGAGGACTCTCAGTGAGCGGATTGTAGTGGATATTGTACATTTTGACTTTAGCAAAGCCTTTGGTGTGGTTTCCCATAGTATCCTGATAGCCAAATTAGTGAGATATGGTTTGGCTAAGTGGACAATAAGCAATAAGGTGAATGGAAAATTGCCTGGACTACTGGTCTTAAAGGATTGTGACCAATAGCACAATGTGCATCTAGTTGGTGGTCACTAGTGATGGTCTTCAGGGACTGATATTTGGGACAGGATTGTTTAATGCCTTTTTTAATTACCTGGATGATGGGACAGTGTGCGCTCTCAGAAAATTCAGTTGACACCAAGTTGGGTTGAGGGAGACCTTGCTAGACTGGAGCAATGCATTGATAGGACCCTCATGAAGTTCAACAAAGGGAAGTGCAAAGTCCTGCACCTGGGAAAGGAGAATCCCTGCAGGGACGCTATGTTTTGGATTTAGGATGAGAAGGATGTTGATAACACACGGATGTTTTCAGTTGTTGCTAAGTAGTATTTAGACTAAAAGTCAAGGATTTTTCAGCTTCTTGTGCCCAGCCAGCAAGAAGGCTGGAGGGGCACAAGAAGTCAGGAGGGGACACAGCCAGGGCAGCTGACCCCAACTGGCCAATGGGGTATTCCATACCATGTGATGTCATGTCCAGTATATAAACTGGGGGGAGTTGGCCTGGGAGGGATCGCTGCTGGGTAACTAACTGGGCGTCGGTCGGCGGGTGGTGAGCAATTGCATTGTGCACCACTTGTATATTCCAATCCTTTTATTATTGTTATTATTATCATTATTAGTTTCTTCCTTTCTGTTCTGTTAAGCACACCATCCTCCTGCTGTGTCCGATGTCACCCACTCGCCACACCGCACTGAAGCCTGATCCTGCTCTGCCGACTGAGGGGACTTTGCACCATCCCTCCTGCCCAGAAAGACTGGTACGACACATATGTGACAGGTATCCCCGGCAGGGATGCGGGCCAGGGACTGAGTGGTTAGCAGGCGACCTTGCAGAAAAGGAGCTAGGGATCTTGGTGATGCAAGTTGACTATCAGTGAGCAGTGTGTCCTTGTGACAAAGAAGGCCAATCACATCCTGCACTGTTTTAGCAAAAACATAACCAGCAGGTCCAGGGAAGTGACTATTCCCCTCTGTTTGGCACTTTTGAGGCTGCATTGAAAGTTCTGCATCCAGTTTTGGGCTCCCCACTACAAGAAAGATATGGGCTTTCTGGAGCAAGTCCAACTCCAGACAACAGGATGGTCATGGGGCTGGAGCACATGACGTAAAGGAAAGACTGTGGGAATTGGTTTTTCTTCAGCTTGGAGAAGACAAGGTGAAGGGGAGATCTTATTGCTGTCCACAGCTGTCTAATGGGAGGGTGCAGAGAAGACAGAGCCAAACTCTGCTCAGAGGGTGATGAGAGGCAACAGACAGAAATAGCTATAGGGAAAACTGTAAATAAACGGTAGGAAGAAAATTCTTCACTGTGAGGGAGGCCAAACATTGGCACAAACACCCAGGGAGGTTGTGGAGTCTCCATCCTAGGAAATACTCAAACCTTGGCTGGAGGCAACACAGGCAACCTGCTCTAGCTGGTCCTGCTTTGTGTAGGAAGTGGACTGGAGACTGCCAGAGGCCTCTTCCAACCTGAATTACTCCGTGATTCTCAGACAGTGTTAGTCCTCTAACAGGAACACTGCGTGAACCTAGAAGATGGTGGATTAGAGACCACCATCAGACCAACTGCTTTGGTTAGTCAACTTAGGTATGGGGATGCTGACAACTTTTTAATTGCAAGAGAGCACTTTGGGATTTGTTTGATGAGGCGAGCCAGTCTTGCAAGAGGTAGGGGAAGGAACTGATGCGGGGGCCAAACACAGTGACTGTGGTGCTGTTAAGAGCCTCATGGAGAATCCTGAATAGTTGCATGCTTGTGATTGTCGTGCACATAAAATTACGAATTACCAATCTAAGCACCCTTCGTTAGAGAGATCAGCACTTCAAGGTCGATAACTGTTTTCAGAGTGAGCTGGACCAAAATGCCATATCAAATGCTCCAGAGCTTTGAAGGAATTTCAACTCTAGACCTAACCAACACCTTCGAGAAAGGGCGGGTGGTGCTTTCAGATGTGCTCTTGTACGAATAGTCCTTCCTGAGCAAATAGCAAGGTGAACAACCTTAAAACATGGTTTATTTAGTGAAGCTAATCTTTAGACTTGTCACTTGAAGTATAATGATTTTTAAACTGACTCTGAGTAAATAGTTTGTGTGGCTATTTATTGTGGGCTGACTGTAGTCAGTCGCTTGCTTACCATAGCTTTAGCTCAGACATTTGGCTGTCTAGTATGACACCCAGTCTGTGTTCAGTGACCTGAATGTATGGTGCTGATCCTCTTCTTTGGTAGGAGGCTCTAAACAGTACTGCGTTTCTCCACAAAATGGATTTTCTTTAATTCCAGAATAAAATTAATTAATTCTGGGAACTAATATTCATGATCACAAATAATATCTCAACATATTCTTAGTTATTGTCTAGAAAATGGCTGCCAGCATCACATTGCAGGCTAGTTTTTAAGTAAACGGACTTGTTGCAACTTGCAAAATTCTTTTTTGAGGGAGGGTGCTAGTGCACTCTGGCCATTATTACATACCTAATAATTGGAAAGGACATAGCTACCTGCCTTCAGGATTTTCATTAATAAAATTGCTATTCTCAAAATTCTCAAAGGGCTGTGTCAAGTGGCATCCTAGAATACTTCTCCAAAACCCATTTGTATCGGCAAGCTCACAATACTGTTTCTGTCTCTGCTGACATATATTGATCTTAAGTTCTCACGACAGAGATAATGGCTTTGCTAATGGCACAGTAAGTATCACAATTTACATCAGCTATAAATCATCGAGCATCTCAAGAGCATACAATTTACCATGAATGAGCTGAGTCATAAATTGTGACCTTGTTATGTTTCTGCCAGTCCAGCAAACCTGCATCACTTATCTCTTTCCAGCCCCCACATTTCAAAGTGCTACAGGAACAAAAAAAAGAAGACAACAGATAACTCTAGTAATTTATTTCCAGACATGTAACAACACATCTAAGAAAGGTCATCTAGTAAACTCCTTCTTGGGATTGTTGGCAAAATAAAGTAAAATTGACACAAACTTAAAAAAAGGGAGACAGCAAATTCATTTATCTACCTCCTGGCTTTCAAATACACCTGTGGCCTCATCATTTAGCAGGAAAGACGTGAAGCCCAGAGCGAGCCACACACACGGACAATGCATTAAACTGGACTTTTTGTCCTTCATCATGAGCAGGTGGGGTTGCCTTCGGAAGTGGTGTGGCACTTTCCCAGCCTGCTGTGGAGCAGATCTTCACGGGCAGGCAAGGAGCTCGTTTAAATGATGTTCTCTCTGCTCCCTGCCAGAAAGTTGAGCCTTCCTGGCCAGGGCAGAGGGCAGAGTGACCCGCTTCTGCAGGCGACAGGGATGCAGTCTCAGTTTTACATAACTGCTTTTAAAAATTTAAGCTGTCGTGCTCCGAGATGCAAGGACTTGACTGAATCTAGGGAGCAACCCTTGGC
Organism: Harpia harpyja; assembly: GCF_026419915.1. NCBI lineage: Eukaryota > Metazoa > Chordata > Aves > Accipitriformes > Accipitridae > Harpia > Harpia harpyja. The sequence continues at coordinate 2,201,778 of NC_068947.1, forward strand.
GGGTTTTCCACCGTCTCCATCCTGGCTGCCTTGTGTTTTATCTGTCTGGCATTGACAAACACAGTGGTTGCAAAAGCCTTCAGTAAAAGGAAAAGATTGAGGTAGGGAAGCAAATTAACAAAGAGTTTAGCCTCCAGCTGTTCTCTGCTAGATGTTTTCCTGGCAGTCTTTCTGCTGGGGCAGCGCTGCTTTGGGACTCAGGACTGTCTCTGATGTGCTCTGCTCTGCCAGGTGGGCTTTCAAATTCGTGGGTGTCTGGTCAGGCTCTCCGTTTGTCTCTCCCATGAGGACTAGTCCTTGTGAACAGTGCACTTGTCAGGGTTTTGCTTTAGACTTTGCAAAGCTGCGCCTAAACTGCTTAGTACTTAGCCTATATTACATTCAAGAAGTCACATTGGGCTCTTGAACTTTTTAGCTTGGGGGGAAACAGATCCGTCTGCTGGATGGCTCGTCAGGGCTGCACAAATGAATCACTCTCTTTTGTGGGTTTATGTAGGGTCTTGGTGGAATTAGCAATGCAAGCCTAGTTCGGATGTTTTGTTGATCAGAAGCCATAGTAGAACCAAGCCTGACTGTTTGCATGAGACGCAAAAACATTTGACATGAATAACAAGAAGGGAGTCGACAGAAGAGCTGGTTGCGGTACTGTCTGTTAGTGTAGCTTGAATGGCAAGCTGGTTCCATGGAGAGTATTTTCAAATGTTGTGATATCATTCTTAGGCAAGGAAAACCCAACAGATCACCCCACCCATGCTGCAGAAAGGTCTTCAGCTAATTGCGGAGGATACTCATTTCAATTAGCAGCCTACATTATGCATACTGCTAACACTAACCTTGATAGGAACTGAACTAAGATAGAATAGGTGTTTACAAATAGCAGTTATATCTCTTGATCATTGCAAATTTCTCGTATTATTTAGAAATATTTCTAATGGAAGTTGTGGCCGTTAGCATAGACTATGCATATGAAAAATTTGCATATAACAACATAGATATAAATTAAATTGTTGAATCGTGGAACGATTGGCTAATTTTGTGCAATGTCCTTTGCTGAGGCCCAGGAAAGCCAGGAGAACCCATGTGCTATACCGAGTTACCCTGATTTCCACAAAGTCATCCTAAGATCCTTTGCTATTCTGACCAGAGAGGTGAAAGCCAGAGTATGGGATTTTCTTATTTCAGGCAATGCAGAAAGTTGACCAAAACCAGTATTCTGAAGACAATGGTAAGCAGAAACCCAAGTAACTTCCCTTCACATTGGACCTGAGCAGTCATTTGTTTGGTGTTAAAAACATTTCATAGGAGGTTTTTTTACTTAAACATTCCATATTGTTGAGCACAGGTTTCTTGGAAACGGAACAACTACTAGCTAAAATGCCTCCAAATTCCCAACTCATTCTCCTGGGGGTGAGAGCAGGTGATAAAGAAGTATGTCATGACAGAGTTGTCTGCCCTGCTGTGTATGTTCCATTTTAGAGTAATAACTCATTTCCTTCAAAAGTGAATAATATATGATCTTTAATATTTGAATAGTGCCTCAAACTGTAAAGTATTCTTTGAAATGTTTTAGTCTTAAATAATAGTATTATTAGCATATGTTTCATTACAAAGTTTCTCAAGAGCTTTCCTATTCCTTTTCCTGAGGAGTACTCAATCAAATCCAGCTATTCTGGGGCTGGAACACGAGAACTGCTGTGTGATAAGATTCTGATGCAGTGTGTGTGTGGTGGAATGGGAGCATCCTAGCTCCATAGAAAGCCACAGGTAGGTAAGTAGTACTGGTCTCTTCACAAAATACTTTTCACCTATGAGACATTATACAGATTTTTTTTTTTTTTTTTCTTAAAGCCTTAGCATTTGGAAAGAACTAAAGCATTTTTTCAGCAAGATTGTTTTAGGTAAAGGCTATATTTCAATAAAACATTTTCACAAAGAAAACACAAAAAGTTTTTGTAATAATTGCAACCTCTTTTTCTTCCATCTTCAAAGTCACGTATTTTACTTTGGGTCTTTACCCACAGAGTGCTATGATAAATAATAGATACTATACTATTTGTTAAAATGCTATTTTTCTGTTCTTTCTATTTCAGCAAATCCTGCCCTTTTTTAACATTAGGAAATCTCCATGTCTGGCGTCTAAAAATATTTCTCAGCATAAAAAAAAAAAGATCTTACTTGTTCTTGACTAAAGTTTATGGGTGCATTTCAGCTAAAAAGAAATTAATACCAGGATTGGGACTCCCCTGATATCACTGCAAAGAGCTGTGGCTGGGTGGAGGGAAGAAGAGAAAGAGATGATTGCCTCTCTATAAATAGAATATTTTCTGCACATCACTGATCCTGCACAGATGTCTGTCAATGACAGAGATGCTGCTTCAGAAATTACTTAAACAGCTGCATTCCAGGCAGAGAGGAGACAATTAACAAGTGGATTTGAGCTGCAGAAACATTTTGTTTGGTGACAGATGTTTGGATACAATCTTACTTTTTATTTATGGAATAAATGCTCTTAATCTGAGTTCCTTTTAGTATTTGTCAGAAGAACATAAGCGACTATTTTCTAGGTGAAAGTGTTTATATCACAATTTAAGAGTCACTAATTTATTATTTTGCTAGGAGGAAGTAGATGCCTTTGAAGTACTATTTGACTAACCACAGACCTTGTCTCTGGGCGAAGGACAAGCACGATGTTTGATGAGGGAATGTACAACTTCTGAGACACGGGGGCTCCTTTCCATGAAGAGGACAGACCTTCTCAGGGAGCGCTTCTCCAGGAGGGTGTTGGTCCACCCCTTCCAAATGCCCCTTATGGGGATGTATACTCAATTTTTCAAGTTTCCAAACCCAAAGTAAATTTCTTTCTGGAAATCACTGGTAAATTAACGAATCTTAAATTGTTATATAAACACTTCTGCCTAGAAGATAATTCCTTACAGAATAATAAACTACTGGATTTCCCAGGGGAACAGGGGACAAATTCAACATCCAGGATTATGCGCAAGGTCAGATTAGTTAACCTACTGGTGCCTCCTAGTCTTAAAATCTATACATCTTAACAAGTCACTGGCTAACTTTCAGACTCTGGTAATGAATGCCCCCATATACTGTTTAAATCCAGTTGTTCAGAAATACCCTAGATAAGGGTTTGCATTGCCTGGCAGTTCCCTCTCATTCTACCAGTGACTGAAACAAACCTGGAGGACTCCTAAAGGGACTAGGATTGCGCTACTTATTTTTGCAGTTAGTTCCCCGAAACCTTTTCCCTTTTTTGACTTGCTTTGCCTAATAATCGATGCGTTTGTTCCAGATCAGCTGACATTAACGCAGGGGGAGTGAAGGAGACAAGGCACGAGGAACCGGAGCGATGTTTCAGGGAGCTGTGATTTGAGGTGTGGTACGTGCTAGCGTGGAGCAAAACACATGCAGGGAGCTAATGGAGCTGGTGTACTCTCTCCGAGGAGTTAATTTAAATATGCTGGATATTTTAACTACCTTTTTTAAAGTCTGAAATAATTTGGTTCTAATTTCTGAGCAGGGACTTGCAGCCCACACAGCAGTAGGTCTTGATAATTATTAATTATATGTTTTTCCTCTGTTCTGTATGACCTTGTTTGTAAAAGCTGTGTGGTAAAGCTAGAATATTAAGAGGTTTATGGGCCCTGGCATGCCACATAGCTAGAAAAGAGGAAAAGATTTAAAGAGCAAATGGATAATCCAAAGTATCACCCCGAATTTGCACCCTTTCAGAAGGCTCTGAAATCCAGAGCGCACTCATCCAATGCACATGACACCTGAAAGAGCGAGTAGGTGATTTTTCTGGTTTAGCTATGACTAAAATTCACACACGCTCCCTTCTGACAGCCTGATCTAAAGTGGCAGCAGTCTGCAAAGGCAGACGGCAAACTGCCCGTGCGGGGAATTCCAGCTTGAAAAATCTGCATTAGCTTTATCCTAGCAGAGACCCAGACACCATGGCTTTGGCCCAAGCATTAGAGTGTATTATAAAAAGGCAAGACTCAGGTACCATGGGGAATCCAAATTAGATCTGAAGAGGAGAAGCTTGGATATGAAGTTTTTGTCTCTACTTCATCTGCGTTACCTTGTAAGGAGCTGCACTACCCTCCTACTACAAGATCACTGTGTTCCTCTCCAAATGTGCATGTTAATCTAAAAATCCAGCCTTCTGTAAATGTGAACGTTTAGAGTGTTTCTTATGTTGTACTTACTTAGAGAAATGCTGCCATCTGATCTTTCTCCAGTTGCCCAACTCCCCCAGAAATCATTTTTTCCCCATTAGAAACATTGAAGCAACCTGACTTGCACTAGGAGAAAAATGTCCTGGAAACCCTGAAAGCAGCCTTTTTGCCACAGTTACGAAGAAAAAATATCAGTGGACCTGGATTTCCAAACACTGAAGAGATATATATTACTTTTGACTTCTCTGAAAAATCAATTCTCCTTCAAGCCTTGACACACGCAGAAGAAAACGTATTTCCTTATTAACTATGCTTAGATTTTCTTCCACAGGTTTGGAACATAACGTCATTCTCTGCAGGGTAGCTTGTACAGCAAGTGAATTATTGCAGCATTCTTGGGAAGAGGGCCTGAGGAGGTTCATGCACTATAAAACCAGTGTCCGCCCACACTTTACTTTTAACGTTATCGCACAACACAAGCACAGGACAGCTCGAATTAAGTTAGAAATCTAAAATCTTTTTTCTCCTGCCCTTTTGACTAACAATGTAATGTGCTTCTCAGCTCTTTAAATTGCAGAAAGTGGTCTCACTAGAGTCGCAAACTTCTGTGATAAAGATTTATCTACAATTATGACTAGTAAGAGAGGAAAAAGAAAAATGATTTCATGAAAGCATAGATGTCTGCTGCAAAAGGTAGATTGGCTGGGAAAGTTAGGACAAGAATGACACCCTTTCTCGTCTGAATAATATTTATTTTAAACACAAGTGAAGTCACTGCTTGCAGTGTGATGAGTGCTGCAAAGAGGTCACAGCCGGCTCTCGGAGCTGCTTGGAAAATGGAAGAAATGATGAGTTCTGCCATCACTTTGCCTTGTCTTCGTCCTCTCCACATTTGTTTCATCTATCACTTGTGCCTTTTTGCTGAATGCATAGCTGTATTCTCCCTGAGATGATGCCTTTTTGCCTGACTGGGGTCTCTAGCTGCCAATGAATATGGAAGCAATGTCTATGTATAACAAGACAACAGTGGCTCAGCTCCTCCTGGTGCGGACCAGAACCTGAAAACTGGTTAGCAGGGCCCCTGACGCTCAGATGAAGTGCTGCCTGGGTAAGACTTGGAATAGATTGCACCTGGGCCGTTAATTTTATTTCACAAATAAAGTAGCTAGCTAACGTGAGAAAGTAAAGGTTGGGTGAAAATGGGAAGAGACGAGACCATTACTGTGCCCACCTGCTGTCAGTCAACTGTGAGGCATCGACACTAGATACAGCTGCTGCAGCTTCTGAGCACATCGAGGGCAAAAGCAGAAGCACAGGAGGAAAATCCGGCACCAAGGAAAAGCAGCAGAGTCTTGACACTAACTTTGGTGTCAGCCGTGGTTTGTGGAGTCTCTGGGGATGGGCTTTGGAGAGTAGGAAATCTCAGGGAGAGCCATTTTCCAGGCGGAAATATTTTGCAACAAAAAAATGGGGTCTGAGTGTGTGTATTTCTGGGTCGGTTCCCGGGGAGCTGCAGAGATGCGGTTGCTTTGCCCTTTATGGTGGTTTATAGGAACACAGACCACCTGGAGCATCGGGTCTGCTCCTCCACCGCTTTGTTCTTAGTGCCCAGCCATCACTCTTCTTAACAGCTGCTCGTAAGACTCCAGTGAGTCACATTTTCTTGTCTCCCTCTCAATTTAGTTAGATTATCATTTAGAAGCCCGGATGCAACTTAGGCAAAAAAATTATAATTAATGCACCATTACTTTGTCTGTAATCTCTGCACCCAATGTTACATTTCCAATTAAATATTCCGATAAAATACATAAGTGCTAGAAACATTAGCACGGGGCTATGTAAACAAAGCAGCTGGCATAAAGGAAGATTTATCCTGCTATAGTCTGTTATCACAGGGATTTTGCTCAATTAAATTGAGCATGCAGTGAGAGCTCTGTCCACATCAATGAAAGAAAATTCCTCAGCAAAGGGAAAACACCAAGGAACAAATGCAACATACAACCACCTCTTTACACAGTGCGCGCTTCTAACCGCAGTCACCTGGACTCAGGTGGACTTTGAACAGTGTGCCCTGGGTTATTATATTTCTGTTTTATGTTAGGGAGATTGCTGATGCTTTTAATCTTGTGCTTTTTACAGCAGTATTGTACAGAATCACATACCTGTCACCTGACAGTATAAGAACACATAGAGTTAATGATGATAAGATCTTTTCTTAATGTTCTTTTCAAGTCCTGAAGCCTCAGTGATTTTTTTTTTTTTTTTACTAAATTTAATGTATTTCTTATATTGTATCGCTAGAGTGCCTATAACTATAGCTGTCCATAGTAGTCATCTGTGGCGGAAGAAGGGTTATTCAGCTTTCATGTATGAATCAGCCATGAGAACTTGGGTGTCTGTTAACTAAGTTGATGCCAATGAAAACCTACTTTTAAAATAAGCCATTTACATCAGTGAAGAAAGATGGCAGTGTAGTGAGAACATATTTGCTGGGACAACCAGACCCTATTAGGTCTGGTTAGGCTCAGCTGTAGCCTTCCTATGGTATTATGAGCAAGACAGCTAATCACTCAGTGCCCCTGTTCCTCAGCTATGTAATAAAGGTGATAATTCTTTGCCTATTTCTTTTTTCTTGTCTCTTCAAGGCACAGTCTGCACAGTGTAGGACCATCTTACAGTTTATTATTATTTCTATAGCATTAGTACATTCAAACACCAAATGTAAGCTAAAGCGTCTGATTTTGTTGTTATTACTGTAATAAAATAAACCCTATTTTAGATTTAGCAGGGGCTTCAACACAGAATATAGCTGCTAAGTGAGCCATCTCTTTAGAGTTACTTGTGGATTAATGTACATCAGCTTTTAAATAATTCCAACATTTGACTGAACTGTGATGGCATTTTGCTCACGAAGGGTAAAATGTTCAAGTTTTACCTTTCTAAGGTTGCTTGCTTGGTTACAGCAGTTTAGCACATGGTCTCTGCTGCGTTACTTTTGGCTATGCAAATCATGGAGGGTGTTTCTCGTTGCCAAAAAAGAGAAATTCCATTTCTAGGCACAGAAAGAAAACGTGATGTTCAAAGCCATTGCTTTGAATTGCACGGCATCACTTTTAGTCTCCCTCGTGTTTAGCACCATTTGCCACCCCACTGGAACTGGGATTGTGGCGGGGATTTTCCCCCGCTAGCGGGTTACAGGGCGACACGCTGGGTGAAGGGCAGCTGGTCCGCAGCGTGAAAACATCCGACGAAGAGGTAAGGCAGAAAGCAAGAAATGCATAAAAGTGTAAATTGAGGGGGGTGAAGAGCGAGCGGCGGTGCAGCCGGTCCTACCGCGGGGACGTGGCAGCAGCAGGGAGGTGCAGTGGACCCCAGCAGGATGCTGCCATCGTGCGTGCAGGACGGAGAGCTTATGAAGAGTCTTTGACCTGCTTACGGTATGCAGGTAACGTGTTTTCTAAGTGTCACGTCGCCTGCCATCTTCCAGAGCCTTTCAGACACCTTCACGACCAGCTCCCTTGTTTGTTTCCCCCCTTGACTGCTTTTCTTCCACACTTTCTTGCTCCGTTGCTCAATCAGATACTCTGTCAGGGATTTCTGCCCCAGGAAAGGGTAACCTGATTGTATTGTCTGGCGCTTCGTCGTATTAAAACCCTCCACGGTCTGGGCTTCTCTGGGACAGGCGGGCTCATGACGCATCTTGCCGAAAATAGTGGAGGGGATGGGAGAGGCTTTCACACCTGGAGGGGTCCTGGAGACAGATGTGGACACAGGCAGGGCCGCTGCGGTTCTTTCAGCAGGACAGAGGGATGGGCGGAATGGGTACTCCCAGCTTCAGTAAATTAGCTTTTATTAAGCCCCAAATGTTTTTTTAGCTTTGTAGGTCTTTTTACTTTGGCCTGGCTGTTTGTGTCTTAGCTTGGAAGATTCAACAAATTCCAGCCCATGCTTGTAAGCTTTGAATCACCATGCTGTCCTGCACCTTAACCTTTTTTCTTGCAGCTAATAAAGGAGGACCTTTCTGTTCTCCACAGGAGCAGGAGCACATTATTTTTAGGCAGCATACTGCTGCTTTTCCTTTCCTCCTGCAGCTGTTTTGTAAAAGACAAGATGCCTTTGCAGCATGCCACAGGGAGGCATATTTTCTTCCTAGATGCAGTTTTAGCCTACATGATCCAAGCAACAAATGCCATGTTTTGCATAGTCGTGGGGAAGTGGCTGTGACGAATGATCAGTTCCAAGGACTTAACCATCGCTCCCGTTCGCAAATTATCAATAAAAGGCCTGGGTTTTAATGATTTGTTACTCACTCCAAAATAATTAATCAGGGAAGAGACTGTAAATTAGTGACAGCGGCTTCGCCGAGATGCGGATGCAGACAGCTGGGAGTTTTACAGGGAGGGCGAGGGGGAGTCCGAGAGCCTTCAGGAGGATCAAGAGAACAGCCTGGGCAGGGTGCTGGGCAGGGTGCTGGCCGTAACCGCAGCCGGCTCGGTGCCCAGCCGCCGGGAGCCAGCCGCTGGGGAAATGCCAGAGCCGGGTGAGTTTTAAATCCTGCCTGCGAGGCAGCCTGCCCACGCTCGTGTCCAGTGACGGAGAACCTGCAAGCGTTTTTCTGGTGGAGAGCAGAGCAGAGAATAGCATCCCTGCTCTCCTGGCGCTTGCTCGGTGACTTAATTACCGTGTTGCCATCTGGCTACCTTTTGCGTGTGCCTTCAGACCTAGTTACTCTGGATTTCCTTGCTGCGTGGGGTTCCATGTGCCCGGTGCATTGGGGAATGCCTGTCCCAGAGCCTTCCCATGGGATCTGCGCTCTCCTGAAGAAGCAGCCTGGCTTTCCGTGGAAAGTTCATGTTCCAACAGAGTATCTAAAATGTGGTCCTTTGCCTCCTCCTACTTTAAATGCAAGCAGCAGTGCGCCGCTGTACTTTACCATAAACCCCAAAGTGTCCATACATTTTACGTTTGCTCTAAAAATGCCTTACAGATCAAGACTTACAGCAGGGTCTGGTGGGAAGCCATCTTCTGCCTGAATGTCCATCGGGGTTAGCACCTCTTCAGCCCCATTCAAGCCTGATAGAAATACCCAGGAACACTGCAAATCTTTACGTACGTGACTTTTCATCAGAGCGGCAGCTTTCCTCTTTGGGTCTGGCTCTTCCTCACCGTACAGTAGCTTTTGGTTTCATGATAGTTCGTGGGCTTGGAAGCCCCCCAGGGGTTGTATTTGGGTGATTTGAGCCATCCTGCGGGGCACGGAGCAGCCGCGGGCTGGCTGCTGGTACCGTGTTGTGCAGCCTCAGCTGAGCGCGGGCGCTTGGAAGCGGTGGGGACGGCAAGGGCTGCGCAGCGGAGGCGAGGCTTTGGGTGCAGAAACCTTCCTGATGGGCCTTGTCACTTCTGTGCAAGTTCCCTTTGAGCATCTCTTTAGCATTTCCCTGGGTTTTGAAGGTTTTGAGGTTATTCACGTGACCAAGATTGAGCTGCCGGTACCATGTCTCTGCTGAATATTGCTTTGCGCTCCTGCAGATAAAGACCTGACTCCTCCAGCTGGGTAGGTTATCCCTCCATGTCTAATCTGTCACAAAAGATTTGTGTTTGAAAGCAAAAGTAAGGGTTTTTTTTATTTTATTTTATTTTTTATTACTGTAACTCTGTCAAAGAGAAGCAGCTGGAGCAGAGCTCTACACCCTGAGGGGAAGAGGAAAAAATATTGTTTTGGTGGGAAACTCGGCTAAATCGTTTAAATTAGGAATTACTGACACTGTGGCTGCTGGAGGTGCAAACTGAACACCTAACTGCTTGAAACAAGAGACTAGGAAAAGTCAGAGAAGTTGTGCAAAACAGATCCTAACACTCCCTCTTCTCTGGTGCTTGCTAACCTAATAAGGTTCTCCTCGTCAAAATACCACGCGGTGCTGTGAGGAAATGGCCGATCTACTGTTGAACCGTAGGGCTGGAGTCTGAAGAAGCAGTGGATGAAATATATCAGAGAAGGAAGTCGAAACTCAAGTTTCAGATGGCGTCGTTCGATGCTCCCGTGCCCTCACAGCTACAAAACCTCAGCCTCCCGCAGCAGCATCTGTTCCAGAGGGGAGCGAGCACTACCCCACTTGCCCAAGGACACCGAGAAGGCTCCGGGCTGGAGCGTGTCCGTGTCAGGGTGCAGAAGTATCCCGAACCGGTGCCTTAGCCAGACCTGATGTCTTTCCCGACCAAGGGGTCTGTCCGTCCACCTCCCAACTGACAGAAACGGGAGACCTGAGCTCCTCGCACCGCGTCCCAAGCTGAGGGTGCAAAGGGTGGAGGGGGTTACTTCAATTCCCCAAGTAATTTCTTTCTAGTAATAGACGTTACATCAATTCGGGACCTTTACTCCCATTGAGAGCTGCTCTACTGCACAAGGAGGCCCCTGGAAGACAGGCAAACTGTTTCTGAACAGTCTGGATAAATTGGTGGAGACAGTGGTACAAAATGATGCCGCACTTCGCTGCAGAAGGCTGTTTCTCACTCCCGAGCAAAGACCAACGTCCTGAGCTATAAGGGGACTCCACTGCAGCACTTTCTAAGTTAAATTCACAGCTTAGAGTGGGACATTCACTGTCCCCAAATAATGAACTAGAGACATCAGCAGGGGCTTCGCCAGAGACAGCACCCTAACTGGAAATACAAAAAGGTAGATGTAAAATCCTTGTGTGTGAAATGGCAATATTGATTGCACGGACTGGATGTGAGGGAGCGCACAGGCAGCATGACTGAACAAGTGTATACACGCCTCACTATTTATGATAATTAAAGTTTGAAGGGCAAAGTGCGTGTTAGATGCAATTTGCTGCATTGATCTCAAAGCTCTTTATTTGCGCATTACAGAAAACTGTCCCTCACTTCTGCATGTGCAACCCTGGTTGATAGCGGGAGCTCTGCACGTGTGTCCTGGGTGAACGTGACCCACCTTTGAACTCCTGTCCCATGCATGCCAACCAGCTTAACCTAGGAAATCTGAGATTATTAAACCCCCGAAATGAGTTTGCTGTAATTACTCAAGGGTAATAAACAAGTTTTTATGAACAGAACACAAGACATTAAACATTTCATTAATGACAGCTTTACATTTCTTTGAAGTCATTATGACTAGAGAAACATAATGTAATATTGCCCTGCATTATGAAATTGCTTTGATTTCGGTTTCTCCTCCACTGGTTACAAAATCAAACCTAATGTGGTTTTTTTGGTTTTTGGGTTTTTTTTTTTTTCTCCTATAAATATACCCTATCCAGTGCGGTACCTCCAAGGCACACATTTCATTTTTATTAGCTGGGCAGTGTGACTCATGCTATTAATCGCTATCAGTAGCAACACATCACCAGACTGTCCTTTGCTGCACAGCCTATATTTAGCAAGGGAACGAGACTGCTGCTGGGTTATATAATGATGCAGCTATTTATAGATCTCCATTAGACCTAGAGAGCACCCTCCTGCCATCCGAGCTGCGAGCAGCCAGGCTGACAGAGGGGTGAGTATAGATTCGGCATCCTCCCTACCTTCCGCCCAGACACATTTGCAATTTTGTTTACCTGCCGTTATTTCTGTTTATTCCACCTGCAGCAAAAGTACCTTTGAAATCCTATGTGTTCAGGCAAAAAACATTCTAGAACCTGGTATTGCTTGTGGAAAGGTAAAACAGACAGTCACAACGCTGACAAAATAACTATATTTTCATTTACCTTCCTTTTTGGTTACATGAACCTAGCCAAATGTAGCTGCCTTAAAAATACACCCATATTTCTAGTAGCACTGTCCTAAAATTCTCAGGTTCTGAGGTTTTCCCACTTTTTTCTTTTTTTCCTACTGATTTTTGGTGGCTACCAGCAGAAAAACCAATGCAAGACAGATGACTTACTTATTGTTGGGCCTGAGCGAACATAAGGATGGGGGAGGCAAGCGTTTGTGTTGGAGGTAGAAATGTGGTTTCTGCTGCATGAAGCTTGCGTCTCTACAAAATATTGGTTAGGTCCTGCACCGCAGTTAGTTCAGCTGAAATACAGTTTCAGACAAGGAGTTGCAAAGCAGATATTAACAGTTTAAGGTGAGCTACATAAAAAAGGCTCAGGGCATGGTCTCTGTGCTTGCACGCCTGAGGCACTTCAGACCTTGGGTGTTCATCTGTAAATTGTCTAGAGCTGTAAATTTACTTTTAGGGTAGTAAATAGACTAGATTCCTGCCCCGGCCTCTCGGTGCCCCAGGCACCAGTACATGCTGGGAGCCGACTGGCTCGGAAGCAGCTTTTCAGAGAAGGATGAGGGGGTGCTGGTGGACACCAGGTTGGACATGAGCCAGCGATGTGCCCTCCCTGCAAAGAAAGCCAACAGCACCCTGGGCTGCATGGGGCACCCGTGTCACCAGTGTCACCAGCAGACCAAGGGATGCGGCTCAGCCCTGGTGAGACACATCTGGAGCGCTGGGGGTTGAAGTTGACTGTCTCCAGAAGTGCCTCTCAACCTCAGCCTGCCCACGGGAAGGCTGTTCTTCAACTGCGGGACGGCTACTTGGCCAACAGGACTGGGTTAGCACGGGGCAGCGAGTGCCGGGCACTACTCGCTGGAGGAATCCGCGTGTGGTACCTGGGTCCTTCGTGAAGTGCACAGGAGAGGTAAGGTACGACAGAAAGGATCCGTGGCACCTAAGTGCCAAAAACAGAGCTACCACAGGTAGTCTGTACAGAACACGGATGACTGTGGATATTAAAACTTGCCCCTTTGTGGTTTTTGGTTGCTGCCAAATGCCTACCTCCAAGAGGGATGCAAAACATACTCTAGAGTTGTGCAGATTTTCCTTCAGGTGCTTGTCCTGCTGCGTAATAACTCAGCAGTTAAAGCTCTCCACCAGGCTGTGGGAGATTTGGATCTGTCCCTCCCTCCGCGCCAAGGGATTTCTAGCCTTGGGGTGCGAGTGAGGGCTGCTCAGAGTCCTCTTGGTTGTAGCCCAACTGCACTCAAATACTCAGGAGAGACCAGTGCCAAGCTATAGTAGCGGCCAAAAGTAATCAGCTCTTAGATGGGGAAGGTGGATGCGTTTTCTTCCAGCTCCCTCGTTTTCCATGGATTTGCTTCTCCCCCAGCCCACGGAGGCCCACGCAGCAGAACGGAGCAGAGGGAACCCCGGAGCAGAACCTCCAGGTGTGCTCGTGCCGTTGAGTATAACTGGGCTTGGCAGGGTTTAAAGTCCAGCTGCTGCTTTTTAGCTGCTACGCGCGGGCTGGGTTACGTGGTGCCGGGTGTCGGGGCAAGGCGAGCGGTGAATACACCAAGGTCTGCGTCCGGCAGCAAGTGTGCTGATGTCTAGTAAGATGAGAACTTTTCTCTTTCTCCTTTTCCCTTTTTGGTTTTCCCTTCCTTTTTTATCTCCCCCTCTTCCCTCATCAGGGTATTAAATGGGTCTCTCTTAACTGTACCCAGACACCCGGTGTTCACAGAGGTGGCAAGAGCAGGATGCCCTTGGAAGCTCCGTCAAAGTTGGTTGAAGTTGGCTACTGACTCAACAGGTTTCAGACAAATAGAGACAAAGGCACACTCAGTGCAATCACATAAACCTCAAGAAACGAGGATTGAAAATGTTTCTTTGCAGTATCAGAATAGTTTATCTTATAGTACCTATGCCTGTTTGGGGTTTTTTGCGAGATTTGCAATACCCCATGTCATCACATTGTGTCAGGCCACTGTCTAGAGCAAGTACAATAGTTCCAGCTTATATCATCATGTGCTATTTAAAGTGCTTAAAATATTAACCACCATACATCAGTCTTTTCATTACAATTATAAGCAGCTTGTTTCTGCAAATTGAGATAGGTAATGATACAAAAATTAATGAAATGCTGCACATTTTGTTCCTGGCCAGGGTTGCATTTCTCTCAGGCCCCAGGATTTATTAAATTCCCTCCTCCCTTTTTGCTTGTACATGCAATGCATACGTAAGTATCACAAGAGAATTACAATATAAAGAGGGGCACCATCAATCTGATGGCCATTAAAATATGGTCACTGACCAAATCCCTTAATATACTGAGTTACTGCAGTTGGCTTTAGAATACACTTTGGAGAGGATTAACTGCAAAGCATGTTAAACCAAGGGCATATCTCTCATTCTCAGCTGCCACAAATGGGATGTAAGTTTTGCATACAGAAGGAAGGAGAAGGTTTTTGACAGCTGGAGATGCTTATCTTTCCTTACCACAGGGAAGGCTGGACAAGATGCTGCCTGCCACCTTTCCAGGCTGACATTATCTACACATCAGCGACGCTGCTGAATGTCAGTCTGTGATAACCGGCGAGCACTTGCTTCCATATGCAGAGTTGCTCGCCACCACACACCAGCAGCAGATAATGCTTTTTGCGGCGGGGCAGGCGAGGGAAGGCAGAAAGAATGCGTTCAGAGTACACACCGACCTCAGAAATGAATTCGAGGACTGTTTATTAAAACATGCAATAAAATTACAAATGCCTGTGTTAGCTAGAAATCTTTATCCATCATATTTTATTAATCCATTGATATTTAACTTACTCTGAGCCTCCTGTTAATACATGGAGTTTGATTTACTGTGGCAGCTATTGAATAGTAATAAAATACCTTTTCTCCCACAATGAGTTGAGGTCAAAATGCTGTGGAAGACAAGAGCTGTTGCTGAAATTTAACAGCTTTATAATATCCTGGAAGCAATTCAGGTGGACCTGTCCCGGCTGGAGGTGGCACAAGCCCTAGCTGTGGAGCCATTGCGGAGGGGGTGGGTGCCATTTTGTCAGCACTTGACACAGCTATAAAAGCTGTCTTTGGGGCCTAGAATGATGCATTATTTGGAGAAGAAGCTTCTCCAGATCCTATAGAGAGGTCCTCAGGATATAATAATTTAAATATTTGAATATCCCTGCAGGATATTATTTTGGTGTAATATTACTCCATGGCCCCTGTTTGCACGTTGTGCTGTATTTATAATAGTGAGTTTTGTGTCTGCCTATGGACTAGGGCACTGCTCATGCTTCTTGGCTGGGGAATCCCTTCACTAGCGAATATACGTCTTCTCTATCCTGGTAGTCTCTTCAAACAGGGATGCTTATGCAGCAAAGACCTCTCAGTTTTTCCTCCTCACTGTGTAATTGTGAATGTGAGACTCATGAGACCAGGTTGCAGCGCGTCCAGGAAAGGAGTAACCTCCAAAACTTCTTTTTCTGCTGCAGCATAATGAAGCTAGGGATACTAATGACAGAGGGTAAGAGCAGGCAAGTGGGAACTGAGCTCTCTAGCCCTGTGATTTACTCAGTCAGTCACCTGGGGAGAAAAAGAGGCAGACATTGCTTCCAGTTACAGGGATTGATGATGCATTTTTGCAGTCCACAGCTAACTGCCCCCCCACACCCTCTGCAAAATGAACAAACAAACTAACTCCCCCCCCCACCCAAGCCCCACAATCCAGGATCAGGAACCAGCTCCTTTTTCCCATGGCAGTGCTCATCACATTCCTCTACCGTCAGGACCCTTCTGTCCCACGACCTTTCCACATTTTGCTGTGCATGGCAACCGCTTTGGAGAAGAAGAGCACCTTTACCAGCCTCACCAGCTGTTTAAGGAGACTGGACCTCATTCAGCTCTACACCTACCTGCTGCAGAGGACACCCGCTCTGTTCCCATGTGGATGGAGGCATGTACGCTCCAGAGGTGAGTAGGAATTCAGATGCATTATTATGTTTAGAGTGAGATTCAGCTGCAGTTTAACACACCAAAATGTAGCTGTCTACATAAGAACCTGGCGGCCATGCTCCCATTATGGTCAGTAGACCATACTGTCAATAGGGTTAATTGAGCCAGGAGAATTCTTGACCAGGCCAAAAGTTGGTATCTGTTGTAGGTGAACCCCCTTGACCCTGCCAACTGGACTGAGTAGGGGCAAGGTTCAGTTGCTTAAACGCAGCATTATTCTGGGGTTATGTCCTGCCTCCCTCCAGGAGGCTGAGGTCTTCCCTAAGCTCCACATCACATCAGCCAGCCCTGTGTGGGTGTCTTGGCTACCCTTTGGTGTCTCAGATGGCACCAGGAGGTGATGCTGGGGACCTGAACTGGAACCTGACGCCCCACTGCTTACAATCG
This sequence comes from Harpia harpyja, assembly GCF_026419915.1. NCBI lineage: Eukaryota > Metazoa > Chordata > Aves > Accipitriformes > Accipitridae > Harpia > Harpia harpyja. Next base: position 2,218,110 of record NC_068947.1, read on the forward strand.
GGGTCTGGGCACGTTGTTCACATCTTGACACTTAACATACCACGCTTAGCTTTAGGTATCACACCCTGCCAGCGAGATCTCACTGCTAGGGTTTCCCACTGGCAAACTCTTGGCAACTTCCTTCTCAGGCTGTAGGTTTTTGGTTCCTGCTGTCCTCAGCTTGCTGGACATGGCACCTAGACCCCCAGATATCTCTGAACTCCAGGTTTTGGCTTTTACTCATGGAGTTACGGCAGCAAGAGAAAAAAATGAAGCTTCTGCTCTGAAGCACAGGGCAGGCAGGGATGAATGGGGCAGTGCATGAGGTGTGGCAGAAGAGGTCTCGTTGTTTTACTAAGCAGACCTCCTGGCAGACCTGCTTTGCTTTAATCACTGTCAAAAGTGTTCTCAGTGAAATATCTACAAATGATCCTTCAAATGTATAAGCATTTTGTTGTTGTTGTTTAATAGACACACAGCTAGTAAAATAGTGATTGCTCATTCTTGCTTCAGTGCTGGCAGGAGCTCGAATAGTTGGGAATAGCTGCTATAAAAGGTTTGAGGTCAGGATCCTCTGAGATTTTAAAATATGTCACCAAGTTTTTAACTAGTTTTAGTATGCTGTCTCTCCCTGCCCCCAATTAGTGGGCTTTGTATTTCAGGATCCTGCTGTGCATAAAAGATGTGCATTACCTAAAGGAAAATAAAACTGCCCTTTAACAGATATAGTGCTTCTCAAAGCAAATTGGTTTCACTATATTTGGAAGCCCATATGTGCTGAAAAAGATCCTTTGACAGAGAAGAGTTACCCAAAGCCCATAAAATGTAGGCACAGTAAATGTTCATGAGCTCAAAACAGGGAGTTGTTTGGTTGAATTGCAGGAGACATAACACAACTGTAGAACATTGTTTTCTCCCTTCCTTCACTTTTTTGCTCATTACTATGCAAAGCCAGTGCTATCTAATGGTAGAAACAGTATTTCTGGCTATATCCCTTCTGAGGTATTTACAAAACTGATACAATGCAAATTAAGTAAATTCTGAGGCTTCCCTCAGCTTTTCAGTTAACTGGTTTTAAAGACTCCTGCAGAGCTGATTCAGAAGTAGCACGTCCTCCTCAGACACTCAGTTTGGGGCACTCCTTGGGTACATACCTCTGCCCCGCTTTTTGCTCGAACCTTAGGAACGGAGGAGAGCCCGAGGACAACCCTGGGTTACTGAGCTTCAGGCAGCTACCAGAGAGTTGGACCCTGGCACCGCTGACGAGCTCTTGGATCCCCCAGAGAAAAAGCGATTCCCAGAGCTGTAGCTGTGTGGGTGTCCGCGCTTTACCCCTCGGGGATCAGGAGCTAGGCAAGGGCTGACTTACCCTGGGAGCAGGAGGGCTCCCCGAGAGCCCTGCCTGAATTGTCATCCACCCTGCATCTCAGCCTGGGGAGAAGCTGCCCTCCTTCTCTGGGAGACGGAGAGCTTTGTATTTGGGAGACGGAGAGATGAGGCGGGGGTGACTCCTCAAGGGAGGTTTCTTAAATGTAAAATCTTTACAAGGCAGATCAGGACTGCTCCTTGGCAGGGGCAAGGAGCTAGCTTGTGAGCCACACGATGCAACGATGAGGCAACATCCCGTCTTTGGCCCACGTTTCTCCGGGCTCCAGGAGCGTTCTAGTTCTTCTGTACACTGCTCCTTGACTGAGAAAGTGAGGGAAAACACCTTCCTCCCCAGCTTCTGGGATAATCTCTGGCTGATACCACTCTAGCCAGGTTTCCCAGGGAAAACTCAGCTGCCCGTGCCCTGCCCTTGCTCGTCCCCGTCCCTCTGAATTATTGCCTGAGGTGCTGAGACAAGCTCTGCTCCCTTGCAGTACAAACAGGGCTTTCTTCCCAGCAAGCTACAGCTGAAGCTGTTTGGCTTTCCTTTCTCATTTTTTTCTGGAGCTGGTTAGGGACAAATATGGGTGAGCTGACGGCTCTGAGTAACTCCTGGGAGGAGGAAAGCTGAACAAGCTGCAGGGGAGCGGTAATATTTTGTCTTTGCAGGACTGCAGCAGGCAGAGTAAATAATAAGAATACTGCCCTAGAGGGGTAAGTTAAACCTGGGATAGCTGGGGAGGTTTAGCTGTCACAACCGTCTGCCTTGCCTCTCTCCTGGAAGCTGCCTCCCCAGCTGAATGATTCATGAACCACCTCAATTTACAGCTTGGCATAGTCACGGGAATTAAAATTAATGTGCGCTGGCTTTGATACATTAAGCTGTAAGTACAGCATTGCAGGGACACGTCCCAGTCAGGGTGTGCTTGATATAAGCAGGGATACCAGCCTCTGCAAGGAGTGTAAGATGGGTTCTGAGAAGAAGAAACCCATCAGCCTACCTAGTGCCACCCATGCCAAATAAGTGCCAACAACTTTACCACCCCCAAGCTGTTTTTCCTGTGCCAAAGTGTGAGGGAAACCATTCTGTGACCAATTCTCAAGACAGCGACCATAACCTGTTTAAAAAGCTGCATTCAGGGGACCTTTCTCTATCATTGAGTACACTCATATCAAACCCTGCATTTGAGCCCAAAGCAGAAAAGGAATAAAACGATGCATCTGCATCCATTTGCTGCCCTTGCTCACTTTTTAAGAACATTCTTCCACCTCTCCAAATATATTTTTTCCTCAGAAAAATATGATGGGGGAAATTTTTTTAGATTATTTGATTCAAAACTTGTTCCCTCAGCAAGACTTGAACATTGTTTCTGTTTCTTGCTGGAATTTTTTAAGAACCTGAGCTGCAAATGTATCTAAATATAGTACCTCTAACAGGCAGTTTTCACTTACTCAGCCTGCTTTGCATCTCTCTGGTTTCATGCAAGCATCATGGCTTGTAATCACGCTTACCGAGAGGCATGAACAATTATCCTCATTGCTTCCCTGCTATCTGAGATGATCTTGGGATAAATTTTAGGCTTTTACTGGCCTAAAGATCTGTAAAGCAGAATCAGGGATAGCATGCATAAGCTGAAGTAGGCGTATCTCTTCAAAATCTGCGCTGGGTTTGATCTGCCAGGTATGTCTTGCATGGTCATCGCTAAATGAATCTAGTTTGTTTCTTTCCAGTGTATCTAACGAGTGGCCTCAAAACTTTAAAAGGCACTGGGAGGGCAGCCTGTGGGATTTCCTAGGACTGGGAGATAAACTAGGCAGTCTCAAACAACACCGAGCCAAAGAGAGAGGACCAAAGACAACGTAAGAACTCCAAAAACCCCCCAAAGTAATAAAAGCTCCAATCTTTCTTTGACAAGTTATAAAGATAAAAACAAACAAACAAACAAAAAACCCAAACAAAGCCTCTTCAGTGAATTGCGTTTAGATCCAGGACTGTTGTGAATGATTCAAGGACAGATTCAAGTCCCACCGCGCTGTTTTCCTTCCTCCTCCTCCTCCCCCTTCCCCTGGTCCCTCCTCTCCCCGCTCCCCAGACATGCACACCGTGCCCTCCGCAAGCCAAGTGTGAAATAGCTGCCTTCATTCACGTGTGACCTGCATCAGCCCTCCGGGAGCGGGGAGGGGAGGGAGTTTTTCCTCCTCATTGTTGAATGCGTAGGGTCATAGGCAAGACCCATAAAGACAACGGTATTTTGTCTTACATTCTGTGTGAGGTCCACAAGTTCCCTCATGCAAGTACTCAGAATTGCACCGTCAGTGCCTCTGGGTTGCATGGATCTACTCTGCTCTAGAGCCACTTGCGTAATTTTACAGTGCTGGTAAATGCTGCCAGGCTGGGGGAGCCGGAGCAGAAAATCCCCTGGGGATGGCAGATGGCCAGCACCTTGCCCTCTGCAGCCCGTGTTCTCCTATGGCTTGTTCAGGATAAAGTAGAAAAGCAGGAATCCCCATTTCCCCAGTATAAAATAACAACCTCAGTTTAGTGTCACATCCGTGTCTGAACCATCTAAAACATGCCACCTGTTTTATTCTTTTGTATGCTTCTGGCATACAATTGCTGTGATTGCGGGGAGAGTGTTATTTCTTGGTTAGGAGTGATTTTTCTAAAAAGAAAGTGGCAGTAGCTCTCCTGTTACATACTGCTGCTCCCCCCAGTGTGAGCTTTGCTAATATAAGCCCAATCTTGCAGTGACAGGGAGCTGAAGCAGCCCAACACCATATATATGAAACTGAAAAATAAATGGAAATTGCAGCTTTGCTTTTATCAGCCTGCAGGCAGCTGGATCTTTTTTGTCTCAGCTAGCAGAGGAACCCCACCTCTCTTCTCCCGCAGTAGATCTGGAGGCTAAGAATAGACACGGCAAGTTCCTTTGACAGGCTTTAGTGCTGTCTCTCGAGAAAAAACGGGCAATCAACGGTCCGTCAAGTTAAGAATCTGAGGAGAGAAAGACAGCCCAGGAAGCACAGGACCAGCATATCGACTAACTGCCTTGTTCACCATTCGTTTAGGTGCCACCAGTTGCTGGAGAGGTTTTGTTTTTCTCTCCCGTGCTTGATTACATCAGTGCGCAATGCTTCCTTCGCTACTTTCCTTCCTCCTCCTCGAAAAAGAAAAGAAAAATTAAGTTTAAAGCCATGCTTATCAGGGAGGCAGGGTTGAATTAGCTTACAAAAATAAATAGAAATTTCACGGTGCCCTAGAGACAGACACGGCGAAAAGGGGAGCACTTCAGTAACAGCGCTTAGCATTTGTGCAGTGCTGTGCGCATTTGAAGTGCGTTACTTTGACCTCAGCGGTCAGCACAAGCCTCCTGCAACAGAGCTTGGAGACTATCGTCACCTCCATCTAGGGCTGCTGACGTGGGTTTACGGCTAGTTTAAATAAGAAGACTAGTTATAGTTTATTCAGTTGTGGAATACCTAGATCTGATAGCTGATGCTGATTTTCATAGGAATGATTATGAGCCCACGGAGCACTTTGCCAGCTGTGCTGTCTTGAAGAGCGGTGTGTAAAGACCAGCTTGTGGTTCTTCTTAAATACCAGTGGCTACTTTTCCTTCCTTGTCACCTGCAAAGTGGCCACCACATTTTTGAAGAATAATAAATGAAATTATTGCTTGACTTCACAAAAGCGAGGTGAGAATGGTCAGTAGTCTGCTTTTCCATAGGAATGTTGCCTAGGAAACATCATCCTGTGGTAGCTGTATGTTTAGTAAGGACATATCAACTTTGTCTCTGAGGAAGTACGGCAAGAAAATGCTTCTAAAAGGAAGGTGATGAGGGGAGACAAAGCCCCCACCCTCCAGCCCGTCCTTGCTCTCCTGGCAGTTAAGGCATATCACTTACTAACAGCTAGAGCTGCTGAAGGACCTTGGAATGTTCCTGGCCCTTGCTACTACACTAATTGCTAAATTAAGGTTATCCAGACTTCTCTTTGTCTCTGGTGCAGCTCTAGAGGCACCTGACGTGTGGAGTAAGGCTATGATGGACTTACCTGCACCACGGTGAGGGCACAGCGAGTGGGGATCTGAGGATGGCACTGACCCTGCTCCAAAACGCCTACATAGAGACAGCCCTAATCCTCGAAACACTTTTCTGAGGTGGATAGAGAGCATCCTTAATGAATGAAAGATGAGATAATCAGAGAGTAATGAAGATCCTGTCAATACCGAGATAGCAAGGGGAGAGAAGAGAAGAGAAGAGAAGAGAAGAGAAGAGAAGAGAAGAGAAGAGAAGAGAAGAGAAGAGAAGAGAAGAGAAGAGAAGAGAAGAGAAGAGAAGAGAAGAGAAAAGAGAGAGAAGAGAAGCTTTAGGGGAAACAGGACAGCCCCCGGGAGGGAGGGAAGCAAACCCCACTCTTCCAAAGGAACAAGAGCTGTAATTAAAAGCATACAGAAAACAAAGCACAACAATTTGGAAACATGTTGAAGTCGAGGTGATATTGTCAATGAGGAAGAGATAAGCCACCTTTTGTTCTTTCACAATAGCTGTCAGAAAGCTACCTGGTGAATCAGCAAACAATTTTCATTATGAGAAAACCTGGGGAAAAAAAAGGTTCTGTACAAAAACCCGGGGAAAACTGGAACTAGTGAATGAAGGACTTCCATTCAAGCCGAAAATAACTAGATGTCAAAGCTAGCTAAAAATCTAGTGGTATGCATAATGCCAGGTACGATATTGATTTCCTGGAAAGAGAGGGTCAAGGACAGGTGACTCTCGTACTTTCAGAATAAATGCCCTTTTCCATCCCGCACTGCAATCACTGTAGCATCTCTGAATTTCCCATGAGTGCAAACACAATAATGCTATAAAGTGCATTTCTCTTTGCTGCTCAGAAGCACTTTTTTTGTTTGCTTGTTCATTTTTTTTAGGTGTAATAGTTGTACATACTTGTAATAGAAAATGAAAGATTGAGGTACTATTTAGAAAAATTGAGGCTCAGAAGTGACATTTTTAAATCCTAGGACCCATTTTTTTGATCATTCCTTTGCTGTAAATCCTAAAGACTGGCATCTTCTAGCACTATGTCTGTATTCTGCAGCCATGCAAATAGTCTCTGCTGGTTGACACTTTCACTAGAATTTTGCTTTGTGGCTCACCAAGGAAGACATTTTCAAGCAGGCAAAGCCAGTCCAACAGAAAGTTTCACAAAACCCCTTAGAAATTTAAAAAACAGAGCCAGAAGAGACTACCTACCCTCTGTCTTTTTTCCTGGCAAGATCTTGGATCTTTCATGGTTGTTAATTTACTCTTTACAGTCCTCCAGTGGTGGAATGGTTAGCTGCCCTTTTCATCAGGAAACATTACCCCATGTCTATCCTAAATTTCCTCTGCTGCTGTTTAAGGCCACTGCTGCTTGTCCTAGCCTTGTTAGGGATGGGAAAAAAAATTCCTTTTTGCTTTGATTCTATATCTTGATCACATAGCCAAAAATAATTATCAACTCTCTTTTCAGCCTTCTCCTTTTTGAAAAAAATAAACCCAAGCATCTCGTGTACATCATCCGCATCCAGTGCTCAATAAATTCTCCCAAGAGAGCCCACAGGTTTACTGATGTATGCTGGATATCGGTCACACTTACTCCAGCCAAGATCTTCCCAGTGCTAAATAGAATAGGGAGATTATTCACCCAACTATGTGGGTTTATTTATCTATCGTTTCCTGAGTCTGATGGTGTCATTTCCCTGCAGGAGAGCAAAGCTCTTCGACTGCAGCGGGTAATCACTGCAAGTGTTCTAGTCCAAGGTGCACTGCGTTGGGGTTATGCTCCTTGGGATCTCTGTGCTGGTATCATCAGAGCCAAAATCCAGCCAGAGCTTTCTCTGCACTAGAACTAGGGTCCCCTTCCAAGGCCACCAATTGCTCCTGTCAAACTGTATCATTCGCCCTGAATACAAATGCAAGTGACAGTATGGTATTATGAACTCGTCCTATAATTGCTCCTATTAGTCCAAGAGTCTTGACCTCCTGGACTTCAGAGGGATGCTTGGATTTTTTTTTTAAAACTATTTTTGCCATAATTACAATTTCACACTGTGGTCCTGGGTATGTTAGGCAGTCAGAGATGATCTTCAGGCTGTGGACTGACTTAGCAATGAGTGGTGTAGATGCTCTGAGGAGGTGAAGTCTCGAGAGGAGATTTCTTCAAGTGATTCTACCTTCCTACCTGCACAACTCACATCTGAGCCCACCGTGGGAAGCAGGAATCCACCAGTACCTATTAAGGCTAAAATAAAGATGGAAACTGCAATATGAATAGTGCATGCTATCCATATTGGCAGATATGGTTCCTTCCAAGGAACTCCCTTTCACCTCCAGACTCAGTCTTTGCAATAAAGACCCGGTTGAATGGATACAGTTCTGGATTGCCTGGGAGGTCCTGAAACCCCCACAGGAAAAAACGGACCCTCTAAATATATGGGCAACGAGTTTAGCTATAAGTAGCACAGGCATCAGTGGAGAGTCCTTTGTGCTTTTGAAGGTCATTTATCTTTCAGCAGTTACTATCCAAATGCGGTGATGGTGAGAATTCCCTTTCTAGGGAAGCACTTAAAAAAGGAGCCCTCAAAGAGCTCCACAGCGAGACTTCGCTGGTATAAACTGGCACAGAGCCACTCTAGCAACTGCGTTATTGAGAGTGGTAATGAGGTTTCTCTTTTATTTCATTCTGTAACTTTACACAAGGTGTCACAGCACAGCAGAGCAGTATGGGAGCTGTGCTTGCCAGCAAAATTATAAGCTTTTGTCAGGTCATCTCTCCTTTCCTATAATAACTCTGACAGGCTAAGGCTGTCTGCAGCGGTTTGCCATGCCCTCTTTGGAAGGATGTTTGTCACTTTGCTCTCCCAATTCCAAAAGTTTCTCCTGTTACTCGATGCCTTGACCTGCATCTAGTGATGTTTCTTGTCATACAAACTGGCACACCCAGTTTAATCTGTCATTGCTGCCAAAGTGCCATTTTCATAGTTACTCCATTTGTTCACTTTCTACGTGAAACAAATCGATCGTTCAAAATATCATTCATGTTTATCATATCGTTTTCCCAACACATGCAGGTCATACAGATCAGCTGCAAAATGCTCTTCTGACACCAGCTTGCCATTTTTGCCCAAAGAAGTGTTACATACTACATGACACATAGACGCACGTCTAGTAACACCTCTAGAGCAGGGAATGAGGAACTCTTCCCTTGTTACAGATAGAAAAGACCTTTTGTGGGCTACAGGCTAACACATACTTCAGTGATGTGAGAATGGACATGCTGGATAAGACCAAAAGACCATTCAGCTCTTTCTGAATGTGCCCCAGAAAAGGCTATAAGAAATGAGAAATATACTGCGAGAATTTTACACGATGTATTTTCTCAGCTTCCAGCAACCCCTGGTTTAGGGAAAAGAGTAATAAAGAGCAAATGTTCAGAAGACAGTAATAAGAAGGGGACTGGGGGAGACACGCACAAACCAAAAGTAACATGGTGCGGGTCATTTGTAATGAAGGCATAGGCTGCATCCAGCCTTTGGGAAGATAGATAGGTTTTCACACTTGTAACAGACAGTAAAATCATACTTGAATAAAACAACTTAATAGGGAAATGTGAGCAGCTGAAGGGCAAATCCCTTTGACTGTTACTGTCTCCTCTGGCTGGCTACTATAGACCTGAGAGAAGGACGGGAACTGTGGATTACCGGTAGCAAAGTTTCTTGAGGAAGGGCTGAGCTTTGTCAGATTTAGTGCATAAGAACAGACGCAATGAGAAATGAGTTTCTGTCGTCCGGTGGATGCACATGTGAAGGAAAGGGGGAGAAAGAGAAAGGGAGAAAAGTGAGGTTAGCAGTTGGCATGAATCAGCGTGACTCTGCTGGCTTTGACAGAGCTCTGGTGGACTTCTCCTGAGTTCGCCTGCCTGGGTCACCCAGGGATGTAAGAAGCAGGGCTAGTGACTGAGGTTGTATAAAGAGATAAAATAACTATATGGATAATTGTACAGACTGATAGTTGTAACTGCTATTTTCTGACAAGGGAGGAGACCCGTGCATCCGTCAATTTGTTCAAGGGGTTATCATCAACTATATATGAGGTCTGACCTCAGGATGTGGTAGGATGCTGGCTTCGGTGGAGCTCTGCCAAGAGTATTAAATGGCAAACGAACAGAAGCGGTCGTAAATTGAGGTTGGAGATTCTGTTCAGATTAGAGTGAATGATCTGAGCTGCTTTTCTGCAGCAGAAATCCTGACTGGCTTGCTTCTGAAATTCCCAGTACTTTGTGACCTGAGGGTGTCGAGACATTTAACTGAAAGCAATGGGGCAGTGTATCATCTGAATTTGTCTGAATGTGAGGAAAAGTCTCAATCCAGGGTGAAACTCATTCATTCACAGGAATGTGTGTTGAATTCATTTGTTTTATTCTGTTCTTAATAGACAAAGCTGCGATTTATTGATCAGAAAGGAGCATATCACCCTGTTACTCCTTGACATCTCATAACCCCAGGACACTCAACTATTTCTGCATTAACAAGAACACATTGAAGAAATATTCCAAAACAAGACTTTTTTGGATGATTTCCCAAAAGCTCCAAATACAATCATAATGTTCTTCGAGTTATGGTAAGCATTGATTTCACCTTAATTTTAAATGGGCATACTATGACAGTAAAACATTTTAACTTTACTTGTTCAATAGCAATATTTTTACAGAAAACTATCTAATTAGCTTGTGTGTTTTCCACTTTCTGTTTTAATGGTGATAAATGACATTTCATTCAGGCCAAAATTAACATCATCACAGAACTATGCTGAAGAAACCACTGTTTTAACTTTGAACTTAACTAATTTCTTCTCAATGAAGATGAAACATATTTCTGTCTGAGGTACTGGATCATATCCTCAAGTAAAGTCACACGCATTGAGTTTAAGGGAGGAAAATACTAATGGCTTTAATGTTCCCATACTCAATTTGACAGGGGCAAATAACTCATTTTTTATGATAAAAGGTTGGGTTTAGGAGTAAATCTTTGTTTCTGAGTGATGATAAATGAAAGGCTGATGTGATGATCATACTTGATAGTGTTTGGGGAAAATGATGCATCTGTCTATTTGATGGATTCCCATTCTAGCCATAGCTGGCAATACAGAATCCTGGGAATACTATTGCAATTTTTTTTCCAAAATCTTTCCCAGTAAACAGCTCTTCATTGTGAGAACAATATATCAAAATTAATCAGGCATGTGTGGGCGTACATGTGTGTTTATATGTGTGTAGAAAGAGCAATTTTGGATTTAAAAAAAAAAAAAGGCAAATTACTAAAGACTATAAATCCTGTACTGGTTAAAATAGGCCTGCTGCATGCAAGACAGCAAAAAGTACTCACCAGACTGCCTTGAGAAGCATCTCGAAGCCAGAGTTTTCTGCATCCCTTGGTGGGGACAACGTTCTGCTGTGGCAGACCAAAAAGTCAATGAATGCGGTAAGTCCTCCCAGTCACCCTAGGCTATTCATAGTGATTTAAAATTTGAAATATTTTAACCTTTCCTTTCAGAATCAAGTAGACTGTGAGTTATGGAAGATGAGGGAACTAGAAGTTAAAGGGATTTTGGCAAAAATAAGATTTGCGGAAGGATAGAACAGGTGAAGATTTTCAGATAAGCAAATCACTGTACGTTTTGATGAAAACTGTTGCAGTGAAATCATGAACATTGGTAATTAAATTGTCACTTCTAGATTTCAGGATTAATAGTTGATGGAGATGAATGGGAAAAGTCACACCTCTCAGGTGTTTTGCTCCAGGCTTTTCAAGATTTCTTTCATAACCACAAAAGTTAGCACCTACTTCCATGAGCAGCAGCAGCGATATAGCCTGGGTTTCCTCAGCTTTGCATCTGCAGTCCAATACCCAAATATTTAATAGGGTCTGAGAGCAGAATGAGGCCTTGTGTGTTTGGAGACAATTGGAGCCCTCCAAGCACGTCTCTCTAGTTTGGTTCCTCTGCTGCCTGGTCAGCGGGTGCTGCACACTGCAGCCTTTTCATCCAGGGGGTCATTATAGCACCTCTCTCCCTGAGCCAGCCACTGATTTTTGGGAAATTTCAGGGAAAAACAGATCGTTTTTTTCTAGAGTTGTCCTTATGTTAAATTGGGATATTGTCCCAAGTCTAAAATTTGTTAGGGTCAAATAAATAGATATTTAATGTACTTAAATGCACACGAGAAACTTTGTTTTCTCAGAAAACGGGATAAATTACAAACCAGCTCTTGAGGTTTACCATCAGTATGTGCATACGCCATTTGGTTCCAGCTGAGGGTTAGGGCTGTCCCTGTGCCCTGCTGAAGGCTTTGACACTCGGTGATAACCCCATCACTGCCAGACGGGCAGCCCTGCCTTGGGGACAGTGGGGTGCACGCCAGCTTTGTAACCTGCGCTAGCACCTTTCTGAGCCTGGGGTACTTTGGGGAGTTTTGTTTGGGATTCAGGGTTGCAGAACTCCTTCTGTCTCGGTGCCCCTGCTGCTTAGTGCCTGTGTCCTGTTGTTTCAGTTTATTACTAACCTTTTGTTCCCCCCCTCGCCCCTTTTTCTATAAAACCTATGGAACAAATCAGCTAATTGGGAAAGAACTGATGACTGTGCTGACTCATACTCACTGACAATTCTGTTAACAAACTCGCTAACGGAGAACCGGTATTACTGCCGATGAGTCCACAAGGAACAAAATAACTCTGCTTGATATTCAGATCCGCAGCTAAACTAGCAGAAGTGGCAGTGGGGACAAAACAGGATACTTCTATTTGCAAATTGGCTCAACTGATGCAGAGTACTTATAGAGAAAGATGCCGTTTTAAAGCTGCTGCTTAGGCACTAGCAAAATTTAAGCAAAAAATCTTCATACAGCTCACTGCAAAATCCTTTCACAAGCTAAGAGGGCATCACCGGGTCAGTGTAAACATCCATTACTTGAGCCTTCTCCACCTATTCAGTCACCATGAAGAGGAGGTGACAATGACCTGTGTCTTGCCTTCTAGACCACAGAAGGGAAATTTCATCACTTTTAGATATGCATTCCCAAAGCAGGAATGAAGTAATGCGATATTCAGAGCAGCAACACTTAACATCGAAGCCTCGTTGAATTCACAGCTGCCGCACTAGGTAGCTGGTGTTACACGCGCCGGGCAAGAGGGCTAGGTGCCACAGTGCATATTTCACAGCAGCTGGCACGCTGCGGCGAAAACTGCCTTTCGTCGTTAGCAGAAAAGACGGAGGAACAGAGTTTTCTATGTTTTGTCCCTCAGGGCTAGGTTTAGAGTCGCCTCAGGTCAACCAGAAAGCGCCTGTTACCAACTGGGAGGCTGAATATTTGTATCCTCTTGCTTATATTTTTCTTTTTTAAAGACCGAGGTGGTGGCAGTCCTTTCTAGCAGTGGCTGGAGACCACCCTGAGCAGCGCTGGGCTGCTCGGCGTTCAGCCCCGCCGCTGGCTAACTGTCCCTCCTGGGTGGGAGAAGGGGAGGTCAGAAAGGGGGACAAAAGGACTCCACTGTTGTTAATTTAATGCCTGCTTGGCATTAATGCCTACTCAGAGCAGCGAGGGCTTTTCTTCTCACAGGGAGATTTTGGCAGGCCTGCCTACTTTGTGTTTATGGATGGGATCTCAGATTATGCCGGGGAGCGGCACAGAGTTTTTAGGACTTAACTAGCCGTGTGTTTGCATTCACGCTGTAGAAATTTGGGATTAGGTGGGAATTTCTGGAGTGCCAAAATGTTAAATATAGGAACTTAAAAGTTCCTGAAAAGCTTATTTCAGTAGCCTGACGCACTCTGTTATTGGTAAATACATTGACTATGGTCTGACTTTTATTGTCTACTAACTGTTACTCCAGGTGAATTAGAATCACGTAAGAGTCCCATATTCATATGTTTTCAGATAGGTTTAGCTGTCATATGGATGGTTACATTTTTCCTACTAACTTGAAAGAAATAAAAAAATGAGAAACCTTTATCCTCACACATGAGATGCTATTAATTAGGTCAGATATAATCTATCGCCTAATGAGATCCTTTAGAGTTTGGACATAACTTCTGTTTTATTCAGAGCTTTAGCCACTCAATTCAGTGTATTAAATACAGGTAGTTATGCTGATGATATAGGCCTAGGGCATCCCTGTAACCCGATCAATTCCAGCAGAGAGGCTGGAGTGCACCACACCAATATCACTGCCCCATAAAAACAGAACCCAAGCATTGCAGAGGGTCATGAGAAGTCCTGGTTTTATGAATGAGAGGTTTGATCAGACTGTGTTTGGCTGCAATCTGAATCAATGCTATTTATTAAATAGGGAATTTTGTAATGGAAAATAAAGTGACAGAAGTTTACAATATACCTCCTTTTCTTCCTTGGGGTTTTATCTAACCTTTTTAATCACGCTTGTGGACTATAGTAAGCAATAATTCATTATGGACCTGATCCAAAGACCATTTAAGTCAATGGAGGCAATCCCATGTAACTCAGAGACTACCATTCACTGCAAAGGGTGTTGGATCAGTCCCAGCAGCTATAAAGTTCATGCTAGAAAAGCTCAGCCTTAGACTCTATAGCAGTTCTTTATCAGCGTGACCAGCAAATTAATACTGGAAATTTTAGTTTCTTAGCTCGGCTTTGATTAAGACTATAATGTAAATTTTCCCCTCTGCACTTCATTAGATATGTTAAGATGAGCAGCTGTGATCCCCAGGGTTGACTCTGGAGTATCATAATAACCACGTCCAATGGTCTGCTAAGTGGCAAGAGGAGTCAGTCCTCCTTTATTCCTTTCAGGCTGCACCTGGAAGGCTGGGATGGCTATAGAAATTATTTTTTTTCCCCATTAAATAAACCACATACATTCACAGAGACCATTAAAATGGTACTACTGTGGATGTTTACAGGATACAAGGTGATGTAGAGCTCCTTAAGGTCCTCCACAGGAATTTAAGGCAAACAACCAAAAAAGAAATGTGAATGCTACCCATGTCTCGCTTCAGCGTGCATTCAAATTCTTCACAATAAGAACTAAATTTACAGAGAGGCTTCCCTATGATTTCTACTTCAGCACACAAAGCTTTTTCACTCTGAGTTGTGTACAGAGGATGGATTGTAAATGCACAAATCCAGCTGTGCTCCATTTTTATAAGGCATGTAAGAGTTTGTGTCTACATAAATTATTAACACAAACCTGTGTGAAAAACCTGCACTGTCAAGTGAACTGCACATACAAGCAGAAATCATGTTTTGAATCCATGGGTCCTTTAAAAAGCCACCTTTTTAAAATGGGCTCTTTTCAACTTGCCATTAATTTGAAGAACATCTACTCGGCAGCTATAATCTGTAGAGTTTAAAGCCCCCAAAACTTGCAGCCTGCCTTTTTTACCCCCAGCTTTCTAGCAGTTAAGGAGTGGGGTTTGTCTTGAAAACATCCTTTCTTCATTTCATGGCTTACCTACTGTAATCTTTCAAATTCCCTAACTGAAGTAGCACTATTTCCCAAAGACTGAGATATGATGCTTAGGGCCAGGTCAGCCTGTCATTTCCACACAGCCGCGCGCAGAGATTGGTGAGGGAGCGATGGGAGCAGGGAGTGGAACAGGGAAACCCTACCAGTCCAGAAGAGCACACATATGTTTTCCACTTCAGTGATGCAGAATGATTCTTGGAAGCAACAAAAAGCTGCGTTTGGAAAAAATAAAAAAAATCCTCCACTCATTGTCTTGTATAGAACGGTTTAACAACAAACCATTTCTCTTTATGCTGCTGAAGAAAACACTCTATTTCCATTTCCATTTTCATTATGAGGAAATCAGCATTTAAATACTGAGGTGAAAATTCTTTTGTATATCCTATTCGTCAACCAAAGATTTGAAATCAACTGTTTTGAAATCAGGCTGTTTGTTGTGAAGAAAGCCTCGACAAATCCTGTAACCATTACCTTTATTTATCTAGATTCTGCTTTTTATAACCTCCATAAAAATAAGCTAATTGAAGAAACCGCTTTTATTTTAAAGAAACTATTAGTACTGAAATATGTTAAATCATAAGAAGAATGTAGTTTACCTTTATTTGCCTTTTTATTTTTACTTTTTTTCCAGGCACTGTGGCTATGCCAGAGATTTAATAGCAGAAGGGAAGAAATGTTATTGTGAAAGATGTGATCTGGAACGTTACTAACCCCTGTACCATGGCCCATGCCTTAGTAATGTTTGGTTGAGGCAAAGAAGAGACTTAAAATAATGGAGCAAAATTAGAAGTGTTATAGGATAGCTGGCTAATTTTCTCACAACCTTTTTTTTAATTCCCCTGGCAATTTGTAAGCAAAAAGTTTAAGTAACCCTGTTAACTGTATTGATTCGTGCTTGCTACAGCATTTCCCACTGATGATCAGATCTGTCCTGCGCTGTCTCACCAGCGCGTTACGGACAGCTCTGCTCACAAGAAGGTGTTTCACACCATTGAAATGCTACTTGCCAGAACAGAGCTCTGTTGCCCTTCTACCAATACCTTCCCCTGTTCTACAGGGAGGTCTGTGTGTGCTACACCTGCACTTAAGGCCACCCCTTGAGGTAAGCTTTGACGGAATCAGGGATGAGTTTACACCTCAACCAGGCTCACACTCAAGGTTCCATTTGCTTTCTGGTGGACCAGAACATCCCCGAGCCCACAAAAATGCAGATCTGGATTATATACATTCAGGCCAGGGAGCACCATTTGAAACGCACCGTTGCAGTCCTGGATGAAGATGCAGGACGAGCTCAGCGGACGGCGGGACATCCCCCTGCCCTGCGGCTGCAGAGAGGAATGCTAAACATCGCCATGCGGGGCACAATAAAGCAAGTGGTGACACCATTCCCCGAGCTCGGCTGTCAGCTGCAACAGCATGTCATGGCACAATTTATGCACCGTGTTGGGTAGATTTAATAAAAAACCCTTCATTATCATAACGGTACCTCTGGTCCTAAACCTGAAGCCTATGAGGCAGCTGAAGCCAGCCCAATGGCTGAGTCCACCCCCATGTCACATTTTCTTCTTATAGTCTTTTTTACATGAGTTATTCACTTGATTCGGGATGAATTTAGATGATGCCTCTGAGCTATGGGCATCTGCCATCTGAGGCAGTGCTTCACCACAGCTTCACACGTGGTTTATGCAAATACGATCAGGATTTCTGAAATGAAAGTGACTTCCTCCATTAGTGACAAAGGATTTCAAGGTTGGCTTTTTAAATGCATAAAGGTTAGGTTTACTCAGCAATTCTTTGTGTCATTTCATTGGATAGCAAAAAAAATTATCTTGGATTAAATGCTATAGCCAATAAATATTTAAACCACTTGAAATGTCCAGCAAGTGAAAACAAAAAAGCTAGCCCAGGCTGAAAATAAGCCCTCCGCTCCTTTCCCCACCATACTGCACACTAGTCCTTGTTGAATTGTCTTTTTGGTATTTCCACATCTTTTATTCTTCACCACCATCTCTACTCTATTTCCCCTCATCTGTGCATCATGCCTAATTCATCACTGGCTGCATTTGCATTCACCCAGCAAGAGGTCAAGCCCTTAGTCTGCCCCTTGGGACAGAAAAGTTTATCTTTCTTTGGATAGGAGATACATGCACACATTTTTTTCTCCAAAGAGAGAATAAATAGACAACAGAACCTTTAAAAAAGTACTGCATTTTAAGGACAACTCCTGCCTAATTTGGGGTTTAACTCCAAGCGTGATAAACCTGAAATATATTTTCAAAACATGTTAATATGATTATAAGGGCCTTCTCCTCTCATTGTAGTGGATCTAAATGGAATTCACGTATGACCCTTGAGAGAAGAGGTTGTCGTCTACTGTGTGGCTATTCACCAGCCTGCCCAGTAAAGCCCAGAACACCCATCTAAATATCACTGTAAGAGATCAGTTGGTTTCAGAGGAGAGAGGAACTGAGCTGATTAGCAAGGTGCAAGGACCAAATTATGGTCCAAGCAGCAGGGAGCTCTGAGGGGCTAACGACGTTCTTTGTGCGGCTGTGCACGTTGCCTGGTGAGCTATGTGGTACAAAAGAGGCGTCTTCCTCTTTTTTAGTTTGTTCTCGGTAAGATAGTGTATAGTCTTGCAGATCTTCACATGTTTCTGCAACATAAAGTTTAATAAAAATAATAAAAAATATTGTTTGTGTATTACAGGACTTCAGGGGTAGTTTTAGTTAATATTGCTCAGCACTGTAAATTTGCCTGCAAACCTAACATTTTGGACTGTTTCCTACTTCAGTGCTAAAGGAGAGTGAGGTACTTAAGAAGTTTATATATAAATATCAGGCTTAGAAATCTCTGCCCTTAAAAGGACTTCTACAGTGCTGGGGGAGGGTGTTTATTTCCTTCTAGGTATATACAGCCATGGATTCTCTCCAAAGACCTGGTATCAACTCTAGATAGTTCTTTTCTTGCACAAAACCCAGCAGCAAAGAGGAGATCCTGGTGGTTAGAGACTTGAGTTTCACCTAAGAGTTTCATCTCATCCGTGAAATATACAGAATTCAGTCTTAACTCCAGAGAAGTCAGAGGGATTTGGGCCTGGGTATCCCACATCCCAGTGTTAATTGGTCTCTGACCATGAACCATGAGCTGCTGGGCAGAGAGAAAACCTGACCAGTCTGTATTGCCAGCAGTGGCCAATGTTGCAGTTGCTCCAGTACAACTATCACTAAAGCAAGCCTTGTTTATAGCCCATCTCCTGGGACATGGCTTGTTGCATGCATGGGAAGTGGAAGACATTTATGCTGGTGGGAAATGTCCCTACCTGAGCCCACGGGATGGTTGAGTAGGATCCAATTCTAGCCTAAATTTGGACTTTTCTAAATTTTTCAGTTTGGCAACCAAATATCTTTTTAGTTGTGCTCTTCTGTAACTAGCCCTTGCATTCTCCATAGTCCAGCACTATTTAAGGTGGCAGAAAAAAATAAACAGAAGCTAATCAGTAATGTTGAAGGCAAAACCACACAGTTAGCAGGTAAACAGAAGTCTGGGAGGACTGCCCTGGAGGGGCAGTTCAGGTACCAAGATGTTTTGCTCAGTGTCTAGGAGCCAGATCTACAAATATTCATTTTCACAGACCCCTAATATTGCCAGTGAGTCACATTTTCTGTGCATGCATGACTGGACAGTGTAGCTCAGACACAGAAGGGGATGGACTTCTCCTTGAATTGTTGGACTCCCTGTGAATGAGTTATGTGAGTGAAATGGATGCGCGTACCAGATCTGTTACAGGGCAATAGGCAGTCACCACTGGAACCTGCCCAAGCGGTAAATCCAGTTTTCAGAAACTGTCAGACTGAACTGCAGCTGTGCAGTGAAGGAGTCCAGGATGGCCAGCCAGAGTCATTGTAGGGGAACTCCGCCTGGGCTGCTGTGCGTCCACAAACTCCAGAAAAATAAAAATATAAGAAATTATACATGTAGACAAAATTGCCAGGTGGGGGAAAAAAAAAAAAAAAAAAAAGAAAACCGAAATGAAATGAAAAAAACTAATGAATGAAAAAATGAACAGGCCATAATGAAGGCATTGGCCATGAGCTCTCAGAAAGAGGACCTGGTCGTAAGAGCAGTACTGCTAAAATCTGAAGCATTCAAAAAGTGCAAATTAGACTTCAGCAGTTCTGAGTTCAGGTTTAAAATCCTGAAAATTAACAATAGCATTCAGATTTATTTTTTTCCTGCTGGGAGTCTGAGCTCATAGGATGAATGCAAGCCATGTTTCTTAATTGTTGTCCCTCACAACCTCCAACTGCTATGAGCCAGAAACTTTTTTCATTGACAGACAGTGTCCCCTTGTCATCCCTCACTCAGTTCCAAGAACCAGAAATTAAGAAACGCATCAGCAGGCAGCTGAGGATCCACGATGCTGGCACCAGGTGTGGAAGGGAAAACGGGGGAATAGTCCCGAGGCTGGCTGGGAGGGAGTCAGGAGGCAGTTGGCTTTTGGACCTCTGTTTTGTGAGGTCAGGCAGGGCTCTCATTTATCGTGGTTTAGGATGCTTGATCTAGAGGAAAGCAGTTTCACTTTCTACCTGTGCTCTCGCCTCCTTTCCTCTGCATTAGAGCCTGGGTACATCCCACACAATATTGTGTTACTCCAGAGCAATTCAGTAGATCTCAATGTACTTATGCAGCCCCGGGAGTCTCACAAAGTGCTCCCATATTACCGAAAATTACATTTTCTTTAATCTAGCAAGAAAGGAGCAACTTCCCCCAAATTAGCTTCACTTTTGATAAAACACCTTGCAGCATTCAGAAAGGTGCAGAATTCACAGCCAGTTCAAAATCAGAGACCATTAATAAATACCTGTTCTGAGATTGATTTCCCAGAACAGCTAAGAGAGCAACTGTTTCTCCTGGCTATTCATGCGCAAGGAAACTCTAAAAAGATGGAGAAAGAGATAGGCAAATCACTGAAGAAGGAATGGATATGGGCAGATTAAATTTGAACTACCCACTTACAACTTTGAAACAATAACATTATGGGTCCTGGATGTGGCTCATCCTTATGTGGGGATCCAAGAGCCAAGTTGACTTGTTTCTGAAGGATGTAGTTTAATTTTTTTTTTTGCAGCTAAGTGTCACTGACTAATGAAAATATATTGGCACAATACTTGCAGGTTATTGTTCCATGTGGCTGTACTTCTTAGCTGGGAATTTGTAACCAGATCATGACTGAAAGCAATAAGAATGCACTCAGCTATTCAAATATTCAAAATATATCATGCTATATTTATTGGAAACAAAGTCTGACAAGATTATGTGTATACTAGGAACTGATAATGAAACATTGAATTGGCACTGGCAGTGTCAGCAACAGAGAAATTACAAACCTTAAATATTTATATAGTAAAATGAAATGCAGCTATTAATGCTTCCAAGCAGCATGCACTGCAGTGCTATACATAGACATGAAGAATAGAGTTTTGGAATATCTCTAACAGGCCGATTTATCATTTTTACAGAATAGCTCCATGTCTGTGGAAACGCAGTCTTAAGGAAATTAGAAAAAGAGTTGCAAAGAACCAACGAGGTCTGAAGACAAAAAATGGATCTTCCTGAGGGCTTAAATACACAATGGAAAAATGAATGTCATAAGTAATCCATTTTTCTGGATTGCTGATTTATTTATGTTGATTTAAACACAGTAAGTGCACATATTTCTTTAAAATGCTTTGGAAGCCAATAGTATTTATGGTGCTTCAAAAGATCATACACTTATTTTCTTTTCATTAGTTTAATTCTTGGAAAAACTACCACTCCAGTGTTTATTATTTTTGGTGTGAGAAGACTGAGTCATAAACAGAACAGCCCTTGAACATAGAGTTAATGGTGCTTCATCCCAGTTACCTTTTTATTGTCGTTGCTGCAAGAAATCCTGAAGTCCTGTGTAGAGCATGAAAAAGGAACCCTGGGAGGATTTAGGATCTGAGCCCGTTATGCCGTTTCCTTCAGCAGCCTGATGGAGCAAAGCTTCCTGGTACAGTCCCAACTTCATCAACAGCTATAATCCCAAGGACTACAGGAGGGCTGGGATTTCACTTTACTTATTCCACAAATGGGATGAAACTGTGTTGATTTCTGCCCAGTGATAAGAAAAACCTCTTCTCAACACCAAAGTTAGTAATTTAGAGTCCTGGAAAGCTATGCATATCAATTTGGATCATTTTCAGGTGTCTCGTCTGAGCCGCTGGTATAAAGTTATAGTCTTTTTGAGAGACAAGAAGGGCTAAGGAGATGGTGTGGAGCACTGTATTTCAGCTCCCATTCCCTGGATTTATTCCGTTGTTGTTTAGTGTAAGCTCACTTGAACCAACTGGAAAGGGGAACTGGGAGAAGGTCTCCTGCCTTCTGAATGAGGCTGTGAGTGATGGCCACAGCAGTGTAAATCACACTAGTTGCCAGCTGGGGCTGCCTTCCTCTTCTCTCGCCCTGCACAGGCTGGTACCAGGAGAGCATCCAGCTGAGATCTAACCCAACAAAATGAAGCAGTGCTCAGTCTGAGGCTGGAAGGGACCCCTGAACACCTCACCACCCAGCTGGGTGGACTTCAGCATCAGCTCAGACAAGGAAGGAACTGAGTACTACTGCGGTACTCTCAGGTTGCATCAGATTAAATTGCTGGGGAAGCACAAACTTGGTGCTTATACAGCTATGACAGAACCTTTACTGATTGTTGCCCCCTTCGCTCAGCTTCAGCAGAAGCATCCATGTGGTAACCAGGACGAATATCAGAATCTAATCCTTTGGTATGAACAATGTAGGCAAAATACTATTTTTTTTTTCCCTTACTGTATCTCTTTACTCTGAAAAAGCATTGACAAAAGAAGAGGACAGGTCATGCAAGCTTTTTCCTCACTTATTTTCCATTTCATACATTTGACAAAATGTTATCTTATCTTCTCCATTGCATTTCATCATGACAGACATCAGATCCTTCCTGAAGGCTATGGAAGGATGAATCTAGCATGCTGCAAACAAGCAATGCACCCACACTTGCGTTACATGGTCCTGAGGCTGTCCGGGCTCTAAGTCTCCATGCTGGTAAAGGGGAAGACACCGTTTGGGCTGTTGATTTTAAGACAAGCGTGTGCTATGCTTAAAACCACAGTCATGGTTTCTGAGCTATGATCTATTAGAAAATGGATTGATGCCGTGTTGTATGTCTCATACACCATCAAACAGCTACTGGGACCTACGTATATACAGTGATCCGCAGGTCTCCAAAGTTTTAGCCAGGCCCAGGTTATTCAAAAGTGAAGGGACTTGTCTTGAGCTTCACAACATCTAAGCAGAATTTAGTCTGTCATTAAATCCCTGCCCTTTGTTTAACTATCAGCTTCAAGACTTGAAAAAAATTGACACTTTTTTCCTATACAGCCATGGAAATACTAAGGCTAAGCTTAGTCCCTCTGGCATTACACGCGAAGAAACATGAGTTCAGGTTAATTGAACTGTCTAGTGCCTAAATTGCATATTTTGCTTCTTACCTTACACATAGTGTGGCAGCTTTCTTTGGTTTATCTTGGTGGATGATGGCCATTTACAACTCCGAGTGTGGATGCTCATTAGCAGGTGAAATAGTCGTTCTGTGTTTCCTCCTCAAAGCTGCTGTGCAGCAAGCGAAATATCATAGTACTAAAAAAATTGAAATAATTCTAGAAATAGAGTTCTAGAAAATTTGGCCGATTCCAAATTTTAGGCTTAACCATCCCTTAGCTTTCATATTTGAACCCAGCTTACAGATATTTTTCAGCCTGGATCTGTCTCTACGGTCTGCTCTTCCACAATCTAAGTGATCCATTTGATTAAACTAAGCATCAAGCAAAGAAATCCAAGGGATTCAGATGACTTTGTGGTCGGAAAATACCGCAGTACTCAAACTGAAAAATTGCGGTAATTGTTTCTATTGCACAAAAGGGCATAAGTCTTGTCCTTTAACCTTAGTAAATGGGAAGGCCCAGATAAAAAGGAAAAATATATTTGCATTATGCATATTCTTCACGTCTAAATGACTCTCTATGGGAAATACTGTGGTAGAACTAGCCATGAATACTTCAGTGCCTTTTGTAAATTTGCAGTCAAATGTCTTTTCCATTTTAAGAAAAATCCTTCTTGGTTGAATGTGCCCCAGCAGGTTTGCCTGATCCTGGACTGAGGTTTCCTTTTTTCCATTAAAGTGAAATACTAAATTATGATTTACAAGTAAATTTGCAGTCTATAGTGATATCAATATATCATCTGATACATTTAAGCATTTCCAGAGCTCAGGGAAACAGCTCATTGCACTCTCAAAGGTCTGAGTGTTTCAAATACACACAAGAGTGTCAGCAACAGCATTTTAACCCTACTACCCAAAGGCCAGTGGTAGGAGGAAGCAGAAGGGTACTTCACATCCCATGTCTTACATCACAGCTAAATCCGATACAAGCAATGGAGTACTCATGCATATTTTAAGACTTGCCATCACTCTGTAGAGAATATAGAGTTTATTAAGTAATGGTTCATTGCAAGAAAAGCTATGGTATCTCATAGCAGATGTTGTCTTTCTCCAGAATTTTTCTATGAGGGTTTTTTTGTGGAGGGACACAAACAAACCTTTGTTCAAATTGGATCAGGACATTTTCAAAGGAAAAAAAGATTTTTTTTTAGGATAAGAGTAATCTTAAACCCTAGGCAATATTTATTGATTTCAAAATAGCACTGCATATACGTATGTACAAACGCAAATGATATTTGCTTATCCTTTACTTTGATGATGAAAATGAATAGATTACTAACATGTTGTTCATCAGAGAAGAAAATATAGTAATCAATATAAGGGGATAAGGACAGTTTTATAGGTCAATTTATTATACAGTGTCATCATTTTGACAGGCGTAATGAATGTTGTTTTACTTAACTGCCTAATGCCATAGACGAACACACCAAAAAAAAGGGCAAGGAATAAAAAATTTGAGATGAATTTTCATTACCCTCCTGATATTTTATAAATATATCTATCTTATGACACACCTCTCACATTCCTCTTTACTGTTAAAGAGCTGAGCTCTCTCTCTAGTTTTATAAGGATTAAAAGTATCCTCACTACCTGGTGTTGGTAGCTTTATTGTGGCATTACAATATTTACAGCATCTGATGTCTATAATTTTATGTTGTACAGAGGGCGATCATTTTCTGTTCTGCTGAACTTGTTTGGCAAAACATGACGCTTTAAGCCAATTTTGATGCAGTCAATGGAGAGGAAGAAAACACCCATACAGCAATGCTTGTCTAAGGAGTTGAACAGACCTGCATGGTAATGACACTGAAGCACTTCCTTGCCGTAATATGTACTGTGCTTTTCCTCAGGGAGTGATTTCAATTCCGTACAGAGATTTTTCTAAACCCTTGCTTACTAGGATGGTTGGCTTAAGCTTGCTTCCAGGATATGATTGCAACAACACTCCACAAACACAAAAATCCCTCAAATATAGAGAGTAATATTTTCTAGAGATCTTGAGTGACTATGGAACATTTTAAAATGGCTTAGACACTTTCAGCTAAATTTTTAATGGCGTTTATGGAGCTCTGTGACAGCTTAGTCGAACTATTCGACAGCGATCTGCTGCATTTGCCATTTCAGCTCCCATTGCTCCTGCTTCCAACACATACCTTTGCTTTCCCTAACCAGCACCTGCCGGGGGCAGTTTTCTCAGCCCTCATTTTCCAACCAAATTTAACGAGGCTAACAATGAGCAGTAAACGTTTACGTAACATCAGATTTCAAGTCCATTATGAGCACAAGGTTTCTAACTGAGCTTTTTACCAATAGCCTAAGAGCTCTTCAGGGACACTGCCCGTGCATCTCTTGGAGATGTGCCACCCTGCTCCAGTTGGGCAGAGGCAGAGCCATTTGTGCCACAGTTCCACAAACCAGACTCACCTACATGAGTTTTCTGTGGGTTTGGGGGGGCTTTTTTTTTTTGCATTTGACACCCATAAGGAAAACAATGGCTTCAATCTCTTTATCCCCTTCCTTTTGGGAGCTGGAGGAAGTCAAACATTCCTCTTTGCTTGATACCCATGAGGCAGCAAACAAAGTGCCACAAGGAGCCATTTTGGAATAGCGTGGTAGTTTTTAAGCATAGATTATTACTATTAGAAGTACACGTTGCCTCATTTTTTTTTTTAACAATGTGAGGTTTCAAAGCAAACTGATGAATTCTATGTTGCTTTCTATAAATCCATGCGTCATGCTTCCTGGGTTTTCAGCTATTTACTTTCCTCTGTGGTATCCAGCATCTTTGGTGTTGTGCAAATGCAAGCACATTTTACTCTTTGTTGTTTTGCAAAGGAACAGGACAGAGACAGATAAAAAAAAAGCAGCCCAGATCATGCTACAAATGACCCTTACATTTCAAATATCTTCACCCGATCAATCATCTGTCTCATAGGCTTTGGACACACAGGAGAACGCAGAAAGATCATCTAAGTCTCTCACCTTAACTTGTTGGCATATTTTTATTTATTTGCTTGTAATCTTCTGTCTCTGAAACTCATTACAATTCAATAAGGGCCACTTCTTTCTGCTCGATCATGTTATTCCTCTTCTTTCTGCCAATAGTATTTTGCGAAGAGAGCTCTAAATGCAAGATTCATCTAAAAAGAAAGATGAATCAAACCTTTCAGCATTAGCACCTTTATTTTGCTCCTGTTAAAAGGGCTTAGGTAATTTTTGTTCTTCCTCTCTCCTTGAAACCTCAGAATGGCTTTCGCTAGTACTTCCTTATGATTCATATAATTCAGAAATTGGTTATGATCTGTTGTATTGCTTCAGTGAAAATAATTTCTGCCTACTGAAGAAGCAGGAGGCTGGGGGCAGAAGAAATCTGCAGATATGCAGGCAAACGTTTCTACTAGATAATATTTTCATTTATAGAGTTTACATTTTCATCACAGTTGTTGGTTAATGAATCATTTGGAAACCAGACATACTTTGCTTGAATCAATATCATTGTTGTAAATATCCACCTACTAGTTCAGCCAGTAATTTTCAGTGGATGCTTTGTTCGTGACTGATTTGCTTTGCATGCTGAGGCTAGTTATCTATGTTAAATGCAGTGATTTCCTTTTTATGAGTAAAAGATCGAAATGTTTTAAACAGAACAGTAAAGAATAATGAACTTCAGGTATCAGATTTGGATCAATATCTGCAATTTGGTAAATTAGACAACAGAGACATACTTATTAGCCCATGACAGCAGTACAAATACTTGTGATTAATCAATATTTTAAGCCTTTTTAGTCAGAGAGAGTTGGAGTCTTACTCATGAGCATATGCACACATTAATTCTTTCATAATTTACCATATCTGATAGGTTTAAACTGTAAAGTTATGGTAAAGGAGCAAGCTAGTTTTTTGCAGGACCTCTGTCTCATGCAGTGCATTAAAATAGACTGTGCTCACTTACAGGCATTCAGCATTTTGTTTTCCCTTTATTGTTCAGTGCATATTCCGTACCTTATTTATTGCACACAATACAGTCTTACTTTCAAGACAGATTTACTCGTGTCCTCACAGCGTTTCTATGGCTTTGATATGTACTTTTGTGGCCCCGTAGATGTTTCCATAGGCCCTCAACTCTTCTTTATAGAAGATTTCCATCTGTGTGGACTCAGAATACCAAGCGACACAAATCATCCTGTAGAACTGACTTCTGCTTATAATTATTTCCCGATCTGTTAATGTTAGTGCCATCTGAAAAGAGTACCAGCAATGATTCATATTTTCTTCCATGTCATAGATGAGAATATTAAACAGCACTGAGCTAAAAACAGATCTCTGGGTGGTTTGACTAATAACAATCCTTTCAGATGGTGATTTTTTTCAGTTAATCCTGTAATTTGAGTTGTATCATTCAGTCAGTTTACAATCCATTTATGAAGGGTTACGTTTTATTTCATATAATGCTATTATTTTAAGCAAATAATATTAGGTCAAATGCTTTTAGAAATCTGCTGGTATATATCCTTTCTACCAATTAAGGACTCCATCTGAGAGAGTTTTGGGAAAAGTATTGCCTTTGAAAACCAAATTATAAGCTACAATTTTTATTGAGATTCTTTTCAAAGTGATGATATAAGCATGACTGAAAAACACCCAAAAGAAAATTTGAAGTGTAAAAGCCATGAAAATGAAGTTCAAAAGGTATTGAAGTATTTAGTTTTATTTCTCTCCATCTCCAAAAATAGTTATTTTCTAGAGCTGTTTTCCCAGAAAAGCAGACATTTTATGTTCTTTCTGCAACCAGGTAAAAAGGAGGATTTACGATCAATTTTGAGAAATCTTACGGAAAAAAAAAAGTATCCATGACAAAACAGTGAATTGTGCCACAAAAGATCAAACGAGAAAAGATAATTGATCTACTCAATTATGCATTAACAGACCTGTTCAATAAAGTCCTTTGCAAGTGTTCTATGAGTATTATTGGTTTCTGGGGCTCACCTAGTTTATCAAGAACTGGCTCAGATAAAGGAAGAAGAGATTTGCAGTCTCCTAAGCTATTCTGAGATGCCATTTGCTTAGTTTTTCTGACATGAATATACGCAGTACCTCTTGAGTGATTTCTGTCTGCAGCTGCATATCAAGGTCAACATTGTTTGAGTCTCAGCTCTGAGTTGCTTAAGATCCCCAAGACTGTGGTGCCTCACCTCAGCCTTGAGAAGGCGTGGGAAGTCTTTACCATATTACAGGAATGGTGTCTGTCTGCCTGCTCCTGAGACCTCCGCTTTTACCTTCATCTTTTTCTCTCCCATGCCAAGAAAAACCCTACCATTCCTACATTTCAAAGAGTGGCCATGCCAGCCTCCTTGGACGAGCACATAGAGAAAGGGGAGCAGTAGCAGCAGACTGCTGTTTTATGGGACGTGCAATGGGAGGCTTGGAGAAGTGATTGCTTTCTCTGCCTTGGTTTATGTGCCTGCTATATCCTACTGGCACTTTTGCTGCTTCAGTGACATCACCAACTGTAGCAGGAACACAGCAACAATGCTGATATCCTCTTCAATCTGATTTGTAGTGGCTAGATCCAATTCTATTTAATTTGAAGATTTTATCGGAGGTTTGACTTGCTATCCAGAGACTCAAGGAGCAGAAAATGGCTTACCATTAATTATGAGTATCTGTGAGAAACAGAAATCCAATGACAAATTGTGCTGGCAACCCCCTCCGCTGCCCATGCCTAGTACACATAGGTCATGCTTATTTTGTTCCCACAGAGTGATTTGTCTGTCACACTGCTATCAGCTGCTTTTATGATCACTTTTGGGTTTTTATTATTTTCGATTAGCTCGTGTTTTAGATCATTAGTTCAACAAATAACCTGTAGCCCAGTGATAGATAATCTGTGTTGAGTGAGCATCATTCAACTAAGTCCTGACAATTCTCCCTGATTTAGTTTCTAATACTCATTTAAAACACTTTAAAGAAGAAGTTAAATGAACATGAAAATTGTTCTCAGTTTCATTTTTGTGTATCCATCATCTATTAGACACCCACTCTGAGCCCCATTGTTCTAATCAATCATATTGTGCAAGTTATTATATTTGTATTACACAGAGATGAATACACTTTCATTCTTCAAGTGTTATTGTACCTGTTATCCTTTCTTATATGCACAGCCAGTAACCATAGGAATAGGTTAATACCAATTTCTGTTTAAAAATTGGCTTTTGAATGCCATTAATCTATTAAGTTTCCATATAGTTTAATGTGGCAAAAATGGGTTTTAAATGACCTACTGACCTATGCTTCTCTTCTAAAGTCTCCAGAATTTTGGGAAAGAATTTGATTTGGAGCAGTTGAGTCTTAATGGAAGATATTGTTTGGGTATTGCTTTCAAGTGCTAATGCAAAGAACAATGTTCTCCATCAGCACTGATGGCCTATGGAGGAAAATCAGCTAATGATTGCACTGGAGAAATGGTTTTCTTATTACAGAAGTTAAAAAAATCTGAGTAGGTATGCACAGACTATTGTAATTTTATGCTCTACAGTTTCTTTTCAAAACTGAAAGGAAAAAACAGAATGAATATTGAGGTGGGGGGAGATATTCGAGGTGCGGCCTCACCAGTGCCGAGTACAGGGGGACGATCACTGCCCTGCTCCTGCTGGCCACGTTATTTCTGATACAGGCCAGGATGCCGTTGGCCTTCTTGGCCACCTGGGCACACTGCCGGCTCATATTCAGCCCCCGGTCCTTTTCTGCCGGGCAGCTTTCCAGCCACTCTTCCCCAAGCCTGTAGCGCTGCAGGGGTTGTTGTGACCCAAGTGCAGGACCCGGCACTTGGCCTTGTTGAATCTCACACAATTGGCCTTGGCCCATTTATCCAGCCTGTCCAGATCCCTGTCTACTCTGTACGTACAAGTACTGTTTTCCTTGAATAATGTTGTTTTTCCCATTTGAATGGCTCTATGGAGTGGGACACAGAGGGTGGGGTTCAAGAGAGTTAGCCATACTCAAGTTACACAGGGCATCTGTATCTACACAGAATATATATATGGATAAATATAATACAATAAAAATTTACAGAATAGATATAATAGATACAGTACACATATATATTCCACAGGTACAACCATGTGCTGCATGGATGTATGGTCCTACACCCAGTGCTAGATATCAGCTAGGTCTGTGAGCAGCTCTAAAGCAAAATCAAGGACAAAGATGGGCTGATAACTTCAGGCTACTAGGGATGCTCATGTAGCAAGCTACAGCAGAAAGGAGGTATAAAAGGCACTAGTTCTCAGTTCTTGGCTTACTGCCTTTCATCTGAGACATGATTATCTATTTTGACCATGTAGACAGGCTTAGGGTGTGCTCGCACATCAGCTAAGGGCACAACTTAGCATATGTTGGTAGGCCTGCCATGAATGAGTGTAGGAGTGACAGGTCATTGTGAGAGACTGAAAGAGTTAATGTCTCATTGTGGTGTGGCAAGTTCTGCATAACGATGAACTCTGCATAACAACAAACCCTGTACAGCAAGGAACCACAGGTGAAAAGAAGCCGATCAGCACACATCATCAGTGGAGGCCAGGTCCCCTGCATGGGCAAAGATCAAGCAATGGTCATCTCTGCAGGGAAGGAGAAGTTACTCCCCAAACGACCCCCAAGCCCACTGACCCATTTCCCAAAGGTTCTGAAAGCACAAACCACACATGACACTTAATTAGCCTAATGAGTTCAAGTGCCCGCCTGAAGGAGAGGCAAGGAGATGATAAAAGGACACAAACTGAAGCCCCACGTGTGCACACCCACTGGAACTGGACCGTAGGCTGACTGGACCCCGCAGCTGACTGGACCAATGCTGGACCCAGGACTGGTGAAACATCGCCCTTTCCTTTTCCTTTTTCTCTCTCTGTCTTGCTCTCTCTTTCTCTTTCCTTTTCCATAATCCCTACACCTCATTCCTTTAACATATAAAACTGTTGACCAAGTCTGGGACCAGGAGTGGATCTAGCTGCCCCCAGGCTCTTCTCTGAGAAGGAGTCTGGAAAGCAAGGGGGTCTGCTCTGAACCTCGTGACTCAACGGGAGGGCTCTCTGTATTCCCTGAATTGATGCATATGGTTACCGTGGGTTACGCAGTTTGCTGAGGTCATTTCATGCCAATTCCTGTTGTGAGAAACCCCGGCACCTACTGTTATGCCTCCCAAGTTCAGGCTGCTTCTGCCATGATTAAAATGTTTAACTGATCGTTTGGTGTCGTTTCACCTTAATTTAGCCCGAGGGAATTCCGAACTCAACACGACTCCCTGGTCTGTTCAGCATGGGTGGTGACAGTCATCCAGTCAACCATTCAATGAGCCCTGAGTTCATGTCAAGAGACTGATGGCAAAGATGTAACTGACAGCAAGAGATCACTATTTTGCATTGCTAGCTATCATGCTATGCCATTCCCAGAACTGTGCCGTAGTCCAGAAGATGAAATAATGGTTCTCAGATCTAAGACTGAGATAGTCCAGTGAACAAATGCCCTGCAGATCTCAGACACAACTACGAGACCACCAAGGCCCATAGACATGTACTGCAACAGAGGGTCTAATCACCTCACGTACAGCTGCACAGTTGCAGCAGTGTGATGAAGAGTTTTCTGGTGAAATAGTCTTGTTCTAAACACTAAAGAGCAGTTTCTGTTTACCAGACTGTAGGCCCTGTCCATTGACCATTAACAGTCCAAACGGATGGATGGATGGATGGATGGATGGATAGCAAGTGATCCAATTCAGTCTGGCATGACACTTAAGTATATTAAAATGGGATGAATCAGGACCATGGAATATTCCCATGCTATTACTAGCCAGCTTGTACTTTTGGAAAAAGAAAAAAATCTCTCAGAAGCAAAACAACACCCCCCCCAAAATAAAACAAAGACATTTTGATGTCATTGCAGTCATTGTTTCCAGGCAATTTTATTTCATTTTCCTCCATATTTTCCTAATGGTGCTTTTTCATGCAAGTTAAGACTGTAATTTCAAGAGTGGCATAATATTGAGTTGGAGATTATGGAAGCCTTAAAAAGTTGCATCTTAAGAACAGTATACTCACTGAATTTTGCTTTATTTGAAAGCTTGACTTCTTACAACAGTAGTCTTGCCTTAAAATGTATGAATTAGGCACAATTAGCGGAGTCATATAAATTTTGCTTGAATGATCTTTGTTCTCCTAAACCTTTACAGCCAATTTAGTGCTTTTCAGTGCTAAAAGACCAAAAAGCTGTTTTCCTTCCCAGTTTCTTTTCATTGTTTTTTACCATCACTGGCAGTGGAAGACAAGCCATTAGAGGTGGCAAATCTCCCTGTGAGGCATGTTTAGTTTAAGATGTATTTCTCTTGCTAGGAGGATGACACAGAAAAAAATCTTCTGAGGGACGTTGGAAGAAGGAAACAAACAATCCTGTTGTAAATCACCAAAGGCGAGTACATTTTTTGAAAACTCCATGGGAAAAGCAATATATACATGCAAAAATTTCATGTTGAACTCCAAGCTCAAGAGCATTCTCTGCTCCTGCTCAAAAACATGACAAGGGCATGCCCAAAATTCATGCATACTCACAAAGTGAATGTGCTTAGGCAAAACAATTTTCTTTTTCTAAATGGAAGAAGTTTGTTGTATGTGTCAGCTTTTGATCGCTCAAGGGGTACCAGTCATGATATCCGTTATTATCAGCCAATAAATCCACGTGTTACTCCTTAGGGAATTTCAGTAAAAGGGTGGAGAGCTATTCTGACAGAAGGAATGCCTCAGTGTAATGAAAAAATTCTTGAATTACCAATCTCTTGGCCATTGCAGCATATGGGAGGCCTTGCTTGCCATATGTTACATAAATTAAGTAAGTCAATGATCACAGGCTAAATATCAAATTGTGCATATATATATACACACATATATAATATTTAGCAACACCCAGACTAAAAAAGAATGGTAAAAAGGCAGAATAGTCATAATGTCCAAGTATGTTGAAATAAAACAACTACATTTATATTTAGGCATCTAACGAGAGAACTTTTTCAGAAATAGCATAATGTGTTCTGCTCCCACTGGCAAAATCTGGCTGGAGAGAAGAGTGCAGAGCAAATTCAACACACTATATCAACTAGCCATGTATTAGGTAAGCTCTCAAAGTATATTCTGGTTTATGCCTTAATTAGATGCCTAAACACCAATGTCCACATTGAATATTTTCAAATTTTCTAGTGTGTGTGTCAAGAAACTCAGCTTTTCCTTGTGAAATTAAGTGCAGTGATATTTTCCTTTTTAAAAAAAAAAAAAATATATATATATGGATGAGTGATGCTTGGCGAATGCTAGGCACAAGAACCTTTCCAAAAGAAAACAGATTTCCTGGAAAGTGTGATTCTTTTTCTCACAGAAAATACTAAAGCAACTTTTCTGTTTTTTCCAGTCCTGATACAAGAGCTGCAAAAAGCTCCATTTCCTACCTTGGTTTAAGTCATGTGTAGATTTGAAAATTACTAGGTAATATTTTAGGTGTTACTAAGTAGCGTGCAGCAAGGTAACTCAAATCCACGTCTTCAAACTGATTCTGATCTCACACTGACTTTGTATCAGTGGAGCACCATTGGTATCAATTACATTACTTCCCTGATTTATACTGATACCAATTCAATCAGGAAGACTCACGATAAGTAGATTGTGAATGACTGGATGTCATGCACTCTCCCTTTTTCTTTTGGCTAGAGGTACTAAATCAATTTTCTAAAGTGCCATATATCTTTATAACTGTGGATTTTTGTCTCCATTAGCTCCAATTATTCTTGTTTCCCTGCCTGTCATTTTTCAGGAATGCTTCACAAACATTATTGCAGTGGCAAATTACCATTACTCTTTCTTGGCTACAAAATTAGAGTAAATGTTTATAGCATTGTTAGATGGTGGTACTGTGATAAAATCTGAATGTTAACATAGGCAGGGACATACTGCGCCGGGCAGGTAATTACAGGCTCAAACTAGAGTCTGGAGCATATCAGAACACCTAGGGAAGTGATTCCTCTGCCCTGAGGCCATCGAAACTGAAAGCTGCTGGGAGGCTGAGTGGATTTATGGACAAGAGATAAATGAGTAAAAATACAAAGAGTTACCTGCTGTCTTCATATTTGACTGAAAAAAAGTGACAGAAAGTAGGCCAAGAGTGGAGAATAAGAGCCTTTGGATAAAGCTGTAGAAGACACATACTCACTGGCCATCACTCTCTCAGTCCTACGTGGTCTTTACTGGTATCAGTTGATTGACTCATTGCTGCCTATTGATTTTGATTTTGCAGAATTTTTTCCGACTCATTATTCCAGCTGACCATCGTTCCTCATTTACAGCTACCTTTTGGTCTGCCCAGCGTGTCTCCTCCTGCCGAAATCTTTTGTTTCACTTCTGCTTGTTCTCACACCTTCCTGTAACGTTAGTTGAATTTGTGAGGGATCTCTGTCGTGAGAGAAGCTCGTGCCAAAAGAGGTGGATCTCTTTTGCCACGCAATGCATGGAATATGCTTTCTGCTTTTTTGGTCTGGTTACTGCCGAAAGCTGCAGCGTGTGGTAACTCTCACGTGGGCCAGGAGCTGCCGCTAGACCGACAGCCACGCTTCTGGGTGTAGGACATAGACATTTTCTGGTTTGGGTGGAGAAAGCAGAATGGCAGAACTGGCGGAAGAGCTAACTTTCTGCTTGTTTGACGATTCCAAAATTCATAAACTGACGGGAATAAAACCAAACACTACATAGCAGTGCTTAAAAAATAGGGAAAAAAACCCCAAACCCTTTGCACTTATCACCTGGAAGCGGACAGGGGTCCCATTCTCTGACGAGGTGTTCACATTTAAGAGCTGACCTTGAACTCGGTGCAACCCCTCGCAAAAACACCCATGGACCTCAGTTCCCTATCTGGGCTGCGGGAATGAATAATTCCCCCTCTTTGCCTCAGTTTCATGTGTCAGCCAAAGGAGCTTATGAAAGAGAATAAATACATGAACATTCAAGCGTACAAAAGAGAATGGAAGATTAATTATCACAGAGGCAGCCGTAGCTTCATATGGCTCAAGCGGCAGAAGTCCTCAGATGAAACCCTGCGAGTCTGCTGCCAGATTCCTGTGTATGTTAAATAGTTGCAGTGGGATTTCCAGGCTCAGCCGGAGTGTGATTACCTGGCACACGTACCATTTCTTCGCATGCCTGCTTAATGATGATACCCGGGCCCTTCAGCCTGCAAGGCGCAAATATGTGTGTCTCATCACTACAGAGAGGAAGAAGCACAAACAAATGAAAGATTCATGCAGGAAACCTGAACAGCTGCAGGGTACCCTCCTTGGTATAAATGACATTTCTGGTAATTCCACTTGCAGAGGTTTTTATTTTTGATGTAAAGGATATACCGTCTGCCCAGAATCTGTTTTGACAGAGGGAGGTGCAATGTTTCCCTCAGGGGCATCACTTTATCACCATACAGAAAACAATTTTTATTGTGTCAGCTCTGAGGCCATTTGCAGGACATTTAAGAAACGCTTGGAGCAACAGAATCCAAGATATTAAAAACGTAAAAAAAAGGACAACCCCCGAGTGCGAGGAGCAGATAGTGGCCCGTGTGGTGAATTGCAGAGCCAGGGGATGTTGGTTAAATCCGTGATGGCCACAGGCCTGCCTACGTCTGGTCGGCTCCTCGGACTCACTGCTAACCCGTTGCGTTAAGACGTGGGACGAGTAGATCTCAGCTGTGGGGCAGGCAGGCAGAGCTGTCTCATCATACAGGCCCTGGGCAAGACCTTTGCGGGCATGACAAATTATGAGCCGAAACTCTTTTTTTGTGACATTCCCCCTGGGGATTACCCCTGCGTCCCGCCAGAGACGGTGAGACTTGCTGCAGGTGGATGAAACCTCGGAAAACAGTCCTCAGGGCTGCAGTTCCCTCAAGATCCACGTAACGTAACGGCCTCTGGAAATACGTCCCCTTCTCCCAGGAAAACATGGAAATGGGCATCACCTGCACCATTCTCCTTGGAGCTCCCAGCGTGGGAGGTGCTCACTTCAGAAGGAGCCCCTGCAAAGGAGTTAGTTGATACGGCTCCTGGCATTTGTCAGAGTTTCCGAGGGTGCTGTTTTCTATTGCAGCTGAGCCAAAAGTACACCTGTAATTTACTTAGCTGTTCCAGAACGGCTGTTGATGGGCGGGAAAGAAGAAAGGCCTGTAGGCGGTTGAGATGGGCAGTAAAAACGAAAGGGTAATTCTAATAAACGTCTCCTGTTTGTAAACACATAACTCAGACCTGAAGCTCATTTCCAGGTCTTCCTGGAATTCAGAAAAATCCCCAGATTGGAGACTTACAGCTAAGACAAGTGTCATGCGCTTACATATTTTTAGAATACAAGATGAAGAATGGTCTACAGATAAAGCACTTCAGCTGAAAAACAGGGCATTTGAGAAAACAGAAATGCAATAGAAATATCAGAGGGTGCACTCTTTAACCTTCCTGTAAAAGCAGGAAAAGAACTACCATCTAATTTCCATCCAATTCGTTTTAATTCAAACACGAAATAAAAGTCATTGATTTATGGTTCAGGTAGGCCACTTGTTCTTCCTTAAAGCAGCCACTTTAGAGAACAGTTTTATAAAAAAGTCTAATCAGTACAACTTTCTGAACCCTTGCAGCTTTTGATTTATTAGTAATCTTGGCTGTGCAAGAGGAAGTTTATTCCATCTGTATTTAATGACCTTAGGTGCCTGCTGTGATAAAAACTACAGCAAAAATTTGGTGCCACCCATTCACCCCTAATATTTGCACAAATCGTCTTTGTCTAGAAAGGAAATGCTCTTTTATTTTGTTTTCTGTTTCTCTTTCTTCAGGAAATGAGGAGCACTGGCTTTTCTGGCAGCATCAATTAAATAAGCAGGTTTGTGGAAAATTACACAGCATCCTACATTTTAATCCAGTTGCACGAAGCTATAGTCCTGTGGTGATCCCCAGCATGGGTTTGCTGTTTTGTAAGAGCAGAAACTGGCAGAGCTGATCTGCTAGAGGCACTATATATGATAATTGCACACAGGTTAAGTGTTTTGCAAATTAGCAGCGCTTCATCATCCACTTTCTTTTTTTCTGCCCGTTCAGGTTGGCATACAGAGCGTGCTGAAGGTGACTTGTCTAATCTGCAGCAGCTGGAACATCCTGCCATCCCCACACAAGCATTTCCAAATGAAGCTTATGGAGAAGGCTGGTGTTCCCGTCAGAAGTGACACACGGCACCACGGATTCTGTCAAGGAGCAACTTAATTTCTGCTGAGCTTTCTTATGTATTAAGACCCCAAGGAAGTGATGTTTGCTGCCTGTCAGTAGTCAGTGCAGAGCAATGAGAGGTGCCCTTTTTCACCCACAGAGAACAGAGCATGAAGGTGCAAGGAGAAAATAGCCAGCTGTTATCCTGGCCCTATAATTCAGATATAATCTGGAGAGTGTTTTCTTTTCCAAGAGGTAATTCACTCTTTCTTCCTGTTTTTCTTACATCTGGATCTGATTTCATATTTTTACTTTTCCTAATTTATTTTTTCTTTTCGAAAATGAAAAATGAGAGGAAGTATTCTCCAGGAATACCTAAGATAACCTAGCATCAGTTCCTAAAATAGAAATTAACACCCATGTGTTTGAGTTCTACTGATCACAGGTGAAGTATTTTAGAGTACTTTAATTTTAATTTAACTCCTATTTATCTAGATACTATAACTAGAAATTTCAAAAGACTTTGACACTTCTACTTGGGGTCAAAATTTCAAAATGACGCAGTGTGTCAGGTTACAGGAAAACGCGGATGAGCCACTTTCCCACAGATTACCAAGTGATCAAGCAGCTGTCAGAACAGTTGTTTCTTACAGCATTAGCTCTGTGGTATTGAATAATATGCATTTCCAGCTAACTGGTTGCTCGCCATGGAAAGGAGTCATAGCAGCGATTTTGAAGGATGTTTTCTGTTGGCATACTCTTCTTACTCATGTCACAGCTTTCCAGCTCTTTTACGCCTGTCTCCCTCCCCATGTCTTTTGTTCTTGCAGAATCATGTGAAGACCAAGCAATAGGGAAGGTACATAGAGAAATTCAGGCTCTGTTTCTGGCCATCCACGAGAAGGCGTAGCCAGCACGGCAGGCTGGCACAGCCCAGCTGGACCTAAGCTAGCGCAGATTCATCTAGTTTGGGTGCTACCAACAGACACACTTTTCCAGCCAGAGCCCTGGGCTGCTGGGGTTGCCGAAGCAGCAGTGCAGCGCTGCCACAGCCTGTACCCAGGCTGACAGATAATAAAATTGACACCGATGGCTGCACTGCACTGTGTAACATAACTGCATAACTTCTTGCCCTAGGAGCGATAGCTTCTGAATAGACTGGAGACACAGTGATAGACCGATACAAAGAGTATTGCTGTCTGTGCTGGATTTGTTCTGCCATTGAAGGCAGAGGGATTGTATTTTTTTTTCTCTGTGCTGCCAGTGCAGCACCTTTAATTAGTACAAAAAATCATTTTGAGATACAAAATGGAGGGGGGGGGCGGGGGGAAGAGGTAATCACTTCTGCCAGCAAAGGGGTCTGTTTCCTCTGTAAGACTTAAATCCAAGTCACCTTGTTTTAGAGGAACCCCATATGCTTGTTTCCTTTTCCCTTGCCCCCTTTCTTTCTGAAAAGGCAGATTTTTGAATCTTAGGCACATTATTTTAAAGCTTCCTCAGAAGACACAGGTTAATTTCCACAATAGTTTCAGCTGATGTTTGGCACCTCCCTTGTCTTTTCTCTCGCTGGCTATGAGTCACCATTGCTTGCAACGACCATAACTGTTTACTGCTTTTAGTACAGCAAGATCCCACTCCCTTTTCCCTCATGCCACTTGCGTCGTCGTATATAGAAATCAGTATGTAGACTGGAAACCTGTGTGTCGATTGGCAGGAGAAGCTACGACTCTCTTAAGACAGGACCGTAGTTACTAGCTGGGCTTTGCTACAGAGGCTACACCTCCTTGTGGTTCCGCTGGATGCCCTTTGGGGTAACCAACTTAGCCTCTGCCCCAGCGTTGAGTTATGGTTACTTCCTCCAGACCTCCGGCCCTATTGACTGGCTTCACCGACCACTCAATAGTTCT
The DNA here is from genome assembly GCF_026419915.1 of Harpia harpyja. Lineage (NCBI taxonomy): Eukaryota > Metazoa > Chordata > Aves > Accipitriformes > Accipitridae > Harpia > Harpia harpyja. The sequence continues at coordinate 2,256,720 of NC_068947.1, forward strand.
CTTCTAAGTGAAGCAAAATTTTGGCAATTGATCATATAGATCGTTGCCCTGTGCCCACAGGTGGTGTTAGGTGGAGTCAGGCAGGTGTTTGGGGGGTGGCTTGCCTGGCTTTTGTCTACATTACGTATGACGTATGATGTTGACTTGTGTTGTGACGCGGTGGTCACAGGTACCATAGGCAGCGGCAGACTGGAGGAAGAAGAAATGGATTTTGCAGGAAGGGAGCTTATAAACCGGCAATATGTTGGACTGAAACTATGTCATCTTTCCTCCAGGAGTGACTGATTGGCCGGGTTACAGGGAGCAGTCTCTTCTCTCCTCCCCTTCAGCCAGTTCCTTCATATTGCCATGGACCTCTACCTCAGCTGCTGGGCGGTGGGGGGAAACTCCCGTCAGTCGTGCTCCAGCAGTGGAGGCCCTAGACAGGAACCCAATGTGTCCATGTTGCGGTAATGGGACAGGAAGAATCTCAGGACTGGTGGAATATCCAAAGACCCGACAGAAGAATGTGGCTGGGCTCTTCCTGGAGAGCTCTATTAAAGTCGGTTGATACTGCCCATATATTCGTGAGCTCCATGGACTACTGTATTACTTGCTTTGCCTGTAAACAAACTATATTTGTGGGGTTGTTCATGACCTGGGAAGGAGGTCCACACAAAGCTTGTAGGAAGGATTGTATGTAGGATGTGAAAAGGGAATCATATAGTCATGATTTCAACCTGCCAACATTAACATACCAGCCTTACTCAGGCGGACGGGCCACCTTATCCAACCTGGAAAAGGAACGTGTTTGTAAATTATATGTGTTCAATATTAAAAGAATGAACCAGGATGCTATAAATGCCAGAGCTGCAACCAAAACTTACTGAGATATTTGAATAATTCTCAGTCCAATAGACCTTCACAGGCAAAATCTTATTTCTCTTACCAGCCATCTTTGGGGCTTTATGTGAATTGCTCGCTGAAAGAGCACCTGGGCTGAGGAGGCACAGTCTGGGTACTGAACAGAACCTTGAGGTGTTTCTCTCCTGACTTCTGAAATCCACCTCCATCCTTCCCCAGGTCTCCCCAGCACAGCTGTGCTGAGAATTACCTCTAGGCACTGGTAGGAAAACCCATACAGTGGCCCTTTTTATCTGACATTTTCCTGGACGTTTAGAGTGTACTTCAGTGAGCTAATGCAGGATATGTGCTCTCTGTAGGTGTCTAAGGTAACAGAAAGAGATTAGGTTAAGTGCTTAGTAAGAGGCATTTTCCATTTGCAATACTCAACTTCATTTAGCTGTAATGCATGAAAAAGTTGACCCACGTGGGTCTTAATCTAGCCATTTAATTGTACCCCTGAAGTGTCAATGTGATGAGCATCACAGATTTTGGCACTGTTGACATTTCTTTTAAGCAGATGACAGTTTGAAAGGATAGCAGCGTATCCTTTTATCACTGCATCAGATAAATATGTTGCTGAGTGATGGAAACAGCTTTACACACTGGCAAGTGACAGAAAAGAAAGTGGTGGGGAAAAGGCACAAAAGGCAAGACAAATTAAAGTAAACAACGAAGCCTAACATCTACAAGTATTCTTAAAGCCTCTCTGATGAATTCACACCATGAATAACTGGTGCAGTTGACCAACAATCATCAGTAGGAAATTAAAATACCCTTAAAGCTTCCTCAGAAAAGTCTTTAAAACAGTGGATCTCGGACATGTACAGTGGTAAAGCTGAAGTGAGACAAGGACCTTTGGTAAATCACAAGAAGGGTGGCTGTGATGGCACCGGCTCTGATGTTCCAAATGATGTCCTCTGCCACACCAATTTTTTTAGTAAAGCGTTTTGTTTGTTGGCCTGAGAGTATGAGCCCTTTTGGCAATGTAGCATAGTGCTTTCTGAGATAGCATGACGTAGGAATTTTCTGGAAACAGACTTTTTTCATGGCCAGAAGCAATATTTTCCAAAAGTGGGCTGTGGCAGAAGAGGACAGGAATGGGAAGGAAAAGCTCTGGGTGAGAATCACCAGGACTGTAGAAAACATGAAACCTGTGATTTTTAAGGGGCTTGGGCTGCTGTGGGGAATTGCCAAATGAACATTTTTCTGAAAATCCTTAAGATTTTCCACAACACATTGTGACACAGTGTGTTTTCTCATGCCCCCAAATTATCTGAATAGCTAGCACCTAGTGAGAAACTCAGTTGAAAACGCAAAGCATCAAAGACACAGCACCTATTGAGTCACCTGAAACCAGGCAGCTGAATTTCCATATTTATCAACCCAGATAACCAAAATACGCTGCCAGCTCTGGAAGATCTTAGTACTGAGAATCCATTGTAGCATTTCATATCTCAGGTTCTGTAATTGCTGATTGCTTCCTCATTGTGTACTTTCAGGGTGCGAGAAAAACAGAGTTTAAATGCAGATAATGCTAATTCAATCAGATGCAGGCACCTGTCTAGCATATATGTATGTTAGCTTATCACTGGCTATCAACTAGCTGTCAGGTAACTTGGCAGAGTGAGAAAATCCATTACCAATGTAGCAGTAAGCTTCCAAAACCCATTAAAATGGGACTCACTCTAGAAACAGTTCATGTGAAAAATGCTGTCTGCATCTAAGAGAGCTTTTGGTCTCTTTGTAGGAAATTGGTTTGAGGAAATGACAAATCTAAGGACACACTTACTGCAAAAATAAAATAATTTCCTCACCCAATTTTTGAATATTTTATTCCCCCCCCCCCCAAAAAAAAAAAAGAAAAGAAAAAAAAAGCCCCTAGTACTCCCTTTGGAGAGAAACAGAAATGCAAACAACATTGATCTGTCAGACACGTAATGGGAGGGGATCTTTCTTCTCTCTTGCCACAAAGAATGAATCATAGAAGTTTTAGGGAACCTGATTATGTCACTGAGGAAACAATGAGATGATGATATGAATGTTCTCTTTAAGCTAACATGATTTTTGTGAGAGCATTCTTTTATTTAAAAAGTACTGCAGAACTCAACCCTGGTCTATTTTTAAAATGATAGATTAAACAGAAAAATTGTAATTAAATATTATTCTGGTTGCTTTGCCACATAGAGACAAAAGGCCAAATGTCAATTCGAAATTAAACTCATATAGAAGCTGAGCAAACAATAAAGGGATGTATCACTAAGTAAATTATAGCAGTTGGAGATATCCTGATTATCTTTTGCTTATTGTTGTTAAACCACTAGGCAAATGCAGCTCTCAGCCATAGTGTGTTTCATCATAATACTTCTGAAGAACCTGAGGCAATAAAAGCACGGAAGTTTATGCTCAGTATGTACCCATGAAGACTTAACAGCTGCTTAATACAGATTTAAAACAGTTGCCAGAAGGGCCTCAGCACTGTAATACTCAGTGCTGCAAAGCCTTAAACTTACTGCACTCCGGATTAGGAGTTGGTGATGCTGTGTGCTTCCTACACACCGAGTGCGCAGAGTTAAGCAGCTTCTCATGGGATCCACGACACCCAGCTTACCAACCCGGAGCTCTTTAAACCAGTCCAAAGAGAAAACTAAGAGGAGGGTACTGCCAGAAACCGCGAGACTGATTTTTAAACGTGGGCACTGTCTTGAGGAGTGCCTCGTGCTAATGGGCGCAGACGGGCTCGGGTCCACCACCGCAACAGGCAGACATACTCCTGCCTCCCAGGGGCAGGCACCTCTGCCGGGCTGGGACCGAACGGCAGAAATTGCCCCATTCACGCACGTCCTAAGCACATAAGAGCAGACCTGCTCTGTTTTCTTGGTCCTCTGCAGCACAGCTTCCATCCTGAACTTTTTCACGTGAGGAGGAGGGAGTGGTCCTTTCCACCACAGGAGCATCTCTATACCAGTGACAAATTAGATACCACAAGTGTAGGTTTCAATTCTTCTCAGAGCCAGGATAAATAAGAATTTGTATCACCTGCTTTCTGAGAAAGTGCCTTTGCAGCACGCCTAATACAAAACCAGTATCCACTGCCTCTGCTTCCTCAATCTCAATCTGCATCTCCTTCCTCAATCTCAATCTCCATCTCCTTCCTTAATCTCCTTCTCCTTCCTCTGAGTGAATGCAGGGCTACCGGTGATTTTCTGGTGTTATTCGAGCATGCCAAATAATCCAGGCTCTTCAGGAGACTGTGGTGGGGGCATTTGCCAAATAGGTAGGCGGGATGAGAGTTCAGTGCACCTAAGATGGTGACATTTGTAGGTATATGCAATAGTAAAACTCCAGTTAAGTGAGCTTGCTATGGAAAATTAGGAGACTGCCATCTCTTAAATGCCTTAACAAGAGCGAGAAGGGTTTTTTTTGGATCGTGCCGTGGGCGTTAGGCCCTTTACCTCTAAGCTGCGCTTGATGAGACAATAGTTATTTTGGATCTCACCCTAAAAGTTTTGCAGGGAGAAGACCTGTACCGGAGACAGCCTGAAGCTGGTGAGTTCGGAATCTTATTCTACCAAGGAACAAAACCCCTTTGCAAATCACTATGACCTTTTTTGTGTTAGGAGTTAAACCATGGGCAGAATATGTAGGGACATACACATTTGTATGGAGTTTAGGTACTATAATGAAAAAGACTTAAAGTTCATGTTGAAACAAAGTCTTGAGTACTCATGGGTTTAAAATTTTTTTTCTTTTTTTTCCAATTAATTTTTGTGGACTATTAGAAACCTTAAAATGGAGGTACAATTCTCCAGACAGCATATTTAAGTCTGTTCACAATATGTGTGATTCTCTTTGTTTCTTTCCAGAAACACTTTCCCAGGGCTGAACAGACCACCAGTACCAACCCTTTCAAAGAGCTCCCTGTAGCCTTCCTCCTCAATTTTTCCAGATTCTCTTAGCCAGAGGCACTTTTTTTTTTTCTGCATTCCTGCTGTTTTTATGGCAGATATATTCAGATACATTTTTCATTTTTTCTTACATAGAGCTACACTTTGAGACCCTAAGGGCTTCCAAGAAAAATGCAAAAATAGCATGAGAAGGAAGCTTCCAGACAGTCCTTCTGCAGTCTGGGTAGCAACAGCAAGATTTTCAGCTCATTCTTCTACCTTTTCAAAGTCTTCATTTTTTCAGAAGTGTTTTAGAGACAGAATCTGGATTTTCAAATTAGTTTTTCATTCCTGACTTTGAACAAATCCTGTCTATCAGTGGGTTCAAGTGTAAACAGTGGACTCTATTGGGGCTGGTGGTGGCGCAGGGAACACAAAACTTTTGAAGTTTCGATGTAATTAATGCTTGTTCCACTGCCTGCTGGTGGAGCCGGGAACTGGACCCACAGCCCAACTTTTCTCATGGTCTCAGCACCTCCCTGCTATTTGCAGGCACCGCCACGGCTGCCTCCATTCCTCCTCGTCTCCTCTCCAGCCTCCCTGCTCTTCCAGGGCCAGGGCTCCCCTTTAACACCTCTCTACCAGATACTGCATTGTCCAGTTGAATCCTTATTTACTATTTCGTCTGGCATCTTTTTTACCAAATTCTCCAAAAACCCTAACTTCAGGCTTTGTCTCCCTGGGTGTCCTATCCTTATCTGTGCTGAACACCTTCCCAGCACACCTTCCCAGCTTACAAAGACCTTTCAGGCTTGAATTAATCCTTTCCTCTGTCTGGGTTTGCACTGCACGCTCTCCTCACAGTGTACCTTAGGCAGCTTTGCTTTTCTGCCGTGATGTAGTGCCGAGGGACGCAACGTTTAGAGAAGAAGAAGGAGACTTGTAAGGAAGCACCACTGATCTAAATATGTTTTTAAGCATGGATCAGAGCAGTTAATGAAGGCAAATTGCGGGAGACAGAAAGAGCAGGAATCACCAGTCAAATAAACTGAAAAAGCTAAAGAAAGCATTTTGTAAAGGCATACATATCCACCTTTCTCCTTAAGCCCTTCCTTCTACATAGAGCAGATGGCCCGCTCTCAAAAATAAACATAAAAAATAGAGAGAATCGCAAGAGCTGTGAGCACAAATCCCCTTCTTTACAAATGTATGAAGAGCTGGAGGTCAGAGAGGGTGAGGCAGGAGGAGCCGTGCGGGCAGCACAGGCAGCGCGGTGACAAATGAGGTGGTGCTTGCTGAATGCCAAAATGATTCCCCTGTCACAGTGTTTGCCAGGGATCGGGAGGCAAATGTGCCCGAAACAGATGTTTCCTGGGGACAGAAAAATGAAACATTAATGAAAGCATTGGAAATACCTGAATAGCAGGAAAAAAAAAAAAAAAAAAAAGGTGTGTGTGGGGGGAGGAAAGTTGAACAAAAACTGCTCCGGTGCTGAATTTCCTTCAGCTCAAACTCTGACGGAGGCTGTGATAGCGGCGTGACTTCCATGTGCCTCGCAAACACAGGGACAGCGTGCAAGGGTTTGTGCTCCAAACTAAACATAGGGAAAACTGGCTCATTTTTCATTCTTATAATGCTGCTACAGTACTACTACTACTAAAATAATAATAAAACAGGTCCATCCCGTCTGATGATCACCAGATGATTTTGAAAGGAGGCATTTTTAAACCAGATCGGTCTCCTGCATATATAAGGTAATAAAACCACTCAATAATAAAAGATGTGGGATAAATTCACTTACTATCTGCTCCTCAGAAAAATGCAAATGTGATCGCTGCCTGGAATCCAAACCTGGAAAACTGCTAAAATGCCAAAAAGAAGTTGGGACTTTGCCTAATGACTGAAAGTTTTAGTCTTTCCTCCAAGGAATGAGTGTGGCGGTATTAGTGTAATATGCTTCATATCGTTTGAAAAATAAACATTTCTGGTCTAGATACAATCTAAATGAGCTTGGAAATTAAAATCATTCTTCTTTGCCTTCAAATTAGATGGATTGGCCATGTCTGAACATTACTGCTGCTTAATTTAAGGTGACATATCAGCCTGGCATTTTCATTTTTAATGCGGGAAGCTGTGTTTATGAATAAGACCTTTCATCTCAGGGACAGCAGTTTCAATTTTTTGAAAACTAGTAGAGGTCATTTAAATGGTGTCTTGCACACTGCTCAGGCTGGGTACCCTGAGAACATGTAAATTCATCTTGCTTATGATAAATGGACCCATGAATAGTAATACTTCCAGTTTTTTCATCCTGCAGCTCTTCATGCCAGGATACCTAATGAAGGATTTAACATATAATACTTCTTGGATGCTTTGATAACACTGAGGAAGGTGTGCGGATGATTGACGTCTTTCGAAATAGTTCTGGCCTCACATTTTCATCTCATAGCCTCTAAAGGAGGTACGCATCATACAGACAACAGGCAGGGAAATTTTTCCTCCCCAGTTACAAAACCAAAAGCTATCCTGAACAGTGCTGTGGGAAATGTAGCCTGGAGCTATTTCTAGCCTCACCTCTTCCAGATTTCTGATAGCATATATAAAACCGCTGCTACTTCGGCCACCAGGAACCGAAGCAGAGCGGTGAGTAGGTTCTACCTGCCTTCCTTGAGGGGTACTCTTGAACCACGCGAGACCACCGAGCCCAGCACAAATACAGCAACCGGGGCCGCTTTCACTCCAGAAGGCATCCTGCGCTTTACACGCCGGTGTAGAAGTTAGAGCACTACCTGAGAAAACAAAAAGTACCTTGATCCCAAACCCTCCGCAGGCTGAGGGTGTCTCCCGGAGGATGCTCTGCACCACCAAGCTACAGGCCAAGCTGCGCTGAGGAGAGAGGCAATTTCTATTTTAATCAAATGGGATTTGAATCTATGGAAAGAGGCAATCCTGGGCCCATCTGCTCCTGGACAAGGAGACTTACCGTTAGGATACAGCTGTACAGGGGCTGCCAGAGGGGCAGCGGGCTGCCCAAAGCCCAGCTGTGCTACAGGCTGGAAGCACAGGGAAAGCTTTGCTCACGAAGCAAAAGTGAATTCGCACATTTCGGGAGACTCACTGAACCCGAATGACTCGGGAGACATTCGCACACTCTCAACGACACTGACTTCAGTAACATACCGATACTCAGCACCGACATAAGAAGCAAACGAATCGCTTATTCCTGTGGTTCCTAAATATCCCCTCTCTGCTTGAAACGGGTGCAGGAGGGGTTGACCAACAATTCGAAAGTACATTCAAAAAACTCCATTGCAATGTAGATACCTTAAGAGAGTAGAGTAGAAAGTAATCTTAGACAGGCAGAAACCAATTATTCCTTTAGTTTGGCAAGCCATTTCCTAGCAGCTGGTCAGCAGAGGTAAGCAGGAGTTGTATCCAAATCACAGTACAACGAAGCCATCCCTGCACACTGAACGTTGTCAGCACTTGCTGGTGAGAGCTTTGCTATTTGGGAGCCCCCTTCGACAATGCAGTAGCCCAGTTATTTAACACGCTGGAAACGCAACTGAATGGGAGCTCATGGGATGGAAAAGCTGCAATGTTGGGCTATAAAACAGAAGACGACTGGTCAGAGGATATAATTTTACCCCTTGTACTGGGGTCCACGGCAAGTATACCACACGTCAGAGCATACTGAAGGGCTGCTTTAGATCTGGAGCGAGCACTTTGAAAATCTGAGAATCAGCAGGCAGCTTTGCGGCTGGGAAAAGCTGACTGGCAGCTTTGAAGTATATTCTCTCCCAAGGCCGGGGAAAGCCTCTTGCAAAGAGGGTGTATCCAGGGTTATTCTTATTTCAGTGAGGAGGGAATCTCCCATTTTTCTTCTGTGCTCATATTAGCCCCCTGCTCATAAAACATTGAAGCTGCAGCTCCACTGCAAAGTTGCTAAAGATTTTAGACAGCCTCCTTCAGCGGTCTCCGTAAGAAGAGCATACAAAGCTCAGCTAAAGCTGAACTGCCATAAAACATACAATAAAGACTTCTTTTTCTGTAATGTGCAGGGAGTAGCAATGAGATACTAGTCCAAGGGACTCTATATCAAGTTAGGGCTGTGCTGAGAAACAAAATTGCTGCTGCCAGTTATTTGCAGTTAAGGCAAAAGTACAGAAGAGGGAAATACCAAACGCTTTTACAGTGCCCTAATGACCACGATTCAAGAGCGTTATTCACGTTCGGCGAAAAACCCCAGCGTGAACCCAGCGAGGTAAAGCAGAGCCGCTGCCGCGAGTCCCCGCAGGTTTCCACCAGCCGACCTGCCCGCCCTTGGGGTGGCCCGAAAGCAAAGCTCAGGGTGCGACGGTCTTCGTGGCTGTGAGCGGCACCGAGCTGCCCCGTTAAGCTCTGTTCTGCGCTCGCGCCCCGGCATCTCGGCCGTACCAGCGTTCAGCCGCCGTCGGCCGGTCCTCTCCCGTCTCCCTCCGACCTGGCACCGCTTCGTCCCTGCCCGCCCAGCTGGAGGGTGTAGGGAAGGAAAGCTCACCGTGGGTCAGCTCACCTTCGAGTCTTGCCCGACATAGAGAACGGGCTCCTTTGCAGGCGCGCCGATGGAAATATTTGCACACGTAAAACTGAAAAAGGCATGGAAACCTCTACTGATGTCTCTAGGATCGATGCTCTCGGCGTTCTGTGCGTTGCAAGATTGTACTATTTACTAGGAAGTCTTGTAAGCATCGAAAAGGAGTTAAACAAGCTTTTTCACTATCAAGATACAGAAATTTGCCCCTTTCAATGATTGGTTTATTATAACCTCGTATATTTAGTTGCCAGTAGCTGCAAGTGCTCCAGCAGAAAACAGAAGATGGATGTAAAAAACTAGCCCAAACAATTCTGTATTATTTTTAATTTCCACAGTCAGGAACTGACTAAATTAGACTGACAGATTTTGCTTCTAGCAGCTAAACAATCTCATAATGGCTGGAGAACTATTGAAATGTACTTACTGAACTGGTATACGATTTCATTTTCCCATACATTTAAAAGCTACATAATTATCAGGATTTCTTCTCAAAAAGGTTTAGAAGACTGCTGATACATTTAGAAGTGTCTATTCTTCTAGTCTTCTCAGGTTTTTTCCTTTCAAATATGGATGATGATTCTTTTTGACCTTCTAAATTGTGAATTTTTGTGTTTATAGATCATGTTAATTTGAATTCTAATAATTTAAATAGAACTCCTTTAACGTCTGCAGTCATTTTATTTATGAGTTGCATTTACAGAGTACAGGGAGAAAGTACATGGCAATTTTCTTCTAATTTTTTCAGTATTCTAAAATGTGGAAGAGTTATAAGAATCCACCAGGCTTGGACCGGGATAAGGATCCCTTCAGGCTTGATATTTCAGATTGGCTTACTACTAATGTTAGATCCATAATATAGAGTTTAATTATTATACTCAATGAGATATTCAGAAGATTTTCACTTTTATGGAGCTGCTAAAACTGTAGTTACATTTAATTAATTGTACAATAATCAATGAGTCTTTATATCCGGGTCAGATTTCTCTTTTATAAACGTAGTCCTGCAAAATCCATACGTGAACTCTGTGTAGTGACCTGGACTGTCTTTGCAGCTACTAGGAGGAGAGAAGGTGATTAATGTCCTCAGATAGACCCTGAAGCTAGGTACTGCCTTACGGAGGTCCATCTCCCTGGCTAGGCAGGGAGCAGAGCTGAAGTTAGGTAAGAAGGACTTACACCTCCGTATCTCAGGATCAATGCAGCTGGTTTTTTGCAGGGTACAAGGTATTCTCTTTATTTTGGTTATTTCTGGTCATGTTAAGCCTTATGAGAATTATACACAGCTAAACCTTTGGAAAAGAACATCAGTCACATGACACATTTAATTCACGAGGCTTCAGAGTAAAGGATACAATTCTTATTTACGCTTCTTACGTTTTCTTGCGCTGTGCCTGTCTTCCCCGTGGAAGACTGCTTCAAGACATTGCTTTTACAGATCATATACCTATAAAGATAGGAATATGCATACTAGTATATATGCCACAACTTTTTTCAAGGTTTGCGTCGTACAGTTAAAAAAGTGTATTTGAAGAGATTTATGAACGACATGCTTTCCCAGTATGTGTATGGCATATCATTGGGTTGGATTCTTAGTTTATTTGTCTTTATTAGAAGTCATATCTTGGTAATGCTGCAATCCAAATTTTTGATTCTCAAACAGTGGTATCTTAAAAGTACCTATCACTTCTTGAAACTGGGTCCCTTGGGACTACAAAATAGTGACAACCCAAAGAAGCAGTCAGGACTGAAAAACTTGTCCTAGTTTTTTTGTGGTTATATCAGGTTATATACAAAAAGTTAATTTAATCATAGTGCTTTCATAAGTATTTCAAATGGTTATTTCAAATATATGTTTCAGAGAGATATTTTGACTGTAGGATCCCATGAGGCCTGTAGCAGTAAGACCAGTATCTGTGTATAATATGTGAAAAGATCAAAGGGTAAGATGAAAAGAATAAAAATATGGTTGTGTTTGATGCTCATGCAGTCTGCCAAATATTACAAATTGAAGCTGAGGATTGATCTGAAATATAATGTTTGAGGAGCATCAAGAAGGATTACAGAGCCCTGGGAGCAGCGGTAAGGGACTCTGGAGAGCAGGATGATCCGGGGGCTGGAGCACCTCTCCTGTGAAAATAGGCTGAGAGAGTTGGGTTGTTCAGCCTGGAGAAGAGAAGGCTCCAGGGAGACCTTACAGCAGCCTGCCAGTACCCAAAGGGGACCTACAGGAAAGCTGGGGAGGGACATTTTACAAGGGCATGTGGTGATAGGACCAGGGGTAATGGCTTTAAACTGAAGGAGGGTGGGTTTAGATTAGATATTAGGAAAAAATTCATTACTGTGAGGGTGGCGAGGCACTGGAGCAGGTTGCCCAGAGAAGTTGTGGCTGCCCCAATACTGGAAGTGTTCCAGGCCAGGTTGGATGGGGCTTGGAGCAACCTGGTCTAGTGGAAGGTGTCCCTGCCCACAGCAGGGGGGTTGGAACTAGGTGATCTTTCAGGTCCCTTCCAACCCAAACCATTCTATGATTCTATGATTCTATGAATCAGTTTCTAAATTCTGTTCTGTAGCAGAATCATTTTGCCTTATCTTTAAACTGAGCTCTATTCAGAGGATATAGCCTGGAAAAATTATGCCTTATTTGTGAAACTGTTGTTATAATCTAATCAATTAAGATCTTAATGTGTAGGCTTTTTAGCTAGTCTTGACAGGGAAAAAACATTTAGAATTCAGATGGTGGTTTTGGTAACTGTAGCATCAACTGTGAAATTAAAATCAGGGCTTTGTTAATAATGGGGGGGGGGGGGGGTGTTACGAATGAAAGAAATTGCAGTCCTAAAAAAGTCAAAACGTGTAATCAGAACTTGTAAAATATTCCATTCTGTTTTATGACATCTCAACTCCAATCAAACAAACAGAGCCAGAAAAAACTGGAGACTTGATTGACTGTTTAAAGGAAAAGCTGTCAGTTTGATTACAGGGAAGTGAACAGACACATTACTAAATGTAAACTGCATTTAATTTTAATATGCAAGCAGCTTTAATAACAAGTCACAAATAAGTTATGCAAACTGAAATACTGGGTGTGACTGCATACAGATTTCTGACATTGAGTGCTGGCTGCGGGTCATAGCTGTTTTCAACTGAGGTTTTCTAAATTTATTAGGAAGCAAAAGGTAATTAAAAATGAGAGAGCATCAGAAGAAAAAAACCCCAACAATACATTATTTCAAATAAAAATGTCAGAGACTTCAAGTACGTTGGGAACAGCAGATTCTTGCGGTGCTGTGAAGAAATGGGACCCTGGTCTTCCAAGCTGGAGAGCCCATCTCTCGCTGCTTATTTCTTCCTCCTGACCCTGCCAACAATGCACATAGTTATAGACCTGGACAGCACAACTGAGAGAAATGCAGAATTACAGTGTCTGATGCATGTCAGACAAAACCTGGGAGGGGAAACCGAGGCGGGGTAGACGGGCAGGGGTGGCTGCTACGAGAAAAAAATATTGGAGGGATTGTAGGTTTCACTCAGAAAGCCTGTAGTAAAACACCACAGTCCCAAGGCGGTAGACGGTACATCCTCACAGCAATGATATTGTGTCCAACACAAAGCAATTCTGTTGCAGGCTTTGTTGTGTTGGTTTAAAAAAAAAATTTAGTCGCTGGAGGGGAAGCTGGCAAAGCCTGGAGATCACCGATCACAATCTGATTACATTCAGTGTGGAAAAACAGAGAATAGGGGCTAGTTTTCTCAAGCTGAGGGAAATTATGAGAAGAAGTGATTATTCTCTGCCTGGCAGTCTCATTCTTCTGGCTTCTCAGAGGACTCTTTAGAAACTTAGATGATTAGAAAGCCATGGATGTACAGTTGGAAAGATGTCGTGTTTTGCTGAAAGCTCCTTTTAGTTCAGCAGCAAAATGAAGACAAAGATGATAAGTTAAGCAACAAATGTTGGGAAGAGGAAAAGGAAGAATAGACAGCAGTCAGTGTAAACCCAGTGTGAGCTTTTGGAGCACAGAAAAATGAGAATAGAAGTCAAAAGGGAAGAACTTTGGAAAAAAATATTCACACCGGGTGGCAGTGTGAATGGCGATATGGAATTAAACCAACTATCTTAGGAGCAGAAGAAATCTTAGTGATACTAAATATACCTGTCATGAGTCAGAAGAGCGATAGCACAGCTAGTAATGAAGGAAAATAGTGCAGTTTTCAATAAATAATAATTATTTTTGTTTGGAAGGAAGCAGTATAACTCACTAATTCATGAAGAAAGGAGAAGATGTGTTTATTATTCAAAAGGGACTAAAAAAAGATGTTATTTTCATCTGCCAGGTGTTTTTAAACTAGCTGGCCTGAGTAACCATCAACATAAAAGAGCTAGGCAAGGAGACCTCTGACTGATGCACATACCTTCGTTACTGTTAACTCATAGTGCTTAACAAAATTCCCAAGGTAAGTGTTCAGACCTGACCAGCAGCCTGTTGTGGGCAGCAGCAGAGCACAGTTATTCTGACTTCAGCCCCAGGCAAATATAAAAATGAATTAATAACAATCAGACCAATGAAAGTCACTCGACATAATATGATTGCAACAAAACTTGTCAAACCTGATTTCGTTCTTCAGTGAGGTTACTTGCTGGTTGATTGCTGTACTTTACATACATAATAGATGTAATGGATGTATTTTTTATTTGTTATCATCACATACCACACACCCCCCCCCCAGGTTGAGAAATTGGCACTATACAATATCAATAACCTTACACTAAACTGTTCTAAGATCCCAAAGGACAATCCATGAGGGCATCTCTTAAGTGGTTTTCACCAAAATTAGTGCCAAGTGATAGTCTTCATCATTTCTATTTTTGTTCTAGAAGCAAATATAAAATCATTCCTAATACAATTTGGTTTAGGCCTACATACAGGAACGTATCTAATGATGTCTACAGCGATGAGGGCATGGCACCAACAGAGAATGCTCTCGAGAGACCATAAGTTGAGTCCAAATCATTTTAACAGAGCCAAAAGAAAAGCTATACGTGTAGGATCATGGGATGCAGGCCATGCAAAGAAACTAAGACCCTCTGTCTCAGCACAAGGAACTTTGAAAAAGATTTAAGTATCTTAAATGAGAAACTGAATATTACTACAGAAGGTAACAGTTCTGGTGCCTACATTTTAAAAAGAAAGCCAAATTATTGGGAACCAGAAAAATTATTAAAATGATTGAAAATTATTAGGTTAAATTAAATCAAATTAAATTTAATTAAAAATTATTAAACTTTCTCATATTGAAAAACTAAAAGACTCTATTTAGCTTGTCAAAGAGAGGACTGAGAAATGACATGAGTTGAGCGCCTTCCTGGGGAAAGATGCAAAAGGACTCTTAACTTCGGCAAAGCTCAGCACATCAAGAGTCAATGGTTGAATATTGAGGCCAGCCACAGCCAGCTGAGAAATAAGGCACAAACTTCTAACAATGACAGCCCTCGACCACTGGAACAATACATTAGAGAAATAAATTTGATAACCACAAGTCAGGATTAAGTGGTTTTGTGGAAGCTGTGCTTCAGTTAACCACGAGTAAATGGTCTCCAGGCAGAGATAATGGGGCCAATATCAAGGCTTTCTGTGCAGATAGTCAGACTGCTTGTTCAAAGTTTCCCCTCTAATCTTAAACACTAAAGCCTGGCAGGACAAAAGATAAGTGTCAGAAGGCTAAATGCTGAAAGTAAGTATTAAAGGATGTTTGAAACATGTAAATTATAGACACAATACTGGGAATTACCCCATCTTGGGTAAATACCAGTATAATTTTGGTTCTGCCAAGCTCTTAAGCATGGTTTTGACTTTATGTGGCTGTTTAAGTCCTCCATGTTTCAACAGAATTTAAGCACCTGTTTAAGGTTAAACTCTAAATTCAGGATTAGCTCAAGCAAAGTTTTACCTGAATATCTAAGGCTGAGAAATTTCCCTTTTGAATATTGGAGTGCACCTCCTGCCCAATTTATCATTTGACACTGTTTATGACTGATTTTCACAGTCTTTAAGGAAAGGAGAACCAGACTGAATCCCATGTTTACAGCAATTTAAACCTCTCTGTAGCAAAGAAATTATTAAAACAGAGGTTTGGCAAAGCAGTCAAATTAGACGAGTATAATGTCAAGAGTTCAGACTTGGAAAAGAGGTTTTGTAAACTTTCTTGAATCTCTGTAGCATGAAAGAGCATGAGAAAACCTGAAAAATCATACTTAAGTTCATGCTATTTCAGTACGTTCCACAATATATTTCATGTACACTGTGGCAGAGCCATGGATACTGTCTTTCTGTCTGTATCAGGCACATTTGGGGTTTGATAAAACCAAAATGCAGCTTTTCCAAATTTCTCCATCCTCGGTCCTTTTCTATATCTTGAAACTAATCCTTAGTGGGATATCCTAGTTACTGGCAATGGAGAGCACTGGTTTATACTGGTTGCTGCTCTACTCTTTTCTGGCAGAAACACATGGTGAGAATTTCAAGTTTCTCACTTTGGCCTCCAGAGGTCATCAAGACCTTTGCCTTGGAGTCCAGTGTGTGGAGAGCAAGGGTGGCTGGAAAATCCTGCTGCTAGCTTCAGTCGCTCATCAGTCTTGTTATGGATTAGGATGAAAAGTGAGAAGTTAAATTCCTAAAACATATTACATGAAGAAAAAAGAAAGAAAAAGAGGAAAAAGAAAAGGAGGAGGAGGAGAAGAAGAAGAAGAAGAAGAAGGAGGAGGAGGAGGAGGTGGGGGAGAAAGAGAAAAAGAGAAAGAGAAAGAGAAAGAGAAAAAGAGAAAAAAGAAAGAGAAAGAAACCTAACCAATCAATTACAGTGTTTTAAATCTGTGATAAAGATTTTTCAGTCATTTTATTTCCAGAGTGGTGCCCAAATGTGTGTAGAAAATGCTCTTCAGTGGCCTGGCACAACACAGAGTAGTCTTTGACCATGTGGGAATCAAACTGAGATGTCAAGCAGCCAGGCAGAAAAGTCCAGATGTTTGGCACAACATTATTTCACTCCTTTGGAGACAAAATGCCAGGCTGTGCAAGGCATATAATTTATCTGCCCCGGTGCTCAGCGCTGGAGGAGAAGACGCGATCGCGTCTCTGCCTGCAGCACCCCGTAGGCGGCCGCGTTATTCCTGCCGCCTCTTCCCTGGCCAAGCTGACACGTGGAGCTGGGTCGTGCTGGAGAGCCTGGGGGATGCTCTAGCCCCTGCCCTGCAGTGGGGAGGACAGACTTTGGCAATGGGTTGTAAGTAGCAGTCTGGAATCAATAATTATTGGACTCAATAAAGTCTTTAACTGTTCTAGCTGTTTGCGCAGTTAATGTGTGCCTCTGAGACTGCCTCAATCTCTTTGGAAATCTGGCAGAATATGCTCAGAAAGTACATTACTTTTATTCTTAATTAAGAAATTCGAAGAAAGTATTTAACTTGGGATCTCAAAATGCGATGTGAAAGTAGTTAATGAAAATGGAAAACCGGTCTGAATCTGTAGAGAAATAAGTCGAGCTTTTATGTAAAAGGATCCAGTGGAATGTATCTTTATGGTACTGAAATCTTTGAGGGACTATACAATGGCAAATGAAATCCAGACTATTAGGCTACTTATAAACGTAATATCTTTGTTTCAGTGTTCCTTACAATGTCTTTCCTAGTTTTGTTACTTAAATTCTTTCTGCATAATCCCTAGTTATCATTCACAAACTGCCTCACTCTTCAATCCTACTAATAATGTCATTCCAAGGGTGTCACTAGACCATGTTTCCTCTTCATCCAGACATATTTCTCAATTTAACAAAATCAAAGGAGTGCTGAAAAAAGCCCCCAAATGTGATATGATAATGTATAGCAAGGTTAATTGCTGGAACTGGAAAGAGACTTGCAGAGAACTAGAGTATCCTGGAGAAAGTACTGTAATTTTTTTACAAGTTTGCTGCACTTCTACTGTCCTATAGCTTCTACTGCTTCTTAAAAACATTGCCTAAGATTTTTTAACAAGTTTTGGAAAATAATGGGCATGATTTCTAGAGTAACAGTATCTATTAAGGGGTTGCAGGATGTAAAATAGAGCAGTATTGCCTTGAGATTATTACATATCTCTCTTTCAATGTATTTGTCAGCTTCCATTTTTCTTCTCATTTCAAATTTCTGCCATTTAATTATCAGGGAATTTGTCACAGAATGCAGAAAACCCAGGCTTATGCTAGCCATTGGATTTTTTGCACATGAGAGCTAAAAGTCAGGGCTGTTTAGATGGAAGGAAATCCCAATAACCTGGAGACAACAAGGAATGTCTTATACTTCTATGACGGTGCATTTATTCTTTTCAAATCTTTGACAACACGTCAGCATATCTTCAATTTAGATGACAACTTTTCTTAATTGCTTTTACTGACAATTTAATCTGCTCTCAAATTTCCAAAGTGCTTTAAATGTCTTGTGCTGAGGTCTTGTGATCCACCTTCCAACATTCATTTCTGTCCTTCTGGGGAAGCTGCAGTGCTTCAAAACCCTGGGACTGCTTCCCATGGCACACCTTGCTGATGTGAAAGGCAGACCAAACTCCTAACTACACTGTACTAGGGGTGTCCTAAAAATGCCAGGTTAACATGAAAGTCATCCACTGAAACCACTACTGAAATGCATTTTATAACTGTGCTTCTAGGATTTTTCCAGACTACCCTGATTCTTTCTGGTCTTTGGTTTTCAGACACTTGACAACCATTTTTCCAAGGTTTACATAGAAGTGGAGTCTAAACATGCAAAAAAATTATTAACTTCCAAGATTTTGTCCCTAGGATGGACTCATAGGAACTTTAGAAATGGAGAACAGATTTTCACTCACTCTCACCGCATTGACGTGGAAACCCACTGAGGGAGTCTGGAGCCATCAGGAGCCTGGCTCTTCTCATTGGCTTCCCAATGGGACTGCTAGAGAGAGGTACAGTGTGCCCTTTGATAGGCCTACATGGCCAGGAACAACGGGATAACTGCAGTAACAAGTAATAGTACGTACTACGAGGAAAAGGTGTATTTATAGCTTCATTTAGTCTCCATTAGGTCTTTAGGACTCGAAGTGGCTGAATTTGACACAGTAGAATAGGCACAAGAACGTGTTTCTTCTTCCTCAATTGCAATAGCTTTAATTGTTTTAATGTTATCACTGCTATGAATCTCAACTAGCTGTCAAATTGTTAGAAAGCTAGAAAACTGACTGCTGTGAGGATGAGCTTAAAGCAATATGGAGTGGATGCAAATCTAGCATGCTTGAGAATTAAAAACAAGCCGTATGGTGTGTCTGTGCTGTCTACTGTTGCAGGATTATTTTCAGTGATTAACACCCTTGGTTAATTGCCAAGAAGAACTCTGTGCCTAAGTACTGCAGTGAACACTCCTTACTTCTATGAAATTGGAAATTGCCAGTGCAGAGAAGTTATTTTTCTTCTCAACCAAAATACACATTCCAAATCACGTGCTTTATATCAGTAGATCAAGATTTCAAAAGTGACCTTGAATTTTGGATAGCTCCTTTTGGAAACTGAAAACCATAACCTCAGTCAAATGAGCAACTTGAAATAAGTTAGAGGCTTCATGTTCAGAATGCTGGCGCTTTTGACTCTCAGACAGAGATGGATCTTTGCACTTATAAAAATTTTTCATCATTTGACAAAAAAAATTTAGATCTTGGACAGTGGCATAGACTCGTCTTCCAAATAAAGACCCATGTTTCATGTTTATGCCACAACAATAGTCTAGGGAATATCATGATAAAGTAATTATGATTTTCTTCTTTCTCTTCAAATAAACTTTGAGACTCTGATGTCTGACCTTATTTTTAATATTATTTTTGAGTAGAGCCACACAATCAAAACTATCAGATGAAGAAAGTACAGATAAACACAGCCTACCTTTTGACAGCTGCCAGTCATAAGGTCTCTGAGAGAAACATTTTATAAATGTGTCATTTACTCACTGAAATTACTGTGAAGAGGCATACAATACCTTAGTATCTGCTAATTAAATTGATCTCTTTTCCTTTTTGTGAAGGATCATGATTTTTTTCTAATTCAGATGTAAATCAGGGACCTGATTATCAAGCTTGTTACCTGAGTAACAAGTTTATAGGACAAGAGGAAACGGCCTCAAGTTGAGCCAGGGGAAGTTTAGATTGGATATTAGGAAAAATTTCTTCACCGAAAGGGTTCTCGGGCATTGGAACAGGCTGCCCTGGGAAGTGGTGGAGTCACCATCCCTGGGGGTATTTAAAAGACATATAGCTGTGGCACTTGGGGACATGGTTTAGTGATGGACTTGGCAGTGTTAGGTTTATGGTTGGACTCAATGATCTTAAAGGTCTTTTCCAACCTAAATGATTCTATGATTCTATGATCAGCAATATCAATAAGTAAATCCTGGCTAGCTATGCTTTATTTGGTTTGTGTGATATTCAACAACACAAAAAAAAGTGAGAATAAACACATGACACTATGTGTTCCCTATATGAAAGAGGCACATATATTATGTTTTAGCTTATTTCTTTCCTAGTTTTCAGTCTTTGGGATATTTTACTTACTGAAAAAGTAAAAATTTTCTCTTTAAAAAAAATTGAGAAACTGCTTCCAGGTAAATGTCTCAGAGTACCTACTCCTCTTTGGAAAACCATAAAACAGAGATGGGAGAAAGCCTGGAAGACTTGCAGTTCACCCTGTTAGCAACTCCAAGCACAGTAATGGCACTCAACCTGCATGTCCTGCATGACAGTACACAACAGCAGCCAGGAAAGCCACTGAAATATTTGAGAAGTGGAATTTGATTTTGTAATATGTCAGTGATGTGGCATTCTGTCCTATAAATCAGTAACAAAATCAAAATCCAGGTATAGATGCAGCGATGATGCAATTTGTTAAGCAGTGCATGCATCCAGTATACATTATCTGATATAAAACTGAAATTTCTCATTTGCATGTTATTATGGTTTTGTAACAGGCCCGGGTGTTAGGTGGCCACAGAAGATGAAACCTATGCCTCTCTGCAGAATTAATGCGTGTGGAATATATAATCACTTTAATAATAATGGGAATTTTGAGAACTATGGTATTAATTTATGCTGAAAGAGGTGGTTCGGCCAGAATTCAGATGAGGCACTTTCTTGGGAAAACACAAAGAAACTTTCTTTGAAGGTTTTATTCTTCACTTTTGATTTAATCTGTGGTCAAACAGAGCACGTGGAATAAGCTGCCTTTGGTGTTCCGAGCCATGGCTGACCGTACCTGCTACCAACCTTCACGTGGGAAGGGGGGTTTAGGAGCTCAGGCAGTGCCGCTATCAGAGTGCCTATCTTGTTATGTCATTCCTAAAATAATCTTGCACAACACACTCTTGTTACTGATATGTGAGTTGTTGCAATTTATTCCTTGAATATAATCTCTCAATGACTAAAGAAGGTGACCTGCACATAAAGCTCTGTTTAGTTCTATTGTTAAGAGTCCAGTATTTTTCAGAAGTGCTAGAATCAAATAAAAAAGTAACTTAACATTGTTAAAGGGAGCACTACGCATAAATGATATCCCTCTGGAACTGACAGATAAGATGTTAAACATCCTGAGGAATTCTGTATTTCTCCATTTAAAATCTTGGTATATTTTCCTGGAGATAGTACTGACACGCACAGAAAATACACGCACACTGGCACTGAAAAGGTGTATTTCATGAACAGTAGACTCCATCAGCACAATTTACCACGGTATCCTGGGTTGGTAGTTTAAGAACTCAGTAAACTACTCTGACAGGTTAAATAAGTGGTAACGGTGTCATTAGAGCTGTGATGATCCAAGAACGCAAGTGAGGAAAACGTGCAGGGAGCAGTACAGGCGTTATCGTAGCTGTTGGGAAAAGCGGGTAATTTCTCAGCCCAGAGGAAAGTCCTCCCTGGACGGAGGAGGTCCCTTTTCCCTGGTGAGGTTGGGGCCACAAATGCTCTGCAAAGAGCAATCACAGCCTGGCTCTGCACCGCTGACTTGCTGGTGACTTGCGGTTGACGGCTGATTTGTGGAGGTAATTGTGTCAGCCCATGGGAGCTTGATAATTGCTAGGTTATTGTTGCTTATTTTCGTTGTGGTGTCTAGAAGGCTGGTGCTGGTATAAGAGGCAAGAGTGGTGATTAATGGCTTTATGTTGAAGGCAATGAGTGAAACCAGACTTTCAGTCCTGACGATCGGGAGGTCACCTACATGCTCCATGAACCCAGCAGTTACTAATTAATTGAACAACATAATTAAGTTAAACTTAGAACAAATGTTCTCCACCAAACTTAGTTGAAAGATTTCTGCTTCTATTTCAGACTGAAAGGAGATCATTCGTGCTAGCAAGCCTGACCAATATCACTTCTGTTTACAAACCTTTTTTAGCTGTTTTACGGCTATGTTAAAATAATGCTTTCTGGTATGTTTGTGAATTTGGCTTGTTTTCCTAGAACCCATGTTTCTTCCTGATGATTTCCACACTCACAGAATTGCGTACTCCAAAACACAGAGAAAATAACCAACACAATGCAGAGTTTGTTTAAACTATCATGCCAAAGAAGTATGAAGCTAAGACGTCCTTAGGCAAGACATTCATACGGTCAGTTCAACAAGTACGAAACAGTAACTCTGTCACCGTGATCAAAGGGTTCTCATGAAGTCCGTGCTGAAGTGAATACAATACTGGGAAATAAGAACCCATTGCTTGGAAAAAGTCACTTTTAAACAGAGAAAATTCATTGCATGTGTACTTGTAAATGAATTATGCCTGTCTTTTTAGTTGCTTATAGAGCCTTCATCTCTAGAAGGGGTGATGTAATTAAAGCTAACCTGTGACCAAAAGCTGAAAATGTACTTTTGGATGGAAAGATAAAACAATCATCTGTAATGTACAATATATTGAACTGGATAACAGCGCTTGCTTCAAAGCTCAAGGATACCTCGACATCTGTAATTACAAGGGCTCTCAAAGGGCATAGACAGATTCTTTCAATTGAGATAGGTGACACTTCTTCTAAAACAGCCCAAACATGAAAGTCTGAATTCTTTTTAACCCTTTAAGGAAAGTAAGTGAAAGACAAGTACAGCCAGTTCTGCTCTTGACTTCATCTCAAAGCAGATATACTTCAGTGAAAAGTCAAATGGTGCAGCCAATAGCTCTATTTGGCTTTTAAGTAGTAATTTTGAAGTCTAGTGCCAACTGAAGGAGGTTTCCAACCTTAATTTATTGTGGTGTCTGAGCTTTTACAATCTTTCTGGAATTATTTCCTCTCTGTTCTTGAGTGTGCCAATAAAGATTTCCTTTTTGTTTTTTTTTTCCCCAAACTGAAATACAATCTTCTCATAGCATAAAACTGATAGACTACAAGAGAGGCTAATCCTGACCTTGGAGGAGGCAGCTTACAGAAGGAAACACCCATTTATTTGGAGGAGGGCCCAAGACTGTCTCCCTTCTAAACACTAAAGGGTGAGCAATGGACATCAAGGTTTGAATCCTGTGCATAACAAGCGATATTGGAATGTCATACAATTTTCTTCTTCTCCTTTCCTTAAATATTTTAAGCTTCTCCTGCATCTGGATACTTGAGATTCCCAAGGCAATACCTCCCTGTATGATTCAGATACTGGACGTATCTGTGAGCTTGTAATGGGAACTGCATCTTCATGCAATAAAGTGAAATAGCATGACTTTAAAAAGCTCATGATTTTGATTATTGAAGTATTATCCCAGTATTATCTGCAGTACAGCCACTGTGGTACAAGAAATAAATTCATCAGCTCTAAAGGGCATGTTATGCTAGCAGGTGAATCTGAATCAAGTTCCTGCAAAAACACGCAGTGAAATCCTACCTCACTTTCTGGAGGCAGACTGATTTTAAAGCATAAAATAGATAGAGCAGTTTTAACATTAAACTGTTGCTATGCTTTTAACAGACTGATGCTATGCACGTAACATAATATAATAATGTGTGTTGACTTCATATATTAGTCCTTTTTGAAGCTTGTACATTATGCCTCAGCATACTGATGGGACACAGGCAGTTCTGGCTAGCATCCAGGAGACTGCAATCTTCAAAAAATGTTTTTCTTAGTATGAATCGGTATGAAGTAGATTCTGCCTAGGATGGTAGAGTCTCTAGAGTGGTAGTGTTGCAGCTCCAATGGTCTGAGAGTGTATGTGAAGTGAGGCTTCTGGGGAAGAACTAAAACTAGTCCTTGGGGAAAGCAGGCAGGCTTTTTTGAGAACACCGGCTCCTCTTCAGGTCTGAAATAGAAGCAACAACCCAGTTGCTATATAAAGGTTGAGAGCGATTGCTCTGAGTTTAGTTTAATCCCATCAATCAATTAGACAAATCTGAAAGGAAACGCAATTGGTACCTGGGGAACAGAGCAGGATTTTAGCAAGGAAAGATGTGATAAGGTCATTGTCTCCTGTGGGATGAAAGAAAAAGACCACTCATTATCACCTGTGGAACACGCAGGTACAGATTGAAATAAATTAAATTCTAGCAATTATCAGAGTATGCTAATATTAAACTGTACCAAATAGAAATCATTTGAATTGGTGTATGATTAGCAAACAAACTATTTTATCTGTGTAATGCAAGAAGCTGGTGAGAAAAAAAAAATCATTTGAGCAACATATTAAATACTGAAGACATGATTAAGGTAACTGTGAAGTGAACTAATCTTTCTGAAGTTTTGTCTCCAGGAAGAGTTAGAAATCCTGCATGTGGGACACTACATGGGGATCGCCACACTCCAGGGAGGTTGCTAAATCTCTCTGTTCTTTTCCAACCAGTTGTAGGGACAGATGGGATTAACCTTCAGTAGCCAAGGTATTAAAAATAGCTCTTTTCATCTACACCCACGCTATAAGGACAGCATTTAATTATCCCCATCAGCCAGAAACCCAACTGGATTTCCACCGCACCAGTCCAAACGTCTGCCCAGGAGCCAGGGTGATGCAGAGAGGTGCTGGCTGGGGTTCGCTTTCTGCAGCTCGGTGCCAGGCGGTGAGGAGGGAGCACTCACTCTCAGTCACATCGCCCCAGACCCGGGGAATTTCACGTGGCGTTTGCTGCCGTGCTCAAAGTTGCGAAGGACGGTCTGCAGGTGAGGTGCAGAAAGCATGTTCCCTCTGAAGCCCCTAAAATAAGGAAAATAACCTCTGATGGGTCCTGTGACTCTGTCACAGAGCGGACGTGGGTTGGCAACATACTAAATGGCTGGAGAAAAATTCTTCAGAGCTTGTCTGCCAGATTTCAGCTTACAGCAGCTTAAGATACTTTTTGAACATAGCCCTCCTGCATTAAGTTGAGATTCACAACAACAACAATATAAAGGCTGGATGTTTTTACAGATAGGTTTGAAATTATCTAAAAGTAATGAAAGGGGTAGAAAACAGTTAATAAGAAATTAGTTTCTTTGTTCTGAGGAAGCAAAAGTAAGGTAATAATAAAACCACTGTTCAGTTTTGCACGCAGGTCTTCTTTTCTCTCACAGACAAGAAAATTCTTTAGAGAAGGAAATAAGAATAATAAAATGAAAAACACACTAGGCCACCTTTTAAAGTCAATTTTAATTGCAGAAATGTCATCTTTAATTGCAGAAATAGCCTGAACTCTGAGGACAGGTAATATGATCAATCTTTTGTTCAAAGTAATTAGATAAATTCAAAAAGAGAGGTGATTAAATGCACATGTGACAGTCATTAGAGTCTCTAAGAACATTCCTTGTCTGTGCTGCAAAGGAACAAAGCATTTTTATGCAAGTGAAATAACACCAAGTCCCAAGATGTCATGAGAAGAGGAACTTTAATTAGCAGTTAGGATGACTCCTGGTCCTACAAGACAAACTGGTCACGGTCACTACAGGTCGGGTGGACAAACTACTAGACAGGAGAAACAGCTTATGTCTTGCCAGTGATTTACACAACTATTTGCTAGCAGACTGAATTCATGAGGTTTTTTTCTGTGTGTTGGAAAGGTTATAAACAACTCCAGCGCAAACACAGCCCTGACAAATTTATTCTGAAAGGCAGTGGGGCTTAACGGGGTAACAGTGGCATCAGGTCATATCCCTAACCACGTCAGAGTTGACAGTCTGCAGCCTCTTCCATTATCCATCTGTCAAAAAAGTAGGAGTCAGTTGCTTGAGAGACGGATGCAAAGCTGCTAATTTCACCAGCAGTAGCAACAAGCAGTGGAAGGGCTTTTTCTGGACCCTTCCTGAGCACTTCGCTGCCTTACTTTTTTGCCTTAACGCTGTGCTCAATCCCACGTGACGTTTCAGCTTTGTGCAACCTGCAGAAAGAGCCGAGACACCGAGGAACGCTCTCGTTGTAAGATGATTTAGAGAAGCGTTAAAAACTGGACGTGAGCAAGTTTTTTCAGAGACTGACCATTTCGCCAGGTCTTGGCCCACCACAGTGTACCCGCTGGCTACGTTAAACGGTCAGAGAAGAGGAACTAATAACGCCTCCGCCATGATAATCCCGGGACCTCCTTCAAGCAACATTCCATGAGCAGGAGCAGAGGCCAGGAGGCTCTGACCTCAAACCTCTGCGTCATCCGGGCAGGCTGTGGGCCAGGAGCAGAGAGAGGTCGAAACCAGCTTCTTGCTGCTGAGGGCAGCCTTGCCAGGAATGACAAGTGAATATGTAGCAGCAGCTTTCAAGGAGGATGCCAACGAAAGGCTCTGGATACCGAGGAATTCCAGGGCTAGCGACTCACTCCACGTGATGGGCATCCTGGCATGAAGAGCCGTGGCACTAACCCCAAGAAGCCACGCTGGTGACTCCCTTGGCTGCGTGCCGGACGGATGGAGGTCACCGCTGCTCCGACACCGCGTACGGAGGAGGAAGGGAAGGTTGCCCTGGCCCCCCCTTCTCTTCTCCTGCCAGCCCCCCTCTACCCAGTGGGGGTCATTTCCAGTGGCATAATAATTTCCAGTGGCAGCCAGGTCCACGCCCTCCGTCCATTTGGTCCTGCCAAGGTGCACCCCTGTCCTCACCGGACCCTGAAGATCCTGATGTGGCCTCCAGATGTGTGACGATGCGCTCCCCTGGCAGAGGGTAACGAGCAGCGTTTCCCTAGAGGCATCACAGCTCGAAGGTCGGCCCTTCGTTAGCCTTTAGTGCGCCGCCCAAGAGAAGCAGAAACCACTTAAACGTTACTTATTCTTCCTAAATTCGTTCTTGGAAACAGCTGAGGAATTATTGTCGAAATATTTCAAAAAACCCTACCTAAGGCAGAGGCAAGCACGGCAAATTTCAGCTTGAGCAATTCTGTCTAGCGATAAACCAATGAAAATAGGGCTAATGGCAAATATTAAGCAACCCTAGCCACAGGCAGTTTTACTAGCTCCAGCAGTAATATGTGGTGGTTTTTTCCATAAATACTGCATTGAAGTGCTGTATCTCTCACTTGGCTTTTTTTCAGCTAGCAGCAAAACCCAGAGCAAACTTTTCTGTATGCACAACCCTAATTGAAAGCAAAGTAAATTAAATGAATTCTAAGCAGTGCCAATAATAGCTTCTAGTTATTTTGCAGTAAAAATACCAATATTTTATCAGTTTTTAATAACTATGTTTTCCTGCTGTTTGCAATTGCAAGAAACTTCTTCCAGTAACAGCACAGGATTTCCCGTGTAATTATTCAGCAGGCCCCAAATGAGCAATATGTAAAAAAAATACGCTAAACAAAATTACTGAAATGTAATTGTGCTGCAGAGAAACAGATATAAAGGAGGGGCTATTTCAGTTTCCCTTTGGTGACTTTGCCTTAATCTCACTCCTGGTGAAACTCTTTTGCAAGAGTTTTAATTCAATAATTTTCACTGTCACTGACAAATGGAAAGGAAGATATAGTGGTGGATAGCATCAAACAATTTCTAGAGAATATATAATATACATTTAGCCTATTCTATATTTAACATTTATAAAAATAATTCATAATTTTTTTGAGTCGATTCATTACCTGAAAAAAATATTTAAACCATTTATACAAATCCCCTGCATCTCTGAATGCAAGTATCCTGAATTTGCAACTAGACTTTTTAAGTAAATTATGATCAGATAATAAGTTTATCTAGAATAGTTCTATTCAAATATTTTTGGGAAAGCTAAAGTTCTACAAAAAAATGAGAGGCTGATTCTTCAGATGGCCTATATTCTCACTCCAGTGTCTGGATTAATGGTACACTCCATGTGCCCTTACGTTTTATGAGTTTTGTCAACTAAAAATCACAAGAGTTAGCAACGGTTTCCTCATGCAGCTATCCAGGAACAAAATTCCTAGGTTTCATTTGCAGAAAAAGCAAAGAAAACATTGCTGTCATCGAGCCTGCACTATGTTCCCAGCTGGGACCACTGAGCCGCTCGCTCCAAGCTCTCCCCTCGCAGAAGACCAGAAGGGCTTTCAGTGCATGGCCTGGTTGGGGAAGGGGTCTTTTTTCTTCAGTGATTCCGGAGTTTGTAATATCAGAATCAATATCCTCGGGGATATTCAAATCTGTCTTTTTCTTTAACACCGTAGTGAAAAGAGTTTCTTTGGTTGCTGCTGAACAGAAATACTGAGAAAAAAAAATCAAGAGTATTGAAAGGTTTTGTGTTGACAGAATATTTCCCAAGTTGAAAAAAGAAAAATAGATTCATTCTGGTTTATTGAATATTCCTCAAACACTAGTTAAATGTCAATTCAGCCCCAAATTGTATTTCTCCTTCATGGTACCCTGCTCTATTCAGAAGCAAATGATCTTATTGTCTCTCCTGGTGAGCCCGGACCATGAGAGAGAATGGAGACTTATGAGAGAATGGAGACTTATGCAACTCCCATGCGGTAACATGCTAATGGAGAAACAGCTTTTTATACCAAAATCATTCTTACAGAACTTGCCCATCCAATTCTAATTAGAAGCAGGAAAATTTTAATGAAACAAAACCATGAATATTTTAAAGACAATAGCCTGCTGGTAAAGTATTTCAATTCAGCTCTTCTGCTTCTCATTTTTTTGCCTGCCCTCCAGCCTTTGCCAGTGCCTCTCTTAGGGGACTCGGGGATGCACAAATTGTAGTCTCCCCTCCAAGCATTGGCTACGATTTCCTCCCAGCCAGCTGTGGTCAAAAGACTTGCTGGGGAGAAAAGCTCCTTCTTGCAGAACAGTATTTGTAAGGTCTTGCCAGAACAACTAGACTTATCCCGCACCACTCCACAGTCACTGGCATGGATTTCTAGTGAGTCATCGCTGCCGAAATAATCCTAAACGGTAGCTTACATCTACAACTATACAAGGTATTTTCACTTCAGTGACAATGCCATGGTTTTGCCCCTAATTTTATCGATCATTTCTATGGTAAATACTATGCAGTATGGCTAGAGTTTGCAATCATAATCAAATGTTGTTTTCATAGGTGATATTAATATTTAAGGCTGAAACTCTAAGTACACAGGTATGTTAGAAATCTTAAGGCACAGATAGCGCCTAGGGAGATTTATTAACTTGGCTCAATACGGTAAGTGCCTAACTTCCAGAGAAATTACACAAATTAGGTACTTAGCCTGCTTAGCTGTTTTGATACACGCTCCTCAATGTGTACCTCCATTGGCAGGTCTCTAGACACCTTTAAAACCTACTCCATTAAAGCATAAATCTCCTTATAACCACTTGAACTTTGTTTGTGCTAGGACTACCTCCTGAAGGATATGTAAGCATCTCTCTGCTCCTTCACCCCTTGAAAGCCACGTGGAATTACATATATCTCATTCTGTAGCCTTCAGAGTCTGGGCTCTTGTGCATGAATCAGATCAGAAATTGGAGCCCCTTTATTAGACTATATCTGGATTTTTTCAGTTAAAGAAAGTAGACTACAAAAATGACTCTAGTATTCTGACATACTAGCAGAAAATTAGCTGGAATGTACAGAAATATGTAGTTATATATAAAAGTCAATGAAGAAAGAAGATTCTATTAAACACCAAAGTGATCATGAGCAGTAACAGTTACTCACTTTAGGCTCTTTTAACCACATTTTCCTATTCCAGTTTCCATCCATTAATTTAAAACAAGTGTGAATTTTCTCCACTTGAATTTTTTTAGCTATAATGGTTGCCATGGTTATCACAAGGACAATTTAAATGTAAGGAATGCACAAAATTGATTTTTAGTGGTTCGTTCTGGAATATACTTGAAACTCTTGAAGCCTGTGGATGACAGATCTGGTTAATGAAAGCTCTCTGCTCAGTCATGTTTCACAGGTTTGTTCACATGAACAGTGTCCTAGTTTCAGCTGGGATAGAGTTAATTGTCTTCGTAGTAGCTGCTATAGTGTTATGTTTTGGATTTAGGATGAGAAGGATGTTGATAACACACTGATATTTTCAGTTGTTGCCAAGTTGTGTTTAGACTAAAAGTCAAGGATTTTTCAGCTTCTCATGCCCAGCCAGCAAGAAGGCTGGAGGGGCACAAGGAGTCAGGAGGGGACACAGCCAGGGCAGCTGACCCAAACTGGCCAAAGGGGTATTCCATACCGTGTGACGTCATGCCCAGTATATAAACTGGGGGGAGCTGGCCTGGGGGGGTGCATTGCTGCTCGGGCACTAACTGGGTATTGGTCAGCGAGTGGTGAGCAATTGCATTGTGTGTCACTTGTTTTGTATATTCCAGTTCTTTATTATTATTATTATTAATGTTGTTGTCATTTTATTATTATCAGTATTATTTTCTTCTTTTCTGTCCTATTAAACTGTTCTTATCTCAACCCACGAGTTTTACATTTTTTCCCCAATTCTCTCCCCCATCCCACTGTGGGATGCAGCGCGAGCAGCAGCAGGACTTCCAGAGGTCTTACACTGCCATGGGGAACAAGCCAACTCAAATCATCCCCACTGTGGGTATCCCCTGTTAGACTTCTTGCAGCTCTCCAACCTCATCCCTGATTGCTATCTTGCTTTTATTTTTTGTTAACAAAAGCCATTAAGCTGGGAACACTGAAATCCCCACTGAGCCTTTTGCTTTTCCAGAACTGCCATATACAGCCTGGCACAGCTGTAATGAGAGTTTCAGAAACACAAAATCAAGCCAATGTAGTAAATTCCCATCGGAAATGATCACTGGCATCTATAAAGTTTAACATTATCCTCTGTCTAATATGAAATCTCTTGGCAGAAATGATGTAAACTTGTCTTCACTAAATGTATTAGCAGAGATGGGGGATAACCCTTGCTAATAAATAGACTGTAAATAGTCCATAGTCTGCCTGCATCTGAAAAGAACAAAGGAAATGGAAAACTAAAGGGAAAAAAAGAAGAAAGGAAAAGGACAAGAAAGAGGAAAGAAAAAAAGTGTTTTCCTGTTCTATTCAGGATGTTTTTCTCTCTCAAGCCCAAAGTAGAGACTGTACAACTACAAAATAATTTTTCATGCATCCTGCTGGAGGTGGCATTGGATGGATTCCAGCTTCTAGACCAAACTAAGGGTTTGTGCAGGCAAGACCTTCAAGATGTGTGAGCTTAACGGTTGCCCTCTTGGCTTTTATGTGATCTTGGCCAAGTCACTTAACTCTGTGTTTCAGCCTCACCTGTGCTCTGGCAGTGATAACTGAAGCCAATTGGGTTTTGGAACCATGCTTATTCATAGCATAATCTGAAGGTTGCTCAATAATTATTATTTTGCTTGTTATTTTGCTTTTGGGGAGGATAGAGATAAGGGAAAATTTTCCACTGGGAAAAAATCCAACATCCAGACTCAGACCAAGCTGACATTAACCAATCTGCTAGTAAAGCTTCAGCTCAATTTACGGGAACAGTAGTCCCTCAGGACTCCCATGGGTCCTGTTTCCCCAGGAGAGGACACCTCTGGAGACACAGCGAGTGGGCCACAGCGGTCAGTCCGAGGAGTTGTGGGATTCACAGCAGTGGCCCGAGCACAGGCAGAGGCTCCAGGGCACTGCAGGAGGTGTCACTGAGGCCGACGAAGGGATTCATATGATCATTTCCATTGCAGGTGTAAAGATGAAACTTGCCGAACTCACATAATTTGTGTGTCTTTGGAATTTTTCATGCTGATTTGATTTTCTAGCCCAAACAAAAAGCAACAACGGAACATCTGATTTCCCAGAAAGAATGTTTTTTCTTTTTCTCCTAGTTTTCTCTCACATCACTTTTTTCCTCTCTCCTTGTCCTATACCTGCAAAACTTTGTGCTAGCTTATAGGCTTTCTAAGGAATGCCCTAATGCTGCATGTTATAGCATAGTAACACTTTCCTCTTGGCTGGAGCTTAGAAAAGCTATGCCAAAATGAAAGGAAAAAGAAAAAAAAAAGAAAAAAAAAAGAAAGAAAATTGAAATCACCCAAGTATTGAGCCAATCTCAAAAGGGAGAACGAGATACATTAAACTTAACAAAAATCCAGGTGTATGGAACAAGCATATACTGCCTTGATTGAAACCCAGAAACATTCTAATTGTTACAAATTGCTAATAGCAAAACTACTGGTTCCTTAATTGAACATTTTACTAAATCACAGGCATTTAATTTCCTCTCACGCATTTCAATGCCATGCATTGCCTGAAAATAAAGCACTAAAAGAAATGTGAAGATTCTGTTTACCAAAAAAAGATTTGTTGTGACAATTAGAGTCATTTCAAAATGATATTTTAAAATATTATCCATCAGCTAAGCACAGAGAAAGCACATAAATTGGCAGTAATTTGCCTCTAGCTCAAAATAGAGGGCACATTTCAGTAAACTGTCTTGAGTAACCTTAGCAAGGGAATTTAAAGGAGCTTCTCGTATGACTAAGGGGATGGAAAGATCTGGCACTTTGGAAATCCCAGGGATGCAATATCCATATATTCTAATCAGAGCAACTTCATTAGTGCACTTTTGAAAGAACTGTAACTGATTAAATGATAATTAACCAGTGGAATTGATTTTGATTTCAGATCATCAGCCCACACATTGTTAGGACCATTTGACTTAGGGACAGATAACTTGTCTGCAATTTGGAAAAGCAGAATTGTGCAACAGAATAAGATGTTTTGCCTAGAATGACTCTGGAAGGTTTAGGTTGGTTATCTATGTTTTATACGACCTTCATGAACTAGAAACCTTTTTGATTTCATTTTATTCCTCTGTGCAATTGCAATATGCCCGGTCCTTCTGCTTAAAACACCGGATTGGCCCTCAAGGTAAACTCAGTTCCCAGCCTGCCTATGAATTTCCTCTGGACAAATCATGCTCGCTGAAGGACAACCTCATTTCTTATCTTTCTTCCCTACTAAAAAAGATGTGGTAGTAACTCTCCCCCGTACAGCCATTAAGCCTTGGGACCTGTTCGGACACCATAATGGCAGACACCACCATTTCATGAAAGCTAAGCATTTAACATTCAGCTAACGGGACTTTTCAACAAGTTCAGTACAGGCATGGGTTGGCATTCACTGTTTGCTAACCAGTCTTCCATCATCTCCTCTGTCTACAAAACGTTACAGATTGAGCTGGCCCTGCTTTATTAAGAAAGTGGAGTTATTAACGTATGGGGAAATGTATGCCCTGAGAATATCGGTACAGACAACATGAACGCTGACGGCTTAAAGGGACAAGCTTTTGAGGAATAAAGTCTGCATTTGGGCTGAAACTGCAGGTCCACAGAAATGAATGGCCAAATTCCCAAGTAACTTCAAAAGAGCATCTTCATCTCTGAGGTCAAATTCAGTGCTTCAATGAATTTAGAAAATCCACTGGAGATACACAAACTATTAGACATTATTCCCCTATAAGTGGAAGTTCAGCTCTTAATCTTTTTACAAGCCTAATTCAAATAACAATTTTAGTGGAGCTACACCAACAGCTGGAAAACAGAATAATGAGACTAGGCCCTTTGCTTTAGCATGAAATGGGCAATAAATATAGGCTTGTGAACTGTGTAAGCCAGCCCAGTAAAAGTGCTGCTGTGCAGAAGACTCATAAAACTCTAGCAAAAGCATGGGTAAGATAAACGTGAAACAGTACAGACATGTCAGGTGTGCAAGCCTTACAGCAGTATAAATTATATTTCAGCAATATAAAGATACATTTAATCAAATCTACAGAAAACTGTTTTATGAAGGAATGCTGTGTTGTGTTCTGACTCTGTTCTTCAGCTGAGTACTTTGCTTCCATAGGTCACTTCCACACACAAGAGACAATTGCTTTTGTTCAACTTTTACCCAAATTCTTTCCCATCCATTATAATAAGAAAAAAATTGAACTTCCCACTTTTAGATTTACAGAAGTTTTTTTGCATCTTCTGCATAGGAATTGATCTGATCAATGATGGT
This sequence comes from Harpia harpyja, assembly GCF_026419915.1. NCBI lineage: Eukaryota > Metazoa > Chordata > Aves > Accipitriformes > Accipitridae > Harpia > Harpia harpyja. The sequence goes on from NC_068947.1 coordinate 2,290,435, forward strand.
AGGCTGCTTCAAGGACACCGACACATGTGTGACATCCACAGAAACCATTCCCATTTCCTGGAAGCCTGGTGTAATTTCCTCAGTCCTCTTCATTCCCACTCTACCATTTCCCCATGCTTTCTCACAAATGGGGGTATCTCAAGTATCTTGCTAATGGGCAAATCTTATAGATCTAGATTTATCTTAATTTTCTGTAAACAGTCATTCCCACCAGCTGTGTTTGCTGCTCTGCTGGGCTATGTCATCTCACAGCAGGCCCTGAAGTGCTTCAGCTCCATTAGAAAGAGTTCAGTCATGCACAGGATTCAGGGATGAAATACTTGCTGAAGTCTCTCCTACTCCTTCACGAAAAAAGCCCCCAACCTAAAACCAAAAACCCAAGAAAAAAACCCACAACGCCTGATCATCTGCTTGCACAGCCCTATCATCAGCTATTTTAGGGCAGTGTCATTCACCTAAGGCAACCTCTCAACCCCAGATCCGTTGGGCAAATTTGGCTGCCCAAACACTTCTCTACATGATTCTGAATATTACATTCGCATTATAAGTCAAACTCTTGCTTTTAATATTGACCTTTATATTTGACTTCTGTTCACCTTAAGTTCCAAACTGCTCCTTGGTTCTGGTAAGGAATTGCTTTTTCACAGCAACACCTTGAGGCACACACCAAAGGAACAAGGAAATTCGGGCTGGCGTGCTCCTCTCTGTGCTCCTCGCTTGCCAACAGAAGTCAACAAAGTGCTAATGCCGGGAGGCTAGCTGAGATGAACCACCTGTAGCGATGCCCAAATTCAGGGCCGTGCTGGTGCCTACGGGCTGCAACGTTTTCCTGAATGTCCTCGAGCACCCAGAGTTTTGCGATGGTTATCCGAAGGCTATAGGTTCATCTGGCATTCTCAGAGCATCACGGTTGCTCTTCTCTCCATGGGTGACGCACCCCAGTAAGGAGTCCACGCTTTCAAAGCATCAAGGTAGGAAGCTCATGTACTGGGCAAAGCAGTAATAATTTTGTTGGCCTAGCCTGACAGACAGTGCCATGAACTTGCCTGGTAAATCCTTTTATGATGCATGGTCCGCAAAGATATAACAGATGAGAATTTTTCTAAGAAATTAATTTCCCCAAAAGAATATACACACCTTGCTCTGTGTATGTTTTGGGCCAACACATGATGTGAATTAAATCACAGAAGTTTTATTCATTCCCATTTTTCCTACAAGAAAAAAAAAGAAACCAACAAAAAAAAAACCCAACAAAAAAAAACCCACAGAAAAAAGATCAGGAAAGTAAAGTTCTTATACAAATAATATCATAAATATAAAAGATTATATTTGTGCTTAGCAAACACCCAAATACTACAGAGTAGGTGTGTTTACATACTAAACAGGAATCCTCTCTGTGTTTAGGGTCCAGAGAAGATATAGGAACTGTGCACTGTTGATGAAAGAATGAAAGAATCTGAGAATAAAATGAACATATCTAAAGAAGGAAATGAGATTTATGTGTGAAAGTCAAAGCCACAGTCTTGCCCTTTTAAACAATCTGCATTTGAGGGAAAAAATGCATCACGATACTTAGTTCACACAGAATTCAGTAGGTTTCTACGTGTATACATGGGGACCTGCTTACATAAACTCCAGTGAGGAACATGAACACAGAATAATAGGAATAATAGATTTCTATTCTTAGTACTGAATCACTAATACTGAAGGAAATCAGTGCAGTGCAATTTCTTGTTCAAATACAGTTCAGTGGTGTCAACAAACACCATTCCAAATTCATCATGAATTTTTCTGCGCAAGGCTGCATGGGGTAGGACAACATCTCTTTTCATTCCTGTCCTGGTTTCAGCTGGGATAGAGTTAACTGTCTTCCTAGTAGCTGGTACAGTGCTATGTTTTGAGTTCAGAGCGAAGAATGGTGATAACACTGATGTTTTCAGTTGTTGCTCAGTAGTGTTTAGACTAATGTCAAGGATTTTTCAGCTTCTCATGCCCAGCCAGTGAGAAAGCTGGAGGGGCACAAGAAGTTGGCACAGGACACAGCCAGGGCACCTGACCCAAACTGGCCAACGGTGTATTCCATACCATGTGACGTCCCATCCAGTACAGAAACGGGGAAGTGGGGGGCAGGGATTCGCCGCTCGGGGGACTGGCTGGGTGTCGGTCGGCGGGTGGTGAGCAATTGCACTGCGCATCATTTGTACCTTCCAATCCTTTCATTATTGCTGTTGTCATTTTATTAGTGTTATCATTATCATTATTAGTTTCTTCTTTTCTGTTCTATTAAACCGTTCTTATCTCAACCCACGGGTTTTGCTTCTTTTCCCAATTTTCTCCCCCATCCCACTGGGTGGGGGGGGAGTGAGTGAGCGGCTGCGTGGTGTTTAGTTGCTGGCTGGGGTTAAACCACGACAATTCCATGTACAGTTCTTAAAGACACCATTGTAATTAAATGATTCAGAAATACTCAATCTTGGAACTATTAGTTTTTCCAGTGCTTCAGAATAATGTTTCAAAATCCCAACAGAAAGCCCCCATAAAAATGTAGGGGTCCCACCGCGTACGGCATCAGTAACAGTCTATGGTCTAACAGCCTCCATGCTCTCTCCAGCAGAAGCTTTCTGGGTTTATTTGCCCTAGAAGTTGTCTCTACTTCCAGCTCTCCAACACAGGCATGTCAGTAGGTAGGCTCCCCTCCTCTGGCACACGGTTCCCAGGTAGCATTAACGAAGAAGATGTCAGCAAACCTATTTCTGCTGCTTTCCCAGCCTCTGTTTAGCCTACCAACACCATGCAATCAGCCATTCAAGCTTCTTGCTGTTCCTCTGGCTCCTCCTGTCCCTCCTGTTGCGAGGTGTCACAAGGATGTACATCTGGAGATCCTTGGCTTCCCCAGGGAACTGCCACTGGGGAACTTCCAGCTCTCGCCAAGGGGCTCTCACAAGCATCCCCACACTGTACCTCTTGGGAAAGGCCAGCTAGTACTAAGTCCCCAGAAAATTACTTTCTTTGGCAGCTTTTGAAGGTATCTGACTTTCTTACTGGCTTTTTTTCCCCTTCTGTCTTTATTAACTTCACCTTCTAATTAGGTCCCATGAAGATGCATGTCCTCATTTTACTTAAAAGGTTCATTGACCCTCTGGCATACTGTAATAACCCAGTAACCTGTGAGTATAGTAATTAGGACATTATAAAACATTGAGTTGATCTGTACATGTTTCACATTCAGAGGAAGAGACGTGTGCTGCGTTGCAAAGAGAACTGGCTGAAGCAAGACAAGCCCAAAGTGAAGCACAAATTAATATTTTAAAAAAGAAAGTGGGGATTATTCATGGGAAGAAGAGGTTGATTGGAGCAATAGGGGTAGCACCGAATTTGCTTCAAGAAAGCTCCAGGAGCAGGAGGTAATAACAAGCAAGCAAAAGACAGGAGAGGGCAGGGCAGCAAGCACTCATTGACTTTTGTAGCATGTTCCTACTGCATCAGACTAACTGTAACAGAGCACGTGATAAGAAACTTGTCAAGAATCAGCTCTTGTCACATGCTGCTCCTAGTGGGACCCGTGACATGAAGATGGACCCAAATTGTCTTCACTACATTCATACAAACAGTCATATAACTCTACAAGGATATTCATGCAAATTCGACAGGCACAACTTAACCATCAAGAAAATCACAGCACCTTTCCTAAAGTGTTTTTCTTGTGAAGACAACTGGCTCATTTTATTCTTATTTACTATTATATTGTTTTTCAGCCAATAAAAGAAGGAGAATGTGTCAAAATGTCTGACAACACCAAACACCAACAGAGAGATGAAACTGTAGATACAAGCCAGCGCTATACATCACGGCGAGTACAAAGAAGGATTTCAAGCAGTTGTTTCAGACATCCCTGAATGTAATGGTTTATGAGCCACATCCTTTGCTTTTTAATCAATGCAGATACACTGCCTTCAACAGGAGTACACTGCTAAATATACATGTACTAATACACAACACGATACACTAAAACAAGTATATCATGCTTAGATCTATGTCAAAGTAAAAAACGCATTAAGCGTGTACATGGAACCATACCTAATGGTGCCAATGGAGAACGTAGCTCATTAAATCGCTAGATTTAATGACAAGATTGTTAACAGTACAGAGATATCTCCAAAATCCTTTGGATCATCCTGGATTATCTCTTCAGCTTTTTCTCTTACATCATTTTTAATTTCCTTGGCAGTTAATCCTGTTATAGAGGAGGTTTTGAGCAAACACTTTAATTTTTGCATTTTCTAAGTGGTATATGATGTGAATTGATTTCCATGATATCCTTTTTCCCTTGTGCCCCTTCACCGATTAAGCTCTGCAATAATATTATGTAATGGAGCCCACACATCACCCGTCCCTCTTTTATAAAACAGTCACATCACACCACGTACTTTTACAGGCACCTCAGAAAAATGCCTTGCTGGTTATAAAACCCACATACCATTCTTTTTTTTTTCTTTTTTTTTCCTCCCCCCCCCCCCGAGATCCTGATCTGCTTCTTCAGCATCAGTTATTTATCCCTGTAGCAGCCTGAAAAAATAGGCAACATTAGTCTCGCTTGTAAATCCTGAGTAAGCGATGTTAACGATTACAGTTTACAAAACTGTTACTGCAGGAGACACCTCAAAGTTCATCAATGAAATAAAGTGTGCCTTAAAGTCTAGTGCTATTCCTATTAATCAAAGTTTTTCCACTTTGTAGAAGCAGGCACACTTTGAGAGCATGTGTGTCTGGGGAACTCGGCTTGCTGTAATGCCAGAAACATTCGTCTTCCCTGCAGAACCACGCAGCCGAAGGCAATCAGTGGGGTATGATATGACCTGCAGCGAGAACGCTGGGATCCAGTCCCGCTGACTTAGGTGCACCCCTTCCGCCTCGCCAGTAGGATGCCTGGGAAGCTGGTCCCTTAAAACAAAGCCCTTCATTTCACGTTTGGCCCACAGAAAGAGGAACGGTCATGGAGATGCATAGACAAATGTAATGCAAGTTCAGAAACCTTTCTTCCTCTTTTTAGATTTTTTTTTTTACTTTCCATTATATTAGAAGACGTGGTATAACGCCATTACATCCATAGTGCACCTAATGGTTTGAAAGGAAGGGGTTTCTGGAAGAAAAAAAAAGCTTTCCCAGTTTTACTAGGTATCTGACTAGTGACCATATTCTTTCTCAAATATCATCTTTATCAGCCATGATTTGTTTTTACCTGTTGTAGGAAAAACTTTTTCTCTAGATGGTTATCATGAAATCCAGGTAAGTATGGGATGATAATTTTGGCATTTGTTTGTTTAAAATGTAGTTCATGCCAATGCTAAACAAACCTCAAAAGACACATTCCAGGCAAAGGCAATGTTTTTGTGGATCCCAGGACTCCGTCTCTCTCCCAACAGGCTGCTACTCAGCCTTTCCACAATCAGCATAAGAACTCGCATATATTTCCATTTTGTTTCCATATTTTCCTTTCTGTGAATCAAAAAGGTTCACAGGAAGCTTTAGAAAAATCTTCCTTAAAAAAGGATTATGCAATACAAGATGTTTTCTCTGCTCGTCCAGGTCTGATCCCCAAACACGGCAAAATCTTGCAAATAATTGGAACTATAGGAGCCAACTCTTGTCTAAGCTGTCAGAAAAGATGGGGAAGCACCTGCAGAGGAGTGAGGGCATTTGGAAGCACGTCAGAGGGATTAAATAAGGAATAAGAGAATTGTATGGGTCTTTGAAGGAGATAGCACAGAGAAGAAAAGAACGGAGAGGAGAAGACAGCATAAATAATGTTTCAAAGCTGGAAGTGTCATAATCAGGTCAAAAGGAAAAACCAATGGCTTTAGCAATCTTTGTGCGTATAGCTTGAAGGGAGATCAGAGAGCGTGTTGTTATCATAGACAAGGAAGGATGTAAAGGGGTCTGGGGAAGGAGATCTAAAATTGTTTCAGTCTGAGTGTTCCCACTGTAGCATTCATAGCTTCGGTGTTCTAGCCTTACTTCAGAGCATCATCATAAAAATATAAGCAGCATGCACAACCATTTCTGCTCCTCCTTTTTTTCCAAAGCCACACTTCACAGTTTAAAAAACTTGTTTGTGGTGGATGAAAAGACTACAGCTGTATTTATAACACTGAGTTGTTGGTCCGTTTAAACAGCAGGTGCAACAAAAAAGCTATCCTTGAGTTTCTGTTCTCCATTAGCCTTGCCAGCAAACATTATCTGTACCAGTTTAGGAAAACTTCCCATTTTCTCTGGCTGTGGGTAGAGAAGGAGGAGAGGAACAGGTAGTAACAACCTCGTATCTCTCTCAGTTCAGGATTTGTGCCAGCTGCATTGTTTATACTTAGGCTTGGTTTTCTGGCATTTTCCCCTTAATCATATATCTCTATGAACACACACACACATTAGGACAAGAATACAAGGTTAGGTTTACAAAGTCAGCTACTCAAATGCACTGGAACACCAAAATTCAGATTGTCTTCAAAAATTAGTATCGGTGGGCATAGAACTGAAGCAACATCCTTCAGAACCACGCTGGTATATAATCTCCCTGGCTAAAAAGTAACCGGTGCCTATATTCTATATGGACCAGCTACTGCCAGGGACAAGAAGTGTGGTGGGCTTTGCAAGGATTTGATGGCAACAGGGAAACGTATGTATGCGCGCCACTGTCCTCCATTCCTCTGGCTGTGGGGTGTTCAATATCCTCGTGTCTCTGCCATCCATCCTTTCACTGCTTTCCAGGTTGCTCATTTTCTCGTCTTCCTTGTACACGTGCTCTGGCACCTGAGCCCTCCCTGCTCTGCTCCCGTAGCCAGCCTGCTCCGGCTCGTGTTTTCCCTGACATCTTATCCCACTGGGATGCTGTTGGTTCACCTCCTGGGTCTCCCCCTGCTCCCCCCCACCCTGGTATCCCCGTCCCGTGCCTGTGCCCCTTCTTTTCATCTTCTGGTCACTAAGACTTGCGCACAAAAATCCCCCTGGCCCACATAGGAAGCACCAGCCTCCGAGAGCTCCCCACTTCTGAACTAGATTTCTGACCCTGTCCCCATTCTCCCCTTCCTTCTTCCCAGCAATGATGGACACTCTTTTGACACGACACTTGCAGGGCAAATACAGTATTTTTTCCTTAATTTTATTCTTGGAAACAGCTCTCTCACTTTAGCTGAACTAGAGAGAAAGTCTTGAAAGGAAAAGGCTGCTCTTAGAGTCATTTGTCCTTGCACTGATGGCCTGCCTAGAAGATCTGATCCAGTCCCATGTTGCCCAGAAAATCCTGATACTGTTCAAGTTAGATCATCGGGGAAAAAAAAGGAATTCAGCTGGAGCACACTATTAATTGAAATTCACCCTGCAGCAAATGTTCTTGAGTGAGCTCTTTCATAGCCCCTGTGGTCAACAGTAAACCATGTTTATGGACTCTGACCACAGATGAATTTCATGATAGGTGATTTTTTTTTAAAAAAGGAAACATGAACTTCTGTTTGTTCAGCATGTCTACAGTCCCACTTCTGGGAGCCAGCATAGTCATACCAATATATCACTGTCACTGTTTGAAAAACAGCCCCAAATTTATGGCAGGCACAGAGCCCTAAAATAAGCATATAACAAACAGTTCTGGGAGCAGGAGAAGCAACAAAGCCTGATTTATTACAGATGAATTATGGCTGAATTTGCTAACAAACTAAGCTCTGACCAGTGCTCTTCCCTCGGCTGAAACAGTGAAAACACCTATTTCACATGCGGCCAGCCTAGTGCAATTGGGGATGAGCTCATGTCAGTCTGTCCCTTAGTGGTCCCCCTGTTTTACCCAGTCACTTAATCAACTTCAAACCTGTTAGAAAATGGTCTAAGTCCTCTACCTCCATGTCAAATTCAGCAAACCAGCTTGAAAGTTACTGGAGGAATTATATGTCTATGTGTATTCTTTTCACACAGAGAACAGTGGGAACAATAAATCTTAGAGTTATGCAGGAAACTGGAGATTTTTTCATCATTTTCCAAGCATTGACATAATTTTCCTCTCCTAAACATCTCTATAATATGCATTGATTCTGTAGATCATACCTGAGCTATTTTCAGGTCATAAAAATACAAAATTCAAATTATAACATGAGGGATCTTCAAATACCCTAGTGAGAAATAACTGTTTATAGAGGAATGTGTCACAGCCAGCCCTTGACGCCACTGACTGCTAGTACATGTTTATGCAGCAGAGGCACACACGCTCTGCTGTGGGGCACTTACGTTGGAAGCTTCTGGGTCAAGCAACTAAAGGTCTTTCAACTTGATTTTCACTTTGTTTCTTAAATGTCTTAGTGAGAATACCCAATATAAAAAATCCTGGTATATTTGATATGATTTCTCCAGATCGCAGGAGGTATGTGCAAAATGATGGCGCATTCCCATTACGTACAGTTTACACTACAGGGAACAAATGATTCCAAAAGCCAATGACAGTGAAGACAAAGACCTCCTAATGTGAAGTACCAGAGGTGGAAATTACTGGGGAAATAAGCAAGGAGAAAATAAAGAACTGATGAGACAGATGGAATAACCCCAGATTGCTGAATAACCTACAGCAATTTTCACACCCCTCAGAAATGCAAACAGTTATTTGAATGAATGTGGTCATGTAGTACACCTATTGTTATTCTACCAGCTGGTGTGAATACAGATTTCAGCCCTGTGAAGACTGTGTTCTTTCAGGGCACTCACCAACATGTTTGAATACCGATTCAATCCGATCCGATCCGATCCGATCCGATCCTATCCTATCCTTCTTACATCATCATTGCATGTTGTCAAAATCTTTCAGCTGAATGTTACATAACATGACTCAAAACTGTAACATACAGTATTCACAAATTCTCAACCATTATTTTGTTCTCCAGAGAATGTTATCCTGAAAATACAAACTCACCAATTCATATTACACTGACTAATTTATATTTTAAAAAAATCTGGACAGTATCACAAAATATAGAGTGAGTCTTTACATTCCTGAAACTACAAGAGGACAATTAGACAGAAAGTAGCTCTTGGAGCTGGGGCTGGTCTCCAGAGTTAACATCCCCACAGCCATTCCTATGGCCAGAAAATCCCAGCTGGAAGTTTTTGGTGAATTTTTGTAGATCAGACACCAAAAAAAAATTTTGAACTTGACTGACTGCCTCTATGAAGCTAACCACTGGGTCTTATTTGGGTATCCATTACCTTCTTGATTTCAAGGGGAAGTTCTATGTGTAAACTGGGTGTAAACTAGAAGTGTCTATGGATTTGACCTCTAGTGACTGTAGGTTATAAATTAGAATTGTGGTTTTTTGTGAAAGGTATCTGAAAGCTGCCCCTTCCAAAACCAAAATGGCATTGTGTGCTTTTACTCTGAAGTGACTGCTAGGGAGGAATGCCATCCACTTAAACTTCAATATTTGCTGTTGGTTTAGAGTTTCACAGCTGTGTATGTAGTTCCTGACCCAAGTGTAGTTGACCTGCAAGTCCTAATGACGCATAGCACAAAGTGGTATAACCTTTCAGAGTAGACCTCAGGGTCCCAGCTTACAACAATGACACAAAAAGATAGTTATGAAACTAAATAAAGAGCTCAAAGTTAAAATTTCTCTTTCAAGATCAATGAAAAGATTTTATCTGAAGAAGTTATTGCCCATTTCTGTGAATAATGAGGCTGCTGCCAGACAACCTAAGAGATATGTCCCCCCAGGCAGTGATATAGAACTAAAACCAAGTGAAAGTGACTACAATATACTAATTAATCAGTGGACTTCCAGCTTCTCATTAACAGTCTCCACTGAAGTTTCAGTAATTCCTAAGCATTCAATAATAAAATAGAACCTACTTTAGGGATCCAAGCAAAAACAGATTAATTCAGCAAACTTCTTCACTTAGTGTGGGGATTGAGTTTTAATCCTAAATCTAAGGAGGGTTAAGGAGGAAAATGCCATGAAGACAGAAAGGCCAAGACAAAAAGAAACAAACAAACCAACCCCAACAAAACAAAAACCAGTAAGGCAAGGCAAGGCAAATTTTTTATCCTAGGGTCTTGAAAAAACTATAGCAGTTGGACTGCCTGATGCCATTAAGAGTTTTCTCAAAGGAATAAGAATACTACCATCTACAAATTACTGTCTTTTCAGCTGAACGTCCCTGAAAGATTGGGTTATTTTTTAAATTTTGACTTAACACATATAAAATAAAGGGTTTAGTTAGTGGAGCATCAAAACCATTAAATTTGCTGAGATGTTCTGAAGAGCCCGTGTCTCCGGTCAGACTCCAGGAAGCCTGGGTTTCAATTACTTTGCATCTCGTGGTGGACAAAGATTTCAGTTGTCTTATGTCAAGGCTGAACTGTGAGCTTATTAGATTTATTACCACTTATTAGACACAAGAAGATCTTGAAGTGTAGGGGGGGGAACAGGCAGAGGAGGAGATAAGAAGGAGGAGACATGCATTAGAGTGCCTGACCAGCCTCTCCCCGAATTCTCCAGCTTTAGTGGACATCTGAAGTTCTCTCCCTCAAAACAGGTCTCTCACATGTGGATCTTCAGGAAGTTTGTCAGAATTAATCTCTCCGCGTACTCTGCTGCTTTGTCAGATGTCACTGAGTGACTGGAGGCTGCAAAGTTACTAAGGACGGGCAGGACATGTGGGCATATGAACCACTATGGCATAAACCTTTTCCTTCAGGAAACCAGGATAAGACCAAATCCTTTGACACGTGCTTTCTGTGGCATACAGTTACTTAGTCATGAGGAAGTGACGCAGGACAAGAAGGGGTCCTCTTTGGGACCCACATAAATACAGTTTTCTAGGAAATTTTATAGCACGTTCAACTACTGTACATTTTCCTAAAAAGTCCTGTGTTCTTCAAAAGAAAAAAACAGAAAAATACTTTTCTTTTCCTGAGAGATCCACTCTTCATCTTCAGCATGGTGTTACAAGTTCATGAGGATAAAAAAAAAATAGCAAAAGGCAAGGAAAAGCAGTAAGTCTGTGCAGCTTATTCTAATAAGCAATGTTACTGGTTCAGTCGGCCATCTGGCTAAATGGTCCTCCACTTTGAGTTTTAGCATTACAAGTTTCCAAGAAAGAAAAGTAATTCTAAAAATTTTACCATTAAAAAAAAAAGTCTGCACACCACAAGAGCCAGTAAGAACGCATTATTCTGGTAACTTTGAAATGAGGTTTGCCATAAATTAGAGGGCTATAGATAAACGTATTTCAGGGAATGCTGAGTTTCTCCTTAACAAGACATACAGCCACGTTTTGCTAAATTAAGTCAAGATAACCCCAGAAGGGCTCTTCATCAGTTATTCTGCTGATAAAATACTATTTACGCAAGGCAGTGAAGACCTGAGAAAATCACAAAGGTCTCAAAGAAACATAAAGAAAGAAACTCAGTGACTGTGCTAGAGTGGTCCTCTCAGCTGCACAATGAAAGTTTGCACATTACTTTTCCGTACCTCAGTCTCAGTGCCAGGGATTTATTCAATGCATGGAAGTATGAAGACGAACAATGGCCTTTCTCACCTTCACAGAAAGCAGCTCCACAACTGCAATAAGCAGATATTCTGACAGTGAGAGAGGTTTGAGTTTTAAGCTCAACTCTCCTGTGCCTAAGCAGCTGCAAAACTTTCTACAGAAGGTGAGGAATTTCTCAGTATGGGAGAATTGGTGGCTTATGCCAGTTTAGACTCAGAGATTCAGTGGCTTATGCCAGTTTAGACTCAGTATTTGTTCTTATTTTTGCCCATATTTTAGAAGGCGATGTTAATGATTCTGCTTCAAGTCTGAAAAGAAAAGCAAGACAGGAACAGTGGAGTGATATCTAATAGATCATCTGGACTACCTACCTAAAATGGAGCATACTTGCATTATACGTGTTACTCTTCAAAGAGACAGTGTCTTAAGCAAAAATTAATGTTTAAATGTGTGGAGCAAAAGGTAGAAAATATGGTTGATTAATAAATGTTCTTGACTGAGTAATTCAACAGAACAAGACATATAAAGGGGAAAGATCTTAGTATTGTGTTAAAAAGCTCATAAAAAAGGCGGTGAGGATAACATCTGCAAGCCATGTATTGTCGGGGGCAGAGGAATAACAAATGAGACAGCCGCTGTCAGAGATGGAAAGACTCACCTGAAGGATAAGTTATTCCATGTAACCATCTCAAGCTTAGGGACCTACAGATCTCCCATGGGCTCTGACTTTTTTTAGCTGGTTTGTAATCTTCCATTTCTGCTGTGAGCTGCAGCACTGTGAACATACTATAACTCATTTGTATTGAGGATAATTTGATTTTTTGTTAAATCTGTTTTGTGTCAAATGAAAACTCGAGGGATATTATCTGTATTAATGTATACAATGAATAGCATTTTTTAACCAGTTGAATGTCATTTTGTCAATTTGGAAAAGATCAGTAGGACAGCAAGGTGAAACCTATCATGTGCCCAGACAGGGAATAAAAAGAAAGCAGGATTTTCAGACAAAACCATTAACTCTTGGAGCTCTCCCACCTTCCTCAATACAGATGATGAACTACAAGCACATGTGGTTCTTTGGTTGCTTCCTGGTAATCCCATTGCACAAACTTATCTGACACCACCTTCGGGGTGAGAGACAATAAAATGCACAAGCAAATACTTCCATAAATTTGGCATTCCTTTGATGAAAAATGTTTAGAAGTTCAAGCTAATTCAAAATTGGAAATACGAAGAAGAACGTGTAGTTAAGCTTGGACCACCGATAGGCTACTTCTACCTGTATTCAGAACAGTAATTTATAGGTATTTTATATTAAGAGCAGGTAATCCACATTTTTCACTTATCCCTTTCTCAGCGAAATCTCTGTGAAAATCCAGAAGATTCCACCCACAGTGACTTTGAACCATAACTACGCTGACCTTTAAAAATCAACAACACTTTGTGGTTTTGTTCTTATCTTGCCCCTTGGTGACAACTATGATAAAATGGTTGGCAGACCGTCAATATCTTGGACCGCGGACTTTCAGTGAGTCACCAATTATTCAGATACCTTGTTATTCACAGCCCAGTTTCCCCCTCAAGCCAGGGACCACTGGTGTGGGAAGTGCAAGATGTTAGTTGTGACTCTGGCCCTTGATAATAAAGCTATCCTGCCTTGAGCCCTAAGGCAAGAGCAGCTGTAAATTATATCAGCTAACTACGGTACCGAAGTGGCACTGAGTTCCACAGGTTGCCACAGTGAGCATTTGACATATAAAATGCCTGTGCTGCTGTGGGGTCCCATACTCAGGAAGGCTTTGCAGGCTCATTAGCACCCACTGCTTCACCCAAAGAGCTCAGGTTATTGGGAACAGAGGGAGGGAGTGCAACCTGTTAACTTGAAAACTTGCTTTTCAGAGACAAATGCTGCTCCAACTCCACCTCACTGGTTCTTGGTGTACAGATTTGTTATATTTTTGCAACACTGCTGTCCCACAAATGGGGTCCGTTTACTCACTGTGCAAGCCAGTAACACGCAGAGTTGAGGTATTTTCAAATTAATTTCATTGATGCGCATGAATGGGTGCCTGTCTCAAGGCAGCACACCCTTGTCTCAAAAATTCTCACATTTATGCACTTAACTAATACATATTCATTGTTATTTTCCTTAATGATTGGTTCTTTCTTTTTCACCCCTCATGTAAATTAGTGCGCAGACTCTGTCTTCTTCCTTCATTGTCTTCTTTTGAGTAGGTGGTATCATTTGAGTAGGTGGTCGATCTCCCGCTGCAGGAATTACCTTTTACCTACTTCCCTAATCTTGGCAGTTCCAAGCAGTTCTTCAGGGTTTATTGCCCAGACCACAATCCATTACCTTTTCTGACATAAACATAAAACCCCATTGTCTAATAGTTAGTTCCTAAACCATAAATCATGTCTAGTTATTGTTTCCCTGTTTTAAATATTAACTGATGAGGGGTTGTACACAGGACTTTAGCAGCTCCCTGGTTATTTCAATCACATTATACATATTAATTGATAATAACACCAGGGGTATTGGAGAACTCTGCTGTAGTAAAGATGCCAGCCCAAGTCCATGAGCTTAGTGCTATTTGAACTTATCTGTTGAAATCAGAAAAAACCACTGAACTTCATTGTCTTTTCCCTGAGATAGGAGGTGCAGGAAGGATGGTGAGAAAAGAGAGAAAAGACAAACATTTTGTGTCGTGGTCCCCACGATGAAGGCACATCCTCTCCCCGAGCTGTGGTGATGCTGCTGCAGGTGTCCCACGGGGACCTTCAGCAACGGGGAAGGTAAAGATTGCAGCAAAACAGCGCAGGGCTGCAGGATCCCGCGAGGTGCTGGAGGGTATGAGTCGGGGACGAGGGAGTGAGAAAGGCTCGGCAGGCTGAGGGTCTGGGATGAGCGAGGGGAAGAAGATGAGAATATGGGGACTTGTTTGGTGAGATGTTAGGCGAGCGGTCAGGGTTGAGGCTCTGGTTTGGTTAGAGAAAAGGGGTGTCAGAATTAGGTTTTCTTTCATTATCAGCAAGGGGCTAGGTCCTGAGGCCATATAAAGCAGCACGTAGCTGCTGACCATGGCGACCTAATACTGAGGCACACACATTCAAGGCCTCTCTCGCTAATACTATGTCACGCTCCTGCTTGGGTCATGGCGTTCTGTTTCAATGAACTTTGTAGCTTCTTGCGCTTCCTATGGAGATATAGTAATGTGGGTATTTTCTCTCAATTATCAAATCAAGACCAGCAGCAGGTACCTTTGTACAGCTGACTAAAAAGACCCCCCATGTATTTGCTTTTGACACCTGTAAATGAATGTAACCAGTTATCACCACTGAGAGGGACTACTTAGCACATTCACTAGGGAAAAACATCATTGCAAAACAATAAAACCCCAAGCAACACTCTTGTTGAAAATCCACCTTTGTGATTTTCGCATTACATATTTGTGTCCATACAGTATTTGAAGTAAATTTCATCTTGTGGTACTTTATATAGGCATGCCTAGTTCAATCACACATTATTAGCTTAGTAAGAAAAGAAACACTGACTTACGAAAGATTACAATGGATCTTTTAGCAGATCTTTGTTCTAAAGAGCAATACGAGGTGTCAGAAATCCCCCATACTTGAAAGTTTTTGGCCCAAGCCCAACCACTGCAGCTCAGTGCCACGTAACATTATCTGCTGAGGTCAGAAAAAGCAGAGCCCTGCTTGTGTGACACTGGCTGAATTAGTAAACCCTGCTTCTCATCACTGTGCTGCATCCAGGTCTGCTTGGGTTCCTCGTGCCTTCAGTCCTGGGTTTAGCACGCGCAGAGCTCCTTTGGTGGCTTCTCTGCCTGCAATACTTATGTAGCCCTTCAGACTGAGAGAGAGAAAAACATGGATGGCGGTCGTTCTTTAAAGCAGCATGTTCAAGAGTGATCTTTAGGAACAACAAAAAAAAGCATAACAAAGAGATGCCCAACAAGTGTCTTTCTAATGGCCTCAAGTGGACTTGGGATTAGGCCTTGGTACTAGTGCTTGTTATCTGAGCAGAATAAAGTCCCATGAAATTGGAACCTAGCTGTATAAAAATTGTGAGCCATTTATATATTCCACTGTTCTTCAGATACACTATAAAGTAGGATTCCTCTACATAACTGATATGTAGAATGGAAGCACTACAAATATGTACACGTACACAAGAAAAAACAAATCTAGCAGCTAAGTGACCCATTCTAGGAGCTGGCTACTATATTGATGTCAATGATTGGAAGGTCTACTCCTTTTTGTTTTTCAGAGGCATCTAAGCTGTGTGGCATATTTAGCATTGTCCATTAAATGGATATGATAGAAAACTACCACCTGGTTCTACTTAAAAGTTTAATGAATTCGGACCTTAAGAACAGCAAAGCCCTACAGTGCTGAAGCACACCACTGTCTCAGGGGCACTCCACAACAGTGAGTTGGAAGAGCCTAAAAATAGGGCCCACCGGTTAGAAGCTGAGATGCCTGAAGCCAGGTAGAGATAAACAAAAGACTGTAATTAAACTGCAATGTAAGAAAAACCCATCAGGTGCCTTGAGAGAAACATGCTCCAGATTAACCAGCAGCTCCTGGGCTGCTTTTGTGGAAGCTGTTGATAAACTGTGGCTTGACGTATAACCACCCTATGCTGCGTGAGTCGTGGTTGCCTCCACCATGCCTATTCCTCCTCAAAACTCTGTGCTGCTGCTTCTGGTTCCTGTGAGCCGCAGGGGCTGTCTAAACTCAGAGTTCAGCGGGTGTTTCTATAGCGGTGTGGACCTCACCCTTTGCGAACTGAAGTTTCAATATATCACCAGTACCGGCAAAGTCTCTGAACAGCTATTGTATCAACGGCAGCTAGCGACCATGTGACAACAGCCCTAGAGCAGCGTGGGAGAAAGAAGGGATAGAAAAGCTTCAACTTGGAGTCAACGCTCTTGCATTGACATAACTGCAGTTACCATTCTTTCAAGATGACTAGGTACATTTTTTTTCCTTTAAGTGTCTCATCTGAGGCTTTTTCCCTTATTTCTCTAGCACGTTTGAGAATATTTATGTTTCGACTAATCTTCTAGTAAGACATTTTTCATCTTTTGTTTTATGATCTCACATTGGCTTTCCTTTGATAGAACATCTCTTTTGTTAAGTCACTTCTCTGTGATATTTGGATAGAACAGCCTCTGAAAGAAATTAGTCCCTGCCTGTTTCTCCTCTCTCTCTATGCCATTCCATAAACTTATCCCAAAATTTCAGTGAAATCACAGATTTCAACTTAAAACTTGAATTCCTGAGATTGAAATATGTGCAGTGAGACCCATGACTTTTTATCTGAAGAGGGGTAGAGAGCATGTAGCATTTAGTGCATTGCCTTTTTCTCTCAATTACTGTCTGTATTTTTTTCTGCTGTTCTGTACCTTTGCCATATCTGTATTGGAGAGCACATTAGAAAAGGGGAAAAAGGAGGGTGAAATGGATTTTCTGCCTCTAGAGTAATTTCATTCCCCCATTGGTTTGTGTGAAAGGATCAAAGCCGTCTACTGAGACAGCAGGAAAACGTTTACAATGTGTTTGTCCTCCAGTTTCCTGCTGCTCTGCCTGAGTCTCTTTTTCCCTTTGCCATTTACAGCATTGGTAGCTTCATTAACAAGGGGTTACAACAACCATACCTGCCCTGATTCTCCAGGGAGCGTCCTCTCTCCCTGGCTTTGATTACCCATTTTGCTACTGCTGCACATTCAAACCAGGCCCTTTTCCAGCTAGTTTGACTTGGTCAACCAAACAAGAGCAGCCCTAGCCTGAAGGTATATCCGGGTTGAAGGAATCCCTCCTGGGTGGATGCATCCTCACCTGGCACAGAGCCTTCCCAGCTGCATCTCTGCTCACCCCATAGAGCCGCGGGAACACGGATACAGCCCAGGAATAGGGGCGCAGCTGCGGCTCCTGATGCCTTGGCCATTTGTGGCTGGTTCTTAATCATCTGTTGGACCTATGGGTCATGCACCTTAGCCAAAAGCGGTCTCCATGCTCACCAAATTTAAGCAGAAGAAACAGTCCAGGTTTTGGAGCGTGTGTACCCTGCTCTCCCCCCGCCACTCCTCCTCACCACCAGGGACTGAAAGCTTTGTCACTGCTAACAGGCTGGGCTCAGATCAGTATATCACACTTGCTTCACGGAGTTGTAAAGTGTCTGGCTTTCCTGCATAAGAAAACATGGATTTGGATACACTCCCAAAACACTGAAGGGAAACATGCAAAGATAAGTCAGCTCAGCATAAAAACCATGAGAACAATCCTTCTCGGCCAGTGAAGGAAGCTGACAAAGCATTTACCAGTAACCTCTAGAAGTTCAGAAAATCAGTAGCAAAGTATGCTCTGCCACCACCACATGTACCTCACCCGTAGATTTTTATGAAACCAAGACGATGCTGAAAATAGAAGGACCTCCCGAAGGCTTGTTTTGCACCAAAGAGGTGCCAGTTCCTTTGGGATCTGAGTAAGAAAGGCATAACTAGCTTATTGTATAAAGAATAGAAGTACTATAAAAGGTGATAGCAATAATAGAAAAGGTGACAGCACTTCTGATGCTAACAGATGTACTAGAAAAGGTAATAGCAATCTTACGTCCCTGCTGATGCTGGGGACCCCAGCTATCGCAGCACTGGATGAGCCCCTTCACATGGACCGTGGCACGGTACACATATCCCGTCTGCGGCCAGGTTCATCATCGTTGTGCTCTGTAGAGCTTTTACAGGATTTTCTTAGAAGTAAACAATTCTATTTATGATTCCTGCTGCCAGGGAAAGGAAAGCTCACGTAGACACGCTGCTTCATCTCAAGATAAGACAACGTATGTAGGTGGTGGTGTCCACATGTACCGCGTGGGACCCCCCCACAGGCATCTCTGTTAGAGTTTATCAGTTGAGTTGGTCCAGCAGTCACCGAGTTGGCTGAGAGCGGTACACTCCTACACATCTCCACGGGAACGAGCTAAGGACAGTCATGGGGTGGGCTCAGGTTATGCTAACATATGGGTCTCTACAACCAAGGCCTGTGGTCATCCTTTGCCCAGATTTGGCTCGAAATCACTATCTCCTAGTTACCATGTCTTCTGCAAGGGCCCACTACACAGATCAAGTGAATCACAGGAAATCTGCTCTATCCCCAAAACCCACTTCCCCCGTGTACAGCAAAGAAAATGTCATATTCTGAGAAAATCAGTTAGTTACTGGAATGGGTTTTTTTAGCTGAGTCAAAAAAAGAACTGGAAAGAAAGCTACAATCTACAATCTCGGTACATTTAAATGTTTCCTTCATTTTGTAAACAAGGTTGAATTGACAGGTAAAATAGCACTGTCCATTCTGTGTGCCTTTGAAAACAGCTGTCAAGGAAGATCAAAACCAACATTATATCCAGCCTAAAAGTAAGCTCTGAAAAGCACTGGACTGCATGTATCTCTCAGTCATGCTTTGTTCCTTTTGCACTGCTCTGGCACAAATGGGCTCTCAAAGCAGCTGATAACGCTGATCACGTTGGAGGGACAGATAAAAGGACTCTTTTCATGAGAAGACCGAGAACATTTCTCACTTCTAGGTTGTGTCTGCCTTGCCACTTGGGAAAGAGCTTCCACCTCTGGACACTGATTTCTGTACCAAGGAACGTGTAGGTGGTCCTGCTGCAATCACAACATGCTCCACCACGGGCCGAAAGTGCAAGCGAGCTCAGCATCCCCATCTTTGAAGATAAATTGCAGCAATTCCAAAATTCTAATTTCTTCCTACTAGCATCTGGAATTGACCAGATGATAGACCAGTTCTGCTTAACAAGCTGGCTCTTGACTAAAATATCACTAAAATTAAGGGACCTCTAAAATGACGCTCTGCTTTACTCATACTGATGCTCTGATTTGCAGAAGGTAGATGAAATTGTGAGTTGGATCCTCTCTATTTCGACGCAGGGTGCCTAACAAACATGTAGAAATCTTAGGCTACCATCAAAACTTTCTTCATAGCAAGGTAGCTGGCAGGTAAATTTCTTGTATGGCTATTCAGACAGACTCAGAAATAATGGAACAATTTAGGCAGATTTTGGACAGCCTTACCTCTGACTTTTGTACTGCCTAAAGCCCCATTTGAAGTGGGAATTATACCCACCAGAAACTTTTCTTTATGTCTTTTCATAACTTTTTGCATAGCAAAAGAAGTGCTATGAATTATACATTGTTTTGCTCCAGAGACCACTACTAATTCAGCCTCAAAACGTCAGTTCTCCCCTTACGTGCATCTTCTGAAAGACTTTCTGAGCACAGTGCGGGTTATTTGCAGTATTTTATGGCCACTTACAAGACCATTGGCTACCAGATTCTTGTTAGACGCTGCGGGCCAGAAGAGAAGCAAAACTTCAAACTTTCTGAAGGCCAGGACTGCTGTGCTGATGTAGGTGTACCCCCCCTTGAAATGTATGGCAGTCAGACCCCTAATGAGCTGCCCTGGTAGGGCTGACCCTGAGCTGGTAACAGTGAGGGTCCTCTGCAATTTAGCGATTGCACTAGAGGACAGCTGGAGAACGGAGAAGACTCTTGCTTCGCATCAGCCAGCCGGACAAGCACTACAGCTTCCTTCCCGCATGGGCTTGGCGACAGCAGTACCAGTCCTTTTCGTGGTCCCAGAAGGTAAATGTCAGTCTATTCAGACCTTCACAAATCTATTTTAATTGTATTTGGGACGTTTCTACTGAGGTCACATTTGGACAACCACGGTGGAGAGCGGTGAGTCGATAATTCTGCTGTGGCAGCTGTCCCCCAGTGCTGGTACAAACCCTGTTAACCCACACTGCTCAGGACATGCGGAAAGGATGGGCAGTCTCCCAGGAAGCTTTTCACATGCTGTTTACTTCCAGCAGAAGGAAAGGCTTTCTTAGCTTTCCATTTTAAACTCTGAATCAAACTGTGTCTGAAGATTATTGTTTCCTTATGCAAAATGAATGAATAATTAATTGTCCAGGGAGTTCTCTGTGTAGTTCCCATCCCTGAAGAATTTTAGCAGATGATGGAGTCCTCGAGATTGAAAACGATTCATGAATACAGGAAGTGCAGTCTCTGCGTGAATATTTATGATTATTCCACATCATATTCTGCCAATAATCCCGGTGTTGCTAAAGCATGCATCCAAAGCTCATAATTTATGGCACATGTGATAATGATACATTTCAAATAGTGCACACAATGTGATCACCTGTAATTTCAATGGAATAGCTGGCAACGATACACACCCAGCATGTATTACAGTAGCTGTAGAAGAGTCATTAGGGTGGGATGCAAATATTTGAAATGAACAATGTACAAAATTTGGCAAGTGCTAATAGAACCATTAAAACACAGCTGAATAAAAAAGATGTGTACTGTTCCATACAATGGGAGTGTTTAAAACTATTCAGACCCTGAAAATTAAGCTCTACGTGTTGTTCAGGAAACACAGCGGTGTTACCACCCCTAGCATTGCAACCCAGCCTCTCTCTACCACATTCCTGCCGAGCTCTCTCTCACCAGTACTCCCCGTCCAGCTGTCCCAGCAGCATGCTTGTTCACCTGCCCTATCAGCTTATAAGGGGTACCTCAGGATAGACCTAGCCTAAACCCAAGAAAAATAAAGGATAGGATTAGTTTATGGTTAACTAAGATCTCTCCATCTCCCCTCTTCTTCACTGCAGACTCCCCGCTATTTTCTAGCACAGACTTCTTTACAAAAACCCTCAGTCTGGAAACAACTTGTCTAAATATGGAAAACCTTTTGTGGCTTGTGGGTATCCTTGCTCTAATATTAAAGGACATCCCCTTCTTATCTGGAAAGTGCATGGCCACATTGGGTTTATTCTAGTTCTGACAGAACATATGTAGTGATAACACTTACGTAGAAGTATAAAATTGTTTCAGTGGCTTTTGCAAGCTCAATGAACTCAGATTCCTAGAACAGCTTGGGTGTTTCTTCCTAGCTGTAGATGCTGTAAAGCAAATCCTAGCAATTAATGAGCAAACTTCAAGAAGGCTTGAAGTCATTTTCAATGAAGACTCAAATGTTTGGAAAATTTTTCACAGCAATCAGTTTTTTGATGGCATAAAACTGATCTGCAATCTCACAAGCACTGTCATTGAAAAGTCAGCAATTCAAGTCTGTGATGCCACAAAGCCAGTTCATGGTATCTTGAGGGCTGCTCCTGACAGTAGAAAATGAAGATGGGTATAAAAGAAAAAAAGCATCTTTAGAGTTGAGCAGAAATAAAATTTCTCCATCTTTTCTGAAAACAGTGACCAGACAAAGCAGAGAGATCCAAGAAGTGTCCCACTTGAGGGGGAAAACCTTCAGTCTGCATTCATATTTCTGTAGATACTGGAGAAACCAGGGAAGAAACTTTGTAGAAGTCCCAGAGATAGGAAAAACTTCCATCAATTTTTTTCACATTCTCAAACATAATCAGTGAGGAGAGATGAAAATTCACAAATTCTAATATTCCTGGTGAATATGCTGAACCCGTTGGAATTTCCTCAGCTTTGACTTTCAGAACTGCTGCATTTTGAATTTGAGATGAAAGCCTGGACAGGTCATCAAGTAACCCAGACTGGTTCATCTGTTTTCCTCTACCTTCTTTCTTAACGTATTTTTCATGAAAGACATTAAAAGTACACACTGTCCGTAAGGAATCAAAACACCAGGTACTACTGCGTACACCTGCAGAAATGCAGAATTAACATCTCAGTGGATCTTTTGGAAAAAGGGAATGGATCCCGGCTGAATTTCTTAGGAAGCAGAATTGCAAAATGTATTTCTGTTCTCTAGGAATTGCTTTGTGCTCCAGCGTCTGGGTGCTCCAGCTGCTGTCTTTGGGGAGCCTAGGCAGAAGGGCAGCTTAGTCTGGGGACTAAGTCACCACCTTAGGTTGTTCCCTCTCTAAGGCAGGTGTCCTAAATGCAGGTATTATTCTCTTGTGGAGATTATGCTTTTTGTGAACAGGAACTTGTTTTATACAGTTCACTTATGCCTGGGAGGAGAAGCCTCACTGGTTTTGTGATCATTTCCAGAAGCAGCGTCCCTGAAGATGGCACATTTGGAAATGACATTATTTCATACTGCTGCATAGCAGCAATTGGCACCCTAGTCTATCAAAGATGCTACTTGAGCAACATAAAATATTAGCCAATACCCACAAGGAGAAAAAGATTTCTTCCCTATCCTGAAATATACCTCTGCAGAGTACCTGTTGTATTGCATTTAATCTAATTTACTACAGGGGAGATGAACACCCTCCCCACAACCATGCTATTTTTTAAGAGATTGGTGATTCAGCTGAATGGTGACTAAGCCACTGACAAATTTTCCCTCCTAGTTTGCGTGTATAAAAAGATGCTTTGCTGGAATGTATCATCTGCTGATACCACTATCTTGTTGGAGTGAACGGGGGTTTTCCAGTCAAACTACATTACTTTTTTTATCATTTAAAGTTATACATATGAAGCTTTTAGCACATTTCAAGGAGGTATCAAGTTATACAGTTTAGCCACAACAGAGAGAATGCAAAACAGCTATTGTACGTGACCATTGGCAGAAACTGCTTGTTTAATTTGCTTTATATGGACTGAATGTATCTCCTGAAAGGATAAACAGATACACATCCAATGAACAGAAAAGCAGAATGATCCCACATGCTGGCTGTTAGTCTGCAGCTCAAAAGATGCAGGTTAAATTGCTTGCTCTCTACAAACCGCTGCCTTTGGCAACTACAGTACTACGTCTATGAACTAGAGATGGCACTGCCGCCTTCCACAGCCGTCCCTGCCTGCCAGCTGCCAGCTACTAGAGCAGAACAAGGAAGGGAGAAGGTGAGTTCTTAATTTACATCAGCAGAGGAAAAGAAATTAAATAGGTGAAGGAAGCTGAACTGGAAATGAAGTTAAGGAACAAGTATTACAATCTCCTGAGTGGGGCACTTAATTCTTCTATAGCTCCTTTGGAAAAATTCCTTCTAGCTACTATAGCAGAAGCCCCTGCTCATGACATTCATCAGGATGTAAGTTTGGAAAAATAATAAACCTGGCAGTTCACTAGCGGGTTTGTCTGGTCCTGAAAAACTGGTTTCCTGGGAAATCATTTTTTTAAAATCTACCTGTAGTTAGTTCTGTCTGGTTTCTCTGATGATTTACAAGACTAGATATCCTATTGTCTTGCCATGGTGAGAACGAGTCTTACAGAGCACAGACTAGCGCTTGTCCTTCTCTTCACCTTGATTTTAAAATCTCCCAGCTTGTGTCAGTGAAAGTTGTTGCACGTTTAATTAGCTATTTTGGTTGATGCAGAGTTAAAGACAGTTCAGTAAATAATCTGTCTATTATTTCCATTCTCATAAGTCAATAATGAAAACAATGTCACTCACCAGACAGCATATGCAAATAAATGTGTATATGATAGAGTGCAGCTGAATTTGCTGGCATCTAATAAGTGTTTAATTGCTTTGGAGTGTTACTAAAAAAAGCAATATTATTAGGACTTTTTTCTTGCAAATTGGTTTTAAAAGCATAAGGTCAGTGTTGTATAATCATAGTCTTATAATTAAAACTAAATGGGTTAGAAATTACAAGGCAGAAGCAAATATAACCTTAACAGCAGGTATACATACGGCTAAACGTGGATTAGCGTGTGGTGAGGGGTGCTTCTGTGTAGGTCTAAACGTTGTGCTCACGTACTATGCCTGCTAGGAATCCCCATTACAGCTTAGGAGGAACTGTGGTTATCTAAGGAGGCCTCAGGGAAATGAATTCTTAGCTAGGGCTGGCATGAGTATAAATTAACCAATTAAGGCACCTGTATCAATATAAGCATCCTGACTCATTGTTTAATGGGATAATTGGAATTCTGCAGAGGAAATAAAGTTGATTACAAGGATCAAACAGAGGAAAAGCTCTCTAGGCATTTGTCTCTTGCCTGTGACAAGCTGTAGCTTAGGGGCCAGTGAATCTGTTATGAGGCTGCTGACGTGGAACAAATAGCAGTATGGGGAGTGAAAGATCAGATCATTACTTTTTAATGCTTACAACAAAATTGTGTACATAGTTACCTATGAAGAAATAGACAAAGCTCTGCATGTTTAAGAATAATCATGAAGTCTATACTCCAACTTTTTGTATCTGAATTCCCAGAATGTCCTAGTTTTACCTGATTGTTTTTGATATAATGCAATTCAGCAGATGATTTTTCCCATCACTTTACATGCATCTATAAAATAGTTTGCAATATGGCTACAATCCTAAGTACTTGTAGGTGTCTAATCCTTGGCTTTGATAGGTAGACTTGCCCATCAAAGTGTATGATGAACAGCTGGTGGAGGAGAAAAAGTCAAAGAGATGAGGAGCTAGTTGGGGTCTTCAGTCCTAGGAGGTATGATGTGGATGATTTACTCTCTATAAACAGAAGACGGACTGATCTCCAGAGAGAGGGAAGAATGTAAGGAAAATTCACCATATTCTCAGGAAGCCATCTTTCACAAAAAGGTCACCAGGCCTTTCACCAGAATACATTCGATGAAGAAAATGAAATGACATCTGCAGCTTATTGTGTCCATATATATGCTTTCCTTTGAAGGATTCAAAATATTTTTGGCCAGTAGAAACTGAGGCCTACTTAGCTTCTCCTTCATGTTTCTGAAGAGTAAGACAATTATTTGGGAGAAAAAAAAGAAAATCAAGTAAAATAAAAGACCTGGCATTACCTTTTCTTTATGTGTCAGGTGATAGTTTTGGGTGTACCAGACATGCTGTATTTTATCTGGGATATCCATAGAGAAACAATAAAGAATATCTAACTCTCTCTTCATTTATTCCCATTCTCCTGTTTTGGTTTGGTTTGGGTTTTTTGTTTTCTTAAACCTGGCAGCCACCATTGGACATGGAGTTGAACTGAAACCAGTTCCTAAAAAAAATGCAGGGTACAGTATCCAGCACCAAATACAGTTATACAGTATCCAGAGGCCAAATATGGTTGGATTCAATGATCTTGAAGGTCTTTTCCAACCTAAATGATTCTATGGTTCTATGAATTTTGTACCTACTCTCTTGGGAGCTACTGACTCAGGGACGGCATTAGACCCAGGAGGTGCCTCAAAAAAGGCTGAGGCTCAAGCCTGGGCCCCTTCTCATCTCTTACCCTGCACAGGGTAAGTTGTAGCACTACTTGATCTCGCCTGTGGAAAACCTGGACAACTACCCTGCCCACCTGCCTGCAAACCCAGCTCTGCACTCGGGACAATTTGTCATTGAACGATTTCACCAGTATTTGGTCAGCGTGTTTTTCTGCAGTGGGCCACCGTGATGCAATGTGTTTCTCCCTAAAATCAGTACTAAACTCTTGCTCTCCGTGCTCAGAAGACATACTTGTGGAATGAAAGAGCACATGCCCACTTTAACCTTCTCTAGTGCGGTATTCTCTAAAACAAGGGAAAAAGTGTGATCCGTTGAAGTTTTTATCTATAATGGAGTAATTACTACATATAATGTAGCATTCCACATACCTGGAAATAATGTAGAGCAGAGCCTAGGAGAAATACTCAACTGAAATATACTGGAAAACGTGGAAAATCCAAATGCTCATATTTTACACTGTATTTCCCTATATTTCCCTGTATTTACATTGCATTGTTTACTTTTTAACTCCAGCCCCTACTCTTTGTGGGGCAGAGATCTCTAAAGGACGCCATCTGTAATGCACTGTATCTCTCAGGACGTATTTCTCCCATGTGGTATAGTATGAGAATCCTATAGTTCAATTTGGGAACTGTAGTAGCATCTGGGAACCATGAAATCGAATAAGGACCAGTATTATAACTCTGTTTAGGCCACAGGCCTTTACAAAGCGGAACTCTTCCATTTCAGGAATGTAAAAATATTTTCTTTTGATTGAAAATGTCCAACATTTCTGTTCCAATTCAATGGAACTCTGACATTTCTGTATTTTGCCTAATTTTACGTCAAAACCAAATATGAAAAGGGATGGAAATTCTCAATTTCATAATAACTGACACTGCCTAGGACACACAGCACACCATAGCATTATTGAAACTAACAGTAAAAATAAATAAGAGTATTCTGTAAGCTCCGGAACACATGATGAAATATTTACTATTATTCTCCATAACAAGAGTCTATTCATCTTATCAAACTTCTATGATAAACTTTGCCCCTTCTGGACCTGATGATTTTTGCAAATTGTACAAATGAAACTAACAATTCTTCCCCAGCATTACACACACAGAAATAAAGCGTGTACTGACAGAAACTGAGGACATGCAGAAATTCTTTAAATGAAACCACACTGAACGTGCATTAGGATCTGTCTGTAGAAGAAAATCAGAAGAACAATCACATTAGGAGAAAAGGATGATGAAAAAATATGCACTTTCTACAGGCATGTGATGAAGTTGGTGGCTCAGCAGATACCAGATTCTGCTTTGAAATTTGTTTTATTGACCTGAAGCTTAAGCAAGGGGGATGACTGAAGGGTAACTGACAGGCGAGAGAGAGAAAGAAGTGAGATGTTGTCATACGTGCCCTGAGCTGTTTTCTCACCACAAAACCCTCCAAAACATTATGTAAATGTATGCAGAACTCTTGTAATTAAATATTATAGATAAATCCTTGCTGAATACAACTATTATGGCTTTCAGATATGCCTGTTCTGGAAAAGCTCACCAAAAAAAAAAATTATATCACAATAAAAATAATGTATTCTGCTCTTGGCATTTCATTTAGCGTAAGGTAAAGTACACTCTATGTTGCCACTTGCAGCAACAAAGCCAACAACAGCAGCATGTGATTAGAACTCCAAAATCTCTCTCTTTTTTATCTGAGATTGCTTTCTGAAATCAAATTCAGGCAGAGAGAAAAGGAAAAGCAAACAAGTTTACCCCAGCTCTGCAATAGCAAATAATCAAGAGAACTACTTGAGGAACATTAAGTGAAGCACCAGATTCTTCAAATAATGTGATAATTGAAACACAGGTGTTGAATATCTAATTACCAGCAGATCTGTCTTCTCTCAGAGAAGGGAAAGGGCACAGAAGGGTTAGCCTGTGGTGAATGACACCACAGGGGGAAAAAAGACCCAGTCTGGGAACTAGAGGACAAACCTATCTCAACCTAAAATTTGTCATCAGCTATGTTGAACAGGCAGTCTTTTCAAATACGTGACAAATGACACTGCTATTCATAGAGCAGGCATAACACAGGTTGCCGCACCGTAAATTGTTACCAATGCTGCCCCGGGGACCAAGTGATGTTATGCATTCAGCTGTAGAGCACCACAAAGCGAAGGTGTGCTCAAGTGGAAATTACAGCTAATACAGTAAGAATTATCTAACAGTTATGTGTGACTAACCTTTTATGGTTTGTTGCAAAAAAAAAAAAAAAGAATGTCGAGGCTTTTAGCATCTCTCTTTGCACTTGCACTGCATTTCAGGAAATGAGAAACCTTTCATCTCTGGCTATAAGGCAGTAATGTTTTTGTTTTGACATCAGGTCTGGGGAGCAGATTCATCCAAACGCTCCACACCAGTCCTTGATTTGGACAGCCACAGGGAAAGGGTGCACCTTCAGCCCATTTGTAGCCTCCTACTTACTGTCTTTTAAAATATATTTTAAGCAGAGTACCGGTTCACAAGCCAATCAGTTCAATAATGCTGTATGCATAAAAATATGTGGATAATCCTCTTCTGGCTTTTTCACGCAGCTCCATGGAGAATCTTGGTTTCAGGCCAAACAACTGCAGAAGCAAAGCTTTTTCCCCTCAGCATTTTAGTGAAATGCACATAATGCATCTTTAAGTAAATTAGTGTTGTAACAGGTTTCAGCTGATCCATCTTGGGAAGTCAAATGAGAACCGAAACCAGATCCTGTTTTCAATTTCCCCTGAGCAGCAAAGTGATTTGAAATCCTCCCTTGCCACAGGAAAGAAACAAATAAAAACCAAATTTGGCAACTATTCAGTAAATATATGAGTTTATCCAGTATTTAAATTCAGGATCCAAGGAACTGTTTACTGAGGAGTGGCAATCAACATACCCAGTAATGGTAGGAAGCAAGTGGGACCCTCCAAGAAACCCCCTTCCTCTGTAGTCAGATGCTCTGCGGCATTTACAAGGGAAAACTCAACCTGGAGTAGGCAACGGTTGTCAAAGACACCCCTGTGAAGAGGTGCAGAACGCCTAAATAGCCGTGTACCGTAAGTATACCTATGTTTTAAGGGACAGGCAAAGTATAGGTGATGATATGAGTAGATACTACTTATGGGAATAAACAGTACAGTGCCGTCTAAACGATACAGATTGTAACTTCAACTTGCATTACGAAAAAGGGGGAAAAATAACCCTTGGAAGATTCCTGCAGAATGGTGTAGCCATCAAATCAGTAATAAACACAGCAAGCATTTTAAAGCAGAAGAGCCCTTACCTTTATTGCCTTTAGGTCTGATAGGATTATGTGCAGTTTGTCATGTAACTACTACTGGAGTTGTCTGAGATAAGTAATTGTATTTTCAAAACTGGAAACAAGATGGTCTCACTTGAAAGTTCAGTACTTTCTTAAAATATTTATGTAGTAACAGTGGGCCCTGGCAAGGAAATCTAGATGTGTCGAATGAGAGGGCAAAAAGAAAAAAAGTAGCTAAGCATTAAACTCCATTGTTAGTACATACTTTTTCCAAAAGCATAAAAACATAGTGTATGATTTCATAGAGATAGCTGAGATCAAAACCCTGAAAGAAGATTTCTGTTTCACTGAGTGTAGTTGACTAGCATAAACCAGACTGTCCCTGATTTTGCCAAACACACACGCATGTTAAATTATTTTTCTTAATGCCTGTTAGTAGAATTGGTACCAAGTAACTAAAATTAATCACTTTTTGTATCATTGTTGCTAATGTGAGTGTGACATTCTCGTTTGCTTTTCTGAAGGTCATGTCTGTAACACTCATCACTAGTGGCAGTTTCTCTACGGGTAAGGAGGCAGCATGGTTATCACGACATCGAGCTAATTACGATTAGCTTGAAGAAAGCAAAGGATGCCTTCATCGCCAACTCTGCAGGACAAAAGGAAGGGGGAGAACAAGGGAGATACTAACGACATTTTATATCAGAAGCGCTTGATTTTGTTCTGCTTATGTGGAATCACATCTGAAGAAAGTGAAAGGAGAGAAAGGGAAAGTATTTCCTGGGTCCTTAGAAAAATAACAAATGGGTTGTTAATTGGCAAGTGCTTAAATGGCTGGTTCTAATCAGGGTAAATGGGCTTGTTTTTCCAACACTGGGTCTCACATCAAAACAACAAGAAACAATTGAAAAATCTCTGCTGAAGAAAGCAAGAGGAAGTGGGTTGTCACCAGCTGTTCCAAGACAAGATCCTGCAGCAAATGTGTAGCAGCAGATGCCATGTGAAGCACGGGGAATGTAAATGTGCATGAGTCATCACATAAGCTTAGGTGGGGGACAAGCTGCAGGGCAGATCCTGGGGGGAAAAGATTTTTGCGGCTTTAACTGTTTCTCCACTTGCTTTGCACTTTGAGTACACAGTACTTTTTTTTCTTTTTTTTTTTTTTTTTTTTTTTTTTTTTGGAAGAATGTGTCCTTAAGCCCTGTTAAAGAGCCACAAGCACCAGGGAAGTTTCTTACAGAGATATTATGCTTTGAGCCTATGACGTCAAAAAGGAGACGGTCCAGCATCGTTGTCTGTCCAGCAGGGAAAGTAGTTTAAGACATTTCCCCCTTTCCCCTCTCCTTTTAGGTTCATGATAATAATAAAAATTGTTAAAAGGATCATTTTTATAATTTGCAACATTTCACTGATTTGTTTTCCACTGCAGCTTCATAAATAGCTCAGCTGGTACGCTGTGAAAAAATAGAAAACTGGTGTAGCGGCAGCAACAGAAGAACTACCCCCTGGGTCTCACAGCGATAATCCCGAGGATCCCATCTCAGGTAGGGTGTCCCTGGGCAGGGGGGTAAGTCCTTGTAACAGTTAAAGTATGACGGAACTGGAACTGCAGGTGACAGTAGGGTGCACTCCAGGAGATTTCAGTAAAATGCTGTTTCTCTAAAAGAAATAGCAAGAAAGAGACAGAGGGAGGAGTCCCAGACTCAGCTCTGCCTTGGCTGTCCCAGCTGTACGTATCTAGGCACTCTTATGCTCTAGTCATTATAAAGTACACACTGATTTACACGATCCCATAATCTTGTAACAAAATAGGTTGTCAAGGATTATCAAATTTTCATCTAATTGCAAAATTTTCTTCTTGTTTTTCCCTAGCAACACCAAGCTCTCTAAGGCATTAGCAGAAGACGTTGCCTAGAGGTGGGTCTACATTTTGAACCCATTTTTATGTCTCATGCTACCGTGTTACACCATGACAGATCTTGAGAATTCCCTCCTGCCAGTCGCCCTTGAAGCAGCCATTCCCAATTTCTCCACCAAATTCATACTGCTTAACGAATCACAAACAAGGAGAGGCTTTAAGGTCGTTGAGCTCTGGGGTTTATTGTGCTTTAAAGATGAACTCCGGGGCTGACTGGAAACAGTGATTTCATTTTGTGAAAAAGTGATATCTTTTGATAATAGAGTCTTTCCTGGTTTAAAAAACAACAACAACAACAAAACCAAAAAGAAAAAAACCCTAAAAACTGAAAACAAACCAAAACCAGAACACACACAAAAAAGCAAGAGAGGATGAGAAGGGCAGGCCCTCAATAGCCAGTGGCGTAGAGATTTGGAGATTCACCTGTGACACAAGGGACACTGCGTGAGTATCAGCCCAGTGGAAAACCCACTAGGTGCTGAGCTGCGCAGGGTTATCATTTTCAGACTCCGGCAGGGTGATGCCGTGAACCCGGCAGCAGCAGGGGTTCATCTTGAACTTCTGCCACGTAAACCTGGGGAATCCATCAGTGGTCAGGACGGAGGCATATAGGATTATAGTTTCTGTTGAGATAATTTATCTGCAAAGCTACTCTTTAAGAAACAAAAAACCCAAATGCATTTGTACCTGATCACAGGAAGAAGGCTTGAGGATGGGACTTTGCCGTATCTCATTGCAGAGCACAGGCAGACACCAAGCATTAATGAATCCTCCTTCTGTGCCTGGACAAATTAAGTGGGAAAGGAATGAAATGAGCTCCTACTGCTCTTCATCCCTTGCTTGTCAGACGTGCAGTTGAAAGAAACTCCTCATGCCATTAGACACGATTCGAGCCAGATTTTTCTCCAGGCCCATGATGCTGTCACTGCTCTGATGGTATTTCCCATGGCTGGTGGTCGGGGTCCCACGTGGGGAGGGATGGGACAGCACTGGGCAGCCTGACAGCACCCACGCTTGGTCCTCACGCCTGGGAGGTAAACTGAGAGATGACCAAATCTATAGCTCATGGTGTTTTGTTCTTCTGTGACGACAGCAGACGGCAAAGCAGTTATTGTATTTCCAAGGGAGGGGAAATCTAGCCTGACTTGGTTTTGTCGTTAAGTGATTAGATTTTATATTGTGCTTATGTACTTCTCCTAATCAAATTAGCATGTTGGTTCAAAAGCAGCCTAGCAGAAAAGCTCTCATTTTCTTACCCATTCCGCTTCATTTATCACCTGGATTTACCAAAATTGTGAGGATTTTTTTTTTTTCTCTGCCTAGGCCCAGTTCTGCTTAGCTTATAAAATTTGAAACATTCATAGCCCAAGGTTGCAAAAGCAATGAATATTTATAATCCCATCTTCCCAGCACACTCAGAGGTGTCTCACAGCTTGACTTCACATTAGAAATGTCCCACCTGTGGGGATCATTCAAAAAACCACAGATTACAAGTCTGTACAACACAGAACAAGGTCAATACCCAAATTATGGGAATTATCACCTTAAGAAAGGTTGCATATCTGATGATGCACTGCACCAACACTGATTTATAGGTGCTGTACTAGCACGACTCTCCCCTGTGAAGATAGTATTTCAGCTATTAAGTTATGACATTATTTCCTGGTTCTTGTTCTGAGCCTTCTCATGAATGAGCTACAAACTGCGTAATGCACTCCTCTCGCCATTTACAAAGGTATCCCGTCTCCAACAGCAAGGAACAAAAACGGGTTTCTCACCTAGCTTCAGAGCACAGGGAACTATTATAGTTTAAAGAACATAGTGACTAGTGACAAATCACAGGCAGGACTCCAATGATGAGAGCTGCTTAGAAAATACCGTAATTGAAACTGCGTGACCCTGCAGGTACCTTCTGTTAATTCATTGCAAATATTTTTCCTTTTCTAGACTGAGGCCACACTTAAAAAAAAACCAAAAAACAAACCACTCCATCCGCCTCCAAAAATGCAAGTAAAACTTAACATTAATTCAGATGATTTTCCTATTTGAGACAGAGCTATGAGAGTTACAGTCCGTTTTAACACTTGTCAGGAAAATACGGTTCCTTCCATTTTGCAGAGAGGAAATTAAGGTTCAGCAGCAGCACTGAAATTAGAAACTATCCAGAGGCCATTTTAGGCCAAGAAAGTTTTGCCATTGCTTTTAATGTACCAAGATAGAATGTATCCTCCAGTATCCTGCCCTTTCCTATTTTCCCCAAACTTAGGGTGAACCATTAAATTGATGCTTGCCCTGTAAATCCCATAAGCTATTAATGTAGTTCCCTTAGCTGGAAAATAGAATAATGACCTGAAACTACTGTAGAATATTTGCTACTTCAGTGCAAATTAATATCATATTTTATCCTAATTTTATACCCACATCCAGCCCTTCCTTCTGCAAAGGATACCAGAAGGAGCTGGATATTTAAATGCCAAAGTTCTAAATCTTATCTTCAAATTTTTAATCAAAGCGTTTAACACAGAAGTCTTAAATTTCCGCATTTCCACTTTTTATACTACTCTCACCTCATTTTTTTCTGCTAAGAACAAAGAAAAATTTAAAAACTCAGATGTGTTTAGGAGTTTTTTTAAATACTAATAAAGTTTTAAAAATGCTTCATGTTTTTCAGGATTCCACTCTCCTCCATACTCCATAGGTTGGGCTGGGACTAAATACAAATGTCTTCCATTTCACTCAGGTCTAAGTTCTCAGTTTTAAGGTAGGTGGTTTTAAAGTTTCTAGGTATTGCGTGCTATCCTGCAAATCATTTTTTGTCCACAGTCTCCTATTTTTTTTTTTTTTTTTTTTAAATTAAAGTATCAGTTCTTCTTCCACTACCTAAAACAACACGGTTCACTAAACACATTTCTCTGATATTGGATGCAATTTCTGGAGAAAGCAAAATCATGAGAACATTAAAATGGCTGGATGCCCAAGACACATGTTTAGTTATAGAAAGCTCCAGTCAAGTCTCCTTTCTGTAGGAATTAAAATTTATGGCAAGGTCTCCAGTTCCTCAGGCAAACACAGCAGGCTATTAGGTTTTCTCTTAGTGGTGTTTAGAGGAAATAAGGAAGCAGCAGTGGGGGAAAAGGCAAAGTTGTTTTCTCTCACTGTTCCTTCTTGCCAGCACTTTTCAAAAGTTTGGTCTTTATTTGTAAACAGTAAAAATAGGTTGAAACTTCAAACTTTCAGGAAATTTTTTCTTTCCTTCTAAACTTCAAACCCTCAAAAATGGAATGCCACCATTTGTGTGACTGTGCTGTCAGTCCTTCTCCCTTCCAGTTTTGATGGTAGATTGTCCATGCCCTGAGGTTTAGCTCAATGAACTGACCATGAGAAATTACTGGACATGGCATAAAACAGAGCAAGAACTTAACAAGTGTTACAGATAATGCCATGAAGAATGACTGAATTTCACAGATGGTTGAGGGAATGATGTGAAGATGGCCAAATGGGAGGTTTAGATTGGATATTAGGAAAAATTTCTTCACCGAAAGGGTCGTCAAGGATTGGAACAGGCTGCCCAGGGGAGTGGTTGAGTCACCATCCCTGGAGGTATTTAAAAGACGTGTAGATGTGGCACTTAGGGACATGGTTTAGTGGTGGACTTGGCAGTGTTAGGTTACTGGTTGGACTCGATGATCTTAAAGGTCTTTTCCAACCTAAACAATTCTATGATTCCATGATTCTATGAAATCTCACAGATAATGGAGGGGAGAACTGTGGACATTTGGAAGAGTGAAACCTTGCTAAGGCCACCAGGGACTGCTAAATGTTTGGCCAGGGAATCCTATCAGAAGCACCAAGTTTGGATACAGATGCAGCAAAAGTGAGACCTGTTGGGAAAAAATAATCAGAGCTGGGTTTGATTTGAGAGGAGACAATGGTGGAGAAAGAGAGTTGATCAAGGTGAACGGGAGAACAGGCACGGGAAATGGAGCAGAGGGGACAAAGCTGAGTTGCTGGTCAGTTTGCTTGAGCTCTGCACCTGACCACCGCAATCCGTCCTGTCTTCTCATTCAACTCAACTCCTAACTATTTTTTTGTGTAAGGATTTGGTTTTGCCTAACCCGGGAATTATTGCACGGACCCTTTGTGTAAGAAATAGTTGCAGTCAGGCATCTGTTGTTGGATGATGTATTGCCCACAGCTTCTGTATCCTGTCATCCTTGTTTGCTTCATTTTTTCCTTTGAAGTTAGGAAAGAGAGATAAAAGACTACAGAAGCAAGAGAGGCAGCAGCATAGGGAACATGAAAAATTTCAGGACGACAAACTCCCCCATAAAATCCTATCCAGACGCTGCTGTTTATTGTTATTGGTTCATTGGTGCCCAAGTTGCTAAGCTTTTTGGCAGGGAAAATCAGAACATACTGGACTCCACTCTGCTGTAGCCAGCATGCTTCCAGTACCCAACGTAATCAGTTTAATGCCAGCTCGAGTATCTCTGCACTGCAGCATTGCCATACTCTGTCTCAACAAAGAAGATGGAGAGCTAAACAACTACACCTCCACTCAAAGCTTCCTCTTGTTCTTTTGCCCTAGAGGTAACGCTACAAGCAGCACTAACAAAAAGAAATAAAAAAAAAATAAATTGGCAGTAGTATTGCCTCTGAGATCTCAGTAACTCTAACTGTAATAATCTCAATAAATTAGATCATTTGAAGACCCAGCAGAAGCTTTCACAAAAGCCACTGAGACCCAAGCTATCATATATATAATACTGACAAGGGGAAAAAAGGGAAACTCACTAAACCAAAATCCTGAGGAAAAAAAATACAATCTTTAAGCTTCAACCTTGATTTAATAATTGAAACATCATGTTCCCTAACATTACACGTGACATGCTGTGGCATGGCTCCTCTGATGTGCCAAACTCACAGACAACTCCCTGGTTTAGATATTATTAGTCTGCTAACTGACACCCTGTGCGTCTTAATTCTGCCATTTCTAGGTAAAAATAAAGTCACGGCTGTAAAACATGGTGTAGACACCCACGCATGGCACTTGTCTTTCCATTGGAGCCTTCCCAAACGATCAGTTTACAAAGGCCAACCCCATTTGGCTGGTACCATTCTCTTGAAGCCCAAACTGTTTGAGAAGAAAGATTATTGTTACTACACGCATAACACCTGACATATTTTACCCACTGAAATGTGCTATAAAATACATTTCCAATGACTGGCAGTGAAAGAAGCACTGGCGTCAGCTGCCACTAGTGACAGGTCCCTTCCTCCAGCCTTTTGCCTGAGTTGTGCAAAGCCCCTGTGAAGATTAATCCACACCCATGAAATCAGACTTGAGGAAAACCTCGACCTGGGCTCTCGGGTATTTCTACAAATTCTTTCAACTTTAACCTGTGAAATAGATGCTGGTTTTCGACTGTTAGCAATTAGCTCAGTGTGAGAGGATGACAAGGAGGAGACTCTGGGCTCTTGTTCAGTAATGATACCGCTGCTCTCAGTTTGTCAACCAGCCAGGGACAAACAGTTTGTTGTGCCAGTGTTATCATTTTACCGAGCAGATCCCCGGTGTCACACTACAGCTGGCAAACAGCAGAAACAGAAGTAGCTCCATTAAAAGCATGTGCTGTGCACCAGCCTTCGAATGGGACACTCTTCCCACATTCGTAATCTTCACTCTGGCTTCCCCACATCCCCCTTGCCACCACAACTTTTAAAGTACCAAGTTTGAAGGTTTTCAGCCTGCTGAAAAAAAAAACCGTTTAGCAGTCACACAGTGAGAAAGCTATTTTTTCCGAAACGTTACATTTAAGATTGATTCAGAAGCGTAATGGAGTGGGACCTCAGCTGAGAAAAGGGAGAAAATGAAGTTAATTAAAGTGCTGTCCAGCTGGAACTTGAAAATTCTTCAATCGAGGGAATATTTCATACCCTGCCTCTTCCCATGTACATTGAAAAATAGAAACTGCTGTGGATTTAATTAAAACTTTGACATAGTTTTTAGTTAATACTCTTTACTTGATTTATTATTATTCAATCAAGATGCAAAGTTACGACCCCCATCATGAAAAATAATGTTTTCCACCATTATGATAATCTATGTGATTTTTTGTTGCTTTTGAATTTAGGCAGATTTTTTTATAATACCTGGGGAAAGCTGAAGAACATGAATATTGCTAGCTCAGCTGGTTTAAATTGGCCTTGTTCACTTGATTCAAAGGTGGAGATTTTTGCTTGCT
This sequence comes from Harpia harpyja, assembly GCF_026419915.1. NCBI lineage: Eukaryota > Metazoa > Chordata > Aves > Accipitriformes > Accipitridae > Harpia > Harpia harpyja. The sequence goes on from NC_068947.1 coordinate 2,327,592, forward strand.
ATATTTTGCTCGATAAATTTTAGTTGTTTCTCAACAAAAGATTTCAAGCTAAAATGTCATGTTTAGAGACAGACACTCAGAGATTACACAAACCTCTTTCTCCATCAAAGCCCATAAACCAGGGCCCTTCACTAGTGAGGAACTACGCTGCAGCTAATTGTTTACGAGCCCACCTCGAATCACCGGTGTACTTCATTATAACCTCTCTGTGGTTTCCTCATCACCTACAGAACCCAAATCCCAGCTCACCAAATACACCTGTATATAATTACAGAAAAATTCAAGCACACTCCCTCTCCCAACTAACTGCCAGCACAACAACTCAGAGGCCTTTTGGCACCAAGAGCAGTAACTTCTGCACCAGCACCCTTCGGGTCCAGTGCCACATTATGAATAAAGGATGAATTGGAAAGCACTGCAGGGCTGGATAACTCAACTGCGGTCGTTGTGTAAGTACCATCTTTTCACAGTGTAATCTGTAACCCAGGCAACCCAGATCTTTTTTGAAGGTGAAAAGGATCGGAAAATAAGGTCTCCGCTACCTGCAGCCTGAGATAACCATCACAAACAGCGGAGGCGTGGGCAGGGAGACATATCTGGTAGGAAGGAGATGGGGAGAAGCTGAGGAGGCTGCAGAAGGGTCAGAGTCAGGCAATTGGGGAAAGGAAAAGGCTCTCTGATGCCCACACACCCTCAACCGGCACCACTGCTCACTTACGGGGTCTGTTTTGTTTCTTTCTTTCCTTTAAGTTGACCTATGGTTTTCATAAATTAAAACGTAGTTAGAAAAAATACAAATAAGAATAAGAGAATTCTAAAAGAGGTTTCTCTCCCTCAGCATTACGATAGAAATTAAGAAAGATAACAGATGGCCACAGTGTGCTCTCTGTGGCTTTCTGTCCCACTCTCCACCTCAGCAGTGAAGATTTTATGTCACATCAAAGGTTCATAGAATATGGATTTAGATGCAAGAAAATTCTACCTAGAGTTCAGAGAGACTATACTCTTCATGTTAACAGTTTTTAATCTTTGTCGTTTTTCATTGTTTCATACCCTTTGCAAAAGGAAAGGAAAAAGACTCACAATAATTCCTTAAAATAATAAAAACCTTCCTTTTGATGTTTTCTGTCCTGTAGACAAACTCACATAATGAAAGAATATGCGACACAAATTAATCCCCCAGTTTAACATAAAACGTGGTGGATAAATCCATAGAAAGCATGAAACAGTATTGATATACTTCTATTCAAGTATTAGAAACGTGTTTCCATGGGCCTAGGATAAACCAGAAAAATAGATAAAAAGACTCAGCACACCTTTTAATGTTAAAAAAAAAAAGGGAGGAAAAAAAAAAAGAGACATGAAATCCACTAGGTATGGGAACTGAAATTAACAAATCAGTATTCCTGAAATTAATTTTTCACATTCATAGTAGTGCAGAAAAACTAAATTTAAGGCAATGTGGTAAAGAGAAATATCATTTACATACCTTCTTCTAGAGCAGGAAGTAGTGCTGACAAATACGCATGGCGCAAGAGAAAAGGAAACATTACAACACATTCAGCAACCCTAGGAAGATCCACTTAGAAAAAATGCTTCTCTTTAGAAATTGTCTACTGTAGCCTTTGAATTTTCAGCAGGCTTATTTCATGTTAGCCTGTTTTAATCAACAGAAATAAACTCAGTGCCTCACAGAGCACGCTGCAGAAAGCAAGGGTCCTTCGAGGGTGTGCGGAGAACAGAGTTAGTGCATCCACAACGATTCAGCATAGTGTCGATTTAAATTAACTACCACCATATAAATGGTAGCCTGAAAGATTTGTTCCACGACACGCCTGCTCACCGCTCCTACTCAGACGAGTCTGAGTATACACCACAAACATTTGCCGAGTGTCTAGATAAGCGTTTGCAGTGGTATTAGCTGAGTAAATTTACAGTGAGTTCGCACAAGCTACAACAGAGCTGGGAACGTCAATCTAGAGAAGGCCAAAAAAGATAACAGGTTTATCACATGGAATCAATTCCCATCTTTTAGGTAACACAGCGGGTCAGGCACATCCACACAAGAAAATGCTTCAGAAAAGAACATGAAACAAAAAGGTAAGAAGATGTCTGTATGCAATACCATGCAAGCCAATGCGTTAGGATAATGGCAAGCTCATGTTCCACTTGCTTCAGTTTCCTATTCCTTGTTGAATTAAGTAGTTAGAAAGGATGGATGATACCTTGTGGCAGAAATAGGTGAATTAAAAGGAAAGAATGAGGAAAGTAAGAAGGCGAAGGGAGGCAATCAAGAGAAGGCTGAACAACTTTTGCCAATTCACTGACCTTGGCATATTCTGTTAGATTTTTAAAACGTCATTTTTTCCTTTAAAAAAATACTCAACATTGGCCACATGCCTGGATGAGTCAAAAAGGAGACACATGGGCACTCATTCAGACAGAGCGATTTAACATATTGTCATTGTTCTCTGGAAATTATTTCAGATAATGAATGTTCCAGAACAGAAAATTCTTCCTTTGGTCCAAATATTATGGAAAATATTTAGTTTAAACCAGTCTGCTAGTGTATTTTTACTATAAACCTATATCTTTGATTGTAATGATAGCAGCCAAAAATCCATGAAATAAACAATGGAGGGAAAACTAGGGCATCAGTCACACTATGGAATGAAAAATGCAATCAGAGCTACTTTTAATAAACGCTCACCCAGCATTTCTGCAGTTCTGTGTTTCTCATACAGAAACTTTGACATTGCTAAATATCCTATGCTGATTTTTTTATTTCCAAAAGAAGTCATAAATTAAGCAGCCTATTGTGCTCAGAGGAAGGTTATGATCACTGTACTATACGTCAAGTCATTCTTTCAGACTCTGCACTAAAAATACAACTTTGTGAAAATCCTTGCTACTGCTAACAACCCTGTGAAGTTCTTTGAAGTGCAGCATGACTGTCAAATATGTCAGCTGCTGAGGGAGCCTCTCGTGGTGCTCGAGAATGAAATACTCGATTTGTGAACCAGGAAAAGTGGAATAGAGATGTGCTGACACAGAATTGCGCAGGTTCAACGGTCCCTTCACCAGTGCTTGAGTTGGATACACAAACGTCGGATGCCAGAGGTAGATCAAAGCACCCCAGGTTGCCCGCGAGCTCCGCGTGGCACACAGGGACGCTCGGAGCCGTCGGAGTCCATCCACGCGCTGCACCGCAACCACGTTAAAGCCTTTGCAGAACAGAGGCCAAAATGCAGAGGTAGGCATTACAGGAGTAGCACGGGGAGGCAAGTATTTGGAAAGATGATCTGGGCAAACCAAATTGAAGAGAGGACCCTGTGGCTTGAGGCATCCCACGAGCCCTTGGGTTGAATGTAGCATCTCCGGCGCACCCCGTCGCAGGTTGTAGTTCTGCTGTTTGGGAAGGGTGTTTCACAGCTTCTCCCCCAGACATATGTTTTTTACAGTGTAAAAGAATACAGCCTCAAATGCTGGTTGTTGGGACCTGTTCCTAGTGTTAGGCATTATATGGGACAACACCTGAACCGCTTTGATTATGACCCTGTTATGTTAGCCACTACCCAACATACTGTAAAACCCCCACTCCAAACCCCAAAATACTAACACCCCTCACACTCACACAGCTTTGACTGCGCTAAGCATTTTTTCAACATATTAGAAAAAAGCTGAGCAATGAAGAACATTTAGTCCTTCTCATTTTCAAATTATAACTATGCCTCCTAACCAGAGACTGCAAAATAAAATTATGTCAGGGGACTTTGAGTTCGCTGCTTCTTTTGTAACATAATGCAACACACTTTAATTTCTTCATCTTTAAAGTCATAAAAGAAGCTGCTGTCACTCTGCTGACAAAAACAGATTTCTCTTCTTATTCCCAATCTCAAGATACCCCCAGTTTTTGTCAAGTTGAGTCTGAGCTAGTTTAGAGATTGTTATTTTTTTAATGTAATGGCTTAGCTCTTAAAAAGCTGACATATTTATTTGAAGGAAATAAACCAGAACAGTTTTACATCTCTTTCTAATATCTGAACATTAAAAGTATTGCTGTATGCTTTTATTCTTCAAGGTTGAAGTCTCACTCAACCAGCTTATTACAGTTTTAATTTAATTTTTGTATTTATATAAAAATTTGAATCTGTCTCCCCAGATTCCTCCCAACTCATGACAGAAGGTAGCCAGAAGTGAAGATCGGTATGTGCTATACTCCTCAAAATCACTTTGACATGTTATTCTACCTGGTGTACGGATGTTTGGTACACCTTTTTTGTATTGTCACAAGAGGCTGCTACCCTGGTGAGCAGCTCCGTAGTGGAAGAGATCATCAGGTTTGCTAAAGGTGGAAGATGAAGTACTGAAGTCCACGAAATTGTAAATCCTACCACAGTTAATCTGAAAATGCACGCCAAGCATCTGCCACGACGCAAAGGCATGTGATTAAAGGAGATGGTGTCAACCTTGTTTGAACACTGCCTGGATTTTATATCACAGCCTTAATGTTGTTTAAACCAAATATTAATATCAGGTTGTCAAAAGGGTGAATTTGCTTTATTTAAAAGTAGACATATAGCTAAGGAAAGGTGAGGGAAATTACCGGCCTGTAGGGCTAGGCAGGCAGAGCATCAGTCACACCCCCAGTAATGCATGGATGTCTGTGAAAGACATAAGAAATAATCAGAGTTTTTAGAAAGAAGACTCTCTGTACCAGTGTGCAGATGAACCTTATAATCTTGTAATGAGTTCCACAGATCTCACAATTTGTACGAACAATAACTTTCAAAGAATCTGTTAGAAATAATGAAGTTATGATTAAGTGCAAATAAGGAAAGCATGCCAAACCTCAGGCTGAGGTGGCTGGCTAGCCACTGGAATAATACCTTCCCACAGAAATGTTTTTACATGCTTAAACTAACAGGAGATTGGAATAATTGGTTGGAAATTTTCAGAGGAAATAAACTTTCATTGGAAAATATCATTTTGCGCCCAGGGGGTTTCACTCAGAAAGTTCATTTGGCGTTCAAGCGCTCTACTCCCGACAGTTCATGTCCAGGAGCAGGAATACCACCTCCGCACCACGTCCAAGCCGGCAGCCTTGCCAGCTCACTAACTGGAGCTCTGTACCACAGGAATGAAGCGACCCGGCCCCTGAGCTGAGCCAGCCTGCCCAGACCCACGTGGCACAGGAATCTTACTGCTGCCTCAGTACCTGTCGCAACTCATCAATGTTGATTTTTTTTTTTTTTTTTTTTTAAACTGGCATCCATTGTATTTATTTGTTGATTTTTTTTTTCAATACGTACACAGGATGTAATGATCTACTAAAGTGCTAAAATTAGCTTCGGAACACTATATTGAAATGGAAAGGGAAAATCTATTACCTTTTCAAGGTTCTCCCTCTTTTTTGTCCAATAATTATTTGTTGAATTTGGCAGAAGTTAATAATAAGTTTCAGGTTTGGGCTTCTTTTTCCAGAAAAAATGTTTTGTTTTAGGAGTGAAAAATTTTGCTCTAATTCCAAATTGACTTAGAAAGGAAATTTTGTACCTCCATTTCTTAATGATGAAAGCATATATAACAATAGTAGCCACTCCTCTGTTAGTTGTTAAAGAAAAAAAAAAAAAAAGAACCCAGGTATTACTATTTGATCTTCTTTTTATAATTCCTAGTTCAAGTATTTAAAACCATATCTCTGTGACATCTACATGCCACGGACATTTACATTTTACCCTGTGTAAAGCAGAAATTCTCACCCAGACCCAATTAAGAATTGCATCTGAGTGCGCAAGGTAACATTCGCTCAACACCACATCCAACCCCAGCTTGTACGGGAACGGCCCGGGGAACACTGGGAGGTCAGCAGCAGACCGCAGAGTGCCAGGAGAAAGGTGCCTTTGCTATTCCTTGCTCCCGCATGCTTAGAGATCAGTGGCACTTTTGAGAATTGGCATTGACAAGACTTGGCATCAGAACGTTATTTTTCTTCCTCTTCCTCCCCCAAAATGATTTTGCACTCTGGTCTTAAAAACACAAACATATGTTTTCACACTATGGAGTCAGTTTGTGGAGTCCAGGGAACATAAACCCTGGCTTGAGGAGGAAAGAGCTTGGTTTTGTCATCTTCTGTCACACTGATTTGTACTTTATTCTGCAAGTACTTCAAGTGGGGCCAACAAACCTGCATGCACAGAGTAGTGCACTAATCAGGTTAAATCAGGTTGGCAGATTCAGGTCATGCCACAGGTTAAAATATCCATTTATTATTCAGAAATCAAAAAAGCAGATACCAGAAAATAGGAAAAGACAGGACATATTTGACAAAACCTTGGATGAAGAGATGGGCCTTGCAGACCTCCAAAGGCTAGCAAAGACGGTCGGTCCCGCAAGCTCCATGGTCAGCAGCTCTCCATCGCATCTCTCCTCCCAGTGGGAGCACTGAGACAACCAGCAAAACCTGCTAGAAAATCACTACCTGAGGAAGGACCATCCTCCTTCATTTCTTTGATTTAGAAATTATTCCTGGGTTCTAGTCAGCCACGGGCTCAGCAGATAATTGTTTTATAAAAAGAATTACGAGTATCAGAACTTCAGCAGCTCTGAAATGTCCCTCAGCAAGCAAACAACTAACTCTTCCACCCACTCAGTACACCCCCACTTGTGAATTGCAATTAGCATTGCAAATGCCTTTCCCTTTTCAGAACTATTGATTGTGCTGTTAAATAGCAGCAGAGATGTTAAAATGCCTGGAAATCTGCTTTAGTTTCCATTCCCCATTATCTATCTATCTAGCTATCTATCAAAAAAACTTCCAATTCTATACAGCTACCACCACTACACAACCTTCTAGTTATGGACAATATATATTATTCATTATTAAACCCACTCACCTTTCAAAACCCTTATTTGACATGGTCTAAATATTCTTCCCAATATTTAGGGGAAATGCTCCCATTGTACATCCCCCCTGAGCACACCCTACATCAAAATTTCATGCCTGGTTAAAGGAACAGTATTTGGCCAGCTCATCTTCTATGAATCTCTTTGGTTTTCCCACTTAATACCTTGCTTTTTTGAACCTGTATATATGGATATATATGGATATGTTGGTGTCCTGGTTTTGGCTGGGATAGGATTAATTTTCTTCCTAGTCGCTGCTATAGTGTTATGTTTTGGGTTCAGTATGAGAAGAATGTTGATAACACACTGATGTTTTCAGTTGTTGCTAAGTAGTACTTAGACTAAGTCAAGGATTTTTCAGCTTCTCATGCCCAGCCAGCAAGAAGGCTGGAGGGGCACAAGAAGTCGGGAGGGGACACAGCCAGGACAGCTGACCCCAACTGGCCAACGGGGTATTCCATACCGTGTGATGTCATGCCCAGTATATAAACTGGGGGGAGTTGGCCTGGGGGGATCGCTGCTCGGGCACTAACCGGGTAGTGGTCGGCGAGTGGTGAGCATTTTATTATTGTTATTATTATCAGTATTATTTTCTTCCTTCCTCTTCTATTAAACTGTTCTTATCTCAACCCACAAGTTTTACTTTTTTTCCCTGATTCTCTCTCCCATCCTACTGGGTGGAGGGGAGCGAGCGAGCAGCTGCCTGGTGCTCAGTTGCTGGCTGGGGTTAAACCACAACAGTTGGTTATAAGGAGGCAGCAAGAGAGCGAGACATTCGATATACAGTTGCTCTTATATGCAGATGTTGCTTGGAAGGGTGGACAGAAGACTGTATTATGATTGGCAGGAGTTCAAAAAAATTGCAATGGCGGGCAGCGAGCAAAACACCACATTGGTACCAGTATTCTTAATATGCCTCATGCAACCTCTGCACAAACCCAGCAATTTATCACATGCTGCGAGACTATCACGACCATCCTATACATAATCCTTTGTAAATTGCTGTGGCACCATGAAAAGATTCACAGCACAAGCTCTGTGTCCAGGAAGGGAGGAGTCAGAAAGATTGCAATTCAAACAGCTTCTGAAAGAGGAGGATGAGCAGGGTATGGAAAATCAACGCATCAAAAGGGCTTTGTCTACCCCAGTCACAGCCAAACTCGAACAAGGCTTCATTTGCATTTGCACAAACAGCAAAGCGCGCTGCAATAAGCTTCCCTAAATTGATTAGCCAGAAGGAGGGGAAAGTAGACCTTCCTAGCAAGTGCTTTGAAGATTTATTTGCATGCAGGGGCATGCTTACACTGCACAAGTATCACCGGAATAAGGCGATCCAGAGCAGGGGCGTCCGCTCCAGGGGCCACCACCTCGGGAGAGCCCGCTCAGCTAATCCTCAACCGCAGCGACCAAGGCAGCTTTCCACCAAGCGCTCAGTTACAGCTTGGGGAACAGATTAGTTTTTGACGCAAGTTTACCATGCTTAATTTGATGCTTTCATAGCAGCAGCTCCATCTCCGTAATCAAGAGCTTTTCTCTTCGCTTTCCTATTTTGATTTTAAGCTTGTCTGCTTGTCTAGCCACAGTATTTTGACAAATTTGGAGTACATCAGTGTTAGGAATGTAACACATTCAAGTAAAGTTGCAGACAAGCCGTATGCAAACTGAGACGAGTCTGGGAAACCATGGGGTCATGGTGAAGTGCTAGGTACAAAGGGAAAAGTTTCACGGGGAGGGATTATGCAGTGGTTTCTGACACAGAGTTTCAAGCTGAGAGAATCCGCTGCTTTGAAAAAGTCTCACATCATCACATATGTCCCTTCTAATAAAAACATCAGGTAACCTTATGTTCCAGATATAAAGTACCCAGATAGCTTGGTTATTGACGGCACAATGGCAAATTCTTCATTAAAGCTGGTTTCTAACCGTATCTCAGAAACTGAACGTTCATTTAAGTGAAAAGTGACCCTGAAACCATTGCTACTGAGGAATCTGACCTTACGTGGGAAAGTCTGCTCAACTCATCAGACGGATTGCAATAATATATCTGAGAGGTGAAAGATAAAAGCCAAAGTACAGTTGGCTTGGCAAAAAGTGTTCTCACAGGAATATATTGTTCCATCAACACTGCCATTCATAGAAATGTACCAGCTTTAGGGATGATTTCTAAGATTCAGGGGAGTCTGGGGACCAGACAGAAATCCCCTCTTGAAAATGAGAATTTAAATTATTTCCTGGACTGGGCTGGACCAGTCGAGCATGGAAGACCCAGGCCAGAAGAGCGGGATCCCCTAAGAAAACTGCCATCCCCGAAGAAAACTGCCACGCACACAGCTGGTCTGTACGAGGAGAAGGAGAGCCTGAACTTGTGACTCCTGCACGCCAACAAACTCTCTTAACTAATTGGCTCTTCTGAGACCATCAGTTTCCTAACTGGTTAGCTATTCCTTCCTTCCTATATCCGCAAATGAGAGGGTAAATTTTCCTGTGATAGGAAATTCAGCCACAATATTACATCCTAAGGAGAGTAGTTTCAAAGTGCTTGTTTTTCTCTTGAGACACTATGAGACAGAGTCTATTTGCTTTAATGTCTGTGAGTTCAGGAACTCAGTGACCTTTTTATGTATGTATGTGAAAGTAAGATTGTTCACCAAGCAGGCGGTCCCACACTCTTGCAGCTCTAATTTATAATTTTTAATTGGAACTACATTTGACTGCTCTAGTTCCAGCACTACATGCCTCAGATTTCAGCCAAGGTAATTTCCAGCTAATGATAATTTCTATCACTCTGCTTTTACATTGATTTATAGAAACTGCAGTGAAAGATTGGGAAAAAAAAATCTGTTAGCTTTAAACTGTTTCTCTTTTTATAGCAAGCTGGTTACATTAAGTCAAAAAGGATATTAAACTGCCACTCTGTCATCCAAGAGTAAGCTGAATTAGATTTGCTTATTTGACAAAAATCAGCAAAAATGAATTCATATTTCCTTAAATGTTGCATACATGCAAATATTCTTAATGCTCGGTGAGCAGGCAGTTTAGTAAACATACAGCATGCTATAAAACCTCAGCAGCATCTGAATGCGAACATCACAGAAAAAGGAGTTACACAGAATAATATGATTGGACTGAAATCACCATTTCCCTGTACAATTACGTACTTTATTAGAGGTGATTTTTAAGCCAATTAGTAAATTAGATCAGGGTGTTCTGAGTATCTTTTTCAGCAATCTGCAAAACATTAAAAACAGTGAAATAATAAATCCAGGCATTTATACTGAAGTGGCTATGGGCCAAGTTGCAACATTTCGGGCTTACTAAGGAGTTTATAGCCAAATCCCAAAGTATGGGACTCTGACATAAAATGAATCCTTTTAGTGCAGCTGTGTTTATTTTCATACAGAGCGTGCCTACGTTTGTGCTTTAGTTCAGATCATGAACGTACTTTTGAAGGCAGATCTCGCAATTGTTGCCACTTAGCATGCTTTGATTCATATTATGGAAAGGTCTTGGAGGATTCTTTTCAGATTAACCAGATTTTTTTTCAAATTAAATCAAACTGGAAGATGGGATTGAGGAACACATGTACTGCCCTCCAGCCACTACGACCATTTTGTCCTTTGGATCAGACCAGAGCTAGTTTGAAGTAAAGCTCACCTGAAATGGGGAAAAATTGCCCACATCAGGTCCTCAGCACCAGCTGGATCTCTTCCTATGGCACTGAACTTCTTGCACGTGTAGGTATAGCCTCCAGAGACCTACAGTAAGCACCAGAAGTTCCCTTCCCCTCTTCACAAGGAAACAAAATCACAACCACAGTGAACTGTGGGTTTCCCAGGCAAATGCTTTTGAGTCTCTGATGTACGAGTGAGATCATAAATTATCCAACTACTAAATCACAAACAAGGAGGTTTAACCTGATCTTTCCCAAATTGCAATTAACCTAAAATTATCCTACAAAAACACCAATGACATTTCAAATCAGGCTGGCCTATGTCATTAGGAGAATACTGCCTATGTACCGGCATATTTGCTGGCTTACTTGAAAACACCCAGAAATAGATATCTACATTTTGTCTTTATTTTAGACCATAAGGTCACTGGCTTAGGGACCACATCATTGTGATGACTTGTATTTGCTACTGCTAATCAATTCAGCAACATCATCTCCCTCTGTATTTATTTCACGAAAGCTAAGCGTGCTGGTCCACACTTTTGGCAATTAGGGATTTTCATCTCTAGTTAAGTTATGCACTGTTACTGAAGTGCCTCACAAGGACAGTCAGCTGTAGTAATACATAACCTCCTACAATACATAACGACATTACTTCAATGTCAAGTATCTAGAGTTGTTAAAATATTTCTTTTAATTTTAAATTTTAAATCAAACCATAACAGTTGAACTGCATATTTTAAGTCAAGAATAAGCTCTGCTTCTACAACCTTAGACTTATCTCTATCATTTGGTGCTTTTATTTATTTTCTTTCTGGATGATAAATAACAGGAGTTACAGCTAGTTTTCATGCAGCCAGGTACTGATTAGTGCTCCCAAGGACAGAGTTCAGGTGAACGTCACCCCTTAACTCAGTACCCCCTAAGGGAAGTTTAGCTGTTAATGCAATCTGAAACAAGCGCCAGTAGTATGTAGCACATACAAATTACATAATTATGTAATTGTGCAAGCCTTGAGTAACAAATGACACTTGTATGAAATACGGCATCCATAACAGATAAAATATTACTACCAAGCCTTATTGAAAAGGGTTTCCTGCCTTTACGGGAACTAAATTTGGATGCGCAATCAAACACCAAAACGGCCGTTATCTGATTCTGTTTATCATCTAAGCAGGCAATAATTGTACCTGTCTCTGCCAAGGAACAGCATAATTTCCAGAGTAGTGAGTGGAAGCCAGTGATATGCTGGGAAGCATTAGGAAATCCATGAGCTGGATGGGAAAGTCTTTGATTCTGAATGGAAACAGAAGGAGAGCCTGGCACATCAGGGTCAGCAGGCTTCCACCAGCCAGGACTTTGAGGACGTGCTGCGTAGACCATATTTGAGTTCTTGCCGACGCATAGTAGATCCACTTTTATACCTTGCCAACAGAAGGAGTTTCACAGGGTCTCCTGGATTTGATACAAGGATAAACTCAATCTTGGGTTTCCCGCGTTCCCATTGCCTACATTGCTCTAAGGCTCTGTGACTGTGTTACTTAATTTTGACATTGCAAATGTATACTTCACTTTCCTTTTATTTGTGTCATGCCATTCCTGCTGGCATAGCAAGCTTTAAGAGGACAACACTGGAGTACTCTTCAAAGCCTACCATAGCAATACAATCCTCCGGGGTCTCTGTAAAGCAGCAGGGTGCACTCCATTTTAATGCAAGGGCCATCTTAGGAGCTGGTAATGCAAGAACCTGTGCAGAAGAGGAGTCTTTCACTGGCCAGAAGCACAGGACTAACACTGGGAAGCTGTAGGAAAGTGAGAAGCAAATGGTATGCCTGAACATTGAAGGTCCTCCAGGAGCTCTTCAGAACAGCAAAGCTGAGGCAGGACTTCTGCCTGACTGTCATTTAACTTAAATCATAGCTGTTCCCTGACAACACAAGACCAATTTGCAATGCTTTGGAGATTCAGTGTACATTTGCTTTGTTTGCCTTCTCTTTATTTGGAGAATACAAATGAGGGAAGAAAAAAGACAACATTTTCAGAAATCTTGTTCCCAAGGCAGAGAGCAAGCAACTGGAATAGAAAAGCCTTTTCTTGATAAAGGACAGAAGGGTACTACAGAACCACGAACAAAGCAGCACTAATGCGGTAAAATGAACTAAAGAGAGCCTGATGGGCCAGTCAGGTGTATAAACACGGAGACATCAGAAACCTGCTTACACAGAAGCAGTGATGGCATTGAGAAACTTCCAGAGAACTTGGACCATAGCTAATACGTTAGTGCTGAAAGGCAGGTACAGAGTTCACTCCAGACTGGGAGAACCGACTGCACTTTTGGTTTTCCGATGGAGGACCCTGCTCATGGTAAGGCAGGAGTTATTTCAAGTTTAGAGATGCAGAAGCAGGGAGCAGAAGAAGTTGCTTATGAGAGGTGGGTGGAATTGCCCAAGAACATTAGGACTGGTTGGGAATTAAGGCTGAAATAAGTAGCTGTAGGGCAGCTGAATGGCCATATCCTATGAGGAGAATTGGTCATGCTTGTCTTAATGAGAAGATTCCTATACTGAGGAATAACTTACCTTTTTTGAAAGAGTGCAAAATGTTCACAAGGTAATAGAAGGTCCCAAGACGTATGTTATCTACAGCAAGAGTGGAAAGCTCAGACCACTTTAGCACTACACAACAGAATGTGATATAATCTGTGTAAAGAAGCTTTGCAGTGAATATTTGACATCTTTTGAGAGATGCAGTGCCGAAACCACTAGAACTTCTAGGAAAAGAAGGAGAGGTTCATGGAAATATGTATTCAACTTGCTAGCTCTGCTAAGTGCATAAAGTGTAAGGAGAGCCTGATTTACACAGAGAGACCATAACAGGCTCAAAGCCAGCTTTCAGTAGTAGGGGAAAAAATGGGCATCTCAGTGGGCGTCCAGAAAAAAGGCAAGAGAAAACGTGCCTGCTGAAGTCAGGATTTAGCACTCATTCACAGAGCAGAAGAAGAAACTACGAATATGAAGACCTGTGCAGCTAAACTCCAAAACTCCAACATTCAACACCTTTTGCTATTCTGAAGCTGAAACTTTCCCAGCAGATGCTGCAAATCCTGCCAATTTTTGTAGCGGGTTTGTGAGGTGGGCAGATGTGCCCATTATAAAACCATTGGCTTGAACACAGCATTTCGGTACAGCTTAGTTACTACCAGCATGTCTATTCCTATGTTTCTATTCCCACTTATTTTCTTCTTTGTAGTGGATGAAGCACAAACACAGAGACCCAGCAATTAAACTGTCATTCACAAAGCCTGGAATTGAAGCACATCTTTCCAACAGGGGCATCTGTGCCTAAGTTCGCATTATAGCTAGATCCTGCGCTGTTTCTTTTTCGGTGGTTTCACAGTCGCCTCAGGGCTTATTTCATAGCCAAGCTGCTCTTTAGTTCCCCTTGAGCAACCTCTTCTGCAGCTGAATTTCCTCTGCCCTACAGCTAGAAAGCTCCACAGGACAGTCTCATTTAGCACCCTTGCATGGTAATCTCTAAGTGATGAAGGGGCACATGTCTGCAGGGTTGGGGCAGGATGGGGCAGCGACCTCTCCCCATAACCCCATCCCACCGCAGCCAGAGGTGACGAGCAGAACTGGTCCAGGAAGGTTGACCAGGGCCTCCTGCAGCCCTGGGACAGCCAGGCACGGCTGTGGGAATGGCATGCCTTGCAGAGTCAAGACAAGGAGGAAAGAGCGGGATCAGCTTGGTGATGGGCAGGCACGGGCATGGCTTCGGTGACTGCGCAGGGATGCGGTGCTGGGGCCGGAGCTGGAGCGCAGCTCCCGAGCTAAGGGGTGGTCTCCAGAGGAGGCTTCTCCCAGCTTCTCTTCCCAACCGGGCTGTTTCCCCAGCCATGGCCGACCCCTGGTTGCACAGCAGCACCCCACCAGAGCTTGATGGCCTCGAGCACAGGCAGCCAAACACCAAGGGGGCGAGGAAGAGGCTGCAGCGACGCTTGGTGGGCTCAGGGCCCCGACGCGCACATCGCTTTCAAGACCCCTGGGCAAGGAGTCCATTGACTATGTGGTTTTACATATAACTGAGTCCAGTGGGACCCAGCTGGTCATGGCTTTTAGGCATTATGACAGGATAAACACTGAAAAACAACCATGGTGCACATTTAAACTGCATGTGCTTATTCAACAATTAACAGAATGGGTGACTCCAGGGTGCACATAGCTTTCTACAGTATTTGTATAAGGTCAGATGTTAAGTGCACTGTCTAGCACCGCCAGTAAGGAACAACAAAGCTCAGAGAATTGGAAGCTCCCTCTTTGCTTAGTAGATCTGTTGTCCCTGGCCTTAATCTCACAGCTCCCATCTTAAGCAACTGCAAAAAAGGGAAGGAAGGGAGCTTTTGAGACAGCAGCAATCCACCTGGAAGCAAAAGGCAGTGTTTTAGAAAGCTGCTTGTATTTTTCAATGTAATCGAACACGGAACATTTAGATATTCAGTTAAACTGCTCAAGAAACTCCAGGAAACATGATATGAAAAAGAAAAAATAAGTGAGAAAGTCCCAAATTCGGATATGCTGATACGATTTTTGGTATCTCTGTCAGGTATTGTGGTACATCTGTCTGAGCAAACGCAGAGAAAGCCAAACTCCATCTGTCTGCATTCAGCTGCCTTGACATCAGCCATAGATTGTCCGAAAGCCACACACTTGCATAGTAGGTAGGGCTGCACATCAGTTTGCACATCAGAGCTGAGCATATTGGTTTGCCACCAAGCAAATGTGGTGATCCAGCCTCTTGGCCAGCGCTGCCTCATGTCCCACCAGCCCTGGCCACATCTGAAGAGACCTGCCCAGTCTTGCATTCCCCTGATGAAATTTATCCCTGTGTAGAAAGCCACCACAAATCTTCATCTTCCTTAGTTTCTCAGGCTATGATTAGATGATTTATTCCCCTTGCACTGACCTTCTGCTTTTGAATGAATTTTGCCTCTGTTGCTAGATAGGAAAAGTCTTTTCCATATGTAACAGGTTTTCATTAATCCTTTTTAACACAGTGTCCTTTCAAAATCACAGGCCCCAGCATATCTCCAGTTAACACCTGGTGACAGCCGTTTTAAAATCTTGGGATGTTTCAGTATGCAAGAGTTGACTGACTGGCCAAAGAGGACAAAGATACTGGCATCACTGCACAAATAAAGGTGGCAGGTCAGGTCAGAGATGAATGAGGACGGCGTCCTTCAGACTAGATAGGGAAGGAAAGGACAGGGCACACGGGCACAGCGAAATTGAGGGGCAGAAGCGGAATAAGCGATAGGAAGACAGGGAGAAAGGATGGATGATCCTGAAGTTCATAAACCCTTACATATTTCTTGAGGCTTAGCAGTATTCAGCCAGAAGCAGGAGCTCATTTTATTTAAAAAAAGCTCCATCTCAGCATTACAGAAATAGACTGGTCTCTGACTGGCATTACATTAATCAGCCTCATTATCGCTATTATAAGAAAACTCATCTCTATAGTTATATAGGGTATAGCTATAGACACGTAGAATATGGCTCCAGCAGAGCGTGATCAGGGACTACTGAAACAGCTAATTTTCTAACAGCAGTGGAGCTGTTCCCGTATTTATCCATTCCACTTAGCTCTGTGCCCCGCTCCTCCGAAAACTGGCCTCTGCCACATCCCGACACAACAGATGTATGGCAAGATCTGCTCGTTGGTGACACAGCATTGCACATAATACGAGGTGCAGAACAAGAGATGATATCAAGTGGTTGCTTAGTTATCTTTGCTTGCTCAGTCTGTAAAGGAACAATGATGAAGCTAATTAATTGGAGGCAATTAGTTGCAGGTATCCAAACAAAGAAAAAACGTACAAAATGAAATAGAACGACTTTGGATGTGGTCATATCTTTTTCTACCTTGTCTTGATAATTGAGTTGCACATTTGACATCAAAGGAGGGATTCAGTCTGGTGTGAAGACATTCACATTTAGGCATTCGCATGTAAATGTCTAAACTATTTTTAGTTAGTGAATGCTAAGGAGCTCCTTAGGGAGAGCTCATTTGGACACCTGCCTGGGATTCAGATACCTAAACATAGGCACCTTATGTTGTTTGGGGGCCGTGGAGCCCCCAGCCCTCAGCTCGTGCTCTGGGGGGTGCAGAATGTCTCCTGGCCCCCTCCGACACTGGCCAGCCCCGGGCAGATGTCGTGGGGACCTTTGGGCACCTCAGAGGGCGCTCAGAGTTATCTGTGGGCAACTGACGGCTGCCCACCCTTGGGAAGGGCCTGGTTATGAAAGATGAGGTACACAGGCAGTGTCTGTATTAGATCTCATTCTTTATCTCTAATCTCACCAGTCTTCATATGATAACACCACCTAATTTCTGATGCTGTTCCTTAGTAACACAATTTTTAAATTATCTAATTCTATTTATTAAATTAAGTTAGCATTTAATTGCTACATTCCACCTCCCCCTTACATGTTTTGTTCTAAACAGCTATTGAATAAACACATTTTAAAAAAAGAAATAGAAAAAGCAAATGTAGAAATTATTTTGACTATCTAAAATAATTTACTGCATCTGTTTCCATGAATATATAGCATGGTTTTGTGCTTAAATGTGCATACAAATAATGCTCTGGAAGGTAGACGGTGTCTGTCAGCTGAAGTTCCAGTTATGCAAATGAGGTAATTTACTGGATCTTTATCAAATCCATGAACTCTTTTTTTTGATTAAAAAACCCCAAAGAAATCCATATTTGCACACAATTTATTTGTTTTTATGAGTATAACTGTTTTATAAATGAGCTCTCCACATGTGTCTCCATTAAGGTTTCAGTTCAGATCAGGAATGCATTTCTGAAGCCAAATCTCCCAGTTTTTCCCAATTACCATGCCTTGGTTTGCACTGGGGATCAGTCTCCAGGCACATGGATTGGATTCCCTTCAGGTGAAACTAAACTGGAAGATGAGATTCAGGAATGCACCCACTGCTCTCCAACTCCTAATATGCCTTCAGTTCCTGGGATCAGAGTAGAGCTCATCTAAGGTTAAGTTAATCTGGAATCAGGTACAATGTGTACATCAGATCCTCAGCACCCAATGGATACCTCTGCAGATCCAGCCCAGTTGAGCTGCAATATTTGGGAAGTAGATGCAGGCTCAGAGACCTAGAGCATTAGATCCTTAAAGCAGCAGAATCTTCTTCATGTTTTAGTAGATTCCAACAATGCAAACAAATTTGCCCAAAACAGAGTATCTATACAGATTGCTTGTCTGAAATACTTCTATAGCATCTTTTAATACGAGGCCATCCTTCATGAATAGTTTTCTGTCAAAATACATGGTAGGTTTGAAAGTGCTCTTAGTCCTATTCTTCAGTTAAGGAATTAAACTGTGCCTGAGGATGCCTTCCCAATCCTTCCCAAAAGCAGACTCGTGGGTCCCACACAACAAGCTGCTGTCCAAACCAGAGGATTATTTTTCTTGATTGTTTGTATATGTAGAAGATTACCCCCTTTGTTTCTTTTTTTTATATGGTGTAAAGGACCATATATGATGCTGCCTAACTGCTAGGGACAGGACAAAGCATTATGGTGAGCAGGGTATGTGATAAGTTCTATTATGGAATTTCAGGTACTCCTCCAACATACCTTATCCTAGACCCTGTCAGAGACGAGATACTAGACAAGATGAATCACTGCTCTGATCCAGTATGACAATCTCTGGCAATCAAGAGGAAACCTTTTTATGGCAGCAATGTTAGTAGTTTTAAAAATGCTCCCAAATGAACTCTTACTTTCTGAGTACCACAGCTGAATGCATGCTGACTTCCGAGTCTTGTTGATGTCTTCTGATTTCAGTTCTATTCCAGATTTCCTTCAACATACTTTAATTTCCCTGTTTCTTTATTTCTTTGTGTGTGCACTGTGTATGCCCACATGCATTAATCTATGTGATTCTGAATTATCACCTTTCTTCTTCAAGTATTATGGTCACATTCAGTGCTGATACATACTGCATTCTCTTCAGAGGATTAATTTGACCTCCAAATGGCCCATCTCTTTGTCACTCAAGGATATTTGACACTCATTTTTTTTCTGGGTTCTCCTTTACTACTTACAAGTCTACAGATGTAGAGATACACACACAAATATGTATATATGTATTTATGTATGTGTGTGTACACTTATATACACATACACACGCCCTTTCTTTCTACACATTGATCTACCAACATTTGCAAAAGATTGCTTTGCTATATTTCTATGCAGTTGGGTCTCAATCTCTTGTCTGAAAACTCTGCCTCTCACCTACATGATTTTTTTTCAATTTTTCACATCTCTATAGCAAATACTTTTCTAGTCTGAGCTTTACCGCTCTTCTGGCTGTCCATGGACATCACTAATCACGATGGCTTTTCCTCTCGATCTACACTGTCATTGTATGTTTCAGAATCAGTAGATTGAGATTGTACACGTGATGGGGGATTACAAAATTAGCATTTGGAGAACCATTTAACTACTGTTTTTCAAAAGCTGTGATGAAACAAGGAACCACAAAAGCAGCAAGCAGGGAGACCTTCCAAAGAGGCAAGAATCTGCAGAACAAAATACAGGTTTATCCAAGTGTTACCATACAGGAGATCAGCAGCATGCACAGCAGAGATCAAACAAACAAACATCCAGATGAATACATTGTATGAATCATGAAATATTAATGAATAAATAGTGCATAGCATCTTGATAGCTTTTTTGGCAGGACTGTGAGCTACATGTTGATGGAACAGGATATAAACACAAGACTTGGATTTTAATAAGGCATGTGTAACATTTTGAAATATTCTTAGGTTCATTGGTTTGGACATACTCAGGGTACCATGTTTTATCTACCTGTAATATCACACTGAAACACCTGATGTGGTATTTCTGCTACCCTTCCCCTTGACACTGTCTTCACATTTGGGAAAATGGGGGGTGAGAGAGATGCTAGTTTTACAAAGATTAATAATATTTTTGCTTGTGGATGGGACAGCAATCTCTTCTTTTAAAAACTGACCTGAGAGATCTCCATTATCTGCAGTCTCACTTTCAAGGCTGCAGAACCCACTGTTCAAGCATCACTGAAGGTCAACAAGTGCTGGAAAGAATTGTTAATTAACTGCAGTTCCAAACAAGGAGCATAGCAGGGAAACCTGTTGAGAAACCACGTAGCCTGTCGTCTTGACTAAGGCTCTGGAGAGAGACTTGGGAAATCAAAAAAGAGCAGCAAACTGAGCCAAAATCTGCTGTTTCTAATGTGGAGATCATTATGTGACTTGATCTCATAAAAACCAGACAATAATCAATTTCTTAGTTCGTGGGAGGAGCCCACCAAGGAGAAACACAAATACCTAAGGCAATACACTCAGGAGCCTGGCGATACTGCCTAGAGACATTGAAGGAGATACATACTGCAAAAACGCAGAAAAGCGCATCTGATGAATCATATACTGCAGCATAGATATTCTGTGAAAGGAAGAAAACAGAAAGGTAGCAATGCTGAAAAAGATCTAAGGAGTATACACAGGAAGAAGGATCACAACTGGGATTGTGATGTTCAGTAACAACAACAAATAAACCAAAACTAACAGCCAGTGCAATTTGCAGCTCTTTAAAACAGAACTAGGTAGCAGGGCGGCACCAGGGCCACCAGTGGTCCCATGAGCTTACCAAGGTGGCCTAGGACCTCAAAAGGTTTGGGTGCTCCTTCCTGATAGCATATTCCTCAAAGCACACCCCAAATATCCCCATCTGGCTACCTTCATGCCAGGATGAATTGGAAGGAGTTCAGACAAAAGCAAGACAAATGACAAAGAGCTGGAGGGAATGACTTCAAAGGAAAGATTAAATGAGCTAAAATATGCATAGCATCGCTAAGGAACAACTCTAGGTCAGGAGACAGGGAATACAGTAACTGCTAGCCATCCTTAGAGGAGTAAACAAAGAGGTCTCTTGTTGACAGTAAATAGGGAGAAGGAAGAATTGGTCATCTTATCAATATGCTTTGATTTTTGCTTGGTACATGGTAGCTTTACCATATCATCATGGACTGCCAGCAGCAGGAAAGAGACAAGCGCTGAGATAAAGCCCCCTCCCTTACCAGTGCACTTTGAATTCTGTTTTATAATTCATTTCATTGCCTCCTCTCTTACTGCTCTAGGCCAGGCTAATCATTACACAGGGCTAAGGAACCAGTTCTCTCTGAAACCAAGAACATTTCAATGGGGCATGTTCAAAATAATTTATGAACATTTCCAGTATTGCTACCGGATTGCTTCTTCTTCTATGCCTTGTTATTGCAGGACCAAACAGTCTTGGAACTCCTTGGACTCACATCATTTCAATGAAATAAAATCACAGTTTTTGAGCATAAGAATTCCTCCTCCTATCTGTTTGTTTGGTTTTTTTTTTCTGTTGTGTCTTCAGATGACACGCAGAGAGATCTGAAAACAGACACACAAGTCTCACCTCTCAGGAGGAATATGCCTTGTCCTGGCACCATTTCCCTGTTTAGGTAGATTGCAGCTAATCAGGGAGGGCAGAGACTCCAACTGTGCTCTCCAGCAGCACAGAATTTGTGCCTAGGACAGTTCTTTCCATATTATTCCCCCCTATCTTCAAATGCTAATTTTGCAACAGCCACCTTTGTACTGTTTTCTTTCTGTTAGATTCTTTATTGATTACTAATGATGGTAAGCTTTTCCCAGTAAGCATTTTTTTTCTAGTAAATCTTTTGAGGCTGTCACTCCCACTATACCTTCTCTTCCCTCTTCCCCTTTACTCACTGGTGTCACATATATAGCTCCTTCTGTGTTACCTTTAACATCAAAAGGTCAGTACCTAGACTGCCCTTAATCATACAAGTGAATGGTTAGCACTGGGGAATCTTTTCTCGGAGCATGAAAGACTGATATTCTTTCAAGCAATAACATTAACCCCAATTGATATGAAAGAGTAGTTTTGCTAACAAATGTTTTAAAAGTATGAGTTAGAGCATCTCATCCTTTATGTTCAGTAGCCATTTGACCAAGAACTGGAAGAAATGAAAGAAATATCACTGAATTACCCAAGTTACACCTGTGCAAAACTCACATACTGGGAGTTGCTTCGTCCGCTCGATGCTCTACTCTTTTCATTATGGAAGAGCTCCCTACGCTACCATTTGCTTTCACTTTCAGGTCATAAATTCATTTCCATTCACAATGCAAAAAAGGAGTAACACAAACCAGGACGTGAAAAACTACATTTTAAACCAAAATAAGCCTGTGGAACCTATGACAGGTTGAAAATTTTTAAACTGAACAGCTTTCACTGGAGTTAGCAGCTTGAGTGGTATGAGAAAATTCATGGGAATGTGTTGATTTTGATGAAACTTCCCCACAAAAATTGGGTTTGAATAAGCTATTATGAGAGTGGAATGTTTCATTTTGCATTTTGGCAAAGTAAAGCCTTCTGGTTTTGTTTTTTCGTATAGAAACCTCTGTGTGATATGTATTTATACTTCAATGCAGTATCATGCATATATAATAATAGAAATTATATTTTACATTGTGATTTTTTATATTCTTAAGACTGGAGGATTCAGAGATAATAAAGGTGTAGTGATTAGAATACTACATGGGAACTTCTGATTTTTTAATTGTATTTAGAAGTGAAAACAGATGGAATTCCATTTCTTTACTGATCTGGTAAAACTTTTTTTTTTTTTCCCTTCTTGTTGCTTTCCTGGTGAGCAAGCAATCAAATTTTAAAAGGATAATCTTTTTCCAACCTTTGGCTATAGCTAACAGTACTACTTACAGACAGCAGTTTGAAAAGTTGCAGTATAATTGATGTAGCATGAAGTGAATCAAGAGGGCAAAGTTGACATGCAGATATTAATGTAATCCGCTCCTCACATTCCAGAGAAGTTTACATTCTTTCCCAGCATGTCATTTCCTTATAGAAAACCACTTCTACCTTCAGAGCACAGTCCTCTCTTGGATGCACAAATGACAGCTTTCACATCCTGAAAGACAGTCTGCAGTCTTCCCTGCTGTCATAGCCTGGACGTTTGGAGGAGAAAAAGACAAATGCCCGCATATTTATTTCTTTTGCATAGAGAGCAGCCAGGCAACAGCAGCCTCTACATGCAGCTGTTTCTACAGACATAGTACATATTTTTACATCAACTCAGAACCAAAGGCATGAATAAACCTTTTAGCTTCCTAATAACATGCAAACATGCTCAAATCAGTTTTGCATTAGATTACTGATTCTCATTTATTTTACTGCCTGAAAACATTTAAGAGTGGCTCAGAGCAGAACATTTTCTTGGTTTTAATTTATTTAATTGTTTGAATAAGCAGACATAAAAAGAAAAGGGCAAATGAGTTTGTTCTCTGAAGGGATGAACGCACTGCTAGCTTTCCAGTGGGGCACTCTATTTTCTCTCTGCAGCACGCACGCTTGCACAATTACAAAATTGCCGAATAAAGCCAAAGGTTTAGAAACCACCTTATTTGGGCTCACGATTAAGCTTTCAGGTGCCCTTTATTAACACAACCACTTGCCAAACCTGACCACGCACTTGTGAGATGAACCGGTTTCGAAATACCTAGTTTGCCTGTGCGGCACCCAGAAGTAAGTAGTCGCATCTGTGATATCCCCCTCTCAAAATTAACACAGCGAGAGTTTCATCTGCTGGTTCAAATAGTCTCTGCATGCAGCACGGGCACCAGTGTGTGAAGGAGAAGGGACAGAGGAGTATGAAAAAGGAGTAAAGAAGTCAAAGCAGAAAAATACTTAATTAGTGTGTGATGGGGTTTCTCCCTCAGCATCTCTGCTGGATCCCTCCCCGAAGATTACATAGCCCGTCAGAAAACCCAGCACCACTTCTCCGTATCTCCAGCTGTTCTCAGGTGGCACGTAGGTACTGCAGTCATGCTTGGCTATTTGCTAGCTAGACACGTCAGAGGAGATCCTATAGGATCTCCTTCCTGACAGCTGCTTTTCAGAAACGGAGCCAGTCTTAATAGCAGAAGCCATCCGATGCAGCAGTTGCACAGCACATCTGAAACGAGGCCACTTGCATTTAAGAGCTTATAAATGGATTTAGTTTTCTAATTTCAGGACCTAAATTTTGGGGGGGGGAGTCTAACTGATCATATGGTTTTCATTATTAACCTCTCTGTCGATGTGCAGATCTTTAATTTTCAGTGCTGTGTATACACACTATAATCTATGTATAAATCAGTGAAATGGTCTTCCTATATATAAATTCAGCATTCCCCGATCAGTGTATGTACACAGATGTACATGAAAAAACTACCCCACATGCCAGCACAGTCTCATACATTTCCCTGTTCTTTTATTCAGCAGTATTGGGTTTTTATTTTTTTTTATGCAGTCATACTCCTTTGACAGTACGTAGCTGTCATGGTTCTGTCTCACAGGTTTCTATACATCAGAGACCAGCTTTAAAACTGTTTTGACAGGTTAAAAGCTGGGATTTTTCCAGGGACGGGATGGAGAGAAGCAGGAATGTGAGAAGTGAAAAAGAATATTCCTTGACACCCCCTAATCTCCTCAGTGCAGATGGCACTGTCTTTTTCAAGTAGTTTCTGTGCACAACAGCCATTGCAAAAGAGTGAAAGCCTGAATGCTGAAAATAGTCTTCTTGAGAGATACATACGTATCTGTATGTACATCTATCCAATATGCAAAGCCGTGCGTGCACGAGCAGATGAATGTGCAAAGCTTACCTTCCCTCTTCTTCCTCCCCCATCCATTCACTAAAATTAATAGCTCCCCAAGATGCTGTAGGCCACATTGTTAATTACTGTCTCTCTCTTCTGCACCTGAGATATCACACTGGTTTAGAAAACAGCCTGCAAACAGATGGAGAGCTGCTGGAGATGAATCTGCAGGTATGTGAAAAAATGGATACAGACTTTATGATACTGCAGACTCAGATGGTCTATTAATTTTCAATAATATTCCGGAAAAAAATGACATCTCTACATGTTTTTAGGCATAATTTGTTTTCAAAAAAGGAGTTAGAGGAGCCAATTACTTTTATGATTTCATCACCATCATTTACGTTTAAGGAATATTTATGGGAAAATATTCCAATCATCACTGCACCAGCCTTGCAGCTTCTCCGATAAGCCTGCCCCTTGGCAGCCAGCTGTACACGCACAATGCCTGGTGGTACCAAGGCCGGGCGTCTTGCAGACCAGACCAGCTTGAACGGATGCTGCATGCAGCCTCTTGCCTGCTGCCTTAACGCCACGGCCTCGTCCCCAATGTCCACCCTAACAGTCCGCTCCTGCCGTCACGGAGAGCCACAGCAGACTGGGGCAAAGCCCTTCCTTCTGCGCTCAGCCTGCCTCCATCCCACTTCCAAGAGGCAATGGCTTGGTGCAATTCCAAGGAAAACGTTCCACTCTCTCATCCAGCCTGGCAATTAGCAAAAAGTCACTCCAGTAGTTGACACCAACTAGTTTTTCATCTTCGGAGGCTGAGGATCAAAGCTAGTACAGCCATAAGGAGGAGGCAGGTATGCCTCTAATGGTGCTCAACACTCTCCTGCCCTACAGAGGAGGGCACCGCAAAGGCAGATAAAGCACAGGCATCCAGACAACCTAATGCACACCATGGCTGCTTCAAACCAGGTAAAAGGGTTTCCCTTTCAGAAGCACTTCAATGTGGCCATTTTCTGTGTAAAAGTACCCAAGAGAGGTATCTGAAAACCAGAAGCTGTTCTAATAGAGCCATTTTACCCTCTACTAAGGGAAAACTATTGCTGCACATAGGGAACAGTTGCATTTTCTAAACTGGGAAAAAAGCCTTTGAGACTTGGCTGGAAGTTCAGCTCTGCACATCAGCCGAATTACTTTAGAAAGGCAATGGAAAAGTTACCAATGCATTTATCTCATGACCATCCAAAGGGATCCAGATATTTTAGCCAAGAAGCAAGAAAAAGTGCGTTACTTATACCATAACCAGATCTCTGATCCATATAGGAGTCAAGAAGAACAGGTGATACAATACAAAGGCCACCCCTCTTTTCCAGTGTTGGTGCCGTGCATATTTTGTGGAGCAGAGTCTACTTGGTAGAGATTGGGACATAATTTGTCATGCGTTATACACAATTTGTCATACTGTTATATGACTGTGTAAAGGGAACTCTGGAACTTAAACATGGTTTAATTTCCTCCAGTACCCAAATGCTGCACATTAGTATTTTGCAATCCAGCGGAGATTTTCAACATCTGCCATCACTTTATGAAATGCTTGATGTATGCAGAAACAACTAAATGCATAATGCATTGTATATGCTACCATACATTTAGCTTAGAATACTAAATCTACTGTCTCTCACTCTTTTAAAAAACACATCAAATATAATACTTGTGACACTAGGGTCAGCCTGTATCATTATCACCTGCCCAGGTTAATAAAGAGTATATTGTTGCATGACCTTGGCATTCCTATTCAAGGACTGGAAGTGAAGGATTCTTCATCTGCCTTTCCTCCTGTTCTGCAGATGGTGCAAAATGTGAAAATTTAAAGCCAGTAGGGTTAGATACCTCTCCATTTCTCTCTCTCACTAAAATTGATTCTGCGAGAGCAGTATCAAGGCCCCAGGCACTCCATCGGCCCCATGGGTAAGAGGTGGAGGTAAAGGTGGTCCTTGGGGAACCGGCTTCCCCTCGGTTCTGCAGAGGATGAGATGGGTAACCTGCCAGCGGGGCTGCTTAGCCAGAGCACCGCAGAATTCCTAAAAGCAGTGCTGCAAATACTAACATTTGATCTGAAAAAGACAACCTATTCCAACCGTATTTTAGATTCTTTTCTTTCTGCACTGAATCTTTTGTTCCATTTCGGACAACAGTTCTTCAGTATAATGCAATTGTCTTTAATAAATTGCTTTTCCCAGCTGTCACTCTCATTGTGCCAAAAATTCAGGGTGATTTGTTCAACCTGTAGCAGGGGTATAAGACTAAGACTTTAGCTCTTCTCTGTTCTAGCAGGAGTGTTTCCTCTGTTAGGAGTTTGGGGACTCCCATTGATGGGGACTATTGACTATGGATATGTAAGAAAGGAAGATGCCCGTTTTTGGATACCTACCAGACAATTCAAGGTTTTTAGGCTGGGCTCAGAGCAAACTTGTCCAATGGTGACGCTATATCATAGACTGCTCCCTGGCTATCATAGGCCCTAAGATGCTTCTTCCATTGCTGGCTTTTATGAGGGAAAATGAGAGAACTCTACGAAATCAATTCACATTCTCAAAATGGTGCTTTAGTCATGGGTCACACAATTAGCCACATCTGCAAAGCAGGACATTTGCTGATTAGTAAATTCTCATCTCCATGAACCTAGGCTAAATTTTAGTTTAAGCACTTTGGTACATGGAAAAGGCATTGCCATTGCAAGCTTAAATGTCAGGCACTGCAGTGGACATATGAGTAAGGGAAGGCTTTTTCTCTGGAAAAAAGGTATGTGGATTTCTGTTTGAGGGTGAAAGTTCTGGTCTGTTTTGTACTTCCCATCTCATTCGTATCCCCTCTTGCTGTTCCAAGATCTTTCTAGCCTTTTGAGCCATATGATACCTTCGTTGAGAAGTACATCTCAGTCAGACTTTGATTTGTTAACTTTAAACTCACACTTGGTAGAAAAACCTTTTACATCCCCACAAAATAAATCCCACATGACACATGCTTCTACAAGAAGAAAATCTTTTTTTGTAAGCATTTTCTGTTAATACTGATTAGCACCATTGTCCTGGTTTCTAACTGCAAATTACCTAAGACAATATTAAAGGTATAAATTTATAATAGAGGGACTTGTTTAAGAACAGACAAACATTTCTGAGGAATAATGTAAGCACAGTGGGGAAAAAGGGATGCGCTAAGGGGATCTCAGGAACTCTTTTGGTAGCACTTGCTATGTTTCTTACCCACTTTCCTATGAACATCAGACTCATGCACCTTTACAGGCATGAAATCTACACTGGAGAAGAACAAGTTTCAGAGGAATAATTCTAATACTCACTATGTCTGTATAAAATACCAGCTTAATTTACATCCAGATAAGATGGCTGTCATAATAAATAAATATGACTAAATTTTAATGTAGAAGTATAACCTGTAATAGTTATTATACCTTAATATAATAATATATAAATATATACATATAGTTTAAAAATTAATCATAAATTAATCACTCACTTGCTCCAAAATAATTCATTACTAAGAGATTTAGATTGGGTTGCTCTTCCAATCTCTTCCCTCCCAAGATACGGCCAATAATTCTGATTACTGAGGAACCATGACAACAAAGTTTAGTAAAGCAAATCACTATGATTAATATTGAAAGCTTTATATAGAAAAGCATATATAATACACTTCTTGCTTTCAGACTGACTTAGTCTCACTGCAGGGTATTAACATAGCCTAAATTCGAAGGTTTACTTCCCCTGGCTCCCTGTACAGTTAAGGACTAGAGATAGGCTCCTGCAGAGCTTTATTCAGAGTGAGAACCTCACCTGGAATCAAATTCTCCAAAATCGTTGAGGGAGCCTAACTACTACACAAGTAGCACTTGAGTCTGGAGTTTACCGCTGGACAGTGTATATACTCTGATTTTGCCTCTAGCATCAGTTATCATTTATCTGGGTGTTGAAGAAGCTGACAGATCTGTATTCTCCTCGCTCTTCTTTTTCCTGCACCTTAAAAGACATTTTGCCCTTCTTTCACCCAGTGGCACCTCACCATCCTCCTCATTTCTCAAAGGTATTGGCTAACAAGGCTTTCAGACATCATGATCCCACTGTTGAAAACCCAGCAATGACAGCCATACAGGCCACCTGATTTAAAATTGTCTTAGCCAGGTGACCTCCGATAAGCTCCTTTTCAAGCTGACCCCATAGCCTTACACTGCTAAGTAACGTTATGATCTACCCAAGGACTACCTCTGTATGCATGTAAGCCCTGGTATGCTTACACAGGTAAAATATGGTAACCAGCCTTCCAGTTCTGACAATTAATAACAACAAGGCCTCAGACGAAGTGCTGGGATTTACAAAATCTTGGATTTTGCTAATAAACATCATTGCATGCCTCGTATGGATCATATAGGATATGCTTCTATGGAAGACTGCCGATGACTCCAGTGACTGTGCTGAGGTCACCAGAGAACGATCAGCCCAATGCAGACAGGTCAAAATGGAAAGAAAAAGCAAAAGCAAAAAAAAAACCCACCAAAAAAACCCCAACAAAAACCCACAAAACTTCTCTGTCGTAGGAATTAGCAAAGCGATCTGCTGCATTTCTGGGGGGCAGGACGTCAGCACTAGCTGGCACCCACTCCTAGGAGGGGGAAAGAACAAAGTGAATGGCAGAGGGGAGTGAAATGTTTGAACAGAGACGGGAGACTTGATCTAAACTTCAAACAGGAGACACTGCAAAAAAACAAGCAGAAAGAAAGTGTACGAGAAAAGGCCGTAAGGGATGAAAGCAAGCTAGCATGAAGACAAAGGAAAGTAAGATAAAGAGAGGATAAAGAGAGCTTCATGAAGAAGCAGTTCTGCTGAGGGACTGTAACAAAAGCCAAAACTGGCGCAGCTTTAGCCATGGCACTTTAGTAAGAGGAGAGAAATCTGACCCAACGGTAGCCAGGAGAGGGCCTAGAGGTACATAAAGCCTGCACTGAATGGGTGCACCATGAGTAAAAATGTAAGGAAGAGAAGAAAATTTGCACTCATAGCTCATACGTTCTCTCATAAAAACTGAACTTTTCACAAATCAGTGGCGCCAACAGAGCTAAACTACTTACAACACTTGCATGTAGTGCCTGCACCTGTCAATAAGAGTGATTATTAATTTTGTGTGTATAGGTCATGTAAAAAGTCATGTGGTTTCTCTGTGATTTAGTTCCCCATCTGTAAAGCTGCCACTTTTGCTTCACTAAAGGCAGAGAGGCAATAAATTGACAAGGAACAATGTAATAATAAAGAAGAACAAAGCAGATGATTTAACGGCAACATCAGGCTCAGTTCTGGATCAGAAAAAATGCATATAAAACAGTGAAGCAGTTAACTGATGTATTCTATTATAAAAAATATAAGCAACTTCCAAAACAAATCTGAAAAGGGAATAGGACAATTCAAAATATCAGTATGAAATTAATGTGCACTCTTTGCTGCAGACAGTCACAGGCTCCGCTTCCCTGTTACCTCCCGTCTAGTAAGACTTTTCCCCCTTCTTTACTCTTGCTCATTGTCAGGGTTTAAAGGACACTGAAGAGCACAGGATGGGTTCATTAGAATTGCAAAGTATCACTGCTTACCATTTGCAGCAGGGTACCATTCATCTCCGTTACCACACCATACTGTGAGGTGGCACCAAAAACCAGACGCTGCAATCCAGAGCTAGGGAATGCTAATCATCCTACATCAGACCCAAACCCATGCGGAATTCAAGGTTCGCTGTGGTTGACAACATCTGTTCATGGCCATAAATGACTCCCAAAGGCGGTCTGGGGTGGGCTTTGTATTTTCGACAGGGCCAGCCTCTTTCTGTTGGTCCAGAAGACCTGGGTCAAATTCTTGGCCGTTTCTTTTGACCCCTTGCGTCAACGTAACTACCTCTGCTGTCCCCTTCCTTCAAAGAAGGGCACAACTACCTCTCCTCAGACCCTTTGAATACCAGGATGCCACCCACAGTAAATAATGAACATGACCATCTTTTTCTTTGCTTAGCTGCTGATCGGTGAATTAACAATATAAATTACAACTGCAGATCTCAGCATAGCAGTCTACGCATAAATACCATCACATAGCTTAGCTAAGGAAAGCTGTCCAGCCAGTTGCACAGGATTGCCTTAAAGTCATGTCCAGACTGCCACTTGAGTTTAGGCCACCTCAGAAATTTCTACCTTTCCCTGAAGTTTACTTTAAAAATGTTTATATTTTACTGTCTTCCATATTAACACCAGACATTGCGTTCTGTCCTGTAGCAAAGAGGAAGCAGAACTGGAAAAGGTACGCAGTCAGCACTACACTGTGGTGCCAAAGTACGACTAAAGAAGTAACCAGGAGGTTGCCGATCAGAGACTGAGTATTACGTTACTTTGCATTTGGTAGAAGTCTGTAGTCCTCCTCGTATTGAAGTCAATAGCAAGCCTGCAATTAATTGCAACCAAAGTAAGATGTATTTTAGGGAGCAACCGTAAAGAGGTAGGCAGGATTATCTAATGACATATACGTATTTTACTAAACGTGTTACTTGTCAACCTAATTAGTTACCCTGTAAATGAAAAGGTCAACCCTGCATAATATTTGCATCTCATCTTTCTGAGTCAAATTTCCTGTGGTAGGTGGAAAGAAATAAATTCTACTGAAGTTGTGAACAGCAGACAGGAGCACTTCGGCAGGCAGAGAAAAAAATGAGAAAAAAGCTGTTTAAGGCTGATCTGAAGCTAAGAACTGGGAACACATCCATCAGGAAGATACCGATCCCATGGCCGCCAGCTCCACATGTACAATTTGTTTTGAATAGCTCTGCAGCCATGCAATACATTGAACCCGTCAGCCACACTTTTTTGACTGCTTCTGTTGCCCTTTACTAATCCACATATGCAAGCCGAGAGCCGAGAGCCAAGGCTCATGAAACCACTCCACGGCACCAAGACCATACTTTTGACCCCAAATTGCCATTCCCTAGAGAAGATTTACCTGACATCCCACGCTATTGTGTGCACACTCCAGCTGTGTGCATATTTCCCCCAATTTCCACAGCTGGAGGCACAATCCAGCACAGTACAACCATCCCACACCTGCAGCTCACTAATTTTGCAGCTCTCAGAGCCTTGCACATCTACAGCAGCCTGGATCCCCTTTCTTTTTTCCAACACCCTTGTCATTTACATATATCTGAAGTATGCAAATTTGACACGAAAACAGATGCTTGAAAGGTATTGACAAAGCCATTCTAAAGAGGTTAAAAAAGAAGCAGCAGCAGCAGCTTTCTTGGGAAATATCAAACAGAAACAAACAGAACATTTCAGGGCAATCAGCAGATTAACCGGGAACTTTTGGATTTTTTTTTTCTTTTTTAATGAAACAGCCGGTTTTCTGTTTCAGTCTGTAAACATCCTACACCAGGAGAGGATCTTCTGAGGCTCTTTGTCCTTGCTAAAGGGCTTTACTTAATGGGGTGTTACATGAAAAAGCGTATCTGTCTTTCAGGAAAATGCGCCCTGCGGGCTCGCTGAAACAGTGGCAACAACTAGAGGAAAAGAAAACCATGATATGAAATATGTCCCGGCTAATACAGGTTTAAATATATATTAAGTCGCTCTGCCAGGACTGAAAACTCTGACGTTATAAATCTCCCAGCAACCTGCAAGCACTAAGTAGGTGGCAGGGGACCCCGCTCCCTTGCAGCAAGAAACCACGTCTTCCAGCAGCGTATCCCGCTGTCGAAGGCTTGAGTCTTGCTTGCAGAAGCCGCCCGAGCCAGCTCTGAGCTCGCTCTCCAGCCAGGCTCCTCATTGCAGGGCAGCCGCGGCAGCACGGGGCTCGGCGTGCATCCCCTGCCCGTGGGCTGACCCTCTGCAACAGTTCAACAGGGACCGGGACATCAGCTGGGAATTTAAAACCACTATAGGTATATCGCAGAGTTGCCTCCTACCTCAAATAACAGATGATTTGAAATACCTGAATTACAGCAGACTATTTCCTTTGTGAGCCAGGACAAGAATTTTGCACCCTGTTTTGCTGGCCTATATGTCAGAGGAGCAAACAGATTGCTTAAGATACAATACAAAGAAAGTTTAGCTGATGGCTTGTATTTTGAGACCCTTCATTGCCCACATGTTTGAACCAAAGCTTTAAATTCAGATGTATTTAAAGAAGGCTTTTTTTCTGGTGCATATACGAGCTTACGGCCAGGAAGCACTAGGAATCAGCTAGTCCATTATAACTGAACACATATTCGGATATAGGCCTCAGAGGAGACCCCCCTACATCTTCCATCAGGAAGGTTTTTCCTGCATCCAAATAGCAATGAATATGGCACTCATGTTCACACTCCTCTACTCATAGTACATCTAAGAACTGCTTCTTTCTGGCACTGAGTCACCCCTCCTACCTGTCAGAAGGGATAATTACTCCTCTGTATTACCTTAATTACATAGAAAGGAAAACCCAAAATTTCCTGGTTTTACTCATAACACTTGCACAAGAGAGATTTAGGAGGTGGCAGTAAAAACTTACATCTCTTTCCCATATGATCCTGGCTAAAAGCTCTCCCTCCTTTCTCATTGGATTTTGACATGGTTCAAGAGTATGTGTTGTATGAAACTGTAGAAATACTTTAGGAGCTATCAAAACCCCCACAATATGTACAACTGTGGAATTAATCTGAAAAGGTTTTGGTGTTTGGAAGGAGAACATTCTGTGTCAGTTTTAGCATTTTATGAGCAATGTGGAAATTCCCAGTGTTTACCTTGAGGGCCCAAGTACCTTTAAACCCAAATTACCTTTGAAGCCAGAAACCAACGGTTCCATTTTGTACCTCTCCTACTGGGAAGAGGAGTGTTCAGCTCTGTGCTGTGCTATTTCCACCGCATCAGTCCCAACTGTCCTAGTCTTGGGTTGCTTTTTGTCCTGCTCTTTAACGTACAACTTGATGTAGAAAGAGAAAGCCTAAACAGTGATGCAGACTTATTCTTAAAATAAATGATCCCTTAATCAAAATTGGATGACTAACAAGCATAAAATTACAGCTCTAATACCACATATAATCGTTTATCTCATTGCAAAGAGGCATACATCATTTGCATTGTGTTCCAGTAGTGTTTTATACCCACTTTACCATAATCTAAATGAGCATGCACAGCACAGACAATTGGAGATTCTAGCCCATCTTATGCATTTGCCCGAGGAGCATGATGTTGTTTGTTTGTGGGTGCTTTTAAAAATTGTGTTGCTATAAATAAACACGTTAAAATGTAAAGACAATGCAGTGGGCAAGCACACTGCCTGAGCAGTTGTGAAATAAATTTTCCACAAAGAAGGGATTTTTTTTTAACTTTTTTTTTCTGGACAGCAATTTTAATAAAGTGTATTTGAAACTTATATGAGTTATGGAATAAGCTCACTGAAGAGAATTTAAACCCGTGGATACATCAGCTCAGCATGTGGGTATTGCCAACCACATTTACAGCTCAGAATAGATATTATTTTCTTTTGCCCACTTCTCATTATCTGGGATTTACTTAACAGTCCAAGCCAGAGTCTCAGCTTTAAACAACCTTAAAAACTTTTAAAAATGGCAACCACCGGAGTCTGTATTTCTTTCCTTGAAATTCTGCACAAAGGCCGTAAGAAGCTTTTACTTCTCCATCTGCAGCATCCCTCCTATACCCAAACCCACCACAGCTGTGAAGTTCAATAATGCATAGTCCTTCAGGGAGAGCAAGTACGGCTTCACACAACAATATTCACAAAAGTTGATTCCCAGTTCCCATGTAGGACTTCACATCTTTTTCTGACCTTGCAGGTCTGCAAGAAACTGGCACTTAAAACTCTGACATTTTTATGAGAGAGAAGCTGGTCTTCTATTTAATTTTAGAGAGCTTTATGTCTTTTTCCCTCTTCATGGGGATAACTCACTCGGCACAACTGATCTTACAGCATAGAAGTACAAGGCTTTACCAGCAGAAAGATACACATGCTAAAATACATGGTAAAATTCTCTTGTATAGTCTTAAAATAATTTACCTGTAACATATGCAGCATGAAGATGAAAATATGATATGGTCTAAAGGTTTTATTGTTACTTCACTTGGACTGACCTGCATTACTCACTGCTTGATTCACCATTTGTGCAATATGCTTTTCTGATTCTGCCCACAACCTAAAGCTACCATCCAAAAAAACCAAAGGAGCAGTACAAGCTTGACACAGATTAACCTCAAAAATAAACTACAGCTACATCAAAGAACTGTCAAGTTCTACCTGAAGATTATTTGCTTGAAGAATGGGAACATGACAGAGATGCTAGGAGGATGAATTGAAGATGTCCCTGCTCATTACAGTGGGGGTGGACTAGACGACCTTTAAAGGTCCGTTCCAACCCAAACCATTCTGTGATTCTGTGATTCTATGAATGATCCTCAGCAAAATAAAACAGATAGATGGATACTCTGCACAGCACATTAAAACCTTTAGAGCTCAGCACAGTATCGTCCATCTTTTGCCAACAATCTATCTTGTATGTATTTAGCACTTACGAGAATAACCGTATTACATGTAGGTATATGGTATAAGTACATTTATATGTAGAAATTAAGTATTCTATTTTATTAATCTTGGTAAGCATTGCACAGATAGTTTATTATCTGTATGTCCAGCTCTTATTATTGATTGACATTCAGTGTTATGCTGCTGAGGGTGGGTTAATTGCACTCTACTACTTTAAATTAAATGAAGCTGTCATGCTTTCTTAGCAGCATAGTATTAAAACCATTATTTTGTCTTTATTATTTTTGCATTTGTTCCATTCATCTTTTTGCAAAATCAGCTCTCTTTCCAGTAACTTCCCGTCTTGTATACCAGAGTGGTGTTCAACTTTGACCACTAGTTCTGCCTCATTTGTTTCATCTCTTCTTATAAAGCATTTCCCTTTAGCTTACATGCTTTAGTTTTTTCTCCTAAATTCATTTAAAATTCATTTCACCAGCCCTCTGTGTTTATCTCAGCCTAGGTTTTTAGAGTAATCTATTTTGTGCATATCTACTTATGACACAGTTTCAAGAGGCTCTTATGTCCAGGCAAAATATGTACTTCAGTTTACTTTTCTCTAGCTATTCAGGACTATCCACACAGAATCTCGCTCATTTGTCAAGTTTGATCGCCTGGTCTTTAAAAAGGAGTGATTGTTCTTTCCATATTACACATTCCATAGACTTCTCTCTTCAACCTTCTCCCACAAATACGGAAACACCACTACCCTCTTTCTGTCTCTGGATGTTTCCCTAGCTGTTAACAAGATGTGAAAAAAAGACATTCTAAAGGCTTTTCTTACTTTACCTTAATGATTCCTCTGGAATTTGGGAATATTATTCATCTAGATCAGGTGCCTTGTCAAACTTTAATGGTTCCATATACTTAACTGTGTGCTCTGGCATAATCATAAAGCCTTTAATATCTTCTGTGGGAAAATATATTCTCGTCTTCCAGATGTGACCTTCAGCTTATTTTCAGAAATGTCTATAGTATGGAAGAGAAAACACAATGAGTTCTCTGAAATAAATTCTTTACTAACAATAGCTCTCATTCATGTTGCTTTATGGCCTTGCAAGCTAGATTTGACAGATAATTCTGTACATATAATATGCTTTTAAAACCATTTCTTTTTACCATATTAATGTCATTAATTAGCATTATTATTACCAACATTAAAGTCTAAATTTTGCTTATCATCAATTTATCATCAGTATCTCCAGCCTTCCTTGCAGCTACAAGAGCTCTCCCTTTTTCATGAGAAGCATTTTCTTCCTCCATAAGTAATTTTATCGAACTTGAGGTAAACTCTGGATTATCTGGTCCAACCAATCTAGCTTACATTTGACATTCACATACTTTTCACATATGTAAGCGTATACTTTCATAGCTCTTACCTTCTGCAACAGACCGTTGTACAGAACAGAACCATCTGTAGCCATCCATAATGACACATACAGAAAGGGAGAAATTCTAAATTTGCCTCACACTACCAGACTTGTGCCTGTGATATTGGGTATTATAAGACAGAGGTAACAGTTTGCAGGCCTAGCAGCACTTCCGAGCAGTGCTGCTAGTGGTGCAGAGCGCTGGAGTAAGAGGACGCATAACATACATGCCCTGCTCAGCCCATTCATTCACGTAGTGCAACCAACAACTGTGAAACTCTTTACTTTAGACAGAACTTGAAGATGCTGCCAGGGCCAACGTATAGATGTATGATGTTACACACACGAGACAACCTCGGCATTTCAATTCAGATTCTTCCACGCTGCCCAGGTACGAAGCACCTGTCTGGTGCTACCCAACATAGGTTACAGCCTGTTGATAGATCCTGTGTTATTAGTTCTGTATCACTTCCCTAAGCGTTCCCTGACAAATGTTTTCTGCATATGCAGAAAAAGGAAGGTGGGTGTACATATGTATTCGTGCAGTGTAGAGGGGCTGGAGAAACTAAGTACACTACCAACGATAATTAGATACTGTCCAAAATACACAAGGAGGCAGTCACTATTGTGAAAGTCTTACAACATGACACATCACGGCACAAGGCAAGCATTTGACTATTTAAATTAAAATACATACACATTTATATATTTATACATATGCTAGATAACTACCTTTGCATGGCTTTCTCCACAGTTTGATCATTATCTGAGCAGTAGCGGGTCCTTGTTTAAAACTGCTGCAATGCAAGTTTGCTCTTTCCAAGCAGTGCCAGTGAGTGAGTCTATGCCAGTTTGCACCGATCCCACTTGCACCCCCCATCAGTTCATGCTATCACCCTTCTTGTGTGTCTTTTGCTGCTATTGTGCCTTTCATCTATAGGACGCTTCCCTTTCATGTACTGTCATCCCCACCTTTTTCCTTAGAAGAATATTTCACTTCATTGCTTCTGTATTTCAAGCTTGCAGCTCTCCCTGTTTGCTTTGTCTAATTGGCTCTTAAAACCTTTTTCACAATGAAGTAATTAAATTATTTTGATCAATTTCCAAAATTTTCTAGAGCAAATGCATAATGCCTAAGTTTGCATTATAATTTTCTTAGGTATTTCATTTAGGTAATTTTGGAGCTTTTTTGCATTTATTGGGACAGAGGTAAAGAAGCAAGCTTGGTTCTGTAGGGTAGCTGGCTAGGGAAACTGTTTCCAAAGGGAGAGTCCTTAATACCAATCTCTGCTACAACAACTGTTGCCATACATTATCCACCGCCTATGTAATAGAAAATAACTAAATTGTCCTTGAAGCATAGACTAGAGTCTTCCATACCCATGGAAGTAGCCTAACCACTACATTGCAAAATGGGGGTTACTCTTACTCCTACTCCCCAGCTCATTGAATCTTTAAATCTTCTATATAGTCTGCCATATCATCCAGGGCAGAGTTTGAAAGTACTTATCCTCCCCAGCAGCGTATGTACTGGGGAACTTTCCAGGTCAGACTGAGCTTGTACTAGCAGACAAAAGGACTGAAACGAGACGTCCTCTTGAAAAGGAGCTGAAGAGGAGGTGAGAGGAATCACCACCTACTTCTCCTCTGATTCCCTTTTAAAAGAAAAGATTGATTCTTGTTCTATCTGTTTTTCTGTGAAGAAGAGGATTAAGTGCCTACTTTCATGGCTATAAATCATGCGTGGAGAGAAATGCACAGTTAAGCACCTAAGCCTCTGAGAGGGTGGGGATTTAAAACACGAGTAAGTCCTCAGGGCTTTGCTATTGCTACCTTAGATGGCTCACTGCTTAGGGCTGTGCGCACCATTATGCATCACACAGTCTTTCTTTTACATTTTATAGGAAACCTTTGACTCCAACTCAAGGCTACGATTCTGCCATGAGTCTCCAAATATTAAGTAGTATCAAAGTCCTTCTTTGACCAAAGCTTAAAAGTCTATAACTTACAAATAACACTTATTTACTTCTTTCACACATACAACACTGTATGCTTTTGATCATCCAGACACATGACATGTTTCAGCACCTGGAAGAGATCATGATATACATGCAGGTATATGCATACCAGCATTGTCAGGCTACATACTGATGTAGTGTACTGAAATCCTTAATGTACCAAAGGGCACCAAACTTAGTAGGTGTTGGCACCGTTGATATGTGCCTTACCATCCCCTGTACGACACATCGTAAGTCATGCCTCGACCTGTTCTCTGTTTCGTGACCTTGCCATAGCTCTGAATTTCTCCTCTTCTCATCCACTGCTCCCTCACCACAGCCAGGCTAGTGCTATTTGCAGGATCCCACTGCTGGAGGAGCAGGGGGCAGGGGAAAGGAGCAGAGCTGCTGGATGCACGGAGATGGTTGGAAGTTGTAGGTCCTGCAAGAAGAGCACCTTGTACAGGGTCTGTATTTCAGAAGGAGTGGAGGGAAGAGGAAGGTGTCAAGGTTCCTGGCACCCTTATACTCCAACTTGCAATATGGTTTAGAGGTCTCTTTCTTCTCTCCCTAGCCAGATGCACCATCAGCTCCGTAGTCAGCAAGACAGAGTGAGATGACAACTCTCCCCCTTCCACAACCCCTCAAAAGTTGAGAAGCTGAAGCTTAACGAAGCCCCAATCCTAAAACTAAAGACAATAAAGCAATCAGCTAATGGAGATAAAAATAGGATATGTTTTAAGAGGATACTTATATATACAAATGGCATAAATACTTAATCATCAAAATTTGCCTGTCATAAAGTCATTGTCTGAAACTGATAGGAATTATTTAGATTTCTGAAGCTAGTATTTCTTTCAAACTCACACTTTAAATAAAGACACACAGAGTAAAGAAATACTAAAATTACAGTTGTACTTTGGGGCAACAAAAATGAAGACCAAATGAAAAAATAATGAGAGAAAATGGTGCCTAACAGAAAGAGAAACTGTCAGCTGGGGTTATCTCCTCATATACTGAAAAAGTCAGTCATACTGAGGGCTGGACACTGGTCTTGAAACATCTGCGATGAAACCACCTAACTCTGAACTTTGACAACCTGTGCTAGTAAAGTTATTGAGTGATCATGTTCATTTTCTGTTAACTTTTGTTTGCATGTTTCATTTGCTAAAAAGGTAATTTTAGCTCCTAAAATAGGCATTCTAAAAGTGAAACTCAGAACTGTGACCCGGAAAGATCATATAAATGGGATTTTTCTCTGTCATCTCTTTAAGCTTTTGATTATTCTTGACATTGTATAATGTTAAGTTATAAATAGAAAGCATTTTGAAAATGTCATAATATCCTGAGTCTAATAAGAGAATACCAGAGCTGGAAAATATGCTTAAGAAATCAAGTTTACATGGCAAACTCAAGATGAAAAATTAAAGTGGGCTTCACTGCAATGGAACTTAACTCTTTTGCAAAAAAATGTGAATTGTGAGCTCAAGCTGGAAGCTACAATTGAAATGTAAACATTCCTTATTGAAAGCAAGGTGCCACATTAATAACAACCACAAAAGCGGAAGATTTGTGGCATTACTGTATAGAGCAGTGATGCTTTTTCACCCTTTCAAGTGGATCTAATTCAGATGATGTCCCCCAGCTAACCCAAACGTTCAAAGTCCTTGTACTTGCTCCTCCAGCAAAGCATGCATTTGTTTTGGAATATTCTAGCTGAATTGATTTCTTTTCCTCTCTCCTTTCTACCCCATATATATTCTTCCCATCTCTTTTTAGGTTTCCCATGTCTAAGCTCCGCACAGGTAAAAGGACCGGTACTGCTGAATACATGACGAGCCTCCCACATTGTCATAAGTTAAATCAGAATGTTTGCTAAAAATCAAAACAAATTCTTTCTTTTCTGTGCTTGGACCTAAAGCAAAGAACAATTTCTGCTTTAATTTGTACAGATACCTTTGCTAACTATATCAATAACTACAAATTCGCCCCACACTATGTGGAACAGAATTTGGCCCCTAGAACCTGCCTGAGGGTATTTCATGGGCTCAGCACCGCTCTGCTTCACACGCCCAGGGTTCCCTGGAGGCGGCCACCACCGACTCCGTCGGAGTCTGGGGATGGCCAAGGAGAGTCACAAACCCAGGGGAATCGCAGTTCCAAGGCTCCCTTCACAGTTAATGGGAAAATAAGCGTTCCTCCAGAAATAGGTTCAGAGCACCCAATTACACTCCTCCTCTTAATATTCTTTCGAAAGAACTCCACTGGTGATAATTTTGTTAAGTTTTAATATTTCTTGTCTCGCTAGAATTGTTTTTGACTAGTAATGAAGTTATAATAATAATAAAACCACAGCAATAAGATGATATGTGCTGATGTAACTCTGGTGAAAATTTCAATGAGTGATCTGTGAGATCAATAAAAATTAGACTCTTAACATAGTAAATAAAATGGTTTGGAAGTATTTCAGAAATTAATATGTGAAGCAGAAAAATTTACATATAGATAAGGCAATTTCTGCGGAGCTTTGCCCAAACTGACATTTCTTCCCATTATACCATCCCATTCAAACAGTCCCTGGTCTAGACAAACAAGGTAACCAGTGAAAAAACAATGGAAAATAACTCTTTTCACTCTAGAAACTTGGCTTCTTGATTTACAATGGAGTGAGGCTAAGACTTTGAGTAATTAAAGGTGATTTGTCAGAAAAGAAAATAGTAGCAAACAGTAACTATGATCAATGCAATCTGACAGTCAAAGCTGCAGAAGGATAAAATCTGTCACACTGTCACTGCCCCATCGTGGAATTAACATCCACAGTAATAAGAAAGACAACGGGGGTCTTAAAAACTCTACAGCTAAGAACGCAGATTTTTGTTCACCTGATCCAAGCAAAAATATTTGGCTATAATTGCATGACTGGAGACAGAATACCCTTTGAAGTTTAAGAGTTGTCTGTCTACTTAAAAGCTGTCTTCTAAGATAGTTTCTTTTTCTTCCAAATGTGGCTGATCTGTCTCAGGCGCACACAAATTCTCCTCATTTCTGTTTTGTCACTTGATGTAAAAACAGAAAATTGTCCCTCCCTTCAATCAAGAAAGTTACAATCAATATTATTGTAATCCAACTCTTATATGCAGCGATGAACCTTTTATTTGTCTCAATGAATAAAAATTTGAACTGAGCCTGAGCTCAGCATTTTCTGAGTTTCTGAAAAGGATGTGGGACTTTCCTTTTCACTTTTAAGCTGTGAATTATGGACCATCTAATTGCCTGGCAGCAACTGAAGGTCTTAAATTATAAACAGTGAATTCAGCTGAAGGTCTTAAATTATAAACAGTGAATTACCTTCTTGCTTTTGTTATTAAAAAGAAAAAAAAAAAAGAAGAATGTAGACAACTTTTGGAGATAATAAAAAATTAACATAATCAGTAAGAAGTCTTTATAAATTGACATTTCTATTTTCTTTTTCTTCCTTTGTCAACTTTTAAATGAACACTTCCTGGACTTGATTGCATTAATTCAGTTTTACAAAAATGGTCATGTTGGACTTGCCTCTATACATAAGTACCAAACTTTTACATTAGCACTAACTGCAGTCATCAGAAGTTATGGGAAAGTTTTGTGTACCTACCTATGGAAGAGATGAATTCCCACAACCCCAAAATCCTTAAATGCATAAAGATGTTGCTTTGTTAATTTTTTAGAAAAAAATAAAAAGAAGTCCTGTCATGATCCATATTATTTCTGAATGCCTTAACTGCACCCAAAGTGACAGTCCTCTTTTGAAGAGTTTTAGCATCTGTAACAAGTAATATTTATAACAAGTGAAAAGTAGGTCTTGAGAAAATCAAGCTGACATTTAGAGAGCTACATTTGGTGCAACTCAAATTTACTGCAGCTGCAGTATAAATAATCTGAGCACTGCCAAAGATGAGCTACTTATGTCTGTATACACACAGAACAATTTAAACTTCTCCACATTTAATTTCAAATAAAGGATAGTTTTATGGCTGATCAGCGCAGTACACACGATCTCCAGCGTGACAAAGCCATGAAATCTGAAAGAACTTACATCGCAAAGAGCCCAAGAACACCTCTCCACTGAATCCAGCTGTAATGTGGGAATTTGGTGTAATTCCTACTTAATTACGTTGAATGCTGTTTGCAGATAAAATTTATACAAAGGTAGAGATCCAGGGCTCTCTACAGCACTTTACAGTTTTGATAGCGCTCGATAGAGGGGGCTGGGAGAATACAGACCAAGAGGTGACTGGAATTTTTGGACCAACGTTTGCTACAGACAGCATCCCCGCGCTAGCTTGTCACCAGATACCGCACAGCGAGCTCTCCGTGCTGATCGCGATAGGAAAGGACGGGGTACAGGAGCCCGGAGCTGCTCAGCTCCTCCGCAGGTTTGGAAGGGTTGTGGCCAGCACTGCGACCACCCCGGGGAAGGCGCGGGAGCCACGTCACTCACGGGGACTCGGAGGCTTCATCCAGCTGCTTTGGCTGGATGAGACATGGGAAGGAGGGAAATGAGACGTTTAGGACTCAGTTGGGCCAAGCCAGTACTGGAAGATTTTCACAGTTAAGGCATACTGGATTTAAGCAGGGATCTCGTCCAAAGCTTTCCTTTTGAACTCAGTTTATTACTACCTCAAAGTCGATTTTTACAAGAAGATTATGGAGCATGGACTTTAAGGAAACATTTATGCTATTACAAGTTAAGGTATGAGGGAACTAATGGCGTGCCGATTCTTTTAAAAAATGGCACTGGGTACATTGGTGCTTGCCTTATCCACATTTCAGTGGTGTCTCACAAACACCCACAAGTATGGGCTGTAGTAGACTGGAAAAGCAATAGGCTATAGAATAATGGTAGAAATGAAAACAGAGAACTCTGCTGACAACCCTTTATTCAGATGTGGTCTCTCATCATAAAAATCACAGTTCCTATTTCCAAGCTTAAAAATTATATAATTCAGATGGAATTTTCAGGTGTCTTTGTCCCTCTTCCTTTTTTTGGTTTGCACATCAATTCTTAAACTCTTAGAGCTGCCTTATCATTTTAATGGCATATGAATAACATCCAGATTGCTGTAATGTATTGGGTTTCATTGTCAGTTATTCTTAATATGTAAAGAAATGCTGGGCATGCTTGAAAATGTTCCAGAATTTAAAAAAAAAAAAAAAAATTAGATGTGTGTTAATGTTAAAGAGCATTTTTCTTAAAATCTGTAATTTGCAATTAATTAACTCCCTTTGAAATCTTTGAATTATCTCATGAAGGAATAGAAAGTCTATGTTAGATTTAGG
The DNA here is from genome assembly GCF_026419915.1 of Harpia harpyja. Lineage (NCBI taxonomy): Eukaryota > Metazoa > Chordata > Aves > Accipitriformes > Accipitridae > Harpia > Harpia harpyja. The sequence goes on from NC_068947.1 coordinate 2,371,195, forward strand.
AGACTAGCCATGCACTCAAAGAACAAATTAATCCATATTCAGGGTGATCTCTACAGAAACAGAGTCAGACTTTAAAGTGCTCATTGCAGCCATTTCATGAACATTTTTACTTTCCAAGATAAATGACTCAATTGCCCAGCAACATCATAGGTTTTGCAGGGATGTCATCATCTAAAACCAAGACGCTTCCAACCTTGTAAATTTATAGTTGAAGCTACAATTAAGAGTAACATCTGATAGATTTAGGGAAAAATATGAAGTTACATTACACAAATGCCCTTAACCTTGCCCTTCAGAGATGATATTTAATAACTATATTTAAATATCCTATCCCATTACGATCAACAGGATTTTTAAAAAAAGCGTTCCTTCTTTTTGGCATCCTACAGAGAAGAGATAAAGTTGCTAAAGTACCATACCTATGCATTCCTTCTGCTCGCTCAGAACAACAGCTGCACATAACCTGTGGGCATAATTTTGCAGGTAGGACATTAACCAATATATCTGTCAGTCAGGAAGACATATAAATGACTTAAGTTGCACCTGTAATCGAGTGTGCTTACAAAGTGGGGGCCAAAAAAACCACAGGCTGCAATTAAAAAATCTATCCCTTCTGGCAAGTCTGACGTGAGTCTGATCTCTCGTGCTATATGACAATCCTGTCACTAGTGCAGCTATTCTGAATTTGAAGGGGCTATTCTTGACTGACACCATCGGGGAAGGCAGAATCAGGCCCAGAGACGCTCAGATCATCAGATGGATTCCACAAGTGTGATGGCTTGCCCGGCCTCATTCCGGACAGCATCTGTCACACCCACTGCCAATGGCAGTGTCTTTGGAAAATGAGCTTCGCTCTTCATGCGCGGTTTCTCAAGAGCAACAAAGCAGCCACCATCAAGGTGCAGCTGACCCCCCATGGCCTGTCCCCTAGTTTTATGATTTCTCACAATGGAACCAAGGCACGGACCAGCATGACGGGGCAATTTAACGCCTGTGCCCTGTTCTGAGCATTGTCTGAACTGGAAAGAGGAGGGTAATGTGGTCAACACAAACTTACTGGCGCAAATGTAAAGTCTGCCCCGTCTGAACTCACACAGGGAAGGCTCTGTGATTCCCTGCTGGAAATGAGCTGAGGATGGTTACATGCCTGTATAGTGCAAGGAGCAGAACATCATCTCTTCCACCTGGAAATGAAGAGGAAGAGCAACCCAGGGGCTGTGGCTTCAGGGCTGATCCTGTACTGGGTTGGTCCATCAGATTTGATCCTCTTCTGAGAGGGCTGCAGATCCCAACGTTAATCTTCTTCAGAAGAACACAGACGAAAATATGTACAGCAGAGAGATATCTGCATACTTTGCTTTTTGTTTGTTTAGGAGACAGTTATTCCCTCATTCTGTTTCTATACATTTGAGAAAATATGCAGTGGTTTGAATTGTCTACAGCTCTGTAACATCTTGAAACAACGCATTCAGCTGCTACAACTTGAGCCAAAGGGAGAGAAAAGACGACTGATACTATATGATGCTCATTCTATTTAAGATAGACTGCCAGATATACATATGACTGAAGCAAAGGCTCCTGAGTTGCTCTGCCTTGCTGGTCTTAGAAAATGTCAAACCGGTTGATTTCTGCTGTGGTACGCTAAGTAACATAATTAAAGGAGCCCTCTTCTGTCAAACTGTAAGTGTGCTAGTATCTTCTCTGTTATTCAGGTGTGAGAGATGTGCATCTCTGAGGTGGAGGAAATACTATAAGCCATATTTTAAAGGTGGGATAATCTTTAATGTTGGGGGTAGAGAATGACTTGCTCAAGGTAGAAAATTATGTCAGCGTGGAAGTCACAGCTGTTAATCGACTTCCCTCTGCACATTGGCTACATGTAGATAGGGCAGAAGAGGAAAGGAACTTCTATGCTCCTGACACCAGCAATGCACATACAATGTCCAAAAAAGCACATCTTCTAATCCAGCACGGTTGGTGAGGAGCTGGGCACGCATCAGCTCAGCTTCTACATACTTATCAGTCATTCCTAACCAACTTTCTTATCATAACTACTTCTTCATATCACTTCTGGTTGCTGCAACGATATGGCCCACAGGCAAACAACTTCAATTTTTTAGCTCATAATTTCATGCATTTCTAATTTATTGTCTCACTTTAAATCTCCATTAAAATGAGAATAGGAGGGGGAAAAAACCCAAGCCCTTTGCATGCTTATTCACCAAGCAGTTTTCTTAGGTTCTTAGAGGTCTAATTATGATATGAAAACATGATTTCCAGCTTTGCAGATGATACTAAATTGGAAGAGAATAAAAACAAATGAGGAATAATTAGGTAGTGCAGCCAGATATAAAAGAATTTAGATCATTTTATATTTCAGGAGTAATAGATGGCAAATGCAGGGCCGTGCAAATAAATTGAGAATAATTAGCCTCACAGCGTGGCATAAAAAGTGGGACCCTGTTTAGAAAGATGAGAGGCTACAACACACTGAGTGAAATAAATCCTGAACTTAAGAGTGCAAAATTCACACCTAAGGTTCCCTTACCTATCTGACTTGCTAGTGACCTCGGTGGTACTCTGCTAGAAATAAGATCGCACTCAGTGTCAGCAAGAAAATCACCGGCTGGCCTCTGAGAAAGGAAAGGCTACGTGGTATAGTCTAAGAAGGACACTGTCTTCCACAGTTATTACGCAGGACTGTATTGCCCAAACGTTGGACCACAGGCTGGATTCAGTCTGCAGGACGTCTCTGCCCAAGCCGGTGTCTTTCTCCGGGGGCAAAAAGAAAAAGAGCGGAGAGGATACCCCAAGGAAACATCAGCTTTTGTTTGCTTTGTTCGAGTGCTCCTGCAGAAGAGGCTGCAGCAGAGACAGACTGCTTGGCTAGAAAGAGCTGTAGGCTGATCAGGAACAGCTATTTTTTATATCCTTGCATTATGTTATGTTCCTTAATGTATCCAGGCCTGAAGTTAGAAGAAGGTTTCCAACAGTTGAGCCGGGGAGGTTCCAGGAGAGCTGTCAGTGGGAACAATGGTGGGAAGACACCTTGCTGGTTTTAAAGTGTTGCTTCATGAACCGTGACAGATTATATGCTGAGATAGGAGATAGCAAGGATGGCAAGGGACATCACCCTAAGAGATCACCATGGTTTCCTATGCTGCTGTGAACTGCTTTCCGCTCTATATACTGCTGCCTGCTTCTCTGCTCTTGACTGAACCACAACCTGTCAAAAATGCACTCCCTCTTCTGCATATATCAGCACATTAACTCTCAGCTATGTGATATAGGAGGTCTTCTATATCGACCCAGGAAAAATTATGCTTTTTTCACAGCAAATGTGGGCAAGAGCCTCTTTTTTCTTGAATAGATGAAGTTTTGTTCAGGAAATTGATTTTGTATTTTATTGAGAGTTGTCTCTTCACATGGAAGGTAGGAGGAAGAAGGGAAATGGACAAATGCATGAGGGAATTAAGGTCACTGCTGGTGAATCAGTACTGCAAGGGATTACTGACTACAGAATATTCTCACTAACAACAAAATTAAATAGACCTCTCTGAAATAATGAGGTCTAAAATCCATCATTAGCCCACAGAATTTGAAAAGTATTAGACTGATCTGTTTGCCTATCTAGAGATGCCTTTATGGGGGTGAAGATTTACCTGCATAGGTCTTCTTATGGTAAACTTTTAGCTCGATCAACTATAGCAAAATAGTGACAAAAGCTGCCTTGTTACGGCATTTATACATTTCTTTCTAGCCATGCTTTCCACGGAATAGGTCTGAATTATTAGCCATCTTTCAAAGTATGCAAATGAAAGGAGTTTCAAATCTTCCAAATGCAATGAATCGCATTTCAGCATTGAACGCCTGCGTAATTTATGGCAGAGTGCACAAAATTTCTATGCATTGCTATACCTAACGTGGGTAGCTCATTTCACATTTGAAATTCAATTCTGCTAGCTGACTAATTGATTCGTTTTCATAAACACTCTAAAATTTGTAATAAGAACAATGCTTTGCTGTAAGATACTGTTTTGGGGCTGTACCAAAATTAACTATGAATATTTACTTTCAACAAAAGCCAGTGGGACCAACAGCAACTAATGAAAACATAGTGATTTATCATTTCTTTTCCCAATCCCTATTGTTCCATGAGATTCAGCAAAATTTTAAATCTTTTAAATCATCCCCTTAAGATACCGGTACTTTTATTCAATCTCAGTTTTCTCTTCTCTGCCTACTTCCCGCCCTCCCTCCACTGGCATCCCTCCAGTTCTGTCTTGGGATGCGAGGCACTGAACAAGCTTCAGACACGAAGCTTTGGTAGCCACCGTGTCCATGATCCTTCACCAGAAGAGTTGAATTAGGATGTTTTCAGGGAAGGTGGGACATAGCTTGTTTCCAGAAAGATAAGTCATTCCAAAAACCTCCAACATCTATTCTGAAGTCAAGTCACACTGGTTTCCAGAGCAAAGACCTCGTTAAAACCCACAAGCTGAGACTGTGGCAGTGTCCTTGGGAAGTGCTGCCGAGGACTGCAGCTCAGTTCCCACAAGTCCCAGTGGGTCGAGTCGTGCAGCTGTTTTAGCAATTGCATCCCCTGATCTCAGACAAAAGTGTCCTTCCTGGGAGCAAACATCCCTCCAAAGACCAAGCTATCTGACACAGAGAATATAGGAAAGTATGTACCACATGAAAATGAAGCTGGACATATTCCAAGCTGTGTTACAGAGGTACAGCCATGCGGATGACAACAAACCTCACAGAAAAAGTGGCAGAGCCTTTGCACCCATCCTTCCCCATCCTTCCTTTCTTCATGCCCACGTACAGACTGTGGTGAAAAAAAGTACCAGACCTGTCATGGGAAAGGAAACAATATTAAGGGACAAATATGACTGAGAGTTAGGGCGCTCTGAACAGGGGACTGACAGGTAGGTATTAGAGCATCCCTTTCTGACCAAAATTGATGGATCCAGGACAAAATAATTTTTAGATGGCTCATACCCTGACAGCAGTATGCAAAACATTTATTTCCAGAAGCCAGAGCCCAGTTCATGAATACAAGGAAGCACATGCCTTTGGCACGTGTTTACATTTCAGAATAACAACGGGAAGCGTGGGCTTAGCATTAAGCATGGGGGTGATTTGTTAGCCCAAGGCAACTCTTGCATGGTCAGGCTTGGAGATCAGCACCTGGACTGCCCTCCAAAAGGGGTCTGTGGTCTGCCGTAGCCAGAAGGAGAGCCTACCACAGAAAATCTCCCATCAAATTCATCAGCTCTGCATAAAGAGTGTCCTGACTTTGTCTCCCCGCTATTTGGAAACCTGTCACTAGAAATCACAGCTACTGGAAGTCGCTCCACACGGGCTAGGAAGCAAACACCCCGTGAACTTGCACTGCAACCAGCGTGTCACTCCCGGCGGGGCTGTGCCCCTGTGCCCAGTGCTACCATTAAACATTTACACTGCTCGGCACTGGGGACCCGCAGCCTTGGACCGGCAGCAGGTGCCGGGCATCACGCTGCCTCTCCAGCAAAACCTGGCTATGCCTTCCTCTGCACCTTGGCTGTGTTCTTCCCCTTCTTTTTCTGCAGAAGAAATGCGAAGTTTGAGCTTTTTTTGTCTCCACAAGGTTTTCTTGGCCCAAGAACTAATTCTGATATTTAATCCGAGTTTAAATTTTGTTAGTGATAGATACATAAGCAAGTCCTTAAATATTTTTTTTGTTTGAGAAAAGCATCTATATATAAAAAAAATAAAAACTATTAAAAGGTTAAAACCAGCCCAACTTGCTCTGCAGACTTTTCAGTCCTACAGGACTCGGCAAAAACAGAGTGAAGTACTTCCATCTTCAAAAAGCATTTAGCCAAGCGCTTCATCAAAGGTTAAAGTGCAGAAACATGAAATAAGTGAAAAGTTGGCTCACTAGCCTGCAAATTGGCCAAAGAAAGGAAGCGAATTTCAAGAGGAAAAGAATTTATAAGGGGTTGTGATAGAGATCAGCAGTAGATCTTCAGCCTCTCAATATTATATTAACGATGGCACCAAAAGTAAGTTTCTGCTGTCTGCTCCTGATAGTAAATTCTGGCTAACAATAAGCAAAGAACACCACAGTCAGAAACAGAAAAATGTAAAATATTTATGCAGTGCAGTACTGATAAATAACAACACACGTGAAAGAGCGCAAAAAGTCAAGAAAGAGATCGCTATCTAATGGAAAATTGTTGCAGAATTACAAGGAAAATACTTCTGTTCCAGAAAAGATTGTCTATAGCCAATTCAACTCAAAGTGCAGCTCCATTAAATAATAAAAGCTGAATTACTGTAGAATTAGGCTCAGCTTTCAGGAAGGCATTTCTTAGGCATATATATATAAAAGGCATCAGTAAAATATATCCTAGATTAAAGTGATTTCAGTACTTTGGTAAAGAGTGAAAGCATATGCATAGGTATGTGTAGGTACACATTTACACAGTACAAATTGTATCTACTCTACAGTGCCCTACTGGACAGCCCTACAGTGTCTGTGGTTTGTCTCAAACCACATTCCCAAGTGGATTCCACTCTTATTAATTTCATAATCTCACAGGGTGCTCTGCTTTATCAGTATGAGGTCCACCGTAGGTCTAGGAAAGATGGACAAGTCACGGCCACCACCTGCCCTGTAGCACCAGAGATGCATCAGGAGAGATTGCACCAGTAGAGACGGAACCAAACACCACCATTACTAGCTAGAGTTTAAAAACAGGGTTTTCAAATTTGTTCAAAGATTCTTCATTTCTCCCTTCAAGCCCTGTAGTTTGCTACGCAGTCCACAGATATGTGAAAGCAGACAAACTCACACCTTCCTCTAACCAAAGAGGCCATGGCTGGCCTTCCACTTGCTGCCTCTCTGCTGATGCCCTAGCAAAGTCTAAAATGAAGAATAATATTTTAAAGTACTTTCTCACTTCTTTAGGAAAGAAAAAAACAAAAACCACAAAAGAAACCTGATAATTTATGTTTTTACGTTGTGTTTGCTACTCCCTATGGTGCTGTGTCTCTAACTAGGCACTTTTTACAATTTTACCATGTAAAGTTCCTGAGGAGTAAAATAGTCAATGTATGTATAAATGTAATAAATTTCCTATATCCTTTCCCAGGATGCTGGTTCTTTCCTTGTCAGATCCCAACACTATTTTTAGGAATCTCTGCAGCTCTTTTTGTCTTCCTGAATTTTAAAAATTAGAGAAAAATATAACCTGTTTGAGAACAGTCTCTTTCAAGTGTGTAACTTTTCCACACTCTGATCTTGAACAACTTTGTCTAGGAATGCAGACAAACACTGAGCCAGGAAGGTAAGAACTGACAGGTGAGTTTTCACGCTGGCATTGAACTAGTGGGTTTAGAGAAATTATGGGTTGCTAAAACTTCACTGTGGCCACTGAGGACATGACCAAAGGATTTGGAGAACCTCGCAGAGAAGATGCCTGATGAATACTAGGCTAAGGATAATAACAGGGGAGAAAATCTATGCTACTTCACCAGAAGAAAAATATAATTCTGTGCTCCTGAATGGCAAAATATGCAAATGGCACCACTGAGTCAACAAGTACTGGAGTGGCTAAATCTTTGCACAGAATCTGATTAATTTCTTCATTGCCGAAGGAATCTAAGCAAAAAGTCATGAAATATCTTTCTGGGAACAGGTTTTAATGGTGCAGGTTACAAAGGCAGCGTTGTCTTTTCAAAAGACTGCCTCGTTCCTTGTTCTTTGCAGTCAAGTCATAGCTATTTTAGTCCATAAAATATGATTTCTGTCAGAACAATGGCAGAATTTTGAAATCTATGATGCAATGCCTGTATTAAATGTCTAGGCATGAAAACAAGAGAGCAAGACAGAAAATGTAATTTGTTAAAGACACCAACTGTTTAACAAAATATACAATGGAATAATAACCATAAAGAATATCTCCACAATAAATGTTCAAAATGAAAGGCTTTTGATTGCTCTTGCTTCTGAAAATTGTGTTTATCTGAGTAAACCTAATTCTCTTTGAAGACCAGACTATCCTTTAGCAAGCATTATTTTCCTGTCAATCAACACTTTGCACAGCCATGCAATTGCAGTGTGGCCAGAGTTCTCCCGATACTTCATTACCAACGGCTTCCAGTTGTGCCAGTGCCACTCTGTTTTTTTAAAACCATGCACTCTGGGAATCAGCAGTTTTCATAAGTGAAGATATTAATGAGAAAAAATCAGGGAGGGAAAGAATGTCTCCCCAGATAGCTTCACGAAGGGCACCACCAAAGGGATATAATACAAAGACAAAGCAAAAGCTGAAGATAAATATTCTTGTTTCAGTTTGCACATTCATTTTCCAGGCATCAGTCTAAGAACATTCATGCTAAAAGCAGCGGGAAATAGCCTGGAGAGATTAAGTGACTTCATCTTAATAGATCGTGTTTTATAAGGATGAACTATAGCAAAATCTTTGATACCTCTATGCCTTATAATGAGGGTTTTCAATTTGCCTAGCTAGTGACAAATCCCAAAACAACTAAACCTTGAATTCCACCAAACTGTGGATTCTGGTGGAAATGTGCAAGACGTCTTCAAGAGAAGAAGTAAAATGGGGGATTCATAATTGTACCGGGAGTATGGAGGTGTGGAAGGCACAGACTCTGATGCAGTGATTTGAATGGCAGCACTAGGCTCCCAATGTGTAAAACAATAATAGTTTTGGAAAGCAGCAATGAAAACAAAAGCTATTACAGGTCTTTTGGTTCAGAGCTTACCACACAGGACTGTTCTTTCAAGGGCAATCCTATCTCAAAGCTAGGTTTACATCTTTCCCATGAAGGGCTTATAATTTTTCCTTTATTAGATTCATGGTCATCTGTGTTCATTCCATTTGACTGATATCTGACTTTCTAGTATTTTAAGTAAACTCCAAAAGCAGAGAAGAGAGATAGTGGGTTTGATGTCAGCTTTATTTTGGCCAGAACTAGATTCCTACTTTCCACTGAAAGACTTGAATCCTTTATTAGAAGTAAGACTTACATGAAAATGAAGATGTAAATTCCAAGTGGATATGTAAAATTGAAAAGTAGGAAACCGAAGACAAACGTGAGGCAATGCATCACTAAGAGCCCTGGTTTCTTTCTGACATGTCATAACATCTCCCATAATGTCATGGCTGACTGCCCCCCTACTGCAATACATAGGCTTAAAAAAATGGTTTCAATGGGCCAGGCCTTTAATTACTAAGAATGGAAGATACATTCATCTACTGCACTAAATAGATCCCCTTTTCTTCCATTTTCAGACCCTCCAAATACTGTAATTTTTAACAATGTCTCCAAAAAATCAGTGGTTTTTGTCAAGCTGCACATTACCTTCTCTGGTTCTCATCACATCTCTCCTTCCATTGTTAATTTCTTTTTCACCAAGGAGAGAGAAAATACTTAATTCAAATGGAAATTTGGTATCATCACTTATAAATTGCTTTCCATAATCAGTTACAGAGAAATAACTGAAAGTTGAGTAAAAACTTTCTTTCACGCAGCTATGTAAACTATGAAAACATAAATAAAAGAAGCAGTAGATTAAACATAATGAGCGGGGGGCGGGGGGGGGGGGGAGGCGGAATCATCGAAGTAACTTTCAATACACTCAAGGCACTGAGCTAACCGCAAAGTCCGGGGGTACTAACTCAGAAGACTACAGCTATGGGCAGAATTTCTCCCTCCTTCCAAGTGCTGAGATATATATATATATCTAAAAACACTGACCATTTTTATGTTGAATCTACTCCACGTAGCTTGACAGATAGAATTAACCTACAACACTAAGCAAATAAATTCAATATGTGCTGGTCTGAACACAGACTTTCTGTTCTACTGGAAAACACGGGATTTGTTTCCATTATGAATAGGGACAAAAGGAAAAGCTGAATTTTATTTTGTGAGGAAATTTAATAAAACAAAAATTATTGGATAAATTAAATGTTACACTTGAAAAAAATGAATAATTTTGTTCAGATTTTGACTTAATATTATGTTCAGTTAGAATACAGATTGTGAAAATGAGAAGTATTTTTAAATCAGAAACTGCAACATTTCATTATGGATAAGAGCGAAAAAGACATTTTCATCATTTTTCCCTAATTAGATTGTATTGGAAGTGATGTTTTACACAACGTTTTACTATTTATAAATAGAAATGCTTTTTCCAGTGAGAAACATTTATTTCAGAAAACTCTCCAGTTCTTACTTTCACAACTGAGAAAATAATGTGACTGTGTTATCAGTCCATAGGACAACTTTTAAAGGGTTGAGAATTTCATCAGAACCAAATCAAACCAAAATCCACATAGGCAAAAAACAACTTGTTGGAGCTGACAGATCTTTAAAAGTGTAGATGCTAGAGACAAGCCAGAAATTAAGTGCAAACTGTGTTTCCTGTACACTGTATACACTGAAAACCCACTAAGCAGATAAGAGAGTACGACAGCACGAAGAGCATTAAATGTCAAGGGTAGCAGATAGAGAAAGAGGAAGGCAACGAATGCACTTAAGTCATCAAGAAGTGGAAGCAATGAAGGAACACTCACACAAATATGCTATAAGGTGAACAAAAAAGATGCTCTTAGTCAGAGGCTATTGCAGCAGTACACTATGGGAAGGAAAAAGTCAGAGTATGCACCAAGACTTTAAGTGTGACCATTACAAAACAGGCAAAACAGGAAGAAAAAACAGTCAAGGTATTTTATGTCTTGCAGACAGGTCTTTATTCAGAAATCAGTTTGGGGAACTAAAAGTCCGCAGAGTCCCTGGTTATGCTAAGTTCTGTATCAACCAGCAAAAACAGGGAAAAAAATATCCCTTTCAGCAAGGGATTAAACCAAGCAATGGCTCAAAAGATAAAACCATCCACTTAGCCTTTATTCATACATGCACAATTAGTCCAAACACGAAGAATAAGTCCAAAAAAAAGTGATGAAGCTGATAATTCTCAAAATTAGAATACTGATTATGCCCTGTATCATGCGCACTTACCCACCCAATTGCAAAATTGCAATCCAGTGAGGCGAAGGAAATGGTCGTACTGCAGACTGTCGTAAAACGCTGCTTGGAGCGGTCAGAGCTGTCAGACAGTATGCAGTTTAATATCGTGATACAGGAGATCCCAGGTGAGGAAGCTAAGGAGAATGGACTGGAGGTTTCTGCAGGGGATGAGGGGCAAGGGGTTAGCTCCAAAGGATTCGCTACGAGCAAGTTTTTCTTTGCCTGCTCTGGGACAAGCCCTGACAATCTTGCTGCTTTGGAGGACGCATACAAAACATGCTTGATGCCTACTGGTCAGTAGGATGCCTCCTTTAGGAGGCAAAGAAATGTTAAGCGAGGAGATGAAGTTTTCCCAAGCCAGGTTCCAGCACGAGACAACATAACCGGAGGCACTCGGCCCCCGAGACCTGGAGTGCTCAGGCAAAGAAACACTCTTACCTCAGGTTTTAATTTTTATTTGATTTATATCAGAAAGAATATTTAATAGCACCCCTATTCACCTACGAGCTCTGTAATGCTCACACACACAGAGTATGCAGATTACGAGACAGACTAATGCCTCTCTGCACTGAAATTACTGTAATAGCAAAGCCATTTTGCAAATGACAGTGTAAGTATCAGCTCTGATAATTCCGGAAAATTAATGCCCCAAATGAAACGCAGCCTCAGAGCTGAGGGAATACATTTTATACTGTAGCCTTTTTATTCTTACTTTGTATATATTGTTTACTATGCTGTTACTATATATAGATATATCATCAGATGTGCAAGACTCTTGCAGTATGAGGGGTGTGATTTCTTTGGGTTTTTTCCCCCCTGTTTTTCAGCATGAGGATAATGCAATCATTTGGCAGCCTTTAAAAGCGAAAAGGCTTTGGATCTCAAGCTTCGGGTCTCAGAATCCGCTAACATGAATGCTGAGAGGTACTGAACAGAGAAAGGTGACCAGCTTGCAGGGCGAGGTGGAGATCAGAGGCACGCAGCAAGGACAGACCCAGTCTCTCCTAAACTGGAGAAGGGGATGGGAAAGCCACACGCACCTCCAGGCAGCAATTCATTCATCTTATGTGCCTTTAAATTGCTCTGCAGAGGTGCCACTCTCTCTCCGCAGTGATAGATGGAGGCCAAATCATTAGCATGGACTAAAGCACTTGAATTTTTGAAGGCTCAGACTACTTTAGAGAGATCCTACCCAAAAGACTATCTGACTCCGCAGGAGAGGGACAAGGAAGAAAAGCTTCACAGGACATTATCAGAAGAATAATAAGGGTGGAAGGACAAGGTGACTGGAACAGTAATGCAAGTTTTCTGGTTGTTTGCTTTTCAATTTGTTGACATATTTCTAATTTTGAGACATACAGAGCTGCCTCATCCTATTTATGCTATTAGTAAATCAATATTATTTACTACTAATAACAAACAATTATTTTTAAACTGAGAGTTTTCATATGCCTCTCAGTGTATCAGACTACAATCATCAAACAGAAAGGGCAAATTCTTTCCGAGGCCAGATCCTTGGAGGTTCCCCAATCCATAGGGAGCTAGACACAGGCTTTAGCCATTAAGAGAAAAGCATCCATAATACATTAAACAAACTACAAGAATCCTCTGAAGGGGTTGGATCTAAAGTAAAGTCAGGTAGGAGAAGAGCAGGGAGCCTATACACGTCAAAGATGTTCTGAACTGCAGCACATTTTGATCTGTGACTTACACAATGCAGATAAAGAACATTCACGCTTTGTTCATATACCACTTAGTATACCTAGCTCTTCCAGGCAATGACATCAATTTTAGTTTATTATCGGCCTTTTGAGCCTTTTGAGCAATTTGATCTTTTCTCTGCTTGAAGGCTGTGGTAGCTGCTTTTGATACTTTGTTTGAGTCATCATAGGGTTTTAATTATCATACTGACTGTGGCAACTCATGTCTTGTGTTGTCTTTTTACTGAATTCTGGCTCCAAGTCAATCTCACAAATGGATAAAATGAGCTCTCTTATTTTACCTGATTGCAGGACACCAAAAAATACTTTGCAGAAATTTCAATTCCTAATATGCAAAGACCCTCATGACCATCTGAAGATCTGAAGATCCTATTCAGGGTTTGTCAATAATTAGTTGCAAGTTAGAGCTAGGAAACAGATTTTGTTACAGAATCTCTAAGTCTGCCAATTCCTTCTGACTGAACTGCTTGATAGGAAACATGGAACATTATAGTCAAAAGGAATTATAAGGACAAAATTAAAAGCAAATGAGGAAAAGACAGAGGACGGAGTCACAAGCTCTTTTTGCTGCTAAAACTACTGGAAAGCAAAACTACATCCTACCACTTAGACAGTAATTTCCAATTTATTCTTACCTCCTTCCCTTTCTTACAATTTTCTTTGCATGCAACTACATTATTGCTTTAGTTAGGTCAAAAGTGAATCTTCTCTCTCCCCCCTTTGGTTTGCTCTGGTTCACTGGTTCGGAGACATCTCAGAGCAAGTGAATTAGACTCCAAGTAGGGTTTCTCACTGGTCAATACTACCGGGGCCTTGTACATTCAACATTTTCTTGATAACCCAAGCGTCGTAACAGAGGTTGTGCTTTGTTAGATGACAATGGGATGTGCAGGACGGCAAACAGTGGGAGACATTAAAATGCAAGATGTTCTTGACAAACTGGAGAAACGGTCTGGAAAAATGCAATTCAATAAGTGTAAATTCTAGCTCTAGTGTAGTGTACACAAATACAACATGGAAACAACAAACCATGGCAGCAGCCATGCTGGAAAAGATCTGGGGGATGCAAACAGAAAATGACTCAGCAACGGTCTACTGCTGTGGAAATTAGTGCTCCTTATACTGGGATATACCAACAGGAATGTAATCTCTAAGAGGTATGAAACAATCCTCTTTCCCACTTTTTTCACCAGCCATGGAGTCTCAGCAGGTCTGATATGTCAGGTGTTGGGTATCACCTTTCAAGAAAGATGTAGGCAAGCAAAAGAAAACCCAGAGGAGAATGCCGAGTAAAGTCAAAGAAATTTGATCTCTGAAGAAAAATTCAAAGGATTGGAATTGTTTAATCTGGAGAAGAGTGCTTGCAAGGCACAAAAGAAAATATGTTCTCTATGAATCAGATGAAATACTAAGAGTTTAGATTGCAGCAAAGGGCTTTGAGAAGTTTTTGTTGTTGGTTAAGCCAGTAGAATAAATTTTTCTGGAGGGTGATGAAAACTCCATCAGCACAGTTTTAAGCACTGTTTGATTGAAACCATCAGAAACGTCATAGGTAGAGGGACCTTGGCTTGGAGCAAAGAACCCCCAGTCCAGATGGCAGACACAGCTCAACTGAACAGCCTGCAGTCTGCCTGTTATGTCCCACATTTTTGCTCAGCAGATGACAAAAAGATATACTTTCAAAATTCTACCAGAAGATCCACATAGGCTTGCTTAGTCCAAAATTTCCACAAGGCATCACACCTACTGTGTATGCACAGTCAATCTTAGATGGGAGAAGGACTTTCTATATGGGATGTGTGATCATCAGACAGCCCTGTCAGCACTACTGCTCAGACATATTGCTGCATTAACATCACTGCAGATGGTGGTGCTAATGAGGGAGAGCAATGTCCTACTAACCTCTGTCCTTCATTTGATGACCCCCTAGTGTCCCCTCCATCCGATTTCCATGTTGCTTTTGAGGGACGGTCTGTCAGATCATTGCTCTTTTCCTCTTCCTCACTGTTTCACCTGACCCTCCCTCTGCTTCATTTTTCTTTTGTCTTTCTACCCCGTGTGCCTCCTCCATTCCTTGTATTTGTAGCATTTTTCAGAGCCATGCCTCCTTTTTTCAACACAGTTTGCATCCATTTAAAATGCGTACATGTGCTATTAGCTTTCTCTTCAGCTCTTGCAGCTGGGGTTTCTTCTGCCCCTGAGGCCTTGACAGAGATCATCGCTTTAAATGCCAAACACGGAAGGGCTTCACAATCAACATGGACATGCCAGCAGCTCTGGCTATCTCACTTAGAAAAACAATCCGGCACCACGTCAGTCAGCCCACTTAGTTTTCTGTCGCCTGATTGTTGTAGGTTATGACCAAGCACCTCCAGACAGAGATGTGGCCCCACTTCTTGGCACTTGACAGAAGCGATGGGGATAAGCAAAATGCAAATCAAACCCGCTATAATTCAATACTGTTGGAAGAGGTGAGACTGGGTTCTTTGACTGCTAGTGGCTTATGAAAGAGCAATTCTTAAATATTATTGTATTTGAAAGACACCAGTTAATGCCGTATAATATACACTATTAGCTATTGATACCCTTGCTTTGTTTAGGGAAATCAGAAGAATAAAACAGATTGCTGTTTCCATCAAAACACTTCAAGCTGGATTTAATAGTGCTGAAATGCTAATTGTGAATTGTACTTCACATCATACACTGCAGACTAATTTAAAAAGAGGAAAACGTATTATGTTAAATACCACGATGCATGCACTATGAGTCATTTAAGCATATGATGAACTGGAACAATACCAGCAGCACAACATAAAGCAGCCGAATTTAAGCTAGAGGGAGTACAATACCTTTTGATCAGGCCTAGTAGATGACCGAGAATATATACAGCTGCACATATACCATTAGATTTCTGGCAAAGAAAACAATATGAACATTTTTTCTCTCTCCCTCTTCTTTCCCCCAGTGCAACCCTTCCAAATATATTTGCATTAAGTCACTAAGAAGCTAAATAAATACAGTCTTGTTTGTATGAAGAACAGGCAGCTTCAACATTTCCCCATGCTCCACTGTGAAGCTGACCATACTCATATTACAGATACTTGCTTTTAGCATCCTAATGAGAACTTTCAAGAATTCAATGACTATTAAATTAGCTTTACTAAATGTTATCGGAATGCTTCTGAGGGTTTTGTATTATCCTATCAGCACAGGAAGGAAGGAATACCACACTGTCAATCCAATTATTTTTCTGTGTACTTTTTGCAAGGAGGGGAAGGGTCAAGCGCATGACTTGTCTTCCTCGGGGGAAGAAGAAGAAGGGAGCTGTCGTCTTTGGGAATTCAGTACCAGTTCTCTGGAACTTGAAGAAAGCCACTTTTGTCAAAGCCTCTCAGCCCTTTCGGTAACCACCAGCTTTTAGTTGTCACTGTAGCATTTCCAGAGGCACTGGCTCCCTCTGAACCAGCTATCGAGTGGACACACAGCCATACAGGATACTCCGCAGTATCCACAACACAGAGCTGGAATTCAAACAAGTTAGTTTAGCCTCCACCTCACACAACAGCAAACCTTCTCCGAGGTCTACTTGGAAGAAGCTCTGGAAAAGCCCACCTGGCTTCCCCTCTCAGAAGGGACATACCTGGGTGCGGAGATGCGGTTGCTGACAGGGAGCCCTCCGCTTTCAGGAGAAAGGCCAGAACACTGGTCCCTACTCCTTCTGTCCAACAATTTTCCATGTTTTCCCGGTACCTTGGAGCAATGTCCAAAGCAGTATTACAGAGGGTAGTGTACTTCAGTTATAGTTACATTATGTGAACGCTAGATATTTTTAAATAGGCATTACATGGACAGTCTCCTTTCTCTTAGCATTCCTCCTTCACATCCCTGGATACTCACATTTTCCTCTAAAATATGCACCAGAAAGCTTGTTGGTACTTTACTCTCTTGATTTCCATTCTGGTAGTTGCGTTTCCCCAGCTCTTTTCTAAGGCTCAAGCATTAACAGGCCTCCATTGGTTCAAAAATTTTATTCAGTTTCTGAGATGTGTAACAACCCTGTTAAGAACTGAGCCAGCAACTAGAGCAGGGATTTTTATATATAAATCCTCAGATGTCCCGCTGTGCCCATTATTCATCAATAGCTCAGTCAACTGTCCTGCTTTTAGAAACAGATGATGTCAGCAGGGATCAAAGCACAAGGGACTCTGAGTGCATATTAACTGAATTAAATTGTAAATGTATTAAACTTCCATGAATTCACAGGTTGATTTTAGTTTGTTTAGCAGCTAAACTTCTACTGGGTGGGTATAACAATACCCACATACAAATATACACCTCTAAAAAGAGGGAATCGATACTCTCAATACATTGCAAATTTAAAAGAACCAAACACAATTAAAACCTGCTTAGTTTAGCAGTATCACAGAAGAATATAATTATTTCTCACAGTGCTTAGTTTACTTTCTCTGTTAAAACCTTTTCTTCTGGAAAAACTTAGCTGTTCAGAGAGCATAAAGAACAGTAAATAAATATGTGGCAATAGTAATTTAGTTATTCATATTACTGGAAAAATGGTTGCATTTAATGCTTCAGCGTACACGGTGCCATAAGATTGCCTTTTCTTATTTTTTGTACTAAGCCAGGAAACAGTTACCGTCGAAACATGCCAAATCTCTAGGTACGCGTATACCCAGCTAACTCACGTTGTGACTTGGCAACAGGGGACCTCAGTGACACCGTTAGGTGACAAAACCCAGCACTGCGCTCCTGAAACAGCAGCACTGCATGCTTCATGCAGGAGGTAGCAGCCAGAGGGTGCTGCCTTCTTTCAGCATCAGTCGCTTTTGTGCCAGGCGGGTACCATCCCTGGCACAGGGCGAGAGGGAAGGCAGTAGATGTGCCCCCATCTCCCATCCTCCTAAGCCAAGGCAGGACGTATCCTGCTCCTTGCACTCCAAGACGGAGATTTCTGTGAACCGCCAGCTCTCGCAGCACCGGGAGCTTCTGCTGATGGAGGGCAACGAGCAGCACCGAGAGGAAAGCATCTCCCTCTCTCGCACTCACGTCCTGGCTGCCCGCCTGCCCCCTGTACCAGCACATAGCTTGAAGAACCACAGAAAAGATTCCTGTGAACAAGTGATTTGGATTGTACTCTTGGCGGCTGACGAACAATGCTTTTATATTTCAAATGAACCAAGTGGTGTTGACTAGTGTGGACCCCACAAACCAGGCATCAGTGGGCTTTGTAATGCCAGAAAATGCATCCACTTCAGCTGAACCACTGCAGAGAAGTCTCCCCACTGCTAGTAAATTGGAGAATTAGTTAGACACCATGTCTTCTAAGCTGTGCAAAACCAGGACAGTTGCCCAGCTACTTTCCTTAACACTACTTATACATTCATTTTTATACATGGCAGAGAGAGATTTTAGACTAAACTCTGAAGGCTTTTTCAAAGTCAACCCTATCGCTTTTTCCTGTGTTTATTTTTACTCAGCTGAGCTTCCACTGACTTTGATTTTAACCCAGTAAACTGGACTGTGCAGAGCTCTGGAGGGACCTTGGTATATGTCTCAGAACAGGGGCTTCTAGCTTTACCTCCTCCTTTGCTCCTCCAGGGCAGCAGCACCACACAGCTACTTTACCTCTTGTCACCCCACAGCAATGATCAGTACAAGCTAAAAAAGGCAATGAGGCTATTATTTGCGAAAAGAAACTGCAGATGCCCATGGTCTATGGTCTGTGGAGATGACTCATTCCACAGCACAATCTAATTCCAAAACAATTACAGCAAAATCAAAATCCTCGCGCAAAGGAGAGACGAAGCACGAAGTCTGGACCTCTGCTGAGCACATGCCTCTATAAAGCTGACATTACTGCAGAGATCGCTCTGCCATTTAACCATAAAGCACAACTGCCCATTTGCCTTAAACTCCTCCATGGAAAATTAAAGGTAAAGAAAACGGAAAACAGGGCAGCGGGAGTTCAAATGTGAGTGCTTGTGCACCAGATTTGCTACAGCAGTTTAACTCAAAAAGAGAATTAGCACTCTTTTCCTCCACTGCAATTTAAAATAAATGACTCGCTGACCAAAACCAATAGATTATCATATTAACTGGTAATTTTTATGTTCATTGTACAGTAAGAGAAGACCACAGTTTCTCTAAATATGTTCATTACTCAGATAATTATCCAAAACAATTACACAACACAATTATCCAAATGATTATCTAGGAGGGAGATTATCTCCAGATGCATCACGAGCTATTCTATGAAGTGCTCAATATTTATTGTTTTAGTTGTATTGGCTAGCTGTGATTGATCAAATGAGTCATACATTGCTCCGTCAAATCTCCATTGGGAACTACTTCTAGAGCAAATATCCACTAATTCTAACTTCAGGTGGTGTAAATATCACACATGTGAGCTCACGCTTCACATTCATACTCCGTGGCAGAAAAAGTCTGAACTAACCAAAATCTAATCCAGCCAAAATGCCACTCGACTATGCATGGCACTCTCTGTACTTTCTCTTGAAGCAAAATTTGCTTACAGTAAAAAGCAAACAAGGCCAATTTCTGTGAAACATTCAGATGAATAGTCAGATTCTTTGATCTGAAACCAGTCACTAATTTGGTAGCAAAGCTATTTAAAAAAAATCAGTTTTCCATGTCACTGCAGAAAATTAAGTGGTAACTAGCATAATCTAGAATATCACAATTTGTCAATCATGCAAAAAAACTTAAGCTTTTATTTTAGGCCTGACTTAATGGGGTTCTTGTCTTGAGCTTCAACTAAATTTTTAGCTTTTCTTGAGGTTTAGAATGAGCCTAAGAATTCAAAGCAAAACCACAGTCAAAGGCGGCAAATTGTGTTGTGGGCAAAAGGAAGGGAAATGATAACCCAGGCTTCAGTATCTATTAACTCTTGAGTAAAAGTTTTAACAGATTAGCTGTTCTGAGTCCATACTGATTCCCATGTCATGTTTTATAATTAAGGTTTCAGGACATGCTACAAAAGCCCTAAGAAAGCGTATGTCCTGAATAGCTAAATTCTTGAGCAAGTTCACCACCAGCTCATTACTATTTCTGTATTATTGTATTTCTAACATTTTTTGGAAGTTTCAAGGGTCATTATGCCAAGGCTCACAGACATCCAGTATGTTCTCTGAATTACCTTAAGCAGCAAGGTTTAAAAAGCCCATGAAGTACATCTCATTTTATTGTTTTAAAACATCACATAATCCAGTTTGATCATTACAAAGACTTGCCATGGCTTACCCTAATAGCACTTTCTTCAACATATTCATGGGCCTTATTTTCAGGTGATTTTCTCTTAGTTGGACAGATTTGACAGTACAGATAGGCAACTAAGCCCTAAGGCTAGGCATGAGTTTGACTTCTTAACAATATTGTATCTACAAAGAACAGCACACAAAAAGACAAGTTGCTCTGTACTCTGCAGCTTCTATTGACTTTAAAACGCAAACTCATATTTCCTCCTCTGCTTTCATAGAAGAATTTAATTGGTGCCAAAGTGAAAGATCCCAGCATGACCTGTCTCCCCTATAAGCCACACCAGCTGTGATTGTGAGCAAATTTGTACATTCAGACACCGCTGCAGGAGAAACCTTCCTAATAAGCTGAGTTTTTGCATTGATGGAGAAAAAAAAAAAGAAGTGCTTGGGTTGGAAACAGGGAGAGCTAAGGCTGCCCTTACCCCACCCTTAGAGTCAAGCAAAGCTTTAAAGGCTCCAGTAAGGACCAAATTAAATCAGAATAAGGACTTAACAATTTACTCCCCACAGAAGAGTTAGTACCGGTATAGGCACTAACAACTTGTGTCGGATAGGTGTTAACCTATAGTTTATTAACCTATATTGTATAAGCATTAGGATTGCAGTTCCTCACACCTTTTCTCCACCTTTCTGACCAGAATCCCACTAGAGGTACGGCTACTTTGCAGTCACTAGGTTTTTGGCTGCATCATGAGCAAATCCGAGGTAGCTTTAAACTACCTACTGCTGCTGCTTATAATGAAAAGTGAGTTACAAAGCCTCAGCGTAATAAGTTAGCTACCCATCACTGCAGGGTGGGCACACTTTATGAACTGTGGTGCTGCTGGATGGGCATTCCTAGCTTTCAGACACTGGCCTCTTTTCTCCCAGTGTTGCAAAGCAGGTGGTTTGATTCAAATATATTTTATGTGCCCATCAGTGACATGAAAATATCCACAGTCACAATACATGTGGCAACCTACTCCTCTTTCCAATTTTGACTTTACAAAGCTTAATCATTGCACGTTAGAAGAGGAATTTAACCACAAAAAAAATTTAAGCAGTAGTTTCTCTGAGTATTTTGAGCTACATATTAGGAAAAGAGGTTGACTGTTTTTCAGTACTGCTAATGGAGGGCCATAGCATACAGGTAAAGAGCAACAGAGTGAAGAAATTATTGGAAAGACAATGCCAGTCCTTTAAAACAGTACTTCAGAGAGCGCTAAATGTGAACATATGCAAAATGCTCTCAGTGTCCCCATAGTTTTCTAAGGAAAAACTGAAGCCTACTGAAAATAGTCTAGCTAGGAGAATTTTCCCAATCCTAGGTACTTTTCTGTTTATCTTTAGGAGTACCACAGACACATAAAAATATATCACATGCACATCTGGCCAGAGTAACGATTTCATCCAATTAAATGTATTATTTTGAAGCTAGGAAAATAATGACCAAGCAGAAATACATAAGCAATAGAAACAGCTTTAAAATTATGTCTTCATAATTAAAACATAAACCCAAATGGTTTCCCATAACTTCAGTTTGAAACAATTGAGTATCACCTCCGCATGCTCAGAGGAGTGCTTTCTGCAACCAGTGGAACTAGAAAGGACAGACAAAGCCAGAGGTGAAAGGTAGAGCTGGCACCCGGGTATTATTCTTTTCTTGCTTTTTTGTGCAACTGAATTGCTCTAGATTCTGAGTTTGCTTATTTGTTACTTAAGGCTCCTGTCATGCTCTCCTTTCCATCACAGTCATAAGCAGAGAACCCGAAAAAGTCCCTCTTCCAGTAATGATACTGAAGGATGGATAAATCAAAATTTTAACTCTTATGTAGACGTTCTTCCCCCAGGTAGTTTGTCTGAAAGCAAGAAGTTTCAGCTTGGCACGCTGCGAAGCAGTTCATTACTAAGAAAGAAACAAGGTCTTATTGAGCTGCTATGCTATAAGAGAAGGTAAGGTAAAATAATCTGCAGGATGAGCTCAGGACAACAATCAAATACAAATAATGGACCAAAGATTTAATGCCCTTTGTGATACCATTACTGCTGAAATTTGTGATCTAATGAAGCATGGATTTACCACTGACTGCAATGGGACTATGATTTCATTGTGTGTTTGTGTTTCTCCCAAAGTGTGGAGGACTCAGTTTTTAAACCTCAGGCACAAATCTGGAAAGAATGAGAGGAAAAAACTAGTCACAAATCAGAAAATGTAAACAGTGATTATAAAATGAGCCTTTTCTTTAGCAGGATTTTTGAACAGAGAAATAGCCATGTAGATTAAAGTAGGTCAGACTGTTTTTTGGTAAGTCTAAAATGTTTTGCAGAGAAGCATTCATTTCAATGACATTTTAAAGAGGGTCCATGCCAATTTCAGAAGGAAAACAAGGATGAGAAAAAGGAATCAAAACACTTCCCTTCTCAATTTGAAAACTGACATTTTGATTCAAACATTTTCACATAACAGAATTACAAGGTTGTGACTTTGTCCCAGTATGGAACAAAAATAGATGTATAACCTTCAAAAAAATCATTCTAAAATCAATCTTTTTCCTTTGACCAGCTCTCTAATTGTCTGAAATTATATCATATAGCTTAAGAAGCTGTCAAGAAATGTCCACAATTCAAAGACATTATGAAAGCAAGCAAAAAATAAGGGCTTTTTTAAAATGTAACCTGACTGATTTTGCAAAATCCTTGGCTTGGTGGCCACTTTAAATTGCCATTTTCTTCCCTATGTGGAACTACAAATCCCTTCTTGCTACTAGATATTTGTGAATCACTAGTGATGTCACATCTAAGTTCTTCACTTTTAATGGAAAAAAAAAAAAAAAAAAATGTTATTGGCCATACCACCAAAATCTGGTATTTTCATTAACTCCTATTCTGTAGGTGAGAACAGAGTTGTAACTGCTGTTGGACAGGCTTTAACTGGAAGTTCAGTTTTGCTTTCAAAAATACGTATCAATGGTGGGATAGGCACAGAGGAGGCTAAATCCCCTTCTTCCTGGCAGACTGAATTTGTGATGTTGGCATATAGGAAACAGATATTTCTTTGGTCTGGAAACCGACAACGTGAAACTTAGGATGGGCCTGTGTTTTTTTCAGTGGCTCTACACAGCCAAACCTCAGCTTAGGGGCTCCCGGAGCCCATTTTCAGAGCCATGTCGTTACTCTGTAATGCTGAGCTACCCCTGCCTGGATGTCGAGGAATCCAATGGAGGCAACGTTTGGCACGACTTGAAAAGGTGTAGCGAGAAACAACCTAATTACAGTTGGACTTGATGATCTTAAAGGTCTTTTCCAACCTAAACGATTCTATGATTCCAGGCAGCCTGTCACTAGAGGGCAATGTGACACAGTAGCTGTCTCATTCCTGCCACCTCCTTCCCCTTGCAGGCCGTCTAGCCTGGGTTCTCCATGAGCCTCGCACTCCCAGATGTGCTCCAGCTGCTTTGGGCAGCACCTCGCCCCTGCCAGCAGCGTACGATTTGAACCCGCAACGCCAACTTTTGGACGCGCCTGCGGTTTTGCGCATTGTGCGCAAACTGGATGAGGCTCGACGTTGCGGCGTAGGCGAGACCGACCTTATTCTCAATCTAGGGTGAGATACTGCTTAAAAATAATCCATTTAATTAAACTGAGGGATGCAGGATTTTGCAAAACACGTGTAATGTTCGGTGTGTAATTGGAAGACTGTTAACTAGGTCGGGGGACATCTGGACGTAACTGGACATCCTGGCAAGGTGATACAGTAGGATAGAACAGGCAATAACAGAAGAGAAGCAAGAGCTTGAAGAAAAACTGAGTCTTCATCTAATCAAGCAAGAATCCCATTTAAGACCAAAGACCATAGTGGTTGTTAGATATCTGAAACCGCATATATTCACAATTAGTTTTGTCCAGAGAGAGAGAGCAAACAACCAAGTTCTGCACAGGCAGAGTCCAGAGGATATGTCAAATCTTGAACTCAGTGCTGAGGTAGAATAGGTTTGGTGCTACTATGTCATGTTACTAGAGTTTGGTCTAAGATTCTCAGCATTTAAAGAAAACCCTTATTTTCACAGAAATGGAAAAAAAAAAATCTCTTTTTAATGCAGATTAAAATTCTGTACCCAGTTATAAATCAAAAATTAACAGCTTTATCTAGGTCAGGGCATTGAAGCTACATGAAAGTTTTATCCTCATTCACTAAATTTTAATTTCATGTGGCATGTCTGACAAGTCTTGTGGGACTACTTAGAATCCATTGACATCCTTCTGTCATTGGTATCAAAGCCTCATCTTTGAGACTCTTGTTTCCAGACACCTAGCTGTTGCTGGATTATTTTGTCTCTGCAATGGTGTCACAATCGATGGCTGTGCAGGCATTCTCATGCACGCACGCCATCTGTCAGCTAAAGTTCATGCACCAGAGAAATAATCACCTTTAGCTATAGAAACACAGGTTTCTATGTAATCACTTAAAGGTGAAGCAATAACTCAATTTTTTGCCCCTTCCAGCCTTTTTAAAGTTACTGGAATTGCTTGCCTGTAAATTAAAACTCCCAAAGAACTCTACAGTTTAATTTGCAACCAATATTTTATTCCAGGAATGGCTATGAGAAGAAAAAATATTTTGCATATCCCTGCCATCACTTTTTTATGACTATTTATAGCAGAAATGTTGATGCACTAATTGATAAATGTCTCTGTGGATCTGGAAGACATCTAATCCTGGAGTAGAAACAGTACCACATGATTTATCTAGTCAATCAGTCCTGAATTACAGAAGAAATAATTGTGGCCTTTAGTGTTTGAGCAATTACCAGGCTTAAATACAAGCCTCTTAACTGAATAATAGTTATGATACATTCATGGAACGTCAAAGTACATTCACAGAGCATTCACTAGCAAAAAAATCACTGTCAATATTTCAAAAATACAAATGGTGAAATGCATATCTATAAGGTAGGTGCAAAAGGGTTCATATCAACTTGTTGGAAATTAATTTGACCCAGAAAAAACTTTTTTTCTGTTACTATTACCAAGCAGCAGCCAAGGTTTGTCCTCAGATCTCAGATCTGTTGTTAGCATGGCTGTGACTCAATAAAAGAAATACCCTGTCAGTCTGGGCAGCTAACTCGTCCTGGACTTCTGCACAAGCATACACAGAAGGGAAATATGTATGACACTAAGAGACATTCACAACACATGGTAAAATTACAAAGAGATATTCTTTTTACTTGCAGTCGTGTTCCGTGACACACACCCACTGCTGCCGTCTTGCTTACAGACTTCTGCCAACGTACTCGGGTTCAACTGTCCTTGTGTTTCACAAGACCCCAGCCTGAAGGCGTTGCACTAGGTCTGAACTCACCAAAATATCACATCACCCTGCATTTCTCATCACGGTCCAGAAACTTTTTGCTACTAGAGAGCTTTAAATCTACCCTTCCTTCCATGATTTTGCACATAGACCAACTTTCAGGGACCAGAGGCCTCTAACAAACATTGGGCTGGGATGAAGAAAAGGAGGGATAAAATACATCCAATAATATATGTTCCACCTGATTAACATAACTTGGCAGCACTCTCACTGCATCCCTGCCTTTCAGCCCAGCATGCACTCCATTCTGTCCCAACCTGCTCACATCACTATGTAACAACTTTTTAACCTGAATTTACAGAAAATGTTAAATGTTTTTCCTGTCACACAGTCACCTGAAGCTTCCTGCCCTGTTTCCTCACTTCTCTCCTTCGGAATCACTGCCTAGTATGGGGAAACTATATGTTTCACTTACTTTCTTCTGTAAGGAATAAAAATGTGATGATAAAACTCCAAGAGTGCCTAGAAATGTTTCTGCCCATTAGAAATACTGTCCTGGTTCTACCTAAAATAGTCAGCTGGGAAGACTAAATATATGTACCTCACAGCCATAAGGCACTGGGCAATTTTTCTGAAGAGAAAAATGTGATGTTATTTACAGGTGCTTGGTATTGACAATTGACCTTCTAGATCAAAGTTCAGATGCTACTCCTGAACCCAGCTACAACTAAGCCCCGAGTATTTGTTCTTCTTGACATGTCAGGATTACATTTATTGAATTTCAGCTTTTTTTTTTTAATTGAATGCTGATGCAAAATCTTACCACTTTGTAACATTAGTCTTATTTGTCTTTCTTGTTGCAGGTCCGTAAGTGTTCCAAGTACCATTCCTCCTTAAAAATAAAGCTCCTACTTGTTTGCTTTTTCATTTCCTTAGCCAGATTTCAGATTGCATTTTCCTGAACACCACAGCTATTCATCCAGGGGAAGGACTAAAGGACAGATTCCTTCTGACATTCTCAGCACGCTGCTGTGAAGACTTCTGGCTTCAAGGACCCATAATGATGGAAGATGAAAGCTTTTTAATGGTTCAGCTTCTTGAGTAAATCACCAACACACAAAGTTCAAAATAGGTTCAAAATTCATATTCCCCTCCTCAGGAAATGACACCAATGAAGGCAAAGTAAATCTGTCAGGACCACTGAACACACACATATGCAGTTACATACAGAAAAGAGAACAAAATTACTTTTTTCAAAAAAAAAAAAAAAAAGAAAGAAAGAAAACATCTTTTCATAGAGCCTAATTTCAAGGATATTCCAGGATCCATTCTCCATTATTTGTGTTTGGAATAATATCTTCAGCCAGGCAAATCAGCCAATTCTGCAAGTTGGCTTCATTTAATTACTTTCTACATAATTCCAGATGGAAGCAAACTCTTTTCTCCTTACTCACACCTTATAACAGAGGTAAATCACTCCCTCCCTCTTTACACCTGCAGTCAGTCATACTGTTACATTTTGGTAGGTAGGGCAGAAAACTTTTTCTACTCTTGCTCATGCACCAGTGTGTTTCATTTAAATAATGAAGGTATTTAGGAAGACAGCTACCTCAGGCACAGTGCGTGTTTCTGTGGCTACAGGACTCCCGAGGTTGTTCACATACCCCTGCATCAGGACAGAAACCCAAGCCACCCAAATCATAAGCTAGTTCCCCAGCCACCTTTCTCTTGAGCTGTCATGGGAATGCCATCTTCACTGAAACTGCAGGAAGGGAAAATCTGAGTTTAATAAATATATCTTCATCTCAGCTGTGTTCCTCATTGAACAGCTGCCAAAGTTGCTCATACACAGGTTCATCTTTGCAAGTGGAGGCTAAATGGCAGCAGGGGGGCTTTTAAACCTCCTGACAGTAGCAAACTGAGAAACATTTTTGAAGCATGGCCCATTCCTGTGGCTGTGGGCAGGGGGGAATTCCAAAGAAGTAGTACTTCAGTGAACCATATGCAGGCCCCAAGGATTGCGCTGAGCATCAGTACCAGCATAGTCCCTGAAGCCATGAAACCATCCAAAGCAAACAGAATAGCTCAGGACACCACTTTGTTCCACTGACCCACAGTGACCACTGAGCCCTGCCCATTCAAATATGCTGCTTATACTCCCTTAAGTCCTTGTGTATCAGTTGATGCTTGTCACTGGTTAGCATCCTGATATCTCAAATACCAAGGTTATTTCCTAATTCCAAACACATAAGGACCACAGATGTTACAGCAAGGGAACGCTTTGATGAATGTTGACCAATATGCAAAAAAGTAAAGAAAAAAGTCACCACTTTGTTTTAGGCACTTTACACCAAGGAAAATCCCCCACTGGGTTTGTAATTGCCTAGTAGAAGAGGAGAATTCAAAAAGGAACTCAAAGAAATAATTTAAAACTTTGCTGATCAGTGATATTACTATCAACAGTTTTCCAACTTTAAAAAGGCCCAGAATAGTGTATAGTAGGCCTAAAAGCAAAAATAGAAATAAAAAGCTCCCCAAACTCCCTCACCTTCACATTAAGATGGATTTTTGCAATGAATGAATAACCTCTTTCACTTTTAATTTAGGTCTACCCATCAACATGGCTGTTATTATTCACAGCAGCAAAGCCCTTGCCACATTACAGCAGAAATAATAGCTGCACCTCCAGGTTCTTTTTTCCCCAAGAATTCACAATGTTATTTAAATAAGTCTAATAGGGCATAGGTACAGCAGACAAGGCTGCTTTTAAGGGAGGACTATTTTCATTTCTGTCCCAGCTTTATATAACATGACTGGAATTTGCTTGTGGAAGAGAGGATCATTAATAGCATGCCATCTCTCCCCTGCGTCCAAGGTCTCATGACACCCTTGCACACTTTCAATATTCAAGTTGATGTCTATATTCTACCAAGAAGCACTATGCCATTTACTAAACAGCACAGGCAAGACAGTATCTTTGATGTTTCCTTAATACATGATGTTGTGTTTCCTTGAGAAAAGCAAAGCAAAGCAGGAAATAGATCTATTGCCAAGTAAGTCATGAACTGTGGAAGAGCCATCAGCTTCTTCATTTATGCCTGTCCAAACCTAGCACAATGGGACGCTCCTGCCTGGCTCGTGACTGGGACCCTGATCCTGCTGCCACACAGCTAATGCTGACTGAGATATACCACTGGGTCTTCTCTCCTGCATGGCAGGGAAGTGAATTACAGCATCAAGTAAAGCTTTTTCTGATCTAATGCCACAGTTCAGTCTTTCAGAGGGACTTCAGTGAGATGCCCAGACCATGTGCTGTTATGATGGGAGCTGGGTGTTCACATCCCTGAGCCCCCCCCCCCAATTATTCCCTCCTCGCTTTCCATAGGGATATTTTTATTCAGTGTCCAGAGGAGGTTCCTCTGCAAAACTAATCTGAAACAAAGTTGGATGTGTGCTTCCCAGGCTACTTTTTGAAAACCATGTAGAAGGAAACAAATGCAAATATTTGCAGTCTTATTATTCACACCCACACATAGAACAGTATAGAAAAGTTAATTACAAGTGATGCAAGTGGCTAGGTTACTGTACTGTACGTACAATTTTCAACTTTGCTGTGGACAACCTCTAAATGCATTTAGATCTCTTCAGCTGAACCTCTGTAGACTATTCAGTATTTCTACCAAACAAATTATTTGGGTTGTATCAATAATGCAATTATTAACATAGAGCCTACCTTCCAAGACAGTTGACAGACAGCTGTGATGGAAGATGTAGGCAGAGTCAACTTATTTTAATACGATCTGCTGAAAACCAAACGGGAAATTAAGGAATGACCTAAAAAAGGACCTTCATGTGAAGAATCTCTGTGTAACCACCTGGGAAATGCCCGTCTCCCTGGTTTCAGACACGTTATTGGCTTATTTTTTCCAGATCTATGGGGTTCACATTAAAGACACCATTTACAGCTGTTGCATTGAGGGGTAAGTGACCACAAAAATCAGAGAGGGAGGAGGAAAGTGTTACATGACTCAGGGAAGAAAATCTACGGCAGGGCTCTTTGCCCCTTCCCTCTTACCCACCAACCAGAAGCAATTTTGGAACTAGCCAAGACTTGCAAGTAAAGGCTAAAATACAAATAAGACTTAGATGGATAGGCTTTCATTGGTACAGCTCTTTTATCTTTTAGCTGTGTAGTTTGGGGGGAGATACAAAATACACCAGGTTCTAAAAAAAAAGGGCTATCTTGAAGTATGTAATGAGGCCTGATTGCACTGCCAGGAGGAAAGAAGTTTCTTCCAGGAGCTGCTTCCCAACAGTGGAGCAGATGTGCATAAACCTTAAGGCTGCAACCCACTGAACCAGTGCAGAAGAGGCTCTGCCCCCGGGTGCACTGTAGAGGTGAAAAGTGAAATACCTCACCTAAGAGGTAGGGCACCTGGAAGACTCTGAAGCTTTTTGCTCATAACTTGCTGAGAGATAACCTTGCTGAGAAACAGGAAGGCCCTGTAGACTGCCTTTTATATTGTATATAATTTGTATATTGTATATTGTACGTGCTATATTGTATATAGCCAAAATGAGAACCTGTTCTGAAGACCTACCAACCTCAAAACAATGCTCAAGATAAAAAGACACACAACTAAGTTCTACTGAAGTTAAAATTGTACTGTTTTTCTGACTGACCTTCTATGAACTTTTATGATTGTTGAACTCAGAGTTTAATACTGACCCAATTAGGTATTCCATGTAGAAAAGATTTCAGCCTGCAGTGCTGTGAAGCTGGGATCCCCTTTGAGCAATAATCTGTTTTAAAATAAAACTACATGCACAAAAATCCACAATATTAAAAGGAATCCAAATCTAAAATTCTTTTTAAAATCAAGCATGGGTTTAAAATTGTGCCACTTACATAAGATTTAGGGCTTAAAAAATAAAATACTTATACAATAAAAAGTAAGTTTATGACATGGTTGTGACATAATAGCTGTCTTTTAGTTTATTCAGAGTAACAATATTACTTTTTTTCTGGGAATGTCTTATTTCTATCAGTATAATTATAGTGTTATACACCACTTACATGCATATGTAACAGCAGTTCCCAAACTCTGATCATTTTACTCATTTCTACCAGAATGCAAAGATAAGTGATTAGCTACTCATTTCTCTGATTAAAGTAGGTAGTAAGAATATTTCACAAAGGAAAGAGGTGTGAAAGGTATGTTGCCAATGAAAAAATGTGGGTGCCATGAAAGAATTGCAGTAATTTCAATATTTTTTATTAATCAGATGACAAAGAAATTACTGACATACTTTTCCAGCTGCTCACTCTGACACCATACTGATAGATAAGCTGCTCAAGACTTACGTATGAGAGACTTAATACAGCTAGTAATAATTTATAATGAAGTCTGAACAAGGATACGTGTAAAATGACTGTATCCACACGACATTTCTTATGCAGGAGGAAAGGCTTGAGTCAGCAGGAGGCTAGAGAGCTATAGTAATGAAACAAAAATGAGCTTTTCAACTTGAGGGACAGGAGAGAACCGGGGTTCTAACTCCCAGTGAAAGCCAGCAGGCAGAGCATATAACCCACCCAGCCCTATACAAAGTCATACAGTAAGAGAGATGCAAGGCCTCTCCCAGCACCGTGCCTGGACTGGAACAACGTGCAGAAAACATACTTATTCTAGCTTTGGGCAGCATTATCTCTAGGGCTTCAAGCTCCTACTGCAGGGTAGGATAGTTAGCTTTCCTATTAAAAATGGCAGGATAGGGCTGGAAGCTGAAGCCAAAGCGATTTCGTTTAACTAAACTTCACTGGTGTATTAGGACCTAAAAGCATTTTAGCCAAAACCTTGGACTCTACTGTAGAATTCAAAATAGAGACGTTCTATTCCAGCTCAAGCAAATGAATGATGCAGCAGTCTATCACTGTTGAGAAACACTGTTTTCTGGGTGTCTGAATACAGCCCTTGGGGTGACTAATTCTCTTTACCTCAGCTGGAAAATCCCAGCTTCAACAGACGCATCTCTGCTAGTATTTTAGCTGGGATCAGGAGTGCGCTTTTGAAGAGACTCTCTTGAGTATTCCCCTTTACTTCGTTTTGCTTTTCACTGCAGGGCAATCTCAGAGAGCACAGACTGTGGTCATTTGGGATGACACTAAACTGGGGTGCACGGAGTGTGCTCCATCTGCTCATGGGCGTTCCTTCAGCGGGACAGAAGTGTATCTCTAAGAAGGTGTTAGTGTGGACGTTGGGTCTCCTGCATTCTCTGCGTACCTCTGCAGGAGGATCCCCACCTGCTGATTTAGACATACAACAGTGCACACCATACATACACTACTAGTGCCAACTTGCACATCACAACCGGTAAGTTGGGAAAACAAACTTTTGAGGTAGGAATTGCTTTAACCAAAGCGAACATTTGAATAAATGGGTGTTTGCAGAATTTCCAGCGTTACCCCTCTGCTCAACTTTACAGCTATGTAACAGGGACAAGGAATATAAAAGTAACTATGGGACATATAGACAGACTATATGAGCATACTGTACCCATAAGATGCTCCTGATCATTATCACAAGCACTAGTCTCTGCATACTAGGTATGTAATTCTTGTCATGTTTTCTGTAGCATCATGACAGAGGTTGCAGTTCCAGGATGTGGGCTGGAGGTGAATTAGTTTCATATACATTCACATATTTCCATAGATTCTCCCATACAGAAGGGACAAAAGGACAGGCAGCTTTGCAGGAAAAATCTTTCAGTGTTAAACATTCTTTCCTAAAATTAAGTACATTCTTTGGAACAGTATTTTGGTCTTCCTTAAAAGAAGGTTGGAATAATGAATAATAAATAAAAGTATTTCTTAAATAATGAAATATTGGAGCACTGTATCAGTTTCTTTCACTTTTTTTTTTGTTGTTGTTATTACTTGAT
The DNA here is from genome assembly GCF_026419915.1 of Harpia harpyja. Classification (NCBI taxonomy): domain Eukaryota; kingdom Metazoa; phylum Chordata; class Aves; order Accipitriformes; family Accipitridae; genus Harpia; species Harpia harpyja. Next base: position 2,403,492 of record NC_068947.1, read on the forward strand.
TTTCCATTTCAGTGACAATCTGTTTGATACTTGGAACCAACAAAGAGGCATACATCTGTTGAATACTGACAATTCATATTCAAGCTGTGGTACCTAATTACAATGCATTTTTCATGGTACCATCACAGATTACCATGGCTGATTCTTGGTCAGTCATAACCTACTTAATTAGCAGAAACTTAGCTATTATATTTTTTGACTTTTCATGTATTGTGTAGGGTATGCCTTTCAGCTCTTATGATCAAACATACTCCCTCCCCAAGGTATAGCATTAAAGCCAAGTTATATTGATCAAATCACAAGCAGGCGGCTTTTTGCAATGCTCTACAAATGTAAAAATGAAAGCAATATTCACAAACTGAATGTGTTACAGTGTATGAAAAACTGAGTCACTCCTCTAAAAGCAAAACACAATGTATCTGAGGAACTTCACCATAAAAAGCTTCACTCCTGAATTATTTTAGGAGTATTTTTAGATATTAGTGTGGGTGTGGGGGAAAAGCCCTCATTTCTTTAAAGTCTGCCTTTCATTTAAACCACCATTTCAAGAGATGATGTTATGCAGTAAGAACTGAGAAAGGAGAAGAGTCTAAAATGAAGTGATTCAACCCAGTTATAGTGATAGAATTTCACACAGTCTGTACAAGGTTCTGTCTTAGAAAACTTTACAAATATTTAGGTATATAGTTTAGTAGATCATTGAGGTTTATGTTCATCTTAGGTGAAAATATCAATCTAATTCTTTCTTTCCAAACAGGTTTACACCAAATTATACTCTCTTTACCAGCAAGTCTCAATCCATATGCCGTTATTACTCTGTCTGAAATACCGAGTCCTGAAATACAGGAATCTTGAATAGATGTTCTTGCTACCTGCTTTAGACTAACTGCAGTCCTTTGTGTCATGTAGTGGGCACTATACCAAAGAAAAATTCCTTTTGTGTCTGGGCTGGTACCCAAGAGGTAGGATACTATCTACAAAAGAGGAATAATACAGCAAAGGAAAGTCAACATTTTTTCCACAAACCTCAAAGACAGAGAGAGTTTCTAAGGGAGAAAAGACTATTTACTGCCAAAAAACTTGCACATACTGGGTTGCATCAATAGGATTTTCCAAACGAATGTCTTGTTTCTGAGGACAGCCATTAGCAGATATTGGGTGGGAGTCTAAGGACAGAGAAGGCACACAATCATGCTCCCCTCTCATGCGCTCTCCTTACTTCTGGCAGTTTGGGCATCATGTTTAATAGGTTGTCAGCCACCTTCTTCCCATAAATCCCTTGAACTGCTTTTTAACCCAGTTATATTTTGTGCACTGACAAACTCAGGCTTCAGTTTACGGATGAATGCTTGGTGTGGTTTATTTTAATCAGCTTTCACTGGGTATCCTGTAGCTCCAGACTCGTGAGAAGCAGTTATCGGAGAAAGGAGAAGAGGAAGGACAGGACTGAAGGAGATCAAATCACTGTCTCAAGGTGCTTCAAATCACAGAGGCTTTCTGATCATATTGGAAAACTTGCCCACGCTTCTCTGTGTGTACTTACCTGGATACCAAATCTTATACACCAACATCTGTGTTATTTAAAGTCTGTGTAAAACAAGGCTTAAATTGTTTGCCCTGGCTCCCACTTGGAGCGTCTATTGCAATACATCATCCCCAAAACAAGACCCTTATCTCTCAGGAAGGGGTGACTTTGCATATCTGAAATACAGGTATGGCAAGAAAAGGAAAATCCACAACAAACTAGAGATTATTGGGGAAAGATACTCCACTGGGAGCTTGGGGCTACTCACTAAACATGGCAATCAGGCTACAAGTCTCCAAATTTATTCCAGTGGAGCCTGCAAAACCTGGTGTCACTGCCTGCGTGGAAGGTTTAATGTCTTCTCATGTACCAAGCCAGAAATCTTCACAGGGATATCTCAGTACACCACAGATACCATCAACCCCTAAGAAGGTGGTCTCTTAGGACAGCAGAACCTTAACAATGAGAAAAATAAAGCTTTTGAGTTTTGTTCTTCTGTAAATCTGGCTGGGGAAGTTCAGTACCTGTCTTTTAGTCCCATTCCTCTGAATAACAGCAGCACAGTAGAGATGACAGAAATGGCAGGGTGACATGCCGGTAGGTTGGTCACACTAGTTCACATCCTAAAGAAATAGCAAAGGCAATTTATGCACTGAAAGGCCACTTCAGTGGCTGGCACATTTCTACTGAAGTCCAGGGTGCCACCCCAAAAGAATATTTCATCTTTAAGGATATGACTGATCCCAAGCTCAAAATTAAAGATTTAAATACTTTAGGTAATGACGACAACAACATACATATTTAGGCTTACGTTCCAAACGCACCAGGGTAATTATTTATCTATGAAGTTCTAGGGTCAGACCTGTTTTTCCGGGGGTACTAGGGGTTGCAGGAAGATGCCCAAGTATTTTAATATTATCGGCTCACCGCCTCTATTCACCTGTCAGGTGCTGCACCATATATAGCAACTGCTGTCACCGCCACAGTGACGTTTGTCATTGGCTTGCCATTTTTGCGTATTCCTGAATACCCTGCAGCTGCTTCTCTGAAAGAGTGACTCATCCAAAACTGTTAAATCTGGAAGGCAGTCTCAGTTTGGCTCCCAGCAAAATCAACACATACGATGAACCATCAACACTTGTGTGGAGGAGTTCAAGGGACTTGAAGTTAGACCCTGAAGTGCTGCGGGGAGGCAAAGAGCAAAACAGCTGCACACTTTGCACAGCATGGGAGCTCAATAACTCCCCTGTGATCTCCTTCAGACTAACCCGGAGGGCCAGTCGGTGCCACGTCATGAGCTGCAAGTCAGCTGTGCTGAGGCACCCGTCACTTAAAATAGGCTTGAGGGGCAAGAAGAATCCCGTCCCCCCAACCACCAGCAAACTTGATGTGATTAATGCACAAGGTATGCAGATGTCCCCCTTCTGCTGTATCCAGCCACGTATTACTACAGCTATATTACACCAGAACCAAAACCAAATTTAAGATCAAATCTCACCAAACTAGGACAAAACACTAAGTATATGCTATATACTTAAAATACTATATACGAACATATATAGAAAATTACATGATTGTGCATATGAAGCTTCTCTCAAAGGAAGGTGCCTTCAGATCAATAAGCATATTAAGAATCACTTAAATTCATTTCTAGTTGATCAATCTTTATACCACTGAGAAAATATAAAATTGACTTTAGCTGGACATAAATTTGCTCCCATAAATTGCTCCACTCTTAAACTCCAACAGTAAATAAATTGATATTTGGCTGCAGAAATTCTTTCAAGCAGCAATACCAAATAAACAGTAGCACATTTAGTTATACACATATGAGAATGAAATAGCAAAGTTATATGCTGACATTTCCTCAGCTGTTTGCTGTAGATGATGCATTTTTAAGATTGCCAGTGATTATCTGCTATTCATTGGTGTTCAGTGCCTTCACCTACAGTGATGTTCTCACTCAGATGCTATTTGAATTTTGTCTGGGGAGGTCCCAGGAAGTAGTTTTATCTGGTTTTAAACTTTTCTCTCCTCTAGAAAATCTGACTTGCATAGTAGATACTCTTTCAAGTGGTAAATGTCAATGTCCTATTATTACTTTACATATTTCAGGTTTATAACTGAACTACTGAGTGATGCTAGAATATTTTGTATGCTTCAACCTATTCTAATCCTTTGCTTCATAAACTTCTGAAAATAATAAAATCTTGTTTTGATGAAGCAGCTTCTAAACATGACCACGAGGTAAAATACCAAAAGCAAACCTTCAGGTTGTTTGTGTAAGTAGTAGGGGAGTGATCACAAAGTAAACCCAAGAAGTTTCAGGAGTAAATCAATCAATGGCAACACTAAAATATTAAAATAAATAAATAATTAAAAAGAAAATTTTATAATGCTTACAATGTACATTTCAGGCTACCCACTGGACACCACACCTTTCCTTCTCCCTCACAGACTTCGTCTCCTCCCCTTCCCAACTCACAATTCTGATTTCAAAATTATTCTGTCATCTAGGCCTTTTTTTTTTTTATGATACAGGAATGAGGCTAGGCTACCAAAGATAAGCTCAACTACATTTATACATTCAAATCTGCATTTTACAGGAGCTTCTGCTCTTTTGGCATTGTTACTGTTTCTCAGTTCCTATTCTACCTAAAATATTCCTTAGAGTCTTCCTGCTGCCTGGCACTGGTCAGGCCTGATGCACGTCCCCTTGGGGTCTGGAAGTGGTCAGGGGAGACAGGTTCTCTCCTATGAGATTCTTGTTGCAGAGTTGGGGAATATAATTCACCAAAGTCTTGAAAAACTAGAAGCGTCAAACTTGGGAAGTTGAGTGGTGATTCCATTACTTGAAGGAGGCAAGGCTGAGAGTTTCTTTTCATTGAATTTACTTATCTATAGCTCTGCAGTTCTTAAGAGCTTGGAAAAGCTGCGCATTATCATTTACGCAGAGGTTGTTCTCTGCCAGAATTTGAATTATTCAAGGTGATTTCAAGGCACGTGCACACAGATTCTCACACACAATAGAGGAAATAATGCAAGTGACCAAACAAGGACCTTAAACATATCAGTGAAATGATGCTTCAGAGCAAATGTGAACTTTTCTGTATACATTTAATCAACCAGCTCTTTCTAAAGCCAGAGGAACATTAAATCAGAAATCTATTGTTTATAATCATAAAAATAATTCTGCATCAGACATGAAGATGGTCCTGCTTGAATGATGAGAAAAACAATAATTTAGAGATAATATATTAGAAGAAAATGCCAAAATTCATCACCCAAACTATTCTGAATAGGGCATATGACCAGTGATAGCTCCAAAGCAAGCATTTCCTGTAAGTTTTACAAGCATCTTGAATTATTTAAGCCACCAGTTGCTGCCTTACCTTTTCATAATGTATCAGCCACTAAGAAATAAACAATGGGCTACCGCATCCCCTACACAGGATTTTACATCATGGACAAAACTTTTTGAGTTTCTCTGTCTTCCCACTGATGTAAAATGGACAGCATTTACCTCTTGCCAAGCATACAGCTTGGTCAATGCCTCTCCCCTAGCACCTAGAAAACGTGCATTTCCCATTCTCACTACCTCAGGTCACACTGTGAGAAGTTGTATATCGCATCATAAACCTCACCAATCACGAGGGTCATACAACCATAGTAATACAAAAGTTGAAAAGACACTTTCTGCTGATACTGGTGCCGACTATAGTATTTTCTTAACCTGGGAAACCTCATGCACTTTCAAGGGATCTGATGCTGTGGGTGCTGCAGACTCTTCAAGACCCGCTGTCATTGATCACCTTCCTGCAGGGCTGCAGGTCCCCACGTTTAAAGGCCACTCCTGCTGGAATTGTCTACGACCAAGCGTACATGCCACACTGCAGTGCCATGCAGCTACATTTAGGCTACCTTGGAAGCCAAAATTGGCATTGCATCATCAGCACAGAGCCCCTCCCAGATTAATTTAATCTGCTAATGTGATTGCACTGCTTTTGATAGCTCAGTGGCTCCATTTCAATCCAGTCCAGTTACCTCTAAGTACTGTCCAGTTGTTGCTCCATGAAGACACAAACTGTGACAAACCCAACACATCCCTAGAAACACCTCACTAGGGAGTTGCAGTGCTCAGCAGATATCGTGCCACAGACTGCTAAGAAAACCCACGAAGAAGGGCAATTCCCTGTTTTGACATTTCTCAATGGCCAGATCACCAGAAATGCAAGGCAGAGCCTGACAGAGAGCACAAGATCTCTGGAGTCTTTACTGACCACCCTAGAAAGAGAGATGTCCTGCCTTGGAGATGTCCTGACAGGTGGTGGCTCTCAGTTGGATTTGTTCAGGCAAAATAGTGACAAACTGATACTGAGATCCTTGGAAAACCCAGCAGTTTAAAAGGGGAAACATCAGGCTGAAACCAAAACCCAGTGGAAGTGAATAGGTAGGGAGTGAAAGAACAACCACTGGACATATGGAGGAAAAGCACTGGCCTTAGTTTTATATTGCTTGCATTTGCACTGGAAAACGACTCCCAACACTTTCAAGGAAAGATGGCATGGGCATTGCCCAGGCCCAGCAGCGGGAGTCTGGCAGGTCAGAAGCACCACAACCTTTCTGAGCACGCTTCCACGGGAAAGCTGCACAGTCTTCGCCTCGTTTGGAGGCACCCCTCAACACCTCTCCCCAAAGCTTGCCAAATTTCAGAGGATTATCTTCTGGTGGCAGGGAGAGAAGCTTTGCCTTTTTTGTTTGGTTGTTTTGCTTTTCTAAGCGAGCCTTTGGCCAACGTCTGAGTTCATGACACTTGAAGAATTTAACTTCCTTCCCTCTAACACAAGCACACCCAAGGCATTTGTTTCTTTAAGGAACGTAGTAAAAAACTCATGATATCTCAATATTTACTTGCGGGAGAGCTCTGTCAATTGCATATGTCAGGGCACCAGGGGCTCCCCATGTTGGGGGCAGCAGGGCAGGGCTGTGGGCAGCTGGAGACCAGTCCGGCTGTGGTGTCACTGGGGCAGGGGCTGATGGCACTGGGGGGGCTGATGTGGGGTCCTGGGGCAGGGGAGGGGGAGCCCCGAGGGGGTTAGGCAGGGACGGGCAAGCCTGGTGGTTCCCTCAGGGCCCTGACAGCGTGGGAAATTATTTATGTAGCTTTAGGCCAAGGATTAGGTAGTAAAGCATAATCTGGCTTTCTCCACAGTTGAGCATTTGCTGCTTTGATGCTAATCGACATGAAGCAGTATCTCCAAATAAGATTTGTTGGTGAATATTTGGGCTGTTTTGAAGAGTGCTCGTACTGAGTAAGGCTGATTTAATGTTTTCTCTTTTGCACAGACTTAGTTTCTAACTACTGCGCTGATGACAGGGCCAGCTCTAGGCATGAGAACAGTGTTTCTACTGTCTAATGTATCTCAGGCAGCAGATTGCTACAGCCAGCAAAACACATGGCCTTGTAGGTTGGCTGTTGAGTCTGAGGAATATATGTGTAGGAAAGCAGCTATTGCTGGGGAAGGGTGGGCGGGAAGGCAGAGGAGATATTCCTAAGAGCAGGACACCCAAGACCGCCAGGAATATCCTTTCCCTGACAGCACGGCAGCAAAGCCCCCCTTCCCTCTTTGCTCCCCAACCAAGATCACAGAATCAGAGAATCACAGAATGGTTTGCGTTGGAAGGGACCTTTAAAGATCACCTCATTCAACTTCCCTGCCATGGGCCAGGACATCTTTCACTAGATCAGCTTGCTCAAAGCCCTGTCCAACCTGATCTTGAACACTCCCAATGATGGGTCCCTGTAGGTAGTAGGTGCTGCCTGGCACAGATTCAGTTCTGGCTCTGGCTTGGTCTCTTCAGGACTGCAAAGTTTACTTTTTAACTCAGTTTCTTAGTGAAGTGTGAAGGTGTTGGAATTGCTGCAGACTTAAGTTCTCCTACAGATTATTAAAGTGTCTACCTTAGTAAGTAGCGTGATGCAATAGCAGTGGATCTACAGTGAGAAAGAGGTTGGCTCCACCACAAGACAGAAAATTACCCAACTAGGTAGATTCTGAGGAAACTACTGAGTTTGGACTTTCATAGAAGGAGTAAGAAGAAAATAGACAGGAAAAAATCAAAGAAACTGATGTCTTAAGGAACTTCAAAGCTAATTTTGCATTCATTTTTCAGCAAGACTCCTGCTGGGTCTTGAACATATCCTATATTCTGATTTCCTTTGAAATCATCTTTGTAAGCATGAAATCTAATACAGTAATAGTGTCAAGCAAGGGAGATAGTGTCTCCTCATGTGCAGTAAGATAGTTTATATGCAGTTCAAACTGGGAAGATATTCTCCCATTCCTCAGTGAAATTTTTATTCTAGCGTTAAAAGTTCAAGAAGTCTAGCCAACTTTTGAAACCAGCTGAACTCCATTCAATTCACTCTCCCTCTCAACCTTCTAGTAAATAACATGTTTTCCTTTTAAGCCTGATGGAATTTCAGAGCATTCAGGGTTGGGGTTTTTTTCCTAAAATAAATGAAACTGCAAAGCTGTGGGCACATTTTGTCAGGTAGGTGTGTCACCTTGATTCTGCCAAACACTAGAGCTGTAGAACAATGTAGATCAATACCAGTACAGAAATCAGAAGTGGAAGAGGACAGCACTTTTTCAATTTGGTTTGGTTTGTTACCCTCATTTTATATTAAAGCCACTCAATTAGAAACAAACCAAGTGGCTATTTTAAGAACCTTTTCTGATTGCTAAAGATCTGGGTGAATTTTGCAAAAACAAAAGAAGTCTTCCACAGATAAGTACCCAACTTTTTATATACTTTTGCCGAACTACAACATAGCAGTGCACCACGACAGTCTTTCACAAACGTCGCTCCTTCTGAGGTTCCCAGACACACATTTTCACAGCAATACGCAACTACCTGCACAAAATTAGGCAGCTGTTAATTAATGTGGGATTGCCTTTATCCCAGAAGGTTACTAGGAATTTCCTAACAGGATGAACTCAAGGCGAAGCAGCACAGAAAAGCAACTGAGATTAACTGAGGGCAACAAGAAACAAATCTGATTGAGACTGCTTGCGCTGCAACAGAGAGAAACTTATTTTGTTTCCTGCAGAAACAGAAGTTTACCATCGTACAGCCAGAAAACACAAGCCTGTGTTGACAATCTGTCTTATTTCTCCTCAGTGTAACCTGCTGCACATTATCATTTGTAAATTAAAACGACCTGAACCAAAGAGGCCCTAAATGCAGGCATCTTCCTAAACACTTTTATCAGAGATGACGCGAGATTAGAGGTTAAGATAGTTCCAGCAACGTTAGTTCTCACTCAGATACTCAGAGCAAGTTTTTAATCCACTCCCACTTTTCCTAGCGAGAGATAGGTTATCGCATGTAAGAGCTTTTCCCCTGATTCTTATGCACATTAAGTAACAACCCAGTGTTCCCTATGCACAATTTTGCATGGTAGTGCACAAACTCCAAAGAGTCTACAGCCTAATCGAAAAGACACAGTAGGTTATTTTCAGAGGAATACCTCAAAAGGATATTCAGAACTTGTGTCTTTTCAAAGTCCTCAGCCAAAAGAGATAGCTTCTGTATATTTTACACAGATATGAAAAGGAAAGGGAGTTCTAGTGTGAGAAGAGAGTCTGCTGAGAGGAAGGGACAGGTTGTTCTCAGCAGGCTTGAATATGAACAAACTCACAGGCAGGCTTTGAACCTTACCTCGTAATTGGTGTTGATATAAGAAGAGCGACTGTGTGCAAGGAAGGAAGATGATGCCCCCGTCCCTGAGGCACGCACTTCAAACCTGATTGAGGGAAATTTTTCCCTTGGTACAATCATTTCTACTTTAGTGAAACTCCAGCATAACGAGCATTTTATATGCACTGCAGAGGGACTGGAATACTAATTTCTAAATGGAAAATGATAAACATCTTCCTATATTTAGGCTTGTGGCTGTGAAAGGGAAGGCAGGCGTGGCTGGAACTCCAAACAGAAATGCCTCTGCAGAGATGAAGATATTCAATATCCAGTAAAGACACAAGTTCTTTATGACAAATAAATCCCAAACAACAAATTTTTCTCATACTGGAACATTCATTCACAGAAAGAACCTTTAAAAGTCATCACTTGATTTTGCTTCTGGATATTAAAAAAATTATTACATCCTGAAAGGCAGAACGTATTTGAATAATAAACTCCTTAAAATAATGATATGATTATGTATAAATATTTGCCTGTCTTGAACTATTGCATCTTTAAAATTATATTAGCTATCCACATATGTCAAACTTGAAGCGAGATTAATATAAGCAAGACTCTCATTAACTTCCATTCCTGCATTGGGAAAATGAGCCATGAACAAATTTCAGAAGGTATGAGGGTTAATTTGGATAAGCAGCCACAGTGTTGGTGTTTGCCTGATTTATCTCTTGAGTCTGAACCATAAGCCTCATAATCCTGAAACTTTGCTTAATTTAGCAAGGTTTTCCTGATTTCTTAGCTCGCACAGAAATGAACGGGAGTTCATGACATCCTTGTGCCCCAGGCACAGGACGTACAGGCCTTGCAGGACTGGGTTTTTTTGTCTAAGATGTTTTTATCAGCAGCAGAAGCCACTTTTCTACCATGCCAGTGTTCAGGACAGAAAAATCACATTTCTAATGAGCCTTTTTTTGGTTTTGGAATGGTGGTATCATGAATGACCTCTCTTCTGCCTGCCTATTTTGAAAGCTGCAATCTAGAGATACACAAGGAAGATGAACTGCTAACCTCATCTTTTGCATGTTTTACAACGATTGTTCCCCATTGTCTCTGAAAGTTAATCTCACACACCTCAGGTTATTGACAGACCTAAGTTTCTCTTCCTTCTCTCAACCAACATAGGGACGCTGACCATGAGACATTGGTAATTTTATCGTGAGCATGCTGTCCTTGCTGTCATCTAGTTCAGGGTCTCACAAGAGGGGTGGGCAGCACGCAGCAGGAACTGATCCCTTCCGCTTGGGGAGGGAAATGATGACTTTTAGGTCTGAGAGAGAGAAGAAGGGAGACCCTCCTTCTGGGACACATGCTAGAAGAAGGGATGACAGCAATGGCAGAAAGCAGTGTAAGCAAAACGATGAAGGCAAAATTCACAAGAGACAGGACTGCAGCACAGCTACAGCATATGGGGGCAGCTGACAACACATAGCTCAGGAGCTGGCTCTAGCTTCAGGCTGTGGTTTAACCAGCCTCATCTGAACCACCCTCAGTGTTCCTGCAATAATGATAACTTTTCTCTGTGTTTGTTCCCAGAGACATTCAAGACTGTTTCCATTATGATGTGCAAGTATGATACTTGTAGACAGTGAACAGTTCTGAACTGAAATACGCTAATAAAGTCACCACGGATAATTTAAAGACACCCAAATTTTATCAGCTGCAGTAAAAAGAAATCTGTCCACCTAAGTCTGTAGAGTTTTATGTTAGTGCTAAAATAGATTGGAAACTTACAGACTATTAGAGAAAATAGGATTGTTTTCAAGATACTCCTTTTTCCTCAGAAGGAGCTCTTCACCATACAGCCACACCCACTGGTGAAGGACAACTGGGAAGCAGTTACTTCTGATTGTATTACCTGAACTTTATATAAATGATAACAGTTTCTCACTGAAAGAGCTTTACATCTGTCATTCAGTTCTGCACTAGTAGCACTCTGCACCCTCACCTCTGTTCTAGGCTTGGAAACTTTTCTGAACATGATGCAAAATGTACGACAGAAACCACTACTTTTATTTAAAACCAATAGCTGTCCATCTACTTCATGCTCACAGATACAAGGATTGTTAGCACCTAAGTGACAGAGTAAAAATTATCCTGTAAAATTCAGTTTTAAATGGATGGTAATTATGCAAGATGTCCCAAGGCACTTTGTGGGCAATAAGCAAAAAAGGAAAATATCCTTGCTTCTTAATGCATATATTGAAATTCCAGTATCTTGCCTTAAAACAAACTAACCAACCAACCAACTGGAGAACAAGTCTGCTGAAAGGCATACACAAATTCCTTTGTTTTCCTATCAGATTGACAGTAAGTCTTAAATGAAGGAGGTTCAGCTTTTTTGAGAGGAACTCAGTGTTTTCCTACCAGGTTATACATATAAGCTAGCACATGAATGAACACACTTTTCATCTTCATTATGAATTACATAGAAAGAAAAGACAGATTGCGCATATACCCTTCCTTAAGAAAAGATTATACTTACATGAGTTTGTTCATGGCTTAAACCATTTCTCTCACGTGCCTTCAGCTAAACAGCCCTGTTGTCTCTTCACTCCTTTTGCAAATTAGACTGTCAGTAGGTCATGCCTTGCTGTTTAGTTATTTTTAGCCTTCTCATTACACCTGGAAATGTTTGCAGTTAAAGTGCTGCCATCTGGAGTTGTTAATGGCATGCTGGTGGAAGTGTAATCACTGCATGACTTTGTTCTGCACTTCCCCAGGGTGCAGAAAAATGTGATACACATTTAATTTATGTTAGTTTGTGCTTACAGCTGATCATCATCAAATGTGATAATATAAAATTTGGTGCTCTCCTTCAGTATCTCACCATCAAAAATTACCTTTGACATATCAACAGTTGCTACCATCAACAAGATACACCTGTAGACACTAAAAATAGCTTTAAGTGAAACCTGTTGTTTAATTATTCTAGGAATTACAAATTTAGGAGCTTTTGAAATCAAGATGCAATTATATTTGTCTTAGTAGGAGGTTCCTGTCTAGCTTGTATTGCTACTAAGAATGATTTGGGGATTCCAATTTATCGCTGCTTTTCACTTACTTTAAGCTGCAGAAAGGAGATTTTAGCTGCATTATCTGATTTGTCTCTGCTATGTGATAGCAGAGAATGAAGTATTACTGTCTTAGCTATAGCAATTTATAAACCAAGACCCTAAATTCTGCCTTCCAGCCAGGGACTGTTTAGGCTTTGCAAAGGAACTATAATGTAGGTGATTTGCTGTTTGTGTTTTGTTTGTTGTTGGTTTGGGTTTGTTTTTTTTTAACCACTGTATTTTACCAGGGAATAATGAAAATCATGCTCATATTCAAAACAAATGGAGTCTTTCTTCCATTTAAACAAGCTATTCTGACTCAAAGGAGATTTGGGCTCCTGACTGGAAAAAAAAGAAGCCTGATTAACAGAAGAGGAAACAAGAAGAGCTTCGATATGCATGTAACTGCATAATTCACAGAAGAAGAAACAACACATGCAGCGTGTAGCCTGTTGTACAGAAGACCTATACTTTAAGGTGCTGAGCAACATTATCAGTCACAGCTCTCGTCATTGCTCAGACATATTCTGCCTAAGTTCCTCACTTTGGTGAAAAATCATCAGTTTTCACGCAGAGGCTTGATTTCATCCCACAGACGGTACTTGGCTAAAAAAATGTACCCCTAGCTTGGGCTCCACCATCACAAGCTCTCTTCTTGGTCATTAAGTACCATGAAATGCTACTCAAGCTATAGACAAGACTCACTTGCTCTCAATTAACTGGGGAGGCCAGAGACAGTGGGATTTGCTTGAGTGTAAATAAATATCTGGTATGGGGAAAGCTGGTGGAGCCTTCGCATCCCAGATGGGGAGCGGGAGGTTATCATCTGAGCTGCAGCACTCACATGGATCCTCCTCATCCTCTCCCACATTAGTGTTGCCCAAGGAGGGGGCACTCTCCAGCCCCCCTGGCACAACAGTTTCCCTGATGGGGCTCAGCCCTCCCTTTCAATGCCACAGAGGCATCCAGCTCTCACTGAAGTTCAGTCTCTACACTTAGGAGACAATATCACCTGTGGATTTACCAGTCCTCTCTTTCTCCCCCCTCACACAAAATATATTCAATTTGAAAAACACAGTGGTGGAAAGGCAACTGTGAAGAGAAATCCCAGTGCTTCGGTCTCAGGGGCAACCATGGAAAGCTGGGCTGAAATGAGACAGTTTTGAAAAGCAGGGCATGTTGTTAGGCAGCCAAGCTGGAAAATTTTCGCCCCTGGCTTTTATGCTAAATGTACACGTTTGACAAACAACAATTAGAGAATTCTACTTCACACATAACTTCTATGTTTGAGTCACACTTTCTTCGAAAACTCAGACCTCACTTAAAACTCTAAATATCAACCAATCTGAGGAACTGATAGTGGACATGTATGGATGAAGGGGTATGCAATTTTTTTCTAGATACTATGTCGATGCAGTTGCAAATTTCCATATTGTATTACAGCAAAAAGCCTATCATTTGTCACGGTCACACAAAAAGAATTTGGAAAGCTGTCTTTGCAGCATTTTTCCTAAACAAACTTTTAGCGTCTCTCAAATTCCTCCTGTTAAAAAGCATGAGGATAGTTCAAAAGAGGTACCCCTGAGCTATATTGTCCATATTTGCTCAAATGCTTTAATGATTTGTTTCTAGCTCTATTTTCCTTACATATTCTTTTTTGGTCTGAAATCACATCCTATATACAAGCAAAAAGAGAATACATTTGTAGAAACAGAAAAATGTAACTTTTCTGGAGCAGAGATTGCTTCATTCAGACTGGTGGGAGGAAAAAGGCTACTCTGCAGATGTGATTGGCCATTGAGATGAAGGTGTTGGAAATGCAAGTAAAAATGCAAGTGTTAATGTTAATATTCTGCCAAGAGACGAAAAAGGGAACTGATATTTATATTAGAGGGTATGTACATGAGGAGAATGCTGGACGTGTCGAGAAAGCCTCTATATTTGGTTCAGTATTTATATACCCTAGGAAAAAAAAAAGAAGATAAACTGGGAGGCTGTTCCTGTTACTAGAGTAGCAAGTTCTAAAGTAATGGAAAGAAATATCTTTGGCTGAACTTCTTTTTCCACATTTGCAAAACACACACCTGTAATTCTACTGTCTTTGGACCTCAGCTGCTGTGCTTTGCACTCCAGGCTTAGCCAAAAGAAAAGAACTGAAAAGCTTTTTTCTGGGAAAAATGCGGGTACGGCATCTGAACAGGATACAATAGGATAAGAAGGTTGCATTACAAGACCAGTGGTAAACTTTGGCTTTATAATTGCAATATGAAAAATTCTACTTTGTTTTTACTGTATTCTGAGGTTTGTATTCTTAAAGGAGGGAAACATATAGTTTCCTTTCTGGGCATGATTTTGGGCGAGCTGCAAAATTTGTCATAGGTGAATAGTCAGTGGGATTATTCTTCAGTGTGATCCTGTTGTTCAGGTGATCATGTAGGCAGTGTGACCACTATGGTTTTATTCAAGATACTTAAATATATATATTTTTTAACTGAAGTGTAAGAACACAGTGTAATATTCTGAATTCCTACTATCATTACTTAAAAAAACAGGGAAAAGTTTTCATATGCCAGGTGGAATCAATGACCTTGTGAGAACTATTTACTAATAGAAGAAGCCATTTGAGGATAGAATATTTATAATAATTGGGAACTTAATTAGATATCTGGCAGTGCTTAAGCAACTAATTTTTTTTAAAAAAGGCCAGATTGACTAGGGTCACCTCTCCAATGAAATAAGAAAAGTAGTAGCAATGTTTTCTTTAATCAGTATTCAGAACTAAAGTCTTTAAGAATCATTTAACTTTTAAAAAGAATGTTTTGACAGAGAAAAGGATTTCCTTTTGGGTTAATTTACATCAAAATTTCAACTATGGCTGAATCCTAAAGGAAATAAAGGAATGTCTCAGGAAACAGACTGCATAAAAGAAAAAGCTAAAATTCCCCAAAACACTTTTGAAGCTTCCTCTACAAAAACGAAGGCGGTGGGAACACAGCCACATGTACATTACCACGTAGCACATCCAGGAGACGAAAATGCTGTTGAAACTTTGGATCACAACAGGCTGGCTCTGGGTTGGGAGGGGAGGTGGATAGAGGAGTCGGGAATGAAGGAGTGAAACCGAGCCTGAAAAAAGGGTGAGGAGGGGGCAGGTGTTGTTTTAATTTTTCTGTTCGTTTCTCACTACCCAAATCTATTTTAATTGCCAATAAATCAAATTAATTTTCCTCAAGTCAAATTTGTTTTGGCCGTGATGGGAACTGGTAAGCAATCTCCCTGTCTTTATGTCCACCCATGAGTTTTTTAATCTAATTTTCTCCCCTTGTCCTGTTGAGCAGGGGGAAGGAGTGAGCGGCTGGGTGGGCATCCGGCTGCTGGCCAAGGCATTATAACCCACCACACTCGGAGTGGAGGAACCAAAGAACACCTCTTGCTGCCACCTCCCAGCTTCCATCCTCTCCCACCACAGGTATGTTCTTACCCTGCTAATGCAGGTGAAGATAACAGCAAGAGCATAACCCACTCCTACGTCTGGACACCTCCGAGGAAAGAAAATTGCACTTTATTATCAAGAAACGGCTGCTTTTTAGTTCTGCACCATAAGTACTGTTGATGAGATGAACTTTCTGAAACCACACAAAGATCAGTACAGCAGGAGGTTAAGATTCAACGCTTGTTTTAACAAAGCTAGTGGGATACAGAAAAACTATTGTAATACAATAGAAGCAGCTTTTTCTACAAATTACTATAATTTGAAATTCTATAAAGCAGCAAATGGGGAAGATGAAGTCTACTACTTGCAGATATGTAAGCTAACCTTAGTAAACAGACAAAAGGGTACAATTTAATTTGGGTCTAAAATGTGTGTACGTGCTACTACTACGTAGTAGTAGTAAATTAAAAATAAAAATACTTCAAAAACCTTTATAACCCACAGTCCTTTTAAGTTACTTTACATACATTGGGGGACCCCTAAGCTTTAACAGCAGAAAGCACATCCAAATTGATTGAAACATGAACAGAAACTGTACAAGGTCAGCAAGGCAACGTGGAAGGGAGATCTCAATTATTGGGAAAGGAAATGTATTTTCTTAAAGAGAGGTTCTGTTTATATCTAGGTTATTTTATCCCAGTCCTTTCACCCTTCTTCACCTGAAAACATGTTTTTATTTCTCTTTTTCAGTTTGTTTAATCCAATTTCATCTTGAAACAGTTTCTATTTATTGCTGAGGCATACAGTTTGCTACATAGTCTCCCCTTATTTGGACACAAATGCTCCACTGCAAGGGCCTGTCTACTAGTTTCCACGTCTACTTGTCAACCTCATGGTATGTGACCTCACGTCTTTGAAGCAACTAGTCTTAAACCACGGAGAGGTATCAATCTATAGCATTCCTTCAGTATATTTCATCCCACTGTGAGATGCCCTCTTAGCCTCAATTTATCTATGCTGTCTAATATACTACAGCCTGTAGCTAGGTCTGTCTAATCTGTCTTCATAACTCATATCCTCACAGTCCTAAGCACTTATGCAGTTCTTTGCTGCAGCCTCTTCAATCTTGACAGCAGGTTTTGCAATATGGGAAAGGAATTGCTCGCAGCATTTAGAAGCTGGGTGAAGCTCAAATTACATGATTATAGGTTTTATCATAAACTAGAGACTCATTGGAAATAGTTTGAATGACTCCTCTTTTTACATATTCTTACAGAATTTAATAAAGATAAAACTATTAGAGTTCAGTTGATAGTATCTTTTGAACATTTTAAAGGAAAGTAAGGAACTTAACTTAAAATTATTGCGGATGACAATTTCTTCAGTAAGCACCATCAGCTTTTCAAGTGGATTTGAGTCTACGTGGCATAAATTTGGAAATTTGCACCAAAAAGTCTTGCAAAATATACATATATTCAATGTCAGTATGAAACTCTTAGAAAATGGGTTCATTTAGATTTCCAAGGACAGTAGTGTCAGTTTTCCCAACAATTATAACCATTGAAGTATTTCATACAAGCATATACTTGTAAGGACAGACCTGGACAAGTTCCCTTTTTGTTTGTGAGGATTAAACAGCACTGAAAGTTACACTTTGCATCTGAATAGGTAGCAAAGCAGTGAACTGGTACTGGTATGGCATTCACCATGTGGGGGGATCCAGTGAGGCAGAATCCCAGCCCCAGGAGCTGACTGCTCTACAGGAATCCAATACCACTTGCTCTGAAGTCATTAAAAGAAACACCTGCTCTACCAGATTCATCTTGGAAGATTTCTGGAGACTGAGAAGTCTGAGTTGTGGGTAAAGGGAAGTAATTTTATCTTGCATTCTTCAACTAGTATCTCATTTGCATTGACAGAGAATCACATTTCAGCCCTATTACCACACCAAAACCAGACCCTCCCATCCTTCCATTTGTCTCACCGAATAAGTGCTTCTACTCAGGTGGAAAAAAACTCTAGCACCATCCCCTTGTAATACCTATTTCCAGCATCACTTTCAGCCATTTTTGCACATACTATTACACACGCACACACACACACACACACACAAAGGCACAATCACCTTTCAAAGATTCATGTGCAAGAAAATAATGCAGAATGCCAAAGCAAATCAGAAGACCCCAAACTGCATTTTATAGGTCACAAAAATACTTTGGGGTAAAAAAATCTGTGGTCATCCTCCTTTGGTACTTTGGAGCCCATAACACTGAGATAGAAAAAAGACTAGGAATTTCTGCAAAAGGTAGTAACTGCAAAGCAAGTTTATAAAAACACATAATTAAAATAAAATATTTTTAATATTTAATCATATTTCATCACCAGTGAAGTTATTCTTTTATAGAAAGTTCCAGAAGAATGGGACCTGAACTGATTCCTTGACTGGATTCTCAGCAAGGATGAAAGCATAACCAGAAAGAGATTAGTTAATGGAGGAAAATCAAAAATGGAAAGAAATGGAGTGAGGAAGATTTTGAGCCTCGGTTGCACACGTAAAACTGATGTTACCTGAGGCACCACTGGACAGCCCAACGTATCACAGAAATCTTACATCTATTTCAGACAGTGGGCTATTATTCCTACAGAACAGAATGCTGTCTTGTCTGTGCTTCGCAGGCTTGCGGATGTTAGTTTCAGTGACAATGAAATTACATGTAATCTCTTCTGATTACACCAAAATTGCTAGGATTTGCAAAGAACATATTTGAATTCATACATCCAAAAAGTAAATCAAGCTTATAATTTAGGCACCATAACTTTTGCAGATCTGACATCAGACCATTCTGACTGAAAGGTTTAGGGAGGCTATTTTTGGATACATTAATAAAAGACAGTTTCCCAAGGAACTGTGATATTTATGTGGAGGAAGAAAATCAGTTCTGCCTGCATAGATAGGAATGTTCACTCTTTATCTGCAAATGTGACATTTTCTACTATACATTTTGAAATAAAGATTGTTCCCTTATGCTAATGTTATTCACCAGTGTCAGATTTCTATAGCCACGATGTGTTGTATGAAAGTAATTAAGCAAGGGACCCTATGCACTTCAGTCACAGCTTCATTAAACTACACCAGTACAGCACAGCGATAATTTCCCAATAGTTCAGAAAGAGACCTAAATAGCTATCATCTACCATAATCACTGAAAGGGAAGCAGATACTGAAGAGAGTACAGTGGCAAATTTACTACTTGTGTTTTTAACATAATGCTATTTTTCAATGCTGAATTGTCACCTGAGAAAATGGAGAACTGCCTTGCTTGCTTTCTGTGTAGGGTCTGCTTCTACAATGCTTCGGTTTGACTTCAAAGGTGATTCAATAGGATTTCCAGACCTGAATGGTTGAACAATCCAAACAATCCCTTGTTTTTTTTCATTCAATATTATTTAATAAAACATTAATTTAATTACATTTCTTGGGAGATATAAAATCAAATAGCAATTAGAATACCTTTAATTCCCTCTTTGCTGATCCACAGTGTTAAATGAAATGAGAGAACGGCTTTTGTTTCCAATACTACTACAGCACAACGGTTGTTTCTTTGCCTGGTTTTACATAGGTTTTGAACACCTGGTTAGGCAGCTTTCTTCAAACAAAAATTCAGATCTAGCCTTGCAGTGACGGGAGGAGAAGGGGCTTTTAGGATTCAGATAGAAATATAAATTCACATGGAAGACAATGAGATTTGTATTCCTAGTTCCCCGTGACAGCGTTTGAAGTTAAATTTATGCCTTCTCATCAGCAGGACATCCTTTTAAATTCCTACCCTTTAACCAAAAGGTGAGGTCAGTGGCAGTAAGTAAAAACAACTAATATCCAGCCAGAGAGAATCAAACAAACAAGGCCAGAAATCAATTTGCAGAATCTTGGCTGACAGCAAAATAACCGTACATCTCTCCTGAGGTTTCTGGTTTAAACTCTATATCAATGTATCACACGCAAAGTCCTGCAGCAGCTGACTTCAGTAGTCTCCCTGGCTTCCCCCGAGCACTAGGGACCAAAACCCACAAGCAATAACATGGTTGTCTTCACATTCAAAAGGCCTCACACGTTAGTCTGTACTCATTGGAGTCTACACCCAGGGGAGAGGAACAGACAGACCCCTTCCTTCCTTTCTGGACATGAACTGGATTTCGGCAGCAGGGCTGAACTGTGTGTAGGGCTATAGGAGTCAGGGAGATGAGGGGCTCGGGCTCTGTCCCGCTGTTTCCTTCTCCACAATACTCACCTAGAAGCAAGTGAGGACTAGAGTGGAAGCAAGGCATGAGAGACAGGTACTGTCATCGATTTGAGCCGCTCCTCCTCAGCTCGGTGAGACAGGAGCACAATGGTTTGGCAATGTATTTCCCTTGTGTTTGTCCTCCCCTACTTTCCCATTCATTTGCCTGTTGCTGGTTCAGTCACATCAACGACACAAACTTTTAAAAGAGAAATTCCACATTCTCTGTTATCTTCTGCACCATCCTTTTCAGTATCATGCTCAAACTTGAAGCCTGAGATTTTCTACATAATCAATCCACTTGTTAGCAAGATCTTAATCACTGCACACGATTAAGATCTGGGCTTAGGTTTCACCCCAAAACTAGCACAGCAGTAGGAGAAAGCCTCCTCATACCAATGCTCCGCTTACATTCCATCTCCTGGATCATCTTCTCATCCTAGAATAACACAGATCTTAGTGCTCTTCATCACAAAAGAAAGAAGCGAAGAAATGAATGAAACAATTATACTAGCTTCTTAACCTTTAATGCAGTTTAAGCATCACCTACTTTGTGAGTTACTGCATGGTCTCTTTGATCTTTAATGTATAAATCTTAAAAACTTACATATTGTTATTTTAAATTTTTTATTCTTTCAGGGGTTTTTGCTGTCTTTCTTTCTGCCATGCCTTTTTCCTTTCCAACAATATTTTCCTTTAAATAGTCTTGCAAGTTTTTTCTGATGCTTACTGTGTATTTATATTATCTAGGACAAAGACCCACAAACGTACCTCCCATTGAAATCAGTGGGCAACAGGCACTGAAATCCCCTTATGACTGTAGCCCCAAGGCTTAGAAGCTCCACCTACAAACTGAGTTCTGAACACATTTTTTTTTTTTAAGTGACAGTCTTGTTCCCAGAGCTTATCATCTGAATAGATAAGACAGCAGGGGGATAAGGTAAGGTTTATTCCCATCAGCAGATAGGAGTAGAGACATAGAGAGTTTCATTATCCAAGGTGATCCAAAAAGTCTGTGTTAGGAGCAAAAGTCAAGGTCATTTCTTCAGACCCAACATCTAAGCAATGTCCAGCCTTCACACAAGATGTTTTTCTCCTTAGCTGCAGTAACTCCTACTCTGTAGCTCAGGTTTTGTTTATCTAAATAGGCACACTGAAGCAAGTCATACTGATTACTTGAATCCAGTTAGAACCACTTCTAACCTGGACCAATGCATGCAAATAGGGAGCAAGGAGAGGGGCACCAGCCCTTCTCCTGGACATAGCCTCTCTCCTTGCAGTGGGCCACACAAGGTCAGCAGGACAAACATCCACTACGCATGAAAAGATGACTCTTAATGCCCATGGTTGGAGCTGTTCATTACAGTCCACATGTCCAGCAGATGTTTATGAGCTCCACGAAACTGTTTCACAAGTCCTGTGTGAAGGAGCTACAAGTTGGCATTTTCTGCCTTAATGGCTGCTAAGGTCCTAAAAGATCCTCCTAGCATGACAGTTTCATGCTGAAACAGGAGTTATTTCTGGAAGCTCTTACCACTTCTTGGCTCCTCTTTCCTGCCTCCCTTTGCACAGAAGATTTTGCAAGTGTCATTACCCCACATTTGGACAGAGATTCAATAGGAAGGAGCTGAGCTCCAGAAAGTTCTTTATTAGGGTTTTTTTTAATGAACTGTAATGAATACTGTGTCTGCTATGACCTGCAACTGCCATTTCTTTGTGAGCCAGGCTGTGAAAAGATGTGTCACCTGGCCAATACTGTGGCAGTAGAAGCACCTGGGATATAGTTACATATAGCAACTCTTTTACCAACGTAAATTATTTTTGTTTTGAGAGAAGGGTATTTTATACTAATTTACAGTATAGTTTTGCCACTGAATCTGAATTGGGAGCATTGCAGTTACAGTATATTAACATTCTTACACTAGCGTATGCATGACAAATAATTCTGGAAGCATTAATTACTTCTAAACAATCAGCTAGGAACCTTGCTTCTTCAGCACACCAGCAAGCTTCCAATGACAGAACAGTGCAACCAGCACATTTACGAAAGGATTGCTTCCTCCCAGAAGATGTAAAACATGGTTTTGACCAGACAAAAGTGTTATTGTTCTGCAATATGCACAGAATCTTATTAACCTGCCTGGAAAGATAAAAGGAAAGGTGATACCACCTTAATTTTAATAAAGTCTATACATACTTATTCTTTTAAAAATGAAGGAAAAGGGAAAGATTTTTTTTCCGTGATTAGCCAAAAGACAATTAGAGGAGTTGTTCCAAAACCAGATACATTTTTCTCACCTGAGTGTCACATTTTGGGCTGCTGATAGACCCTTACTTCACTATTTCTGCTTAGACACAGTGAATCAGCTTATGACTTCACTATTTCTGCCTAGACGCAATGAATCAGCTTATGACTGATTCAAGTGAAGCGACAACCATCAGAAACCTCACTACTACATAGTCATTTTGTCCTCTGTACTGAGACCACAACCTGCATTCCTATGTCAGCAGCTTCCCCAAATCCCATTTAAAATATCCTGTTAACACAGAGGTGTTTCTTCTTTCTCCTCTATGTTTTCTCTGCTCTTCCTTAAACAGTATTTGTCTGATCTTGGTTGAACAAGACTATTCTACTGAAGGTAAGAGAAGTCAAAGCCCACGTATGTTGACATGACTTTGTGTAAGAGTATATACTGAAAACAAAGAGGGAGAGTAATTGTTATCACCAAGAGATAGCATGTTAAAAAATCTGTCCTACGAGGAGCTCAGTATCAGCACATTACTATTTGGGAAGAGGGGACAAGAAACACCATCTTTCAGGTCATAATTGTAAGAAAAGAGGACCCTGTGCTTATTCCATCAATAAACATATGGTCCCAAAACACGTTGAATATTGCCTCATTTGCAGCCTTACTTCATATTTTGTCACTTTGAACTGATGTGAGCATTCACTTTAGTCCTTTTGCATTTACTTGTAGTTCAATTTGTAGTGCTGACATAAACCTCTCACTTTCTTTTGCCCCTTCAGATTGCACTCATCTCCTTTTGTTCTTCTCATGCCATACCCTTAAGAGCTTATGATTCATAGGATGTTTCTCCTACAACCTTCTAGGCAACTCTTTTCCTATGAAGTATTAATACAACCTGACTGAACATGGGAACAATCATGGTGGCACTTCCCCCAGTGTCTCCTCTTCATTACTGGGGGTAATGGCCTAATTTTCCTTCCAGTAAGAAACCGATATCACTTATAAGCAACCTATTTCAGAAGGCAAAAATTCTAACATATTTGGGTTCACTTACAGAAAAGTATGTACCTGTAGCACAGTAGTTAATCAAATGAGGATTTACAGTAATTTAAGCAACGTTTTAGAGCAGAAATTTCATTTGTGTTTGTTACAATACTTAATCAGTTCTCAGAAATACAAACTTCATCCCAGCTTTCTGAATCTTCAGGTTGATGAACTCCAACCTGAAATAAATAGTATCTGATGATTAGAAAAAGAAAGCCCAATAACAGAGAAGCCTGGCCTTGAAAACTATTCATGCCATGCCAGGAGGTGTTATATCCTCTGTATGAAAAACAAACGTAACACCAAGATGCTAGAACAGTGAGAGAGTAGAAATGTTTCAGTTGCAGTGAAATGTTAGGCAGGCCAAGGTAACCGATACTCAAAACAACACTCCCAAAAAGTGATTCAAGCACCCCTCAGGTTTAGTTTGTATTTAACACAAGTATTAAATAAAGTTTCCTGGAGAGTAAACAAAAAGTTTCAGAACTTGAGAACTAAATCAAGAGGCTGCCTGTTTCTTACCAGAGCTCTGGGACCTGAAGCAAGCACCCTTAGATCTGCAGTGGACTGGCTGTGCTACACGCTTCAGGGCAGGGCAGGCTTTGAACCTGCTAGCAGAAAGGAAGGCTGGAGAAGGGGGCTGGTGATCTATTTCTGAGAGACCATAAAAAAGGGAACCTGAAACAGTAATGTGCGGCCGTATTACTCCTACATTGCTGTCACACAGCAATCCTGACATAATTAAACGAACGGTATGTGCCAAATATTAAATCAGGACCTCCTCTTTTCTTATAATGAGGTAATCATTTCTTATTTCTCACCACAAACATAAAGAAAATGCAAAGAGGTAAAGCCACATCAGACACCTTCTCTCAAAATCTCCTAAGGAGACATACAGAGAGAAAAGTGTCATCTGAAGTAGGTAAGATCTAACCCAAGAGAGACCCTTGGAGAGGGGTATATAATCACCCACCAACGATGCCGAGCATTTCTTCAGAGATGAAAAATGAAAAGCAACCCTACTCCTGCCTTAGGCCCACAATTACCACAAGCATCATGATAATATAAAGCAGTGACAGAAAATACTAACTGGGAAAAGAATGAACAAGGACAACTAATGCTCTGCTGAGGCCTGAAATGAGACTGCAGAGTGATCGGAGAGATCGCTGTTGCAGCTCCTGTTGGGAAATGGCCTTCCACGGCCAGGCACTTTTCTGGGCAAGGTGCAAATAGCCTTCAGACAAAAACAGAACAGCTTTTGGGAAACCTGAGTTTTCATAAGAGAGGCAGGAGATGTAATATTAATGTCAGCGAGCAATAAAAAACAGATGGAACTGAGCACCTTCTCCTTGAGCAGGGGTGGAGAGATGGTGCAGGAAATCCCCTGAGGAGCACCCTGGGGCCATCGTCACACCGGCTTCCCAGAGAGAAGGGAATGTGCTGAGCAATTCACCCCAAATCCTCACATTGGGAGGTAGCAACTAGGTAATCCTCCCTACAGTTACAACACGCTCTAACATTGAAAGGGGCACAGTACCAGCGCTGGCTCTGGGTCGTGAGGAACGTCGATGCTGTTCTGTAGCTGTAAGCTGACGGCCCTGTCAAAGGATTCGTGAAGGCATTTTAGCATCTGCTGCATCCATTGATCTTAGCTGGACTTTTGGCTAAAGAACTGAGAAAACGAGGCCAAAGGACAATTTGTGAACAACATAGATACACCTCCAAATTAAGGAGATAGATGTCTTGCGCAGTCTGATGACTTCTACCTTGTAAAATTTCCTTTTACAGTGCACTCTGTCTTTACTGGTAGCAAAGGCTCTGAGACTTTTTCTGTTGATTTTTCTTATTTGTTTGTTTTGAGGGGGTGTTAAATTACAATTTCATAGATCAATAAGAAGTCATTTTGTTACGTGTCACTCCATGTGAAGGGTCGGTACAAAAAAGAAACAGATAAAAAAAAAATATGTGACTTAAAGATACCTTCTTAAAGTAATGAAGTTGAGAGGCTGCTGCAGTTACCAGTTGACAGATGTGTAGCTCTGAAGAAGAGCTAATTAATAGTCAAATAGCTGTACCTTCTGTTCCTTATTATATCCAGTTGTGGACAACACTTCTAGGAATATCTCATTTCCTTTGTCATCCTAGCTGAAGGGGGAAAATGAGCTCTGATTTAAGATCCTATTTCCAACAGCTACTTCACAAGCTAGCTACTATACTTAATCAACAATGAGGCTATAAATACGCACACCTTGTTATTTCAATGTTTCACTTGATGAAACGTAAGAGGCCACTAGTGGACAGCTAGAATAAGAATGAAGGATTACTGCAGTAGCTCCTGGATGACCTGATATAATGCAAACTTGATGACAGAGTCAAAACTGGGGGGAGGGCAATATTTCACTCTGCCAGGTTTCAGTGACATAGACCACATCAGGGCCATTATCCGTGATGGAAATGTAGATATGTTGCAATTTATTAGGTAAAGACAGGCTGTTTAATAAGGAAACAAAAGAAATGATAGATTGAAACAGCAGGGTCCACCACTTCTGACTAGGCGGACTACCCAGAAAAGAACGGCTGATAGACTTATGAAAGATGCGACACCACTTTTCCTCAGCCAAGTGTGACGTATTCCAATCTGAAGGGACCTTTTGCACCTGAAATATTAATAAGAAGCATCTGAAAAGAGAAGATGAGAGCTGGCTGCACATGAATGAAAATATTATGATAAATATGCCACCTATAGGTAAGATATACAGATAAAATACAACTTCAGGAGTAGGTTCCAAAAGTATCCACAGGTAACAATCCATTTTCCACAGGAAATGAAGATGGACTGAACCAAAGTTAATGTCCAGAACATCTCTTCAACATGCTATGGCATCAACACTCAGGACCGTTGCTACAGCAGAAGAGAGGGTGACAACAAAATAAAAAGAGACAAAAAGATCAGTGCAAATGATCCGCCTCCTCCCACATGTCTTTATTATGGGATTTCGCTTCAGAATGTGGCTGCCTTTCTGTATATATTCACATGAATTGAGGAGACAGGGTTTCAAGGGACAGAGCAAATAATCAGGCTCTATGAAAACAACTTGCACAGCCTTAAATTTGTTTTAGCTAGAACGGGCTGGAATTTCTTCTATGAAAAAAATGGCAACTGCTTAAAAAGCCCCACCTTTAACAGGGAAACATCAGGTTCAATGAGGTGGTTTTTTCCCAAATAATACATTCTTTTCTTGTAAACCTAAAGGAAGGGAGAAAAAGATTTCACAGTAGCCAGTGGCACAGCAACGTGATTCAGAGTAGGGACTGGAACACAGACCTCTCCAAACACTCCCGAGTGTACTAACCACTGAGTTTCAGGCAGCTCTCTTCTGATCCATGCTGTGAAGAAAATACATTCTGAACTATTTCAAAAATTCAGGCTATTTCAAAGAACAGCAGTGCTATCATCTAGCAAAACCCACTCACCAGTCCCAGAGATACAGCAAAAGGTCCAAAGCTATTCCAAAATCCATTGTTGGCTGTGTAGCAACACATCATATAGTTGCAACACTTGCATGGACATTTGCTAGAAAATCAGCAGTAACCCCTTTGGAAATCAATTATTTTCTCTTTGTACCACAAAAGAGCACAACACATTTTAATCCCTTTCTGGTGTATGAAAATCCTTCCCTGTTGGGATTTGAAAAAGAAATTAATCCCAAAACAGTGATTCCAGTACAATTCACATCCCTCCCATAAATTCCCCAGCACTGTTTCAGGAGTAATTGACAATGCAGTTACATTGTTGGTGATATAAAAAGGGCTCTACTGCAGTATTTCTTAAGTGTCTTATGACTTAAGTGCAGCAGGTATTTGCTGAAGGAAATAGAACTATCCAGTAAATCCTCTGTAACATTTTGGGGTGGGGAAAAGAGGTAATACTTTCAAATGGCTGCTAGTGTAGAGCTGTTTTCATGACCCACCTCGAAAAAAAAGGTCATAGCTAAACCGGATAAGACAACTTCACTTAGTTTCCCTGCAATAAAGATGAAATCATCACTGGGCAACAACACACTGAATTTTTAACTCAAGTGCATGGAAAGGATATTTTGAGAGTCAAGCACTCCATCATCAGAGTTCATGATCATAAATGTAAAGTGATTTAAACCCCAGAATTCACAAGAAGTCACAGGAAATTTTGCTTCCTTGCCATTACATTTTTAACAGGTTGGCAGTGTGGTGAAGCCTCAATGCTGAATTGCAAACACCACATTTAAAAATTCCTGCCTGTGCAGCACAGAAGCACGATGCAGAGAAGCTGGGCAGGGGCTGCTATGCAGTGATCTGGTGTCTGGGCCAATACCTAGTTCATCTGCAGACTTTTGCGTCTATTAAGAATAATAAATATTTAAAAGCCCCACCACCAGCTCCAATGGGAAAGAACACAGAGATCTGATGTTCTGATCTGGCTTCTTATATAGCCAATCTTGAGTAACACCATGGCAGTTGCTGCCAACTGCACTGATATTACCAGTCGTTGAATTAGCAGATAATGTTCTTTCTGATGATCATTACCAAAAGATGCATAACGCTGCATGGGTACTCCTATTGAGCATAAGGCTAAAATGCTGACTTTAATGGATGCAGTAGTATTGTCTTCAATGGGATCAGGATATCCTTAAATTTTTTTTTTTTTTAATTTAGCTATGAAGAGTCCTGCAAATGTGTGTCCTACTGAACCTGCCCTTAACACATTCAATATGAAAAGCCTTCTTATTTGTTGTGCTTCTTCTGGTGTTTAAAATAGAAGCAAAAAAAGAAACCCTTTATCCAAGCTTGGCCATACCTAATTTAATTTTGCTTGCATCCTGCTGAGACCATCCCACACCCTTGCAGACAGGATGCAGTTAACTATTAGCATCTGCCAGAGTGAATCAGCAGGATCTGTACAACTTCTCACTGCAGATTTCTAAGCACTGCAAATCAAGGAAGGCAAGTGAAAAATCCTTGGTTATATCCCTAATTTAGACAAAGTCTAAGTGCCTAACAAGAAGCTGGGTCAGTTTTTCTGAAAAAAAACAGGGTAATTAGCATATGCCAGAGATTGCAAAAGTATATTGCTTCCTTCTAATACGTCACAGGAACACTAGCAAAGCCCAGCAACAACGAACATTTCAAAACTGTTAGGTTATATAGTTGCTTTTTCCTCTCAAGTCCATAATTACGATTATTAATAATTTAATTCAGTAAGTGTGTTATACACAAAAGAATTGATTTTTAGTTAGGAATAAACATTTCTCCTATAAACCCTTTGGAAGGTGGGGGGGGGGGTGTTTAGTTGGTTTGTGTGTGTGTTTTTCTACTGGAATTTTTTATAAGCACAGAACTATAGATGACTCAGAATTTTTATGAAGAGAATTGGGATAAATATTTGTGATAAGACAGAAGGGACAAGTTTATTGCAGAGTCCCACAGTTTTATAAAAAACACTAATGCTCGAGCTTGTGGAACTCCGGACGTTGTATTAGCAGGCAGACGCTGGGAATACTAATCACAGAAAACTTGCAGTAAATCTGAGAGATAAACAACAGGGTCAGGGACTGAAAATTGCTGGCAGATAAGCTTTGTGCCAGAAATGTTCTAAAGATGGTAAAAAACTGTTGCAAAACTGCCATGAAATAATGGAAAAGGGCATCACTTTCTTCCCTGAGAAATCTGTTCTCATTTGGGCATGAATCACCGCATACTCGAATGCGAGACCCTCTTCTCCCAAGCTGTAAATTACACAAGTACAGTATCACTCACGCAAAGCACGTGGATCCAACAGCAGCAACAGCTGCCAACAAGTCCTTCATGGAATTGCTTCCTATCCTGTTCATACAGCAAAAGGTGGCAACACGCTGAACCTATATACGCCCTTAATCGGTAAAAAGGAGAAGCTGTCGCACAGCTTCCCTAAGATTTACTTTTAAAAGAGTATCCCCACCACGTTGTTGGAAAGCCATAGCAGAATACAAAGAGGCAAGGAAACAACATGAAGGTTATAGTGCATCTGAGCAGTTTGAAAATAGAAATGCCATGGCAATTACACTTACAAGGAAAACCATTGCAATTAAATCACTTTGGTGAACACAAATTAATTATTACAATTTTCTGCACAGAGTAGCTATGTTGAAAACAAATTAGAAAAGTTTAGATTTGTAATCAACAGAGAAAAAGAAAGGATATAACTGTATTAGCTTTAAATTACTTCTGGGTTTGGACAGACAATTTATGTACTAGTACAAGATACCTGAATAAATGATTTGCATAATTTCCAAAAAAGCATGTGAAATTATCACAAATCAAGAAAAGTGTATGACTTTTTTACATCATTTCAAGGTAATGGACAGGAAAATAGGAACTGCAGGCTTTACTCTTAGAGCCTTGGGGAAAACAAAAAACAACATCAGAATGAGAACTGTTGGATGATTTCATAATTAAAGCTGAAGTCCTGAAGTCTTTACTATGAAAATGAATAATTTTTTTAAAGGACCAATAAGTTGTTACTCCAGCTGACACCCCCACTGCTAGAAACTTGCACTTCAGTCTGCAATTCCCCAGCTTCAGCTTCCAGTCCTCCATTCCCAATGTATCTCCTAAATTCATCAGACTTTTAGTGTAAGACAGCTTCTTGCTACACAGGCACTATGTCTACTTTTAAATGTCCCCTGCAGTGAACTAGATTCCTTTTTTTCCCTCTCCTTGCAAGACAGACTATGATGAAGTGGCAGAAAAGAGCTTTGCAGTTTTCTTCTGAACTCTTCTCAGCTAGCCAACATACTTGCTAAAGTATGCGGACAATACAAATGCACAGAGTATTCTGTCAGTACTTTCATTAATGCCAAACAGGAACAGCATTGCTATATTTACATTCAATATGTAAGTTCAAGTGCTGCTCACTGGTGGGTGTCCCTGCTTTCTGGCTGTGGTTCACATGTCATTTTGGGGAGCCCAGCTTCTCCTGTGATGACCCTGGTACTTCTAAATAACTCTTCTGCCTTTGCTTAACTCTTCATTAACGTTCTCCAAAACTTCGCCAGCAATTATTTTGTTCAATGCTGGCAAAAACTAAAAAAAAAAAATAAATTTGCAGACAAGAATGTGGGCTTCCTCACCCTACCTTCTTCATCTCCCACCCTCGCTAAGGACAAGCATAGCCATTTCAAACTGAGCATCAGAACTTGCTCATTGAAACTTCTTAATTATTATATTTTAATTCATTTCATATAAGCTATATTGATTTCACTCAGCAGTAATTATTTTTCTAATCAGAATGTTGTTCTGCCAAAAGTCAGATGTTTTACTGGAGTCCATGACAACAGCATTGCCTTTATCAAACAGATCTGTAATTTAATTAAAACTGATATCAAAGAAATAAATGAACTGTTTATTATAAACCCATGTTGAATAGCATTCATTAGAATAAAGGGATTAGGGCTTACATTGATTGTTATCATTCATTTCATGATTTGTTGAGAACTGACAAAGGGCTAACCAATTTAAAGCTACCTAGCGCAGCCTATTAATTTATAAACTTACAGGCAGAACATTAGCTTTTATTGTGTCCCCCATATCTTCTGTAACACTCCCAGAGCTGCTGAACTCAAGTGGTTTGGAGAGCTCCTCAGCCAGCTCTTTCAGCACTCCTGGCTGCATTGCAAAATTGCGGTGTTCAATCTGAGCAGCGGCTGCTTACCAACAATGCTGCTCACATACACCGCCACGTTTCCAGGCACTTGCTCTTCCCTCTGGGTACTGACATTTGAATTTCTGCATTTGCTGACTAGGTGAAGGAATGAGAGAACGATGCAACACTTCTGCTCTTATGAGGGAAAGAAGACACAACATATTTCAAATTTTTCCAGCGGAACTCAACTACCAAAATTCAAATCAGTAAACATTTTCTTTCCTTTCTTGAAAGTACTTGAAGAGCAGTGAGTAGTTTTGAAAAGACAACAAAAAACAGAGCAGCAAAGAAACCCAAACCCCACAGCAAACACAAGAGGAGAGAGCAAGTAGCATAGGAGGAGGGAGGACGGTAACAAACAGCAGCTGAGCAGCCCCCCAGGAAAGCCCCCAGATTGAATTGGCACGGCTATTGACCTCCCCGTCAGGGCTGAGGCACGCGGCAAGGCAGCGCATCCTCTGGGAAACAGAAGCCTTTGCTGTGTTGCCAGCCTGAAACCTTTCTGATCACTCTCTTAGACCTCTGCAGCAGCTATATACAGCTCCATATTTCAGCCTCACGGAGGAGCGTGACACTTGTCTAAAAACTTTCCAAGAATGACGACATGCACATACACACCTCGGAGCACAAAAACCACACTGAAGAGGAAATGCAGTAAATATGCCTCCTCTGATCTTGGGATTATGGATCCCGGCCAAGAACTGGAGTTCCCGTCAGCACTGATGAAAGATGCACATTTTACAGCATGAGCAGGACAGGAGGTGAGGAGATGCCAAATAAATCACGATATTCACCCGCAAAGATCAAAGAAACCAAAAATCTAGTAAGAAACCAGCAAATAAATGACCTGAGTATCTTCACTGAATCAATAGAGACTTAGGCTTACAGCATGTTGTTATACCGTACCATTTTAAGGACCCTGACTGATTACCATCTCTCCAGATTGAGTGAGAACAGTAACACCTGAGAATGCTAACGCAACTTTCAGAAGAAGGCTCCAAGGTACTCTAAACAAAATATTTAGAGATAATGCTCCAAATCTAAAGCCTAAAACTGAATCATGGTAGACAGACACTACAAAATACACATCACTGTGATCTATATGCATATCTTTTCTAAAATTCATGTCAAAGTAATACATGTATAGACAGAGAGAGCTAACCATAGCTTTTGATGTGCAAACAGAAACACATAGCCTATTTTGCCAGCTAGTCTAAGATGTTCCAGAGCAGAAACTACCGGCATATGCAGTATGGATATCACGTACTTTCATCTGATTGCCACCCTGAAAGTGATAGTACCATGCAGCTTCAATATCCAGAATATTCTCAGACCTTTATCCAGATTAAAGCAGAGTTATTACATTTGCCAAACGTCAAGATAGCAAGAAAATAGCTATCTATGTCCAAAATGTCTGGATGCAGGCACAGACTCTCTCTCAGTCAGGTGAGAGTTATTACGGATCATCCCATTTCTTCCAAGGTCCAGGAACAGAAATGTGTTCCTCATGTCCCCAAGGTTTTGAGTCACTTTCACAATCACATGGCAAATAAATGTTCTCAGCTGAGGGGCCAGTCCCAGTTTCTACCGAGTAATGACTCGGACTGCTGTGGTGGCAGCACAAGAGAAAGACAGCTTTCTCCGTGTCCTCACAATCACAGTCTCATGTTTCAAACCTTCACATTGTAGTTGGTCGTGCACATAACAGGTCCTTTACCATTGGCACACCTGTGGCTTCACCTACGTACCACACACCGTCAAAACAGTGCAGTCAGGCTGAAGCTGTGAACAAGGACACTGGAGGATAAATCTATTGAGACATGAAGACAAAAATGTCTCCCTGTGTTACTGAGAGCTTAATTCTGCCATCTGATCAGTGTTCCCCTCAGCATTCCCTGAAAACAAACAAGCTTCACTTGCTTTCAAAAGGATCACCTAAATAGGCTTTCTGTCCCAAAACAAGAGTTATTTCCTCTGCTGGAAGTAGGAAAAGGGCTGACCAGCACACCACTCTTTGCCCAGCTCCAGCCTCCGAAGGAATCCCACATGGCCACCTGCGTGAGCACCCAGGGGAGTCCTGCGCTTGTCACACCAGCCATGAAACTCTGAGCTAAACAAAGCATGGTCAAACTTTTTCTGTACAGACACCGAAGTCACCTTTTCACAATAATCAGTCTTGTCACCATTTTTTCTGTGGTCCTCCCTTGCAATGATGCTATATTTCAACTATTAGAAGATAAAAAACCCCAACCTGCAGGCTGGACCAGAGTTACAGTTGAATTACAGTTACCTGTCTCACTGGAGATAGGTGTGCGCACACTAAACTAAGCCCTTCTCCTCCCGCTCAGCCAGCACTGAGGAGAGCACAGTCCCCAGGAATGATGTCCTGTTTTACATCACACACAACCTCTGCGACCAAAACCAAGGCAGGAGTGGTTCAAGAGCTCACGGGGGTGTTGTGGATCAGCGCCATGCCAAAGCAGGAGCAGCACTGCAAGGAGGTGAGAGAGAAGGTAGAAATGTAAACCTGCAGTCAAGACCAGCAAGGATAGGTGGGATTCCAGTTAGTTATTCCCACTCGTGGGGGACTGCATCTGCAAATGAAAGAGATGATGAAAAGCCTACCGAAGCTTAGTGAAGGTACCATTATAAGAGAGGAATAATAGAAAAACAGTCTGATTTGTGCCCTTCACATTCCCTGATACCGTCCTTC
This sequence comes from Harpia harpyja, assembly GCF_026419915.1. NCBI lineage: Eukaryota > Metazoa > Chordata > Aves > Accipitriformes > Accipitridae > Harpia > Harpia harpyja. Next base: position 2,437,273 of record NC_068947.1, read on the forward strand.
CAGCTTTCATGCTAGACAACAGCGTTTCTTTCTCTTTATTCCCAACACCTAGACACTGGACTGAACTCACCTGCAGCTTTGTACAAACTAGTGCCTATATTATTAATCCAGATTGGAACCTGCAATTATCAACATTACTGCTGCTTTTGAGTAGTGTGGATGTTTTGCTCACCAAATGTCTCCTTTGCATCTTCCAAGCTAGCTATGAATATTTAAAATACATTCCTTTCTCTCTCCTCTGCCCATATTACTTTTAAAAAACAAACAAGCAATCAAGTGCTATAAAAACAGCTTTGAAAAACTAGTTTTCACTTTATTCTTCCAAGAAATACTCCTGTCAATGTTGATTAATACTGAATAGTTAATACTACATCATTTTAAGAGCTATTGTAGAAATTACTGAGCATAGAGAAAAAAAGAAAACTTCAGCTTCTCACTATTTCTGATTGCAGAGGTTATTGGTTGCTGTTCTCTCTTGAGGAGGACTTCAAAAACAACCTGTAGTCACATGTATATTTACTGATGATTCAGATAAAACCTTGAGCAGATTATCCACTGTATTACACTAAAGTGGATATTGTCTCCAGAATATTCAGATGGGTTTTCCCTGTTGTACAGATATTATTGTGTTAAAACCTTTATGAAGTAATTCCATGATAAAACATGAAAATAGGGGGAAAAGGATATGACTTATTTATCTGTAAGGTAATTATCTGCAGAAAGACAGTTAGTTAGTAGCAGACTACATTTTTCTTTTTAATCCATAAATCAGATCTCAGGTCCGGTATTCTGCTCCCTTCTAAAAACACTACAGATTATCAAGGGTACAGTGCAGATCCAAGGGCTCTGCAGAAATGCATTCAGTGAAATATTGCTGGACCACGGAGAGAACGAGAAGGGAAGCATAAGCAAGCAAAACCCAGTCTTGCTCCCAAAGCCATATGCAATTCAACACAGCATCTTTGCCATGATTTTCTTCCAGTTTCATGTACAATGGAGCGAAAAGGAGTTACCCCCTTGTGTGGCAAAACCATGCAAGAGGAAGAAATCTTGTATCTGTTCAAACTCTATTTTCATATTTCCGTATTTATTATGGTAATTCATTGTGTTTCATAAGCTTACCACCATATGATGAATTTTATTGCATTTAAGCTTCATGATAAATATATCGCCTAGCAGACCTAATGATTACAGCCTGTATTCATTACCATAGGAAGCTACATTCCAAAATTGTTCAAGGTAGACAACTCCCCCAGTCCCAGGTCCTTCCTGATTAAGCCACAATTAGTATGATAAATGGGGATGGTTATTTGGTTCCGGGCAATAATGGCAACGCTTGCTCATCACTAAATGGGGAGAAATAATTAAATATTACAAGAAATGGTTTAATAATTAATAATAATACCTCAATCACCTGCAAATAAAGCAGAACTCCATCCAGGTGTTCATTAATGGCTGCAGTTCAAAGCCAATGTGGCCTTAACCTCAAAATAGCTATCTGCATTAATGTAGTAGGCAGAAGGATGAAATCATGCTTGTCCTTGACAGGAGTGCTGCAAGGTGCTTGGGACTGAGGATGTACAGTCAAGCTGAAGGTGGAGTTGGTAATCATTCTGACTAAAGCAGCTGCAGCCTGAGGAGCCTGCGAGTGCATCCTCAATGGCTCCCTAATTCTTAAGTACCATCCAGGCCAGGACCTCCCTGCCCACAGAGCAACCTAAACAGCACTTGAGGCTCCAATTTTCCAACATACATTGAATTAAGGAAGACTATTCTGAGATGCGTGGTCAGTGCTAGGTCAAATGAAAAAAGATTCCCTTTTCTGTCAACTTAATTACAAATACAGCATTATATAATCTCATTTAATTGCACCTTTCACCTCTTTAACATCCTCAGCCTTCCGTCTCAAGCCTCAGAAAACACCTCCCGCTGCCTGAAACTGCCTTCTGATAATTAAGCTTGGTATCCTCTTTGCTCCCAGGGGTACACAAGACCATGTCAGTGTCATAGAAATCAAAGGCAACAGGGCTCAGCAGCACCTCAAGAGGGTCATCTAATTCGCCGCTTCATCCCAAAGGCAGGATCAACTTCTTCTAAATTGTTCTTGACAGAAGTTCATTTAATCTGCTCTTAAATCCTCCAGCGGCTCCACAGCCTACCTCAGCAATCCAGTCCGTGATCAGCCTCCTTTACCATTAGAAAACTTCTCCAAATGCTCAGGCTCCATTTCCCTTACTGCAATTTAGCCCATCACTTCTTGTACCAGTCTGTCGAAGGTAAAGCAGCATCGAGTTGGGGAATTTTACTTGAGTTAATTTACTGCCAACCAACACAAACCTACAATCACTGATTCGGGTAGTCAGGAAAAAAAAAGACAGAAATCACTGTGCAAAAACCTACTTAAATACCTGTCCTTCCCCTTCCTGCTCTTGAGTACTCTTATTTTTGCCTTTTTTTAATCTCAGTGCACCAAAATTCCTCCAGTGAGGCAATGGGCGCATAGGAGGCTGAATTAGCGTGAATTACAGTTTCTTTCTAACACTCTACAATTAATGGCTTCCTGCCATGTTGCTCCATAGTTTCCCTTTCCCAACGTGGGTCGCCCATGAGCCACAGTCCCTCAGGGATGTCCCTGTCCCATCGTGGGTCAACCACGGCCACAGTCCCTCAGGTGTGTCCTTGCTCCAGCCTGGGTCACCCACCACCATGATCCCTCAGGCATGTTCAGGCATGCAGGTTTGTTGACTTCTCCAAGCAAACTGGTGCCAACGTGTAGACCTGACATTCCCCCTGTAGCCTCGGAGCGCTGAGCCGCTTGCAAGCAGGCAGCCACACGCTTCGAATGTGAGAGTCACAGGCGATTCGGGGAGGAGGGGTTGGCAAGAGTGCAATGCAACGTGGTCAGCTTCCCTCACCTCTAGGGCTCCTCAGGCAGCCGCCCTGCAGCTGGTGGTCAATACCTGCAGACAGGTCCCTGCCTCCTCCCGTAGTGTTTTTGGCCTCTTTGTCTTTCCCTCTGTTCCCAGTGCTGCTCCTTCAGAACAAGCGAAGTGTGGTACTGGTCTCGGGCTGCACAGGCGGGATGTGACTTTTGCACAGGTATTTCTGGAGATAGCTACATACAGCTCGTCTCCATCCCCACCGGAGCCTTGATCTGATCGGCTGCTCAGAACTGCTCTTCTTATCAGCTCTGTTACTTTTGAAGCCATGCTTTCTTCTTTCATATTTCAGTTTCATTGCTCCACCTCTGAAAGGTACTTACACATGCACTTAAGTACTTTCCTTTGCTTAATCAAAGCCTGTGTACTTGTATGCAAACACACTAATTGCAGGCAAAATTGCTCTTATGTAAGCCACTACCCGATGTTTTTCATGGAGTTGGAAATGCACAACAAAGACCTTTTTGCCCATTAAACATTTTAAGAAAAGGTTTTAACTTTAGGTGAGGAAATGTGTTGTGGGAAATTTGAGTACATTATCATCAGTATCATCAGAAGAGAAGAATAATTTATTCCTGACAGTTGTCTTTTACAGCATGTCATTAGAACGATCCCTTTATAGCACCCATTCATATATGTGACATCTTAAGTCATACCCATCCATCTTCCTCAACAGATAAAAGACTATCATCCTTCTAATATCTCATTTTTTCATTTCAAAGGCTGTGTCAAAAATCATTTCACAAGCATTAACAAGTCCAGCCTACCAATTTCCTGGAATCTTCAAGCACTTTCTAGGGCCACCTTTTCTTCACTCCTTTCTGCCCTCACCCCGCTCCCCACCTCCTGATCTTGTAAAAAAATAAATAACTGCAAGTATGCAAGACACTTCCTGAAGGAAGGACTAAGGGAAATAGACCATTTTTTACTAACCCAGATCACTGATAAGCACGATTTTGTCATCAAGAAGCTTGTCTGAGCAGATGGAATATACACCTCATCTGTTTGGTTTTCAAAACCCCCACACAAAAATAATCTCTGAGTTAGAGAAGACTAACAGCCCATATGAGGACAGCTGTCTCTCTGAGATGCTTGGAACAGGCCACAACAAACCAGTTGTGAGTTGGTGACCAGCCTAGCAGAGGCTGTTTGCTCTGGTGCTATATTAAATTCTCATCATAGGTAATATCTGATCTCACATTCTCCTCAGTCCAATCTGAGATCACTACAGTTCATTTTCTGCTCATATCATATTTATCTCTCACTAAAGATCATATTTATCTCTCACTAGAGAGATAAATCTCTCACTAGAGAGATAAATATGCACTCTCTCACTAGAGAGAAATCTCTCTCACTAGAGGGATAAATATGCGCATCCCACGTCTTGCTTTCCTCACTTAAAGCAGCCAGGGAAACCCAGGGCACTTCCACCCAGATTTACATCTTTATAACCTGGAACCACCTTCCTGCAGGTGACCAGCTTGTTCCAAATTCAACTCCTTGTACATTTCTGTGGGACTGCTGGCTTAACAGATGTGCTTCCCCTCCTTTGAAAGAAAGTATTTTTACATACATTGGCTCTTCACACAAGTCTCACTGATTCATCATCTTCGCATGTATAATACACCTGCCTTCTTCAAGGACCATAACAGTGAGACTTACAGTTCCACACATTGCATATAGGTAGTCAGGGTCCAATCTAACATCAACTGAAAATAATGGTGTGGTATTAAATCAGACTTGCAGGATGCGTTCCCTTCATATGAAGACTATTTCATACAGTAATTGTCTTCAGTCTATGAAAACCTCCAGGTACTGACTCACAAAGTGCTTCTTTACATATTGTAAGGCTCAGTATCCCAGCCTGATGTAAATTGTTTGCATTGCTGGCACTGGATGTCAGCATGCTGTCACTGAAGGAGCACATTATTATGATAGGGCTTTTTAGTACAAAGATTACTTACCAACGGAAGACAAAAAAAGTAAGAGAACCCATTCAAGATCTTGTAATACAATTAGCACAGTGTAATAGATAAGAGTTTTAATGCAGAAATCACCTCCTTGATGGTGGAGGAAAACATTAACATTTTTCTATTCTGCTGCAATATTAAAGAACTGAAGTTTATTCCTCATGCAGCTGAAGGGTTCTTTTCATAGCCGAGTAGGTATCACCCAGCCAAGAGAAAAAGAAGTAAGACCTGTATGCTTCAGTAAAAGCAAACCATCAGATTGGTAGCTTGTTAGACAATAATGAAATGCACGTTTATTTCTCGCTACCTCCTGCTCCAGTAGGAAAACTGCAGTGCAACCCACAATCTTCTCAGTCAGAACTTACAAACAATAAAACAAATATACGCAGAACTCACCTCAGTGTGTCTAGTACATGGCATTGAATGTAAATTTTCAGTCATCCCAAAAGCAATGGAAATCCTTTCCCTGAATACACGGGAAAATCCTCTCCCTGTATTTTCTGTATACAGAAGTCAGATTTTCTAGTAGGCCACCATATATATTTCTGAAGTCCATTCAGCGGTGAGTTGGACTTCAAATATTTAAAACTAGGTAGAACTCCTTGGAGTTATATGGTATGGAGGAGGTTTTCTCCGTTTTTAATGGCTCCATACAGTAGTGCCGCAGAGTTGGAAATGTCCATTTTTCATGCTGGATACATTTAAGGGAGTGAGGCTGGTAAATAAACAGAACCAAGAGGTACAGGACTCTGGGTATCTGAAAGTTATCCAACACATATAATAATTATGCATTTTTTATCAAAAAACACAATAAAAGATTGAGAGCTCATCCAAAGCAGAGACATTTTCTCTTGTTACTCACATCAGTAGTTGGAGCAAGTAAACCCATCTGTTTCAGCAAATCTATGTCCAAGTAACGCACGGAGTACAATTTGCTGCTGAAGTTTCAGTCTCTCTGAAAAGGTAAAAATACAGTCCTTTAACTAATCAAACACCCTGGGTCATTATACATTTTTTACAAGAAGACCCCTCTCGCCACCCTTCCTATTTCAGCCAAATTTCACTTTGAGTAGATACATTTTCCAGTCTGCATGCTCTCTAGTTTTAATGAGATGCTTTGAGCGGGACTCAGCTAGAGATTAAAACATAAGAATCTAGGTGTGGTGGCTATCTATGCTCCTGCTGTACTCGGTAAAGTCTACAGAGGGTCTCAGCTCACTGCCCCATAGACTTCTACTCTAGGGAGACCTGAATCACTCTTGAAGTGCTACCAGGTGACCCTGTTGACTATAAGTTGACCATGCTGACCAGAGTTTAGACTTCTTCCTCACATATACACGTAGGGTTCTTAATCTGAAACTAAATCTCACTATACATGGCTGAGCAAATTCTCTCCTTTCTAAAACCTGGCAAACAATGTTGCTGACATTGAACTTCCACACTACAAACACACGTTTCCAAATTTCAGTTTGAAGTGGGAAAAAAACAACAAAGCCTTTTTTTTTTTTTTTTAAGGTTACAGAACCACAGAATCACAGAATGGTTGAGATAATAGGAAGGGGCCTCTGGATGTTACTTTGCCCAACCCTCTCTGCTCAAGCAGGGCCACCCAGAGCCAGCTGCCAAGGAACTTGTCCAGACAGCTTTTGATTATGTTCAGGGATGGAGACTCAACAACCTCCCGGGGCAACCTGTGCCAGTGCTTGGTCACCCTCACAGTGAAAAAGTTTTTTCCTGTGGCTCCACATGAAAAAGACTGAAGCAGGCTACTTTCAATGGGAACTTTTAAAGGCAATAAAATTCCTTGACCGAGTATGTGTCAGTGAGCACAACACTGCCATTTGTGACTTAAGATTAAGAACTACAGACCGGTACTGCACCGCTACTCTTGTCCTTTGTGACTTCAAGAATAAGGCTGACCGCACTCATAAATACCCTCACATCTGTGAAGAGATGATCTTCACAGATCTTTATAAATCTATGAAGAGAATTGAGCAAACCACAAGAAAGGCTAGTGGCTGTAGGATAAAAGCAGTACTGGCTTATATAACCAGCTTCATGTGTATTTTAGTATTATTTCTTTTAAACCTAGCAGCCAATAGATTAAGTTTGAACTTGAAAAGTAATTTAGAAAAACTAGAAAAAAAATGCCATCTTCTGAGCTTCATATTTTTACATAGAAAAAAACTGAAAACAAGACTAAGCTTCTTCCTCCAGATTTACACCTGTGGTAGATGAGCATAGCTATATTCACTTCAGTAAGACTCAGCAGAAAATAATAGTTCAAAATCTAGCCTGTGTTTTTAAGCTGTGTAGCTTTCAAATAATATATATATATGTGTTTTAATTCTATTATATGGTGAGAAGATAGAAGACCAGTAATTTAAAAACCAAACAAAAAAACTCCAAACAAACAACAAACAATCATTCAGAGGGCTGACAGAGTGCCTTTAATGGCCTTATAACGTCTGCTAAAGCAATTTAGATATTCAAATGGCAATACCTGTTCCTGGTGCCTAACAGGTACTGCAACAACTATTCTGGGCAGCCCCAGATATTTACATTTTGATTGTTTAAGGCCTTTGATTCTTTCCAACCTACTTTAATTAGCTTGCAGAGACAGGGACAGCTCAAGTCACATGACTTCCATTTGATGTACCATTTCACAAAACCCTTAATCAGCGAAAATCAAGCCAGAAAAGGATATGCTGCGATAAATATTGTACTCTATTGCAAAGCAAATCTTGTAACTTTATACAGAAAAGATGCTGTACATGTTGCATATTTATCACTATAGTGAGAGAAGGATACACCTGAAAGCAGGTGCCATATTTCTCAGCCAAAACAACACTAGGGCACATCTTTGGCACTGTTTTCATGCTCTTATGTTATTACTAAGCAACTGACTATGGCCCTGTCACATACACCAAGAAAACAAGAAGTTTTGCCAGCACATTTCTAATTCAATGGATCGTAACTTTTATCTCCCAGCAAGGATTCGATCTTTGCATGTCCTTTTTCATGGCTACTATTTAAGGCACTGAGTCATGGCAGTATCTCACATGAACCTCAATGTATTTCCTAGATCACAAAAAATTGTTTAAAAATGCAAGAGAGGGTACCAGTGGCTTTTGCAGTAATTGAGGAGTGTGGTTGAGGGGTACACAACATGACCCATGACATCCATGAAGACTGGACCTTACAACATTTCTACATCACTGGTGCTTGACTCTCAGTTTTGTTTTGACATTCGTGGTACTTCAGTGCCATGCTTGAAATTGAGCTGTTGCTTGCCAGTGTATCATCTTAATATACTGTTATAGAAATAAAAAGAATGGTAAAAGAGAGCCATTTTTACTTTCTGATCCCCCCTGCTCTCCAGTCCCCCCTCACACACCACGTGGAGGAAAGGAATACACACATAGAGCTCTTGTGACCAGAAGCTACGGGTTTCCTGGGAGGGTGAGTAAGAGATGTATCTTCCAAACATCTCGTGGACAAGTAGGTAGCAACCTTTTACATAGTGCCTGCATGCCTAAAGAAGCAAGTAAGTTCTGGTGGGTACGTACTCATCTAATGCCCTGCTGTTCCCCAGGAGAACTTGTCAGGGTCTGCTGACTTGCAAAAACTCAGGTGAGAAAAGAGCCAACAGCATCTCTGTGTTGGTCTCAACAACTAAGTATGTAAGTGGCATCAAATCACTTAAGAGAGAAACAAAGCCAGAAGTCTTGCAAAGGCAACAGCTCCTGTAGCCTGTGCGTCAGTGCCACCAGAATTCACAAATAGAGTATTATTCTAGCATCCCAGAATATTACCCAGATCAAAGAGTACTGCATGATAACAGCATTAGAACAGATTAATTCAGTGAGATCAAAGCTTAGTAGTCTGTTTCCAACACTGGATGGTCCATGATGAATGGTCCGTGATGGCTGAACAGGGAAAGCATTTAAGAAACCACACAAGTGCAGAATCACCTTTCTTTCCCCTGTTACCCTTTTCCACCTCTACTACTCCTTGATTTCCTGAGGTGGGCCTATGGATCTTTATTTTTGTAACCTTTTTGAAGCTATTTATATTTTTGGTTTCCAGAGCACCCTGCGACAAAGACTTCCAAATGCAGTTTTGAAAAGCAGTCACTGAAGGACCAGCCAGTAATGGAAGCCAGCAAGCAAAAATCAAGACTGCCTGAGCAACCCAGGAGTAAAGTAACTTTTTTGTTTGGTCTTTGCAATGTTTTTGGAAGGACGAGGTCTCTGATTTTCCTCCTCTGTTTTTCAGCCTCAAAAATAGCACTATCAATGAGCTGCTCTCGGAGGATGTGAATTCTGGTATCTGTCAGTCTCACTCACGGGGTTTTGGAGGAAAGCGTTTCCATAATTGTGTCCTATCTGGATATGCTATGGTGCTCTCTGGTCCTGCACGTCAGGAAGCAGCAAGAGTGAGCTGCTCCACGCAGAAAAGGGAGTTGGGAGCCAAGCATGGTAACAAGGCCAGCAAAGGCAATGGTATCACCAGCAAAAGCCCAGTCTCACCATACTGTGTGAGGTGAGATCCCAGACCACCAGGCAAGTCTGTAATGAGACATCAAGCCTGAGGTCAAGAAATCAGTTCACAAGTCAGGGCCGGGATCTAGTGTGTGGCCAGACACAAGCACACCTGCGACACTGCTATGGTGTGTCTCAGGAGGGATCCAATCTCATTCCCAAGCAGCAGTGGGAAGCCTCTGCAGAACCTTCTTCCAGCTTTTGCTCAAAGAGCCCCAAGACCAGCCAAGGCTTCTCAAATATCTCTTTTTGACCAGAGACCTGCCCTTGAGTGCAGAGGGCCAAACCCCTGGGAGGGGTGTGGGATCACGCTCCAGGCTCTGCCACTGCCATCCCAGAGGCAAGGGAGGCTTTCCTCGATGTCTGTGTTGCTGTATATATTGCAGTTGGTTCTGTGGAAAATCCTTTACAACCTGGGCGACTGACACTTCCTTGTTTAAGTCTCTCCTCTCTGACTTGGCCCTTCATTTGCTCTTTAAAAAAGCTATTGAGCGGATTCAAATTTAGATTATTTGAAATAGCAAGAAGATTCTAAAAGCAGTCCAAGTACAGGAAATCACTGTTGAAGGCCGTAGCTGAACTAGCAATTTCATCTTTAAAATGGATTTATATTCCATCCTCTCAAGACTCCCATCAAAAAAAAAAAATGCCTCAATGCACAAGAGCTGACATCAGGTCAACAGTATAATGTCTTCTTAAGCATCACATTGATGGCACAAGTGTGTTTCCAATGACAGTTTAGCCAACAAAAAATCTCCCTGTTCATGTATTGCCGTAATTCAAAACCTAACCGAAAGTTACACAAATATCTCAACACTCCTCATCACTTAGAATAGTATCTTTGCGAGTTAAGGGCATGTAATTTCAAGACAAAATATGTGCATCAAAGCTAGCTTAAGGGACTAGTACAGGCAATAATGAACTCAAAATGACTACTCATAGGATTAAACACTGTATCCAGGAACCAGCAATTTTAACCTCAGTAACTGTAGAGTAACCCCAGTTTGCTAAGTCAGTTACTTAAATAATTTGCACAAACAAACAGCCACTATTCCTTAATTACTAGCACAGTTTTAATAGCAAAGGTGTAAAACTGTGGAGACTTCATTAATCTTAAAAAAAAAGTTGCTACAGAATATTTACTAGGTTCTCCTCCAGTACTATAAATTCATTCTGCCTGCAAATTGAGCTTGGAAGAACACTGACTATTAAAGCTATGATCATTCCAAATTTGCCTGTTGCTTTGAAAGAATTTAAGATGCAAGCTGTGAAAATGGAGAGAGATGTAATAAACTCTAGGTCTGATATAGGGAGGTCAGCTTCATGATGGCTTTTCGTTGGCAGTCTTGCATACAAATTTAAGAGGGATGGGAAGAGGCTCTGGATCAGTTTTTCACTTTGATTAATGCAGGTGGTATGGTGGTGGTGTTCACAACGATCATTTAAGCAAGCAGTAGAAAAGCTTGTAGAGAGACAAGTGAACTGTCTTGAACTTGACAGCCACTGATGAGAATCAGAGATGATGCAAAAAGCTTGGAAAGAAGGAGACAAGACTGCAGTAGAGAGAGACATTTACAAGTTTTTGCGGTAAGGATCATTGTTAAATTATCGTCTTAGGAATTAGTTCATTGAGAATGGAAAAAACAAAGGGATAGAGAAGGAAGTTCCAGGACATCTCTTGGACACTTAGCAGGGAGGGAATGAATGGAGAGAGGGAAGGAGAAAGGATTCCTCTGAAGGACACATTGAAGAAGCAATCAATCACAGAGTGAAGAAGCAAAGAAACACAGTCACGGGTGAAAGCAACATGGGAGTCAAGCAGATCCTTTATTTCCCCGTAGCTTTGAAGGAAACTGGCCTCTCAAGAAATCTGAAGTCAAATGCTGATTTTGAGCTTAGGTGCATAAGTGAGGCTTTGAGAACGCTTTTAATAGAGCAGACTGAGTGTGGCGGTGTGCTCCCCACCTCCACTGGATCTGTATTTCATGTAATCCTGATCAAGAGATAACCACCAGTGGCGATCGTAATGGATGTGTCTGGTTGTGATGGCTGCATCCATCTCAAAGTGGATTCGGGGAACACAGATAACAATACACTAGCCAAGGGCTAATTTGAACAATGCGCCCACCTAACCACAGCGCTGGTCAATGTCTGACTCAAACCAAATTTGGAAGAAGATAATATCTGTAGTCGGTTTGCAAATATGACTTTGAGTCAATTATCTTACTCCATAAATAGCGGACAGCCCAGGGCCTGTTGAGCTCTCCTGCACGGCAGCGGGCTGCATGCCAGGATCTCCCCTTGAGTAGGGACGCCTCTCAAGGCAACTCCTCAAGGTGGAGAGATTCCTTGCCACAGCATATTCTCGGTAAGTGATTAATAGCATGCTAAACTTTGAAATCTTAGCTAAGTGATATAAAGGATTGATTGCGCACATATAATCCTGTACACATAAACCATTAACCAAGTCTTGGACTAAGTCTGGATCCAGCCGCACATAGATTCCTCTCTGAGAAGGAGTGTAGAACTCAAGGGGGTCTTTTCTGAACCTTGTGACTCAGCGGGAGGGTCTCCCTGACAGTTTTGCCTGACCCTGTCCTCTAGGCAGTAAATATCAAGTGAACCTTGCCATCAAATCTTGTTAAAGCACTGTCGCATTTACTATCAAACTTTGTTAAATCGCTGTTTTACATCAATAAGCATACTGCTACCTCTCTCTTGCGAGTGAAGTGCGTCACTCCATCCTCAACACTGAGACACAGAACTCGCTTCAGTTTTAGTGCAAAAACCAAAGTTTGCCTGAATTGGTTCATTATGATTCTTTCATATGTTGCTTTTCTCCTTCCTTCTACAGCTGTGTAATGTATGGTAGTAAGAAAACTGTCCCCATTAGATCTATTCACTCCACAACAACAAGACATACAGTTAACATGAATGAGCTACAAAATAATGAACTTGTAAAATCTATGGAAGCAAGAAGTCAATTTTTTTAATTTGCTGAGGAATAGACTACAGAAGCATTTAACCAGTTTCCTGTAGATTCTGTCCTTTTCTCAGCATGTCTGGAAGCACAGGCTCTTCCCTGACACCTCAGGAGAGAGAAGCTGCCAAGCATGACTCTGCCTCCGCTGCTGCAGCTACACCCACTCCTGTGATCTGTGGCAGCATCAGGGAGCAGCAGTCTCCCTCTTTTCTCCCTCTGAACCCGTGTGTATGTCCACCAGTCCATGTTGCTGCCAGGGGCTAACCTGAGCTCCATCACCCTGAAATCTGGAGGGGACACAATGAATTCCTCCTTAAGGCATGTCCACCTTTGTTGATAGCCCCAGTTGTGGGGTCTCCTTTTAATACAATGCACTTAAGAAACTGTCACTGTTGTTTCCATCAGATATGTGTACATGTACGTAACTTTTATGAACTACCTTCCTTTCTAGAGATGGTAAGTTATCTGCCTCTGGTGTCTTTCAGTCTGGTGTTTTGGATCCTTAATGGTGTTCCCATACAGGAGCTCTGTTCACGTCCCCATAAGTGCCAGTCTGGACTGATTTCCTTTCCTCAGCAAATTCCAGTCACTCCCTCTAGAATGATCTCCAAATCTTCCCATGATCTCTCTCTGGCAGTTGGCTGCAGTCCAGATCCTTCTGGAAGCTGATGTCTCATTAAGGACACTTCCTTAAGCGCAGGTTTGTGACTAAGCTATGGCAAAAGGGGAAATAATTTTACTTTCTGTTTTCACCCTTTACTTAACAAGATGCTGTATATATAGATTTCTGTCTCTATACCAACTCCTGCAATATTTTAGTGCTCTTTCACATTTAGCAGTAATATAAAATAGCAGCTGCTCAGTTCAGTGCTCCAGCAGTATTTCTATTACTCCCAGTGTCTGATCCAGCTATTCTAAAGTTAGTTTGTGTATCTCAACGTTGTGCCTCTGCCTGCCTTTAGACTATAGGCTTCTCAGTGCTGGCTGCATTTGTCCAGTCCCCGGCCAAAGATCCTCCCTCACCCACCACAACTGTTCTGAGACCCAGCGGTAACTTCTGCACTAAATCTAAATGTGGGTTTTCTCCTGTGTCACCCGGAGTGTCTCAGGCTTAGAAATGTTTATTATACTGTCCTAGGAGAGAAATTTAATGTGTCTAGCTACTCCTGAGTTTTGCAGGATCATTTTCCAAATCCAGGGAGGCATATGCACAACACAGCGACTCAAACAGAAGCAGCAACCAGTGCTCCAAATTTTGGCTTCACTTCATCTCATTACAAAAAGCAGCTCATGTCCTGCTGTGGAGGAGGTGCAGGATTATGCAGGAGGTCAGACTCCATCATTCTGCTGATCCCTTCTGTCCTTTACTGTCTAAAAATAAGTTTTCAAAGCTCTTCTTAGGTCTAATGGAGACTTCATAAGAAATTCTTAAACTGAGATCCATTGCTGGATTCAAGCGAGCAGCTGAATGGACCCATCTGCAAGTCAAGGCTCTGATCCAGTAGAGATATACATTCTTGTTCACTTTACTAGCAGGTTTTTAAATTGTAAATATTGATGCTTGAATCTGCACTTCCCGCAATTTCTTTTAAGTGCCTTTCACAAAGGATGACTAATACTCAGTACTCAGCTTTCTACAGGAGTTGGTGGTCACAAAAGGTGCAAAGCAATATTTCAGCAAATTTCCTTGTCCTCCTGCACTTCAGTGGGGTTGTTGGCTGTTGCTTTTGAACATTTGATATCCATCAGCAGCACAGGCGATACTACCAGTTTCTTCTTAAATCCTTAAGCTAATAATTCATCACATAATAGGAAGCTAGCATAAGAAGATGCAAAATGGCAAAAAAAACATTTTGGGAAATATCTAATTCCTGAGATGACAGAGGATGGATTAACTTTTTTTTCTAACCAAAAATCACATATTTCTATTTTCACATTATTTTCATAGCTGCTGCTGAACATGCTTATGGCAATTTCCACTTAAAAGAATAACCATGATTTTTGGGGACCTGTCCTGTATTAAAATGCTTGGGCCTAGCAATATCTGGTATCTGAGCAATACAATATTACATAAAATTCTTGGATTTTAATAACTTTTCTGGATATGGATCAGTTAATAAACTTTGCTTCACCAACCACCTAACAGATATCCAGCTACGACTGCTTAATGAATGTTTCCCTGAAATGAAATCTGGAACATTTCAGACTATCAGACTGAGGGAAAAAAATAATTCTCTGTGAGAAAAATCCCATGTTGTGGACTCGGTTCTACATAGCTGAAGTTCACTTTATTTCCACTGGCAGCATTTTCACCTTTGAAAATTTTCTTATACAGCATTGTGCTAGTCTTTTATGTTCACAGTGATCACTGCAGCATCTGCCAAAATGGGTTGATAGAAGTCGAAGGCCAACCGTTCCCACGCAGTCCAACTTCCATAAGTGCTGCATCCCTTCTGGCCCTATAGGTTCTGCAGGGAGCGGTAGGCATGCAGCCTTTCCCAGGGGAAGGCTTGAAATGCTTCAAAATTATCAGTTAGGACTAAAAGACTGCACACTTTGAAGTGTGCAAAGATGAGTGGGCCCAACTGAAAATGTTAAGCCCTCTCCCTGCTATAGGGTGCAAAGCACGGAGCTGCACCCTTGCGATGAAAGCCGTACAGTCTGTGCCAGGCAGCTGCCGCTCACTGCCCTCAGGTGCAGCGTATTTACTGTGTCAGGTGCATGAAGCCACCAACCGTAGGAACTATGCATCAGCTGGAAGGTGTGCAAGATGCTCTGGAGAAGACCGTGACACCTTGGGCTGCCACGCTCCCATCTTTGCTTCCAGGAGGGTGGCTTCTGGGAAGACTGGAGACTGAAGGCCCGTAGCCCACAGCTGTGCTCCACTGGCATCCCGCCCAGGGGAGCAAGCCCCAGGGCTTGAGCTTACATTACAAACCTGACACAGAGAGATGCCAGCCAGTCCTAGTAGGAAGCCAAGCTGGACCAGCACGGGCTTGCTTTGCAGTCCCATTGTACAGCCCTCAGCTCAAGCCAATAAATCATCTTCCTCTTTCCCATCTTAACACTTTTATAGCCCCTGCTACAGACACCGCCTCATAAGATTATCACAAAAAATAATATTTGTGATGATAGTGGAGTTGAATCAGCAGTGAGTGCAACTCTGGGACTGAGCTGATGAACAGTGCATCACTGACTGCGGAGAGGCAGCCACAGCTACAGCAATGTGACGTCGGGGATGGTGGTTCCTATGATAAACAACATACCACTTCCTTGCTGCTTCCACCGAAGCGTCGTGTAAGAGCACTACTGATCAACTGCAAGTAAATGGCATAATAGTTGCCATCCTGCTAATTTATTGGGGTTTATCAAGAAAATAGCAGCAGTGGATGTGGAAGAACTATTAGCAAATGTGCAAATGGATTTTGCTTTATTATTGCCAGGACATCCTAATGCATTGGTAATGGGACGGTGGCAGACAGCCCCACTGTTTTTCCAAAATGATAAATCTGAACAGTTCGGCCAAGCCAATAGTATACATTTCTCTTGAGTTCACGAACTGGCTTTTGATGGAAGAACACACAGACAGGCAAAGGAGGAAAAAAACACAAATACATACACAAAGTTGAAGCTAAGACATCCTATTTAGGGATTGGCTTCATTTTTATGGCACAAGTGAAAAGATACCAAAAATGACCTTTTCAGTAAGCAGATACCTTTCAATCTTGTCAGTTCAACATGACTGTGGATATTGCAGCTGCTGGACTGAACTACAAAATGTCAAAAACATCAGCCACAGATGAACCCTCACTGGTATATATGCTTGGGTTGCAGTGTCATTTTTGCAAAAGAAACAAAACAGAACAAAACTTGCTATTTTATCACAGAATCACATACCAGCTGAGGCAGGAAGGCAGCTCGGGAGATCGTCTAGTCCAGCCCCCTGCTCAGAGCAGGGTCAGTGAGAGCAGGCTGCCCAGGGCCATGTCCAGTTGCATTTTGAGTATCTCCAAGGATAGAGACTCCACAACCTCTCTGGGCAACCTGTGCCAGTGTTTGATCAGCCTTAGAGTAAATGTTTAAGCGCAATTTCCTGTATTTCAAATTGTGCCCACCTGCCTCTTGCCCCGTCACTGGGCACTACAGTCTGGCTCTATCGTCTTTACTCCCCTCCATCCCAACCCAATCAAGTATTTATGCAACTGGGTAAGATTCCCCTGAGTCTTCTCCAGGCTGAACAGTCCCAATTTTCTCAACCTCTTCTCATATGACAAATGCTCCAGTCCCTTAATCTTCTTTGTGGCCCTTCACTGGACTTGCTCCAGTACATTCATGTCTCTCTTGTGCTGGGCGGCCCACCACTGGACCCAGCACTCCCGATGTGTCTCACCAGTGCTAAGTGGAGGGGAAGGATCACCTCCCTCCATCTGGTGACACCCCGCCTGCCACAGCCCAGGGTGCTGTTGGCCACCTTTGCTGCAAGGATTCATTGCTCACTCATGTTCAACTTTGTGTTCACCAGAAGCCCAGGTTTTTCTGCACAGCTGCTTTCCAGTTGGTCTGCCCCAGCCTGTACTGGTGCAAGAGGTTATTCCTCCTCAGGTGCAGGACTTAGCATTTACCTTTGCTGAATTGCAGGAGATTCTTCTAGGCCCATTTCTCCAGCCTGTCAAGGTCCCCCTAAATGGTGGTACACCCACCTGGTGTTATCAGCCACTCCACTCCATATTGTGTCATCCGGAACCTTGTTGAGGGTGCACTCTGTCCCATCCTCCAGGTTGTTAATGAGGACGTTAAACAATACCAACCCTTGGGTCATACAATTAGTGATTGGCCTCCAGCTGGACCTCATGCCACTAACCACAACCCTTCAAATCTGCCAGTTCAGCCAGTTTTTATTCCACCTCGCTGTCCATTTATGTAGTCCGTATTTCACCAGTTTTGTCTATGAAGATGTTACGGGAGACAGTGCCAAAAGCCTCGCTCAGGTCAAGATAAACTTCATCCGCTGCTCTCCACTCATCCACCAAGCCAGCCATCTCATCATAGATGCTTATCAGATGGGTCAGGAATGATGTCCCATGGATTCGTAAATCTTATAAATCCATGCTGACTACTCCCAATCACCTTGTCCTTAACATGTTTGGAAATAGTTTCCAGGTTTATTTGTTCCATCACCTTCCCAACCATCAAGATGATGGTGACAAGGCTGAAGTTCTTGGACCTTCTTTCTTGAAAATAGGGTGGCATTTGCTTTCTTCCAGTCCTCAGGAACCTCCCCTGCTTGCCATGACCTTTCAAAGACAACCAAGAGCAGCCTCACAATGACATCAGTCAGCTCCCTCAGCACTCATGGGCACAACCCCTCAGGTCCCATGTGCCAAAAGAGAATGCAAAACTTGTCATTCCTTGATGAAAACTTGATTAAGTTCAGGAAGGCCTCTAGCAGGAAAAACTGTTCTTAAATGGGAAACAACACATGAAAACCCAGTCTGGAGGAGAAACTTCATACTGGGCTGCCCATGGTTGTCTTTATCTTCAGGATGAGGTTTGTCTCATCACTTTTGGTCACTACTCACCACAACAATATCCATGTACAAAAATATAGTATGTAGGAGAGGGAGAAAGTTTTTCTTCCTTAATGGCCAGCATTTCTAGAAGTTGGAAACTACTCAGCCACCCAGCTAGGAGTGTGAAGGCAGCATCAGAAAGATGGTTGGGGGAGGAGAGCTTTTTCAAATATTCTGGGGCACTATGCTGAGGGCTTTCTTTTATTCCTATACCTAATCTTTTGTCATTCTCAGATAAGACTAGCAAACTTTTATATTAGCAAACTATTCAGATGGAAGCCATGTGTGGAAGCCATTCTCAAGCCATTCTCACTGTGCAGAGACTATTGCTCTTAAATGTTGACTTTTTTTTTCGCATGTTTAAGAGACAAGCACTGTATAGAACAATTTCACAAATCTATTTAGTTTAACTTTACCAGTCTTTTTAGTTTAGCTTTGGGATTGAAACACTTCAAGCACCTCAAACAAGTATCACATGGCTTTCTGAAGCCTGCTGCAGAAACCACAATAAAATGCCTATTGTAGAAGCATAATTAAACACACAAGGAAACCATGATTCATTGGGACTGGGACAATTCAATGCCTTCTGAAGACAAGTACTTACTTCTCCCTGATTCACCATTACCTGAAGTATTTCTCTAAGCAGCAGCAAAGTGTCAAAGTCAAGAAGAATTTTAACAGCTCAGCATATGAATTATAGACTTATAGTGAGACACAGCTAACTGAAGCTGCTGGAAGGAAGACGGGACAGACAGGTTTGCTCAGGGATTGAATGCTATAAGCAACTCAGTAGTGTTCGCTGCAGACATACCTGTGCACGCATACAGGAGAGAGGCAACGAAAGCCCATCAAAATGTCTGCGGGGGAAATGTAATTAGTGAGATCTTAAGTTTAAGATGAGAGAAACTTTTACAGATGTAGTGCAGGCTGGAAAGAGGTGTGGAACTATGAGCAAAACTAGACTCCTACTCTGTTCAGAGAAATGGGATTTTGTAGGTGTTTGAAATAACAGATTTGTAGTGAAGAAAAAGCAGGCTCCGTATCAATTTCTTCTCCTAATGAAAAAGCTTGTAAGACCCTGAATAACGATTAAATCCTCAGGTCAGGGGTACACCTATCTGGACAGGAGAGAAATTGAAATGTTATTCTTGCTCAGCCAAGGTGGAAAGAAGATATTCATTGAGCTTAATCAAAAAGTTAATCGAAAGTATTTAAACAAAACCTGGCACAAGAGCTAGAGGCCTTACTGGAGGAGTCTGGGAAACCTGAGGATTGATGAAACCAAAGGACTGAATACCCACAGCTGCAATTTTTGCTGGGGAAAAATATTTGAGGTAAGGTTGAAACCTGGTCTCTGAATTGCTTTTGGTGGTTTTAGGAGGTTTGATTGTGTATTTGCTATTTATAAGAAAGGGACCAGAGTAAATGCTTACATTTTCTGGACAATCTCTAACTTTCTGTCAAGAGCCAAGAAAGGTCACTTCTAAATATCCACTTTAAGTACCAACTAGGTGCCCACGAGGAAGGAGTTCAACTACCTATTTACACAACAGATTTTTGTTCTGTGGCAAAATCCTTGTTATTTAGCACAAAATGCCCCTCAGACGGTATGGATTAGCTTCATTTTTCTTTGGAAGCCTCTCAATGCCTCAGATTTCATGGGTGGTGGATAGCTGTCTATAGTCCAGAGGAAGAGCTACCATGCAGGAAGCACCTTTCAGACAAGAATCACAGAATAGCTGTTTGTGACAGTGGTTCACAGCACACTTGCAGCACATATGAAGTCTCTTCAGAACCAAAAGTTAATTTTTACAAATAAGATAAAACCAGAACTGAATTTTGGGATAATCAGGCAAGAACTCCATTTGATTTTGGAAGAGTCACAAATCAGGCAAAGGTCTGCCCAGCAGCAGAAGCCACTTGCCAGCAGAGTTATCTGCAACGTTTAAGTCTCTGGCAGCAATTTTAACTAATGAATCCATTGTAATTAACTCATTAGCAGTTGTTCCAATGACTTTACCACCCTAAGCCTCTGAGGCTCCAGAAAGCTAGCTATTTTAGAGGCTGTAAATTTTGCTAAAGTGTGGGAGACATTTGCACAAGGCTTTCCTCAGTCAACAGAAGTGTGTTCAACTGTCTTCCACTTCTTGTAAAAACATAACCTTTGTGGCAACCCTTCCTGGCAGAACAACATCCTACAGTGCTATTCCATGGCTACTCAGACTATGTAGCAAGGCCAGCAATAAACACACATCCATTTATGCTTAACAGTCAGGTCTTCCTTTACTTTGGGGGCTAAAACAAAACCTCCTACAGCTACAGTTGCGTTAGGGACTATAGCAGCTGGCAGTGCTGACTTTGCGCAGCAAAGAACAATAGATGTATAACACACAAAGGTCATTACTGTGACAGAGCGGGACCTGCTCTAACAAGTTATGAATATGTAATACAAAATGGAGTTTGACAGGTGTTTTCGGTTCTCCAGGTTGTAGTCCTACAGGATGTGGAAAGTCGTACTCTTAACTGGGTCTCGCAAAAGCTACCTAAACCCACTGCTGTGCCACACCAAGCCCCGCGTCGGTCGATGCTGCTCCTTGGCCAGGAGTGCTGGAGCCCACGGCTCCCCTGCGGAGGGTGGCAGGCAGGAGCACCTCGTCCAAGTCCACACTGCACACCTTCGGGCACTGAGTCGGGACCGGCCACTGTGTGGCCAACTATACAGCACCCACTGTCACCCTCACTTAGACCTCACCCAAATTCTCTGTATATGCCATGTACAACCCCAAAATGCTGGACAGACGACACTAGCCTCGATGTACAAGTGAGACTCTCGGGTGGGACCAGAGGAAGTCCTTCCAACCTGGGCAGCCCTCAGAGCTCCCTGCCCCTCTTCATCAGGTGGACATCCTTAACAGTAAAAACATTGTGGGAAAAGACGGGGAAAAGCCACTCCACACCGGGAACCAGCTCTGCTTTCCATCCTTATCTGTTCAGAAAACATTCTTGCCAGTATGCCCCAAGTACAACACGTGCAATTCCTAGCCCTCCCAAGGCTGGGCTCCCTGCAGATCCCCATTCCCATGGGGTGTGCTCTGTTGCGAGTCTCTCTAGCACACACGTGTGTGTTATGCCACCATCCCTGTCGACTCTGCTTCTACCGGTTGTGCCACAGTCCTCAGCATGGAGGAGCAGGGGGTCACAGAGACACTGTGACATGTTTTCCTGTGTGATTGATTCTAACCCATACAACAGTTCCCTCAGTACATATGCCTAGTACAATCCTTTGCACTCTAAGGCAGAGGATCTGGACAGACTTGTTGCTTTGAGAATAACAACACATGTTTGAGCACTTAATAAGTTTTCTTGTCTCAGATGCTCGATGCAGAATAATCTGCATTTTATTTTAAAATATTGAGAGAAACAGAACACATTTTATGAATGATCTGTCATCATCTTCCAGTTTGGCAGATTGCACATGTAGCTGGGTCATGGTTTCAAGAGTTTCATCACAGTTCAGTAGTAGTTAATCATTTTCCAATGAAGGCTAGGATTCTTAGACACTCACAACACACCAGGCATCAGAACTGCGGGGGGTAGAAAAACACAAAACCAACTAATTCTGAAAGACTTCAGTGAGGATCATGAGAACTTGCAGTCCAGCCAGTGCCTGCCCAAGTCTGGCTACAGCTAAAAACAAGCACCCTGGGGTGCTGCTCCATTTCTTTTAAATCTGAACCCTGGTGACCCTAAAAGAGACATGGGGGAGGAAAGGCCAGCTCTGTTACACAGGCTGGGAGGAACGGGACAGCCCAGTCAGGACACACCTGGGGTGCTGGTCTGCCTTTGTTTAGCTCTGCCTACGGCCACATTTTGGCTGCAGTAGGGATTACAACGCCTAGTGCACCAAAAACATGGCTCCTCCATGCTGAGAGAATGTAAGATCTCTCAGGCCAAACACCCTCCCAGACAGCGTCGAGGACAGCAGGCAGCTCAGCCGCAGCCCAAATGCACTTGGAAGAGCTCGAGGTGCCAAATCTCCCGTGATCTGCCGGCAGAGCAGCAGCTCTGTGTTGGCAGATATGAGCCCTTCAGAAAGATAACCTTCCACCACTCGCGTGGCCCTAGCACTAGCTGGCTGCCCACATCGTGGGAGACAGGACAGACGACCCCAGAAGAGAGTAAAAAGCAGCAGCAAGTGACAAGTAAGACACGACCTCACCGCAGCTCTGTCAGAGTGTGCCAGACAGGTAAGGATACGGCTCTCAAACAGCTACCTCGAACCTCTGGTGTAGCTGATAGCTGAGGTAGTTGTCCTCACATCCTCAGCTTATTTTCATACGCAAATCTGGCCTCATCTTGTGTGTTCGATTAATAACCCTTGCTACTGCTACTGATGTCCTCTTCAGCAGATAAGGACTATGCACTTGCCACGACCAACTGGTACAAACCTAGTCTTTCTCCAACTGCCACATTCTGGTTTTAAAAGGAGAGAAAGACTAAATTTGAAGCTTAATTATTTAAAATAAAATTGTTTCCTTGCTTAAGAGTTAGCAATGTGATTTAAAAGTTGGGGACTGACATTTAAAAGTGTAGCGGTGAGTCAGATTTAAATCCAGGCTGTGCCAAAAGGGTGCAGTTGAGAACAGAGTGAAACGCGAATGTAAACTCTCTGGAGCTTTAATCCTGATTGCAATATTACTGACAAAACTCAGCCCCGAACTGACCCAGATTCATCTTGCCTAGCTTTTTAAACATAGATGTGACACCCCATTTAGAAGCTGTTGTCCTACACACCATCTGTAGTTTATGGAGAAAAATCAGGACCTCTGGGGGAAATCAGACTGATCTGAACCCCAGATCTCAACTGCCTGCTGGCACTTCACGGCTCCAGTATTCCCTTCCCTTTTAAAAGAAACCTCCTGACTGCATCACCCCTTACATCTGTGAGCTGTAGGAGTCAGGCTGCTCACGAAAATCTGCTTCAGGCACCAAAACAACTAGAACTTACCCCCTCTACTCAACTTTCATAGCTTGCTGTCTTGCCTGCTCTGTTATTCTTCTATAATGACCGCTAAGGATTCCTGTGGGTTTATGAGCATGGCCCAGCAGGTGCCGTTCTGCACACAAGACAGGTATTGCTCATATCTATGCTGCTGCATTAGGGTGTGGAGTTTATAGAGCTACCTGGAACACACCTCCTGGTATGAGGTGGTTTTGAGCACCCACGGTCACAGGACTCCAAATGAAGCCTCATGAGCCTTGTACTAACACCCTAATAACTCCCAGTTTGTGGTGGCCTCCATGGCCACCAGGGACACTGCTGTGCTGCCCGTGAGGACCCACGCTCCTCTTCTGAAAAGCTGCCCCAGCCTGTACTGCCGTATGGGGTGATCCCATCCCGGGTGCTGGACTTTGCCATTTTGGCCAGCCTGCTGGGGTGCCTCTGAGCAGCAGCCCTGTCCTCCAGCCTGTCAACCACTCCCCCAGCCTGGTGTCATCCAGGGAGGGCTCTGGCTCCCTTTACCATCCTCTAATACATCCTTCCAGGCATTTCAAAAGGAAAAAAAGTCCCACCTCTTCTTCTTTTTGTCTCTTCCTGAAGCCTGAATGATCCCATACAAGGGGGATCGTTACAGTGAAATAACAAAGTATGTGTGACAGAGACAGATTATTGTGAGACTGCATTGATGAAGCTCAGAAAAAGGAATTGAAGAGAAAAACTTTCAGTATTCTTGTGTTTTAAGCACACACAGACAATGCAAGATTCCTATCTGCCTTTAACGTACATAAATTTTTACTGGTTTTATTTGCTGAAAACAAAGCATAATGTTCAGTACCACAGCACAATGCTAGGGATCTGCAAGTTCTATAGTGACTGGATAGATTAATAAAATAAAAAATGCAGTTTAAAATCAACCAAATAATATAAAATAACTTCTCTGAGGGCAAAGAACCAGAACAGTCTACAAGGCTGATGGACTGTTGAAGAAAAAGACTCAAGAGTTCTTTCGGTAAAGTTATCTAATCCTTCAAGCTGTAATAAGTTGGTATTTAAAAATACACGTTGTACTATGCTTAGCCTGGAAATCAAGAGAAATGATACCACTAATGTAACAAAATAAATAAACAATTTGATTCTACTATCAAAAAGCTCTGCTCATTTTACAATCTTTTCAATAGGAAAAAATATCATTTCCTGGAGTGAACTCAAGGTGAAGAGGGATTAAAGTGATAACATTCAAAAGAAGTGGCATTTGTTTATATCATCTAAGATAGGTTGGGATTAATGAGACAGAAGAAAATATCAAGATGACTTAATGCAAGCTGTGGAAAATTTTAAGGTGCCCTTTCATGCTGAAGAGCAATGCTAAAATAGCACTTTCTAGTTCCATATTTCTCACCTTTCACTAATTTTCCCTCAAAATTCTCCAAGTTTATAAGTCGTTACTGTTTCAAAATGACCAGGCTTGCAAAGCAGCTTATTTTTTTAAAAGGGGTACTGTCTAGTTCCAGTATCCCAACAGGAAATTAAGATTCTGCAATCACAGTTTGCATCTAGAGCTAAGAAAGCATTAGCTGTCCCCATCCGATAAACCAGCTTCCCAGCTGGGGGAAACTGAGACGCTCAGAAGGTCTTCAAGGACTGTTTGGTTTTGATTTTTCCCCACAAAAGACAGTAGGCCAATCAACAAAACACACCCACATTACATATAGGAAATCTAATTGCAGGCACCTCATTGGTATTGAGAATAGCAGGGATTTGAACACAGGTGTCACAGGGCAGTGCCCTAAGTGCAATGACATACTGATATTAGGAGCAATTTGTAAGAAGTGGCCTGTGTGCTGGGAACAGCCGCAGCGTACCCCCATATTGCACAGATGCTTCGGCAGGACCTGCTGCAGCCACCTGCCTGCAGTTCACGGGGTTAGAAGCGCAGCAGGGTTGGGAACAGGAGACCAGGGTCAGGCTCCAGATTTTGAGGATAGAGCTGCACAGGAAGAGATTGGTTTCCTTAGAGTAAAGAGAAGAAAGTCAGAGGGATGCTGGTTGGAAGGCAACTCTGGTGGTCACCCAGACCAGCCTCCTCCTGCCCAAAGCAGGAGTGCTACCAGCACCAGATCAGCTCTGCCGAGGCTTTGCCTAGCTCAGTCTTGAACACCCTGAAGGGCAGAGAGTGCACCACTGCTCTGGGAAACCTGTCCCCAGTGCTGCACCACCCTCCCAGTGACATGGCTTCACCTCACATCCAGTCTGAGCCCTCCAAGCCCCAGTGTGGCCATTTATCACTTGCCATATTATTTGCCTAGACCAAGAAGACTTTGGCTCTGCCATCTCTATAACTGTTCTTTAAGTAGCTATACACTACTATATACTATACCTGCCCTTCGACTTCTTCACTGATTCCCTCAGCCTCTCGCTGTAGTTCAGGTGCTTTTGGCCCCTGAGCATCTTGATGACCCACCGCTGGACCCTCTTCTGTATCTAAAGGGCTGCTACTGCTAGTGTGAGGGATATCCAAACTGGGAAACATGACATTAAGTCACTTCAAGATTTTGCTCCTTTTCTTTCCCTTCCCTGAACTTCTTTTGCAAAACAAGTATATTACTGCAAAGAGCTGCAATGATACAAATTAACCTTTTCTTATAAAAATTAACATGACCTGAAAGCTGGTCCATTGATTCATGACAAAATATGGGTTTATCCTCTTTACTTCAGGTGCCTAACAAAGAAAAATAAAGAAACAAAGAAACATCTAAGCCTAGGCTAGTCCTTTTCCTGATAATCGAAAAAAGCACCTGTAAAGAGCAATTAATCTCCCTTATCTGAGCTGACTTAGCGTGAGAGGCAGCACCTTCTGGAGTTGTCTATTCACTTCACAGCCTACAAATGGAGGGCGACTGACTTAGGCTTAGACATCAAACTTACATTGCTAGTAATGTTTGTTAATAATATGCAAGCTAAACAGACAAGCTAAGTTCCTCTCCTAAATTTGAACTGGTTCTATAAAGCAAGCAGGAGTAAAAATGCAGTTATGTTTTGATAGAACAGTTACAAATCTAAATGCAAAGATGGCATTTAATGGTGCAATTTGCATCACTCTCCAAAGCTAATGTGTAGCCATTACACTTTTTTTAGCACAGTGTAAAATGTACAGTATATGCTTAATTCAAGAGTTTAAAACCTGCAGACTCTGGGAAGTTTAACTACTTTCTTATGACAGTCGACGCCTTAACTCTATCTGCTTACTTCATGCATATCCCCTATGAAATCCCTATATATGATTATAAAAGGAACACATGACATCTCCTAATTTTATTCTCAGTTGCACATTGTTATTTTATAGGGTTTGTCAAAATTATACTCATGAAATGTAGAAATGTAAGCCCTTCTCTACTAGAAAACCACTCCAAAGCCCAAGCTCTAGTGTTGTTCATACCACAGCATCATCACAGCAGTTTTCAGTTATCAGCGTCGCTGTCTTTTTCAAAGTGGACAGCAAGGAGTAAGGGCATTGTGAGGGGTCATGCACATTTCATGAATGTTTTGGCTGGGAGAGGTAGATCAAAAAGCCTTTTGGCAAGGAAAAAGAGGACCCCTAGGAACAGAAACTGTAAGAAAAGGACCTTAGTTAAGAATTTATCCGCCTCCTCTCTCCTGAGTAGAAGCAGGCAGAAAGTGAACTGAAACCTTGGCTTGCCCTCAAGCAGCCAGGAGGTGTGATAGACTGGACCAGACCAAGACAACCAGGAACACACAGACTGAGTGGGCCTGGAAGGGAAGAGGAAGAGGAAGAGGAAGAGGAAGAGCAGTACCTTCATTCCTGTGCAGAAGCAGTCCTTCCTGAAGACATAGCTGTAAGATGCAGTGTCATCTGAAAGCCTTTATGCAAAAGGTCTGATTTCTAGATGAGATGTTTTTCAAAACCTTTCAATCGTGCAGATCGGAGTGCTGCTACAGCATTGGATGACTGATATTGCCGTTCTGTCAAAGAGAAATGAATGGGATCAGTGAAAAAATTTAAATCTTAACTGTGACAGGTTTTTTCCTTCTATAAATGCATCATTTCTTTAAGCTGCTTCTGTTCTCTGTGAAGCTGTTTTTATTTAATTACAGAGTAGAAAATCCAATTGTGCAAAAACCAAAAGATGTTTCCACTCTAAAATAAATTTCAGTTTCAGAAACTAGTCCATACAGTCAGTGCTTCCACGTTTCTCTAGGGGCTGTGCACTCTGGCTGCAATATGTCTTCCAAGATGTATTCCACTTTTTAGCCTGTTGGTAAAGATAGGGGAACGCATTATAGGAATCTTTCACAGTTCATCTCAGATGTGTTCCTTGCATGCTTTAACCAGAGAAGGGAGAACTGTGCTGGTTTGGGCTGGGATAGAGTTAATTTTCTTCATAGCAGCTAGTATGAGGCTCTGGTTTGGATTTGTGCTGGAAACAGTGTTGATAACACCGGGATGTTTTCGTTACTGCTGAGCAGTGCTTACACACAGTCCAGACCTTTTCTGCTCCTCAGCCCACCCCACCAGCGAGGAGGCTGGGGGGGCACAAGGAGTCGGGAGGGGACACAGCCGGGACAGCTGACCCCAACTGACCCGAGGGATATCCCAGACCATGGGACATCATGCTCGGCACATAAAGCTGGGGGAAGAAGAGGGAAGGGGGGGACGATGGGAGCGATTGCGTTTGTCTTCCCAAGTCCCCGTTAGGCGTGCTGGAGCCCTGCTGTCCTGGAGATGGCCGAACACCTGCCTGCCCATGGGAACTGGTGAACGAATTCCCTGTTTTGCTTTGCTTGCGTGCACGGCTTTTGCTTTCCCTATTAAACTGTCTTTATCTCAACCCACAAGTTTTCTCACTTTTACTCTTCCGATTCTCTCCCCCATCCTGCTGGGGGGGAGTGAGCGAGTGGCTGCGTGGGGCTGAGCTGCCGGCTGGGATTTAACCACGACAAGAACATATCCCGAACAGGAACACCTACAAAACAAAGCGGACCGTATGGAATTGCAATTCTATGCTTTTTAACAGAAACACAGTAGTTCTGCCTAAGCCAAAAATGTTCAAAGGAGAAACATATTGATGGGATGAGAAATTCAGGTGTGGCCAAGATCTTACTCAGCCTTGATAAAGTCTGAGCAAGAAAGAGAGGGAAAGAGAGACAAATTCACATTAGCATTGGCACTGAAGATACAGAGGTAAGCTTTGGGAAGAGGAGGCAGGGAGAGATGTACCTATCCTTTAATAACAAAATTTTGGCAAAGATTCATATCCTATAATTTTAGCTATCAACAGACCATCCTCAAGAGAGTGGCGCAAAGCAAGAATTCAAATTTCTTCCACTATGAGAAGCAAAGATTGGTAACACAGGGACCTATATTTGTTGCCTGGAGTTAAAGAGAGGTATTCATCATCTTCTCTCAAAATTAATGGGAGATTTATATTTGGCCTACCAAAGGTATTCTGGTACATAACAGTGAAAAAAATCCAGCAGAGAATTAGTAGTAAAAGTAAAATACCACAAACCTAAGCCCAAGATGTAGAACCTCCCTGTGACATACCCGGCAGTCACGACCTTCAGCTCCAGCACGCTTTGCTTCTACAGCTCCCTTATCTATGTTTCTATATAACGAGTCCAGCTCACAGAAATCTAGTTCACTGAGCACACTTTCAGATCAAAAACCTTATTAAAGGAACAGAATGTGAGGAAGATAGGACCTGGTGATTGACAGTGATTGTATTGGAAATGGGAAAGGCTGCACAGCCCTTTCTGAAATGCAGATTTCCCAGGACTGTGAGAGGTTGGGATCCGATGCTGTGTTTGGCCCATTAAACAGCTTTTTAGGCCAGAAGGTATATCTTCAGAGTCTCACTTCACAGGCCGTAACATTTCACTGTTTAATTCCTTCATTAAAGCAATAAGAGTTCATTGTGCTGTATCGTATCTAGATTAAAAAGGATTTTCACGGAAAAGAAGAATCTATAAAACTCCTAGATAAAGTTATTCCAGCAGTTATTTAGCCTTGCTGTAAAAAATACGCTCCTTTTTGTAGCCTGAATTAATCTGGTTTTACTTTAGAGATGGAGTAGCATCGCACTTTCATTCACTAGATTAAATTGTCATCCCGTATCAGAAATGTCGCTGTGTAGCAACTCTTAAACCACGATAAAGTCATGTGCTAACCTTCTCTTTGGCAAAATAAAAAGATTGAGCTTCTCCACTGTTACTGACAGGCAGCGTGTCCAGACCTCTGACTGTGCTGGAAGGATTTCAGAGGCATTTAAAACATCAGCACCACAACTGGACTCAGACTCCAGCAGCAGTTTCACCAGTACAGAAGTCATATCATACCTACTTACAGACAGTTACTCCTACTGGCTATTTCTTCACCATACATATATAGGTATCCCCTGGTTTCCTTAGTCCCACACTGCACACGGGATGGTTTCCAGAGTCTCCTGACGGCACGATGGCTTTGTTACCTGATACCCAGTTAGGGATGGCAGCTGTGGAAAACAAGGGCCTGAAACACCTGAGTTATCTGATATCTCAGGTGAACACTGTCTTATGGAAAACTACATTGTAGAGTCAGAAATACCTGAGCTAGCTTTTAAAAACTCCGCTCTGACAGCACTGAGCTCTATACAGCTAAATTTATCTTGTTTCTTGGCAGTCTGCAGCATAGACATACTGGGTAAGATTCATCTGGCCAAGTGTAGACATATACATCTGAGCCAGACACCCTTGGCTCCTATATGGACATCTTATCTGAGAGTAGGTGTTTGAAATAGATTACATGAGTCACGCCTTAAAAGAGCCTACTTTTCTCTGCGGATCACACAGGGAACCTAGAATAGCTCAGAGGTAGGCACCTCCAGGCTGTAGTAAAGTTTGCCAAAATGAATCCCACCCACTCTGAGGAGAGAGTAGAGACTCTTGAAAAAACACGGCAGAAATTTTCAGAAGTCCTGTTTTTGCCTTTTCCCTCTTCCTCCTTCCATCAGGCTTGGTATGGAAACACTGAGAGTTTGAGGGAAAATTAAAAAGAAGTTTGGGCGAACTTTTTCACTCAAGATGAACCTTTCTGAGTACTGTATGAGACTATTGGTACTGCTTCACTTCAAACCTTCACATATTTAGAACTTCAAATGAATTTGTTTTATTTAGAAAATCTCTACTGGAAAGTTACACTTTTGCAAATAACTTTCCTTCTTGTTTAAAACTACAGCCTTTTTTATTTCAATATTTTAGTAGTTTCTTCCCTTTTTTCTGTATAATTTAGAGATAGGTCTGGAAAAATCTGAGTGATCACTTCAGTGTTTGCATTATGACACTAATGTAAGTCAGGGGTGATATCATATGAAAGCTGTTGGAAATGTATTTCTTTTTTATTATTCTTAGAGTTGTTACCATGAAAGTCTTACACACCAAAAAAAAAATTATTTAAATGCTCTTTTCATTTGTTTATATAAGGGTCAAGGTATAGAAAGTAACTTACTATTTTCCATTGCGACAACATTTGCACAAGACTTAAATCACATCCACCTTTATGTTCACTAGACGAAGCAGCCAAGAGGCCAATTTCTCCTCTATCAGAGATAGATCAGGAGTACTGTGACCAATTTCAATAGGAACAGCAGTAGAAGCATCTGTTCCTTGTTACTATCCCTACCAATTTCACCTTGGTTATTTCAGAGACTTTCCTGTTTCTCTTTTGATTTTGTCAAGCAATAATAGTTATGCCCAAACTGTGCTTGGGGACTACATACTAGATACTGCATGAACTCAATAACTATTACTGCAGTTGATCTTCATTTCTCTGAAGACATTAATAATTACAGTACATATTGTCATTAGGATTTGGGAAAAAAGCTAACAACTTAAAAACATACGAATCCAGGTAACAAAACACTTCTTTCTGCTACAGCCTGTCCAGTGTCATACTGATGGAATGGGCACAGTGTGTAAATGGTGCTCACAGCCTGAGATCCCAAATGGTCCATGCATCTTCTTCAGTTCAGTGATTTATGCCATGAGAACAAAGCAATTGGGCAGGTAGAGACCACAGTGCCTGGAGGTAAGGTATTTCAAGATTTAGATAAGAGATCTCAAATCAGGTCCTCTGCTACATGCTGCTTCAATAAAAATAGAGGAAACGAAGTCCTCATTTGTATTTTTTTCTTCTTTTTAGATAGTGAAATGAGTATTTTATATAAAAACCTGGTTATTCTAACTCCTTCCTGTGTTGTTCTCCTAGCCCTCCTGGGAGGCAATAGTTGGAGAGAATCAGGAAGACGTAGGCACAGAAATGCCATTCACTTGCCAATGCCTATTACCCAACCTGCTACTGGTCTTAAAGTTGGACTAGATGAATGAGTTGGCAGGGACTCAGAGATACAACGTTGCTGTTGTGCTCCTTTTGGTTCTTCAGATCCATTCGTTTTTCATGTGCAGTGTTTTCTCTTAGTGGCCTATATAGCATCTACACCTGAGAGAAGTAATCTTTTATCCTGTACTACAACACTATTTCTCTTTTGTCCTCTTTGAAGAAGACAACCAAAGATGTTCCTGCTTTAAATGGTGACCAAAAATACAACAAATTCTCAATACTGCTCTAAAGGAAGTTAAACTAAAGTTTTGCCTTTGAACTGGGACGGAACATTATTGGTCAAATTTTCATTTACTTTGGAGTATATTTAAGCTGAAGTTTTGGGCGTTTTTTTTGGTCTTTCTCAGCAGGTTTTTCAAGTTTCAGCAATGGAAAAGGTTAGCATGCAAAAGCTTAAAAGTGCAGTATTTCTGAGTACACTAAATGAAATGCTACTTTCGCCTCTTGCCATAAAATTAATTATGCCAGAGAGAAAGGAAGCTTGTGTATACAAGCTCTCAAAGATTTTTCCATGAAGAAATTCATCCCCACAGTCAATAGAGACATTATATGAAAGCACATTGTTACAAAGGTTTTCTCCTCAGAATTTCTGATGAATGTAAATTTGAATTCCACACTGTAAGATAATGCTGAAAGCCTAAAACATAAATTATGGTGAGGTAGATTTCAAATAGAAGTACCTACGAAGTATTTAAGAAACAAGACTCCACAAATAATGCCATATTATAAGCATCCAACTTGTGTGGTAGAGTGCATTTTTATTTAATAACAGCATGATGCAGGATCGTTTACAGAGAAAAGAGCAAGAATCCCATTTTCAGACACAAACCAAACAGATCTTTGAGTGAGACATGTATCCTCATGTATTTACATGAGCTAAAAAAGACATAAAATCTTATCTAAGAAACTATTGGGGGATTATGAAGCATCACTGATATCTTTTACTTATCAAGTTGTCAAACTTTTTATGAGTTATGTCTGAGTTTCCTCAGTCATTTTGCGATTCTGTGATTAGTATATAAGCATAGAGCAGTATTTAACTTTGTGACTGTCGTGGTTTAACCCCAGCCAGCAACTGAGCACCAGGCAGCCGCTTGCTCACTCTCCCCCAACCCAGTGGGATTGGGGAGAGAATTGGGGAAAAAAAAGTAAAACTTGTGAGTTGAGATAAGAACAGTTTAATAGAACATAAAGGAAGAAAATAATAAATAGAACATAAAGGAAGAAAATAATAATGACAATAATAACAATAATAAAATGACAATAATAAATAATAAAAGAACTAGAATATACAAACCAAGTGATGCACAATGCAATTGCTCACCAGTCACCAACCAACACCCAGTTAGCGCCCGAGCAGCGATCCCCTCTGGCCAACTCCCCCCAGTTTATATACTGGACATGACATCACACGGTATGGAATACCCCTTTGGCCAGTTTGGGTCAGCTGCCCTGGCTGTGTCCCCTCCTGACTTCTTGTGCCCCTCCAGCCTTCTTGCTGGCTGGGCATGAGAAGCTGAAAAATCCTTGACTTTTAGTCTAAACACAACTTGGCAACAACTGAAAACATCAGTGTGTTATCAACATTCTTCTCATACTGAACCCAAACCATAACACTATAGCAGCTACTAGGAAGAAAATATTAACTCTACCCCAGCTGAAACCAGGACAGTGACCATGTAACTGCATTTGCTGGCTGACGTTATGGTTATTTCTCTGGTGGGATAGGTAAAATTCCATGGCACTGAGCTTTGTTAAGATACAATGACTGTGTAAACCCTATTCTTTTCTTCATTTAACTCTTATTTTTCAATAGGCTCATACTGTAGCTATATTAATTATAATGAAAATGATTAATGATACTAATAATACTCATTATGTTGTGCATATATTAACAGCACAAGCAGCACTTGTTTCCTGCCATACAGCACACTGGAAATTCAGCTTGATTTTTGTGGGTTTTACTGCATCACAGCACTCCTCTTCCCCGCAGACGAGGTCCTAGCATTACAGCACAAGTTTGTTTCAGAATCGGCACTAACTTGCATATTGGTTTTATAAATTACAAAGCTTAAGCATTTTCTCTTCACTTCCAGATTTTCACTCCCCTTGACATTGGACAACTCATCAAAGTACTGCCTGACGAAGGGACGGAACAACAGGCTGAACAGAGGCATCCTGCTGGGAAACAGCAGCAAGCCCCATGACATACATCTGCCCCAAGTTTCTTCTAGCACATCATTATGAAAGAAGGAGACCAGTAGTTGTAGACCAAGATTGTTATAAAAAGTCTAATTTGATTTTACATAACAAACTTCCAGCTATTGCACGCATTCAGAAGGCCTAGTGCCATGATTTGGGAGCGTGCTTTTACAATGTACACAGAAAATATTTTCCCAGGGTGTGAATTATGCCATTTCTTTTATGCTTCAACATCCAGAAGTCAGCCTCCAGAAGCCAAGAAAGCATTCCAGGATATTATGTTCCCATCCTGGAAAAAAAAAACGGTTGAATATTTGCATCGTCTGTGAAGATTTTCCTCACAAGATCAAGTTTGAGAGCTTGTTCTGGTGATGCAGAACAGCCTACTGCCATGTGTACTGTCATACATGTTCTGCCCCTCCCCGGGCACGGTTCTGCAGCTCAGAGCCTGCGGAGAGGGTTAGGCAGGCAAGTGGGCAACAGGAGTTGCTGCAAAAACTGAAAGAAAAACAAACCAGCAGGACAAGGCATCGAGCTGAGCAGAGGAAAGCTTCACGTAACGGACTCTTCTAGTCATCAAAAATGCTTCTTTGTAAAGTCATAGTTTCCCCAAACTACCGATAGTTCTGTGTAACAAAAAGAAACAACACCAAAATGTATATGTGGAAAAAGAAAAACCTGGTATCAGCCTTTCATCTGATGATCCTGAATGTTCAGTAGCTCATATGAGCAGCGGCTCTAAGTGGACTGATTAAAACCCCTAAATAATGAATAAATGACCATTATATGAGCACCGATCTGCCTCACATGTGTTACCTGGTATATATGAACATATTTCCATACGGAAATTCATAAGGATTCACTTTTGTCTCAACAGGGCCAGGGCAAAGGAAGGGATGAGATGAGGTTTTAATAATGCGAGAAGTTAGGACTGACTGTTTAGAGCAGCCCTGCTATTTCGTTTGCTCCCAACCACAGCTGAAGCATACAGCTATTGTACACACAGGGCAGAGGGAGCTATGCAGGGTGCTTACTGCTGTGCGGCTGTCAAGGACCTTCGCTAAGCTGCAGCATTTGGCATAGTTGTTGCAGCAATCCTGCACAATGCCTGTGTGTTTCTCAAAGTCCTTTTCCAAGTCTCTGCGTGATTTAACTGAGAGCCAATATTCTATTTCCACAATATTTTAAGTTAACGGCAAAACATTCTGGACATATCTTATTACTCTGCTCGTTTCTTCCCCCAGGGCTTCTCTGCTGCCTCTGACAGCTTTCTGATTGCAGCCTCTCCTCGCCCAGCAATGCCTCAAGTTTCATCATCCAAATTACTGTACTTTAAGTCCCCTGCAGTAACTGCGTTTATTTCCAATATCCCAACAGGAAGACCCCCATCAAGATGAGTCATTCTTATTTCCAAGGGTGTTGTGCTGAGGCCACTCAGAGGAAGATGCAGCAGCAGCAGCTTTGTATTAGCCTAGTGGGGGGAAAAAAAGCACAGGGCCCGGCTTTCAGCTAGATTCCTTTCCAGCAATACAGGTATTTCTTTTCCAGAAATGATGAAAATTACACTTACTCTAACAAAAACCCTGTTGGAAGCACCAGAGTGCTGAAAACCTCGGGACTTGTGCCATGATGTGTGGAAATGGGAACTGGCTACTTTGAACTTGGTACCGTCTGGACAGAAAGCGATGCTTTGCTGTGAACTGCTGGGCCTCTGAACTGTTCATTCATGCGTTATTTTTTGGCAGCCTTCACCATTTCCACAGAATCATTGGCAGCAGCCTCAGTAGAGAGCAGGTAAGCCTGACCCTGCAACTTATCTACCACTATTAATCACAAACTGTTTTTTAACCACTTCGTAATAGTGATTATTCAGAGGTGGTTTAGGATGGTATAACTCTGCCGTGGAATCTCACACATACAGATTCTCAGAAGATTCAGGGTAATCCTTGCTTTCCACTCAGAGGTCCACAAGAAAAGCCTTTCACCACGTTACTGCTGTGGCACAGCTAGAGCCAGCTCATGCAGGCCTTCAAACAATAGAGCTAGAATTGGGTCAAGATGTAGTGGAAGTCTGAAGAGTTTTCGTTTTAAATCAAAGATGGCTTTCCAGCTCTAATTCTGCTATCTTTGAACAAAATCCTTGCATATTACACACAGATAACACAGGCTAGTCACTGGACTGTAGTATCAAGCATTATTCACTCTTTGGCTCCGTAGAGGTAGTCAAAAATAAACAAAAACGCCTGTGTGTCTCACCCTATGAACCCCATGTTCCCAAAATTTTGAACATCAGTACAAAATTCGTCACTATATGCATGCATGCTTAGGTATGATATGATGTGGCTTTCTGGAGCCGCTGCAGTTTGACAGTGATGTATGAAATGAGGAATCACAGTCCAGCGCACAGAAAATGCAAGCACCACCACCCAGCAAGTAGGCTGAATTTTCAAAAAGTGCCGCTTCAACTCTTGTACAGTCGGTCCTACGAACAGTGGGGACAGCCAAAGTAAGAGAGCACAGGACACAATTTCAGAGATGGGGGGGAAACATCATCTGTCAGAGTCCATCTCACATATATAACTTTGAAAGCTGTCCTTTTAATTGCAGACAGTTGTTCTTCCTAGCTACTTTTCCCCATTGGAATGAAAGTGGTGCCTGACAGGCTGTTTGGAAGATTAGGGATTTCTTTGTTTTTTTGCTCTTAATGTTCTCGCTGAATTTATTTATATCTTGGCTGGTTATTAGAACTTGTTCCATATGGTAATCTGGCAATGCCAAGCCAAGGATTTAAAATTAAAAAATAGATTCTTTCAGCAAGAATGCATACTTCCGTGACTTGGAAATTCACTCAAAAGTATTAGGACACAATTTAACCCAGCTTTTCAGGGGATAAGTGGGGAGGAAAGTAGCCAGAGGGTAAATAGGACACTATATGAAAGACCGAAGTAGAATTTTTTTCATATTGTTGGAAGGTGGCCCAAAAGCTCATTGTGTTGAAGACCTTTCATTAAAATCCTACTTCAACAAGAGAAAAGAAGACAGCTTTTCTGGATTAGAGGGTTTTCCAGTCTTCTGCTTGTGTAGGAAATGCAGCTATGAACCCCTGGGAGGAGAGCAAAAAGAAAACAGTCCAGGAAGCAAACAACTTGGACCCAAACTAGAAGATAGATACACGCCTGTAAAATTGGAACAGAAAATACAAATAAATTACATGTTTTGTTTTTTAAGCAGAAGTAGACAAAAGGCTGTTCTGCAGTGCCAAGGGGACAGTGAGAAATGAGAAATCATATACATCTAGGCTACCTTGAAAACTATGCTTTAATATGCCAAAGGAGGTAGGGATTCCACAATACAGATTTTTGACCCATGCTTCAAAGGTGTCTAGATTAGAGCTGACCAAAAGTCTCAGATTCCCACTGGATGAGGGGGCTTTGGCTAGAAAAGAGAATTTCCTGCTTTGTAACTGGTTTGGATACAGAGTTTGGTTTGCATCCCACCTTCAGCATAGATTTAAAAAGAGGAAATACACAAACAAAACATCACAAAACAGAGAACAGATTTGCAAGTCCCACAGGCTTCTGAACAAGTATGTCACAATTCCCCCACAGTATTCAGAACAGGACAGCGGCAGCACTGTAAAAGTATATCGCATAGACAGCATCTGCAAGGGAAAATTGCATTTTTATTTCCAATAAAGTAAGAAGTCTGAATTCACAGGAAAAGTACTTTTTCCACAGAGAAATGATTAAAAAACTTATTTCAGTGAAGACCATGTTCTCTATTGCTCCAATTCCAAACAGTGGAGACATATGTAGAAGAACAGAAAAGACTAATCAGTACAATCTTTGCCAAATTCTGACCAAAATTGTGCATGACTCAATACTATCACTAACAGTGAGGTCAATACAACATTCAGGCAAGACCGATTTCAGCCAATAGGTTTGCTTTTTTGATTTCAAGGTCTTTTGTAAATCCAAATAAAAAAACATAGAAATCAGGTGTGCTGCTGATTTGATGCACCTTGGCCATTGTGCAAAATACAGCCAGTACCATCAGCCAAAAAGTACAGGTATTAGCGTACTGATAAATCAAACTTTGGTTCTCTTTTCCTCCCCTTACGAACAACAGACAAATGAACAAAGGAGGAGTTTGTTACAAAACGAGTCTTAACAGGAGAGCTGACACACATTGCCCTCAGTTTCAAGACTTTTAAAAGACATTCAGCTATTGTTTTAGACTGAGTTTTGAACAAAGGCCGATATTTGTGATCTTTTACAGAAGTCTGTGAGAGCTGGTCGGCTTTTAGAGGCCAGGAAGCAACCAGAACTGTTCCAGGGAAGGGGGCCTGACACACAGCAATGGGACATCATCTGGCTTGGCTATTGGGTTGCTGCTATCAATGAGACCCAGCGAAGTGTCCCCAGCTCCAGCAGAGAGGTGGGGATCTGCCCCAGCCCCTGGGGACCCCCTCTGAGCCATGCAGCAATGGGGTGCTGGTCTTCCCTGCCCAGCACGCAGAGGAAGTGTTGCACCATGCACTGAGGAACAACAGCGTTATGGTGGGTCAGATCATCATGTCCCACCACTTGTCTGCACCTACACAATGACAGAGCCCTGAGGCATATTTCCCCAGCAGCCAGTCAACCCGGCGCACGTCCATCAGTCTCCAGTGAACCAAAGAGATGACTGCGGAGAGGTGCAGAAGAGGTACGCTGTTCTCAGACAGCGAGAAGCCCTGCTGTGGGAAATGGCACAATCTCAAGTGGTGGTTTAAAACCAGCTCAATACACCTGAAGAAGCAGAAAATACATCACTAAAACCGTACTGGACAAGGCCAGCACAGTGACATTTCCCTGACTGCTCGGACTGGTCTCTTACCAGTGCTCAGGCAAATTTGACACTCCATATCTGACAGGAGAAGTCCTCCGCTCTTCCCCTGCTCCAGCAAAACCCATGTGATTTTCATGCCATACTAACTCGTTCAATAGTTTGTTCTTCAATGCATCTTAACTGCTATTAATGTTACACCAATAGAAGAAAAATCCCTTACTTGTATGAAAACATATCTTTATGTTTACAATAGTTTCCACTTTAAGATGGCACTGAAAACCAAAACACAATGAGTTTAACAATTACGGGTTTGTTTTTTGCAGCAAATG
Source organism: Harpia harpyja (assembly GCF_026419915.1). Classification (NCBI taxonomy): domain Eukaryota; kingdom Metazoa; phylum Chordata; class Aves; order Accipitriformes; family Accipitridae; genus Harpia; species Harpia harpyja. The sequence goes on from NC_068947.1 coordinate 2,476,034, forward strand.
AAGGTGAATGATCTTTTCCTGTGCAGTCTTTCAGGCTGAGGCCAAACTGAGAAGAGCTCAAGGCAGGTGGGACCACAAACGCACAGATAAGATTCCTCTTTTCTCTGCCCTAATCAATGGGAAGGTCAGGGCCAAAGACTATTGCAGCATGGAAGGGACTGCAAACTAACTTCTACTGTTTCCTTTTTTTCCCCCACATGAAATTTCTTTCTGAGACATACTTTCTGACAAAAGTTTTATAAAAATGTAATGGTAAAAGACATTACGCTGTCAGGTCATGACAGGGAATAATAACACAACTGTGAAAACTCAATTTTTGTGTAAGTATATGCTGCATCCACTGTAGAAGTTAGTATCTAGTGCTTGCCGTCTCATGTACTGATCAGCTTCCCATTTCCACATCCCGTTACAGTGAATGCAATACTAATAGTGCCCTTATCCTTTCCAATAGACCTCATTGCAGCAGTAAGAACACTTCAGGCAAAATAGGATTTTCATAGCCTACATACACAGCATAGGACATGTAAGGTCAAGTTTCCCCTGATTATGGATATCCCAGCTGAGATACCACCCAACTCATTTTTTGAGACTACTTAGCATTCTCTCTGCTATTGCACTGACAGCAAAGACTTTATGCACTGCAGTTATGGCCACAAGCACTCTGTATTTTCTAAAATCCGATCCCAAGAACATTAAGTTAGTCTAACAAAAAATGAATGACCAGCTTGAACTGATGACAGCGTGGTTAGTGGGTGTACTAGGATTATACGAGAACTCAGAAACATCAGCGGAGATTGCCCAGCTCTTCTCAAGGGTGCTCATCTCTCCCCAGAAGGAAACCACTCCTCGCCTCCTCCTCCAGTCCCCTGTCTCAGTAACACTACCCAGATCCCCAAAAAGATACACTTTGGTGTCAGGGCCACCACTCCAGCTAACCATTCCTCAACATAATTCACATATAAGAATGGGTTACCTACTGACTGTGCTGCCAGGCTGCCTAGTTGCGCATTGCTGAAGGTGGATTTACGTATTTCTATTTCCACCACTGAACAGGGAGGTCTCCTGCCAGCAACAGACACGATACCAGGATGAGATCTGTAGTACGTATTGCGGAGCTCGGTCAAGTGCCTGTGTGATTCTCCCACCAGCTGAGAGAGGATGATGAAGAGGGAATGAGAGCAGCTCCTTCCAACTCCTCTGCACACAGCCAGAAAAAAAGCCATGAGCAAGTGCGTCCGTGGGACAGCAGTGCTTTCCTTCCTGCCACAGAAAAACAGGCAGGACCTTTGAACTTCATGGAGGATCACTGAAGAAAAAGGGAAGAGGCTCAGTGTAACCCAGCGTATGAAGTGAAAAGTATTCAGGATGAGAAGTGTGGGACACAAAGCAATCACTGCCTGTAGCTGTGTGCTATCTGGGGAAAAGGACTGAGAGGAATTCATTTAATTACCCCATGACTTATATGAGCCCCAGGCAAGACAGAGACGCTTCTGACATCGACTTCATTTCCAGTGCAACTGCACAGCTCCTACCGCGGTGTGTTCGCAGCACATCCCTGACACACACAACTCTGCATCTCCACAGCCTGCATATGAATGAATTACAGGAAAAATTATATGCTGTTCAGCCTTGTTCACTACTCCACAGGTACTAAAACCTTGCTGCCTGGCTTGGAAAGAGAGCTGTGGTGCAGCACTCCTCAGTGCCTGCCCCACCTCCCCTCATGCCTCTGTGGGAAAAACCCTGCCAGCGAGGCATCCAGCCTTCCCAGAAGCCCAGAGGAAACACCTTCAAAAACACCAGCAGAAAGCATCTAGATGCCAGTTACAACCTGCAGCCTGACTACTACAGCTTTTGTCATGACTCTCCTGCTCTGGAAGGGCTTAGCCTTCCCACGCTGCAGAAACTGGGTGGTAAGGGAGGAGGATACAGAGAAAGTGGCAAATCAGTGGACAAGATGGACACATCAACTGCTAAAAGCTGTAGCTTCCATATGCTAAAAAAGAAAAAAAAAAAAAAGAAAAAGGGAAAGCTATCAAGGCAATATCAGCACGTAATCCTGATGACAGAGCATTACACTGGATGCTGCACACAATTCCTTCCAGGGAGAGAAATAAAGGTTACAGGAGTAGCAAATCCCTGCGGCAGGACTGCAGAAAAACCTCAAAGAGTATTTCATTATTCATGGAAGGGTTTAAAAGACAGTGCCTATAGGCCCTGGCACAGCTAGTATATGCACACAAGCACATGCAGCAGACCCAGGCCTTCTGTGCTGTAGTATCAAAACAACGTCTGCGTAAGCCTAGAAAACCCTCGGATCTTGTCCCACAGGGGACACTCAGACAAACCATAAAACTGTCTGAACATATTTCTGGCTTCCCACATTTCTATGCTGCTCAGCATTCTTCTGGAGTCTACCCCAGATCTGCAAGTCCATACATACATTCTTTGGAGGCCTGCAAAACACTTTGCCCTCTCAGAGCAAACATAAAAACCCTTGGTTTTAAACTTCTGAAACTATTACAACTTAAAATGTTGGAGCAAAAAAAAAGGAAAAGGGGCCACTGTCTGGACGGCCTGAACCCCAGGCATGCAAAGGTCACAGCAATGAAAGGGGGGTCTCAATGCAAAATGAAACTCAGTCCCCACCTCATCTTTCAGTTCATTCAAAACCTTCACCGCTTCTCCATCAGTAAAGTTTCAAAAAGCCACTCTGTATGTAAACCACAGTGGCTGTTTCAGACACAGATACACACGTGTGGGAGAACGCGTTGCAGCACAGGGGGGCTGCAATCACGGTGAACATGAGTAACATTCACAGGGGTCATGGAGCTGTAGCATGAAGCAGTTCAGCAGCGACCTCACAGGTCTCAATAATACCTAAAGAGCTGCTGCTTCTCCAGTGAGCACCACTTGGAGAAGTCTGGAGCCAGTCACGGTCTTCAAGGAAAAAAATTTCCTGCATATCATGTCTTGTCTCCAGTGAAAACACCATATATCACCATTAGCCTGAAGGATTTGGAAAGAATTCCCATAGTAAGAAATATTTTAGGTTTATAACATAGGTGTGACCAGGCCTATCTATTGACAAATTTATTTCTGAAATATTTTCTCCTGGTTCCTAGAAGATGCTCAAGGTGTTTGGGAGCGTGCTACTTGGCACAAGTCACAGCTGTGCTGGGTACCATGTTAACAAGTGAAGAATACACATGGTCACGGTGCAGTGCACATTTTTTGGTCAGCCTAGAGAAATCACATGAGTGATAGATAAGTTGCAAGCGCTGCCTGTGACACTGATCAATACCAACAGCCTAGCCACTCTTAATGCTTTGTAGGTGTCCTGGGGCAGGTCTCAAGTCTCCATTTTCTACTCAACAAGGCTCCCATCTTCAACCCAGAACTGTCTTCCAGCGCTGTTGTCACACTTTCTCCCTCAGCACAGATGAGTCCGCTACTCCCTTGATGAGTCTGTACTAGTATTCTTTCCCAAAATATAGACTAATTTAGATTGGAAAGGAGGTCATTTGGTCCACACACCACACCACCATCACCCCCCACTTAACTACTGTCAGTGGGAAAGAACTGCAAGTAGAGACTGTCAATTTAAGACAAAAATGAAGAAAGAGGTGTGGAAACTATCAACTCTTTAAAAATTAACTACCTACCTCTCAGGTTGGGAGAACCAGGAGATGAGGTACTTGCCATAACAGCAGCAGGACACAGTCCCCAGAAAGAAAAGTTGAGTTTGACACCAAGCCCTGTGTGACTGATCCTTGGCTGCACATGATCCCACAGGACCCCTGCCGTTCCCTGCGATGCCTTGGGGCATTCCTGTACCCTGCTCTGCAAAGGGAAGCAGCAGTTGCTCCTCCCCAGGACTGCTTGGTGTTGAAAATCCTACAGGAATCCTCTTAGCTGCAACTTCGTGTTCTCACAATCAGGCATTCTGTCGAAACATTGTCTTGTGGTTTATTTTGTTGGTTTATTTATAAAAGATAAACACCTCGTGGGAAAGACAGGCAGGCAAAACACAAATCTGTGTCCTTTCTCCATTTATTAAGAATAATGAAAAGCAAATAAATGCTTTGCTGGGAAAAGTAAATGTTCCAGCAGTCAAATATGATCTTATTCTGGTACTGTTTGTATGCTAGTTGAGTCTCACAATGCGGTTTCAGACACCTGCACATTGTGTGCATCTGTATTTCTCTCTTCTTCCATATTTATGCATAACATATTTAAGATAGGGACAATGCAGTCACAGGAGAAAGCAGAAATTGCTCTTGTAAACACATCAGTAGTCATGGAATTTCAGACCCTAAAGAGAGAGTTGATCATTTCAATACCATAAACCAGTACATTCCCCAGTGGCAATGTATTTCTAGCATCACTAAGATGCTACATGTTCTTCCCACAGTTATTTTCTTCTGCATCTGTACACCTTGTTTTCTGTAGCCGTTTCATTGTGAATGGGAAGACAGTCAGATATCAGCTGTACATTGAGAGGGAAACAATCTGTGAAAGCCTTGTGTCACTTTCCAATCTTGTTGCTGCAATTTTAGGAAGAGGAGATGGCCAGTTTGCTTTATAACACTCAGGAAAAGACTACAACTATGAGCTACAGCCTGCTAGATTTTCTACAACATCCCAAGGTTGGGAGTGTGAATAATGCAAAGAAATATATAGAATATCTTCTTCATTATAGACGGGAGGTGTGCTGAGGACTATTTGCTGGTCAGTAATCAATAACCTGAAGAAGTGCTTGACTAAGACATTTATTTGCAAATATCACAGAAGTGCCAGGGCTTGTCAGAGCACTGCAATGGAGAGTTTGATCAGCTCTGGCGTTAGAGGAAAATGCTGCCCATTGTTTGCAAATGTATGACCAAAAGTGCATTCAAGTTGCTGTAATATCTGGTGCAGTTCTGATATTGCATTCTAGGTAGCTGATAATCACATTGCTTCAAAAGTGATTACCAGGAGTTATCTGTACAGCTAGAGAGGGAAAACTTCTATTATGTGTCTTCAGAGAACAGTTACAACAACCTGATGCAAAGCTTGCCCTTCTTTCTTTCCCTTTACAAGACCACCCTCTGTAACACTCCTTTTTCTACCCCTATCATCTTCCAGTGAAAGACATCCCTAAAGGCTCTTTTGTTTGTTCCAATGTCAGAAGCATCTTTATCTTGATCTGAGGGCTGCCTCTCTTGGCGAACTGTTCCAGTTGAACATCCCATTAAACTAGTCCATTAGTCCTTGTTGAAGCACGTACCCTCTGTACACACAATTTCGTCATAGCTGCGCAAAGAGGCCGCAGCCTCAGCCCGGCAGCTGAGGGAAGCTGGCTGACTTTCTTCGTCACCATAAGCATGTGTTGGCAACACCACTAAACTCTTCACATCATCCATAATATGCATGGTATTAGGGGGTTCTCAGCATAATTTCTCAGTGCAGCTTCTCACAGTACCAGCCTGTCTCTTGAAGATGACTAACGACTGCACTATTTGCTTTCTGGATAGGAAATAAACCTACTTGAATCACAAGGAGAAAGAATTAAAATACATCTAAGAAAATTTTTTTTGTTTAAGGAAGTAGCACCAGTTGGGTAAGTTTCCATGCATAAGTCCAGTCTAATACACACACACAGGGGGAAGCTTTAGTAAGTAGAAGAAAAGAATGTCACTGTTCCAGAAGCTGCAGTGAAGTCCTAAAAAGTACAGAATTCCACTGTTGTTTTTCTCTCCCGATTTCAGTCACAGGTCCTATAATACTGATTTTGTCCCTATACTTCCAGTTGCTGTAGATGGTGGGTGACTAAGATTTAATTCACAACCATTTATGCTAGCGTGTGTTGAGACAAATCTGTAAAGGTAAATTGAGTGCATTCATTTAATTCTCAGACATCAAAGAAACTAAGATGAACCTTAAGCATATTGCTTTTCAAAAACTAATTTTAAAGCCAGTCTCATATTTTTGATCATTCCAAGCTCGAGGTAACTCAAATCATTCTCTCTTCATCTAGCCTTCAGCCTTGCTCACTATCCTTCCCATGTGCTGAATGAGAAAGGAGACCGGCAGATCGATTACTTAAAGTCTGTTGTAAAAAGGCTGCATGCATTTTATAAGATTCATATTTGTTATGGAGGATGATCAGTACAGATATATATCGCGTAGTGGGGATGTAGCAGAAAGATTAATTCTTGGAAGTAATTCAGCCTGACGAATAAGGTATGAATGTACATACTGCCAATATATCAAACAGTATCCTGCAGAGTAAGATAGACAAGGCCATTTGCACACCCATGAGCAATACCTAGACCCGACCTGGCTGAAGAAGTGAAGAGGACACCATATCGAAATAATGCTGTAATTGCTGTCTGCAGTCCCACCTTTCTTCAAAGAGATAAGCAAAGCACAGTTCAAAGACTGTCTGAGGTCTGAACAGGGTTTTGACCCCTTCCAGCTCAACTGTTGCCAGCTTCTCTTTGTCAAAGATCTCTCTTCAAAATGTGCAATTCTATACTGATACAGTACAGCTCCCATGCTCCCTATAAACCAGGCAAGTTTGAGAATCCTTTCAAATTTAGAAATCCCACAGTGCAAATGCCACTTCAACCAATTGTTTGAAGCCTTATTGGTTTTTTCCTTTGCATTCTTAGTGTCTTTGCCCTGCCATGCATTTCATGCTGTCCTAACAGACAGGTAGTTAAAACAAAGGCCAACTGTTTTTTTGGTTGGTTGGTTGGTTGGTTTTTTTTTCAAAAAGAAGGGGGAGGGGGGGCTAAAAACCATACAACAAAGTAACTACAAATGGGGCACCACTGTAGAATTCAGTTTTCGAGACACGGGAGCAAAGGAATAAATCAAATAACTCAGACTGTCCAAGGCAATATGACGGAGTGTGGAATTTTTGGCACGTAACACTCTCATGATGAATGAAAACACAAACAAAAATCAATGGCTGAGTTGCTCAAAGAACAAATTTTCCCTAGCAGTAAAAAGACTTGAATACTGGCTGCCAGCCTAATTTCATTAGGAAATGCATTCCAATTAATGGAAGCTCTGCAAACAAGAGATAATTACTAAGGCGAGACAGAGGAAAGGCCTTACAGCCTTCCAGCTTCTCTTCTTTGGTTGCAGCTTGCCCTCCTCTCCTTCCAAATCATTTAAGGTGTGGGTTGTTGTGCTTCTGCAAGTGTATTTCCCAACCCTCCCCACCATTCCTGCTGCACAGGACTCTCCTTGCCTGCTCCTGACGTTGGCCTCGTCCCCCCCCACACTATACGCTGTGAAGTTTCCCATGCTGGGGAGGGATGTGTTTGTTCTCACATCTCAGTGTCTGAATGCCAGTTGTGCCATTATTCCTGTGCTACTTGTTTGTATTCGTTTTGATGCTACGTTTCCTGTGCCAAATTAAATACTGGCACAGACAGGTGCCTGAAATCAAAGTTGAGCCTGCTTATGCTCTGGTGGATTTAGTTTTTCATTTCCATGATTTCATTTCCCAGGAAAACAGCAATTATGTAACCTTGGTAGAAACAGACGCCAACAATATTAAACCCTCGCAACTGCACTCCTTTCACCCCAAGGGCTTCTTTCAATGGGAGGATGGAAAGTTTCTTAAAACCAAACAAGCAACACGGACCTTTTGTTTTAACAGACGTACTTCCTTAATTTGTCTGCACGTAGGCAGAAACTGGAGACATTTTGCCTCCCTCACTTCGTCCCCTCGAACGCCATGTGCTTACAAAGTGCCACATCTCTCTCACAATCAATATTGGCCTTGACCCAGAGGACATCGGGCAACCCATCCTGATGGCTTGCAAAGTGGCACCTTCTGCAGAGCCCAGCGGCAAGGATGTGTCATCCCTGAAGTCCCACCGCTGCACACCAGAGGATGCTGCTGCCAGGGACAAGGACACTTTGCAGGAGCTGCACCCCGCTTGGGCTTTTTCGCCCTGCAGCTCTGCGGAAAAAGGTTCAGTTACAGCCGTCCACACAACAAATAAATCCCAAGCAACTGAAATTCCATTCTGTCACTCTCTCTTTGATGGGCAGCACAAGATGAGTGTCTGCAGTCCCAGCAACCGAGATGCCAGCTCACACGGGCTAGCATCAGGGCCACCACCTAGCTCCGATGTCCAGCCACGGTAGCCGAGGGCTCAGCACTAACAGTCCTATCCAGTGAGGGTGCTGCCAGCGCCGGGCTCCCTGCCATCTTCTGGGCTGCTGCGAGCTAGCTTGGGTAGGGAAACATATGAGCAAAGTCTATATAAACCAAACCAACAGCAACAAAAGCATAGAGGCAACCCTACTGCTTCTGGAGACCTAAATCTCAGTGGGTCACCCACTTAATCGTCTGTTTACATTTAACCTACTTCTTTGAAACCTTCGAGTGTCTGTCAGCAGCCACCACACGGCATTACATACTTACAATAGCTTCACTAAGAAGCAAAAAAGAAAGAGTAAGCAGAGAAAAAGCACCGGGTTTGTGGCAAAGGATAAAAGCCTAATTTACCAATGCTAATAGCTTGAGTCACTGATTAAAAAAAAAAAAAACATAAAAAAATTAGACTGTATCACAGAAAGCAGTAGTACTACGTTAACTATTGTGAAGCCAGACGATGCCCATTTCCAGAGGCTGATCAACTCACTACGTGCGTTTTAGACATGGCCATGGTACTTTCAGCTCTGTAGTTCTGAAGCGTTGGGTCAGATGTGTAATGTACCTTTCTCTCCCATTGCGGCGATACGAGATCATCATTTTAAAGGTCTTCCCTGGCATGGTTGCCAGGCTGTTTGTCTGAGCTGCAGTGGTATTTTTGGAGACAAAGACTTGGATGCGGTGCGGGACAGGTGGCCTGGCAGCAGTGGTAGGAAGCTATCAAACCGCGCAGCGTACATTTCAAAACACAAACCAGAGGGAGAGGAGATAAATCATTTACTGTATTTAACTTAGCATATTGCTACTTTTTGTGACTCATATAGTCTTGCGGAAGACTCCCCAGCCAGGATAAGCCATCTTTGAAGGAAAGACAATGTAAAGAAGTTTACAGACTGCCATGCACTTATGAAGTTAGTGTGCATAAATGCGTAGAGGCAGCAGTGAAATCAACAAAATTAAAGATGGGGGAGAACCTGTATTGCCCCAACTCCCTTCACTCTCCCTGGGTTTTCAAGGACCTTCCCATGCTTCATTGGTCAAAAATAAACCTGAACCATCCTCTGAAGGCCAGCGCAAAGAGGCAGCAGCCAGCAAAAAGATCAGTACTTTGCACTCCACATGAAGTGTCTGTCCATAGCGCTGGCCCTCCCGGGCCAAGCAAGCCCCCACCTGCTTGCAGTGGCAGGGCAGGACACTTGCCATCGTGTCACCAGAGCTCGTGCATACCCACAGCGCAGTCCAGCTGCAGGTGGCCCTGACCGGCAGCCAGGCGTGCAGAAGAACCACTGTACCTTCACGGCAGGACCAAGACTGCGAGAAAGCCGGGACTCAGTAGAAAATGTCTCGCATGGCACCTCTGACCATTCCTTGCCCAGGCCCTGAGCAACGCTACCACAGCAACTTGTACGTCCCACACCTGGCCACCCTCTTACGGAAGGTTGTCTCAGCAGCAGATGGGGAAAAGGCTTCTGACCGGATTAAAAATGTGGCCATGACTGCCCTGCAAAAGGGATCCTTCTGTTTCTGGGATACTTACAGTCTCCGACTCAGCACGTCACTAGGTATGTACTTGTCGCGTGCCGAGGGCTCTCAGGCACATCGGGCTGGACCACGTGTGGTGTGAGCTTTGCAAATCGCAGGCACAATGCACCTGGCTTTCCCTCCTGCCCCAATACAAGTTGAAAAATTCCCAAATAGGGGCCTCCCTGGGAAGATCGCACTGCGTGGCAATTCTTTTCAAGGGAGTTACCGGCTACCAAGAGCTACACTAATTCTGTGCTCTTCATTTTAAGCTGGATTCCTTGAGAAACAGGATTGTCCGAACACTGGCACTTTTGTCCCCACACTTTTAAACATGCAGGTGGTTTCAGCTAAATTCTACAAAGGGGCAGGCATCACCAGGCTACCGAAATCCAGCAAGCTCCACGACAGAGGTAGCCAGGCAGACAAAGGGAGGCCCAAATCGGTGCCCCTGTACAAGAAAAAATAATCCCTTTAAAACAACCACAATATCAGATATTGGAGTGCTCAGAGGGTGGAGAGATTTTATTGCAGCTCAGCAGTGCGTAAAGCTTCAGGCAGACCTCATCACTAGTTAGTCACAGGGTAATGCAAATACAAGACACAACACTATGAAAACAATCTTGTGCAAAACTGCCCCCATCTCACAGAGCAATTTACGAAAAAAATTAGGATGTCACACAATACTGCATGCCCTACAGCAACTGAAATGATCTTTACCAGCCAGACTTATAAAAGATGTCATCAGCTATACTTGGTTAGACATTTTCCCCACATCCTTCACTAATTTATATTTTATTCGTACATTTACCCTTTGTGCTTTCCCTCCCTCTCCCCCACCCATCACGACCTGGCCCAGAACGGACACCAGAATAACCTGCTATCATTTCCAGGGTCATCACAACAAGTGTGCCCCTGCATCTCTCATTCTTTTATTGCAAAAATACACTGTTCCCATGCCTGGTTCTCTCTGTTATCCGAGTCAGGAGAATGAATCATCAAAAATGCTATTGTCAAATGCTTTCTATGAATTATGTTCTGCACTGCAGTGGCTTGCTTTGCTCAGGATTCTCTATTTAGATTACTGGTATTTCTCCTCGGGATTGCTCTGAAATACCATTGAAACAAAGTCTGATTGTCTCCAAAAGGGGGCAGCCCATTTTAAGCCATTTTAAGGCTTGTTTTTAATGGGCACGAAAATGAAAGTATAAGCCAGTGTGTTAGAAGACCAATGTGGAAAACTAACATTACTGTAGGTGAGAACGCATTCTGTCCAGAAAACCTTATGATAAGAATGGGAGATAAATTTTATGTAGATATTATATAAGTCAGCAACATCTAATCAGTGGGATACCAGTAAGCTCCAGGAACACACATGTACCAACATACAATTTTAAGAAATACCATTCCTATCAGCTATACATCTGTTGCTGTATTTCTCAGAGTCTAGCTTCATTTCAAGGGCAATAAGGACACAATCTTTAGAATTTGCTATCATCAGGTGCCTGAGGTACAGAAGAGAAGCAAGTGTTGCTGATCTTTGGTGTACAACTTTATCCTATTAATATTCTTTAGCAATTACAGGCAATTAAGAATTCTGTGTGGGTTTTAATCCCTTCAACCCTGACTGGGGTGGGAACTGAAGGTGCCGAGTGACCGAACTGAACCAAATCTGTGCTTCCTGCAAACCATACAGACACCAAAAATAGACATCCCTGCTAATTATTTTGATGTCGAATAATATAAAAGAGAAAAAGATTGTAAAAAATGCATAATCTAGAAACTAAAACTAGATAGTTTCAGCCTAGAAGTAAGGCATATGGTTTGAACAGTAAGAGCTTATGAAATGAGAAGTCCAGCACAGCAGAAGCCAGAGGATATCTGTCAATTAATTCCTCTTCGAAGCTAGTATCCCTTTCTAAAGATTTAAACTTTTTAAAAGATTTTTTTAAGGTTGCATGCCTGTGACAGACAATTCATCCCACACATAGAAAGTTATTCCAGTTATTTTCAATTTCATTGGTTTTCACCAGAATAAGTAGTCATCGGATTGCTCTCCAAAGGCTTGTATTAGATCTTCCATCATTTGCCCCTGGCAGATCAAAGCTAGATGACTTTCTAGCAATATAAAGAGTCAGACGCAAGAACCCCTGGATCTCTTTCGTGCTGGAAGTCCGACTAGAGCGATACAGCACTTTCCCTTCTTAGTGTCTACAGAAACTCCTCATCACCACTTTTTCTTATGCTTAACCAGCTATTAAAACTAGGTCTTAATGAAAATGGCTTCCTAAGATAATTAATTATTCCTTTAAACAATACCATCTTTAGCTTGTCAGGGTAGAATATAATTTCCTACCAAATGCCACCAATGCTAATTTTTTTATAAAGACACTGAAACAGAGAATATATTATAAGAAAATAATTATAGGAATGTAAAAATTGGAAAAATCAAAAGTGATAACATTTCCAGTGTAATGACTGTAAGGAGAACAGAAAATGGCATAAAGTATATCCATTTTCATGACAAAGGCTGTAATGAGAAAAAGAAAAGTGCAAAACTAATCTGCTCCAGAAGTCTGCACTATCTGTTCTTCCATCAATTATCTATTCCAATCATGTAGACAAGAGTTTCTGTCTACAGAGCAAATCCGCTCCGATAGTTAATCCTGTTGTCTTGTAGTTCTCCCTGGAGACTTGAGGATACAAAGTATTATGTCCCTGTGTAGCACTGCTCAGATATAGTCTAACAATTCCACTCATCAAATCCTTGCCATGTGTGTATCTCCTTGAAGAACACGGAGGACGAAAATCCTGTCTCATCCACGTATTGATTTCATTCCAAGCTGATGTAGCAGGAGCCCAACTTGCAGATCTGTCTTACTCTTTTGCAGCTACTTCTACCAACGCACTCCCTGCACAGCAAGAGGCTGAACCGGTAGCTTTAACTCTTCCTCATGCTATCAGCTGCTTAGTGAAATGTTCTAGGTCATGAACATTTGCAAATTAAACGTCATAATGGGTTGTCTGAATTACCAGATAATCAGATCACATCTCTTTTTCTGAAAACGACGTACCTCGACTGATATAGAAATTAAAATGCAACAAATAGGATACAATCTTTCCCACCTGTGCAGTACTGTTGGGACTACGGAATTCCCTCCGCTGTTTAAAGTACCTAGTTTCTAAAGGCCAGTAATTCTTCACCGCATTTTGGTTTTATTTGTAGTCTGGTAAAAGCCTCTTTTTTTTCTTGCAAAAATATCTCTTTTGTGATCTCACCTTTTCTTTCACCTGCCTCTTGTCACACAGACCTTTTGAGTGTGACAGTGGTTGCAATTTCTTTCCATCTTTTGTGGTTTCTTCTTCGAAATTAGCATTCCAGGTTGTAGAAACAAAAAGCACCTCATATACTAAATTCAGAGCGTCTATTTATTTATAGCTTGTGCACTTTATTCCTTCCCTGCTAGGCATCTTCTTCATCTGGGCTTTCAATTGCACAAAATTTCATCACAAGCAGAACTCTTCATTACATGGTGTTCAGATCAAACAGTAAGCCACAGAAGATCTTTATAGACAGAGTACACTGCATTTAATATACGTGGGATATAAAAGGTGTTGTATATAAACAGCTTTTTAGCCCTAAGTAATACATTTCCAGAAATATTTTTTTAGAGAACTAATATCTTCTCAATGTTCTACAGATCAATACATTATTTCCTTTAAAATTATATATAATTTAATATTATAATAATCTTTAAATGTAAAGCCTTTTCAATGCAATTAACTATTTAGCTTGTCATGTCTTATAAAGAAATTTATCTGACAACATGATTCCAAAATACAGATTTCAGACTGCAGTATTCCTTTGTGTAGAATAGATCTTCATATAGTCACAGAAACATCACTTGAAGAGTTTAGGAGACATTAGGAAACATTTTCTACCCAAAGGCAACTGCATTTAAAAGAAAGAAACAAAATGTTGTACTGGTTCTGATTCAGTTACGTGGAATTACAAAACAGCAGTAGATTTTTAGTTAGTTACAGATGGTAAAGGGCCTTTGTCGTATCAGGGTGTGCAGAATAGCTATTTCTTTCTCTCTGTAATTTGTAAGTAAGTGGGCAGTAAATTACAAGCAACTTCTCCCTTTATCAGTCTGTCCTCAATTACCACAATTAACAATCTCACCACTTCACTCTTTTATATCCTGATTCTCCCTTTCTGTATCTTCTCTTCATCTTTTAAGAAATAAGGTCTTGGCATCAAGAAAATTCACCCCTTTGTAAGCTTTTCTGCCCTTGGCCACATAAGACCTTCAGTCCTAGACAACTTCTCCAGGAATCATCTTTTCCTCAGTTAATTATACTCATGTTAATACAACATTTAGCTATAAACATATATATGAGCACACATATACATGGACCCATCTGTATTTACCCCTCTCTGAGCCAGCCTTGAGCTGGCAACATATGTCTCCCCAAACTAAGAGAGTGGGTTGCGGTTAAAGCTATGACAGCCAGCATGTTCTTAGTAAGATGTGAATTTGCATCATGGGAAGACACAGTTCAGCCTCTTTAAAAAAAGCATGCAAAATGCACTTTATTTAACACATTTCTCCAGATAAAGTGTTTGAGCAGCTGAGGAATAGCTGGAACTGAAGCTCAAACATACTGCAGCGTGACTGCCTGAGCTCCCGGGGCTGTGCCCTGACGTAGCCTACCTGCCACGCAAGACTTCATCAGCGCAGATACACTGACGGTGGGGCCCACCCATGTCCCATGGCTATCGCAGGCCTATTGTTTTCATTCAGCTGCTTACAATCACTCATAAGTCTGTCAAGATTCATGAGCACTTCTTAAATACAATTGTGGGAACAGAAGTTCAACTTCCAAGCCATTTTGCTCCATGACGAATAGTGCTGATCTTTAAAGCTTGGAAAAAAAAGAATATTTTTATGACCTCATTGCAGTTCTTTAGTGCTGTGACCCTGATGTTTGTGGAAAAGACAAAGTATAACACACTGTACATCTTGCTAAACCTTTCAGTGCTTGCGTTTAGGAGTCATCCATAAATAGCTACCGGTCATGCAAAACACTCATGCTACCGGTCATACAAAACACTATGGCTGGGTGCTAGACTGCATGTATTTCTTTTCCATCGAGGCTGGTCATTCAGCAGCCAGTATCTTTCATACAGATGCTTTAATAACCAGAATCTTCAGAGCAGAGATGTCAGGTGAAGAGAAGTCCTCTCAGATGAGTTTGCAATGTCTACCAGCAGGCAGGTCACGTGGAATATAGACACGTATAGCAGGAACCCTCTTGTCTTCTCAGTGAGGAAACTGATAGTCCTGGCTACGACTGAGACAGCCCTGTTCATTCTTTTGGCAAGACAGAGTAAGACAAAAAGAGATAAGGATGGTAATTTGTAGACTGTAACACTTAAAGACCTGGACACAAGACTAAGATACCATTACACTAAGTCCCATTTGAACAATAGACAGCCGTTTATCGGAGGCCCCTCCAATCCAGCTGTAAAACAGGAGGGCACAGCTCAGCACAAACTGGGGGCTGGCAGGGACAAAGAAAAAGCAACTGGATGTTGTTTTTAAGCCTGCTGGGAAATGATCAGCTCTTACAAGAAATTCAGTTTGTGCTAAAAATTGCACAGAAAGGATCATTTTAAGGCACAACTTCAAAGAGGAGAAAGATGTGCTTCTACTGATGTTATAAACAGCTCCTACATGTAAGTGTTGCTGCAACTGCTGGAGAATGTAGACGATGCATGCGGTAGGCTGCTACCACGGGTAAACTGAAGACAGGAATTGAACATGAACAAAGGGTAGGCTTTCAATGCAGTAACTGGAATAGGAAAAAAAATGCAAGTATTTTTATGGTCATAGGAAAAATTCTAAATTTGTTCTTGAGAACAAGCGTGGGGGGTCACATTTTCTGTTTATAGTTTTATAAATTAAAAAAAAAAACTATTTGAAAAAGAACTTACCACAGTTTTAAAAAACATTCTTAGTATATTCCTAAAGCAAGACCTGAAATTTGGTTATGCATTTGCACTTGGGCACTTCCCAAATTCTGTATTTAGTGGTGTCCTCAGCATGGTCCAGTGGATACAAAAGCAGCTTGGGATTCACAGATACTAGTCCTGGCTCTGTTTCTAGGTGATCTGGGCATGTCATTTCAAAGTCCTCTGCAAAGCAAGACAGCTTCATCATTTTACAGTTTTAGTAGGATAGAAGGACAAATTGTTCCAGTGGACAAAAGTGATAGACAAAAGGTACCTATAATTACTAACTTTACTAATTTTATATGAAATATGTGGATTCAACGGAATAGTATTTTTCATTGTTGTGTTTTAATTAGCAAAAAGGTGAAAGCCATGCAGGTGAACATTAACTGTTCCAGATGCAAGACTTTTTCATGCATTACTTCCAGAGCCCTGTCAGTAGTGAATAGCGTAAGCAGAAAATGGACAGATACTCAGGGCTGTACTTAAATGTGATGGACTTTCTAAAGATCAAACTTCTAAATTTTACTGCTTCTTGAGAACGTGGAGCAGAATCTGTTTCTGCACATCTGAGATCCCTTGGGCTAACCATGATGTCTAAGCTGTAATACTGAAGTTGCTTTTGCTTTCTGTCACACACCATTTCGACATTAAGAAATTTCAGTATAATCTTAAGCAAGCACAGCCCTGCAGAGTGCCACAAAATTCTTTCAAAGGGCAATAATATAAATACAGTCACAGGCAAACTCTCTACCGGGTTTTGGTGAAACCTCTGTCAAGAGCAGTATACAATCTCATCCAGCCCAAAGTAAAAAATTCATCTTAGCCCCTTACTGCATTTAGCCAATTCAGAAACGTTGCCTGAGTTGAGCACTGCATTCAGCTGCTCTAGATACAGGCGAAAACCAGCTGCATCAGAGAACAGAAGGAATACGTAAGTCAAATTCCCAGTCTCTTTGTCGTGACAATTTAGGAAGTCTCAAGTAACAGGGTAAGAGAGCAACAGGAGAGAGGAGTGTGGCATACAGGCATCTCCTAGGTTCTCAAATATACACAGGACTTTCCCTGCTTTTATTCCTGACAATAAAAACTTTAACATAAAGCAAATTCTTTAATATAAATTCTGAGCAGAGCAAGAGACTAAATTCATCCACGTTCAGAGGCCTGAGTAAAGCTTCAAAGTTCTCTAAACAACTAAACCCTTGAAGAAAGAGACCCATGCTCCTCTTGGAAATGGCCATATTATACACAAAAAAGACTAAATTTAGGTAATATTTTCTTAAGTGACAGGAGCCCTCTAAGAGTTCGGATCTGAAAAACACAAGTCTTCCCAGAATCACAGCCCTTTCTAACTAAAATTTCTTTTTAAATAACATCGGTACTGATATTAATATTCCAATGGTCAGTTTACCTCACTGTTACAAAGGCAAACCCTGCCTGGGTCCAGTTTCACTTTCGAGACACTGCACTGTCTTACGCCTTTGTTGGCTATGCTGAAGAACACCTTCCCATATGATGAACCAGAAATGGAGCAAGCGATAATGAGCCACCCCTCTTTGGTAAATCCAGCAGATAGCGACCTCGGGGTTCAATTTTTCCAAGTCCTTTATTGTCATGACACTACTGAACCCCTTTTCTCCTTCCTAAAATCGATATGATTTGCATATGCAAAATATTTCTCTACTCTGACGCAGTACTGCCAAGCACACATCCAAGGGCCACAGCAGCTCACTAAAACCTCATTCACGGTAACCACAGCTTGCACCCACCTTACTAACACTGACAGATCACTTCGCATCAGACAGCTATCCACTTTCTTAAATTTCCTGTAGAGCTGTGGAAAACTGATATTGTTATCATCTAGGTCATCAATAACGTGCTAAAAAGTCACTGCTAATAACCAGTTCTTATAGGATCCAACAGAAAGGCACGTATTCAGTGAGGATTCCCCGTTTACAGTCATGTTTCATAGCCTATCTATCTGCCAGCTTTTAGTCCATTTAAGAAGCATCAAATTGATTTCATTTCAGTCTAGTTACTTGATCAACAAATCATGCCTCACAAAAGCATATTATATATTGCTTCAACATGATGGCATTGATCAAACTGTATTTGTTATCTCTCAAATAAGAGAATAAAGGAAGGAATAAAGAGTCAGGTTGATAAAATCTATTTTCCAAAAATCACGGGTGACTAGTCTTAAAGAATGATAGGAAGTTTAAATGTAGTCCAGTCGGAGAATTTCTTTTACTTTTTCCAGGACCAGAGCCAAGTTGATAGGCTCGCAATTATCCAGAAGATTCCTTTTTAATCATTGGTGACATATTCCCAAGTTCTCTTTAATTTCTCTGAGTTTCAAAGCATATTGAAAACTTCATGCTTCATAACCCACCGAACTCTCCAGTGAATAGTTTAAAAACTTCAGGGTATCAGTTGTCAGGTCCAGATGTTTAAATAAGCCTAATAGTAACAGTTCACACAGTAGAACAGCAGCACAGCAAAGTTGGAGGGTGTTATATACTTCATGATCACCATCAGCAGAGGTGCAGCAGCCTGTCCTTTACTGACACGTGAAGAAGTAATTCAATGAATAATTTGTTCTAATTCTAATGGACATTTTTCACCCAGCAATAGCCCCTTCTTTTGTTCAGACTACTTTTGTTCTTACTATGCTTCTTTAAAATAAAAAAAAAAAAGGCAAGAAAAAGATATTTCATCTATAATTCTATTCACCATTGAGATTTTTGTGTGCCTTTATCAATATCCTGAAGTTCTTAACTTTTATTTTATAAAACCTTCACACCCCTACTTTCTCACTTGGGGATTTCCATAGTAATAATTTTTCTTTGTTGGGTTTTCTTTGTCTTTTTGGTCATCAAGTTTAACATTCTTAGACAGAAAAAAGAAAATGTTTTACCATTTTTTTAGTCTTGAAACTAGTTTCCAGCACTATGAAATTGGTCATTTTCATAAACCAGTGAGAATAGGGACTTGAATATATTTATTACAGGAAAACAGAATAAAATCATCATCACTTATGCCTAATTAGCTACTCATTAGTGATTTGCATGTCATACAGAGATACGCTGTAGGAGAGGAAAAGCTGCGGTATTGCTGACTACAGCTACCACGACACTCAATACAGAACTACACCGTCAAGGCAAATCTTTACATGCATCCCCCAGAGTCTCCTTCTCTGCTGTTGAAAAATTCACCTGCAAGACGCTGCTGACTGAAGGCTCATGGCACAGATGGGGGCTTCTTGCTGGCCATGCCACTCAGCTCCTCAAAGAGTGGCAGCACGGGCCACGTGGACTCCTGGCTCACCTTGCAGCACTCCTACACAGTGGGTTTCCATAGAACATGATTTTAATGGTCCTCCATATATACAGCAGAGGAATTCTGCCTGCGGCCCCCTGTCCAAGGAAAGTCAAGTAGATCCCTGCTAAATCTAGGCATATTTTCTTGGCTCTGGCCAGCTGAGATGATACACACTAGATAGATAGCAACTTGAATGGCATGTTCAAGTTAAGATCCCAAAACGTAAACTCAAGATCAGGACACAAAATTCAATGATTATCATATGCAGATCAAGTGAGGAAAAGAGATTCTTAACCAGTATGCGTAAGACTCTACAGTGGAAGGGCTATATTTATTAGTGGTAGTTTATTATTCATACTATGTCCCAGGACTATTCTTTCTGCCGTGCAAAGATCCAACAATCCTTTTTGCTTTAGCAAAGAAAAGAGTCATTTGCTAGATGTCAGTGGACTGTGTTTTCTGTTCTTCTGCAATAGCTATTCTCTGAAGGCTTAAACTGATTGTTCTTTAACCATAATGTTGTTAAAGAAATGCCAGGAAGTTTATTCGTGGTTTATTAATACTGCAGAGGCCCCAAAGCAGCAAGATAATGTCCAGACTTCCAAAAAACAGGCTTGCCAACAATCCCCTTGGCCAGCTTCCAATTAAAGGAAGAACATGACAGCCAAGCTGCAGCTGCAACGACTTCAGAAAGTGCTGAAAAAAAGTAGAATGATCCAAGCCACAGAGTCCTTCTCCAATTTTATACACACCAAAAAAAACCCCCAAAATGCCACTTGCATTTCATTTGTACCATCACACAAAGTCCAGACCGGGTCTCTAAGAATATTTCCTCCCCAAACGCTTTTTCAGAGTTCAGGTTAGTGTTCTGAGACCAAAAGGCAAAGCCACTAACCCACTGCAGTACAGTGCTTCATCCTACCATAAGCTTTTTTCCCTCCACAATATTGATAATTCTGTCATCTGGGTTCCTCTTATCTTTGTGATAAATGAGGCTACTGCCTTCCTAACTTATTAAGGCATTTATCCTCTCCTTTAAATTTGAAGCACTGGGAAACATGTATCTGATATACCTAAAAGTATTTCTGAAGCGGTTCACTATAAAACTATTTTGGCGAAGACCAGGTGCACTCAGGTTTGTAGTTTCTGAGATCTCCGAAGTTTGCTCTCTGACACAAGAATACCTGTGTTTCCCCTTTCAGGGCCGAACATCAAACAGTTTCCTTTTCAAGGTTAACATTTGCGTTAAGGTTAAGATTTAGGTTGATCCCTGGAATGTTACGGGATGAAAAAGGGGTTTTAAAGTGTTAGTTTTCCCATGAAAAGTAGCCCAGCTTCTTCTGAAGGCACATTCTATTACTGAGCAGTCACTTTGCTTTCTATGAAAATGAATGACCATACGATACATCAAAGTGCGCTACTGTATTTCTAAATAGATAGAGGCTCACGCCACAAAGCTCAGGCACAGGTTCCAAAGGCATTGCAAGGTTGTCCGTCACCGTGGTTTGGGGAGGTAGGGGACAGGGCACGGGACCTTCAACAGGACAGGCATGCCCACTTCTGAGCATTCAGGAGCAAGCCTCTGTGGCTGCTCTGGCCACCAGGCAATGCCCCTTCAGTGCTTACTCCTCCCTATTCCAGAGATGAAAGCAGAGACATTTCAGATGTGATTGCCTGTCCCAGCTGTCTCAGCACTTCGTAAAGGAAGGAAATTCCTTTAACATAAAAGTTGCCTATAAAAGGATGGCTGCACGGTATTTCTGTTGGATGTACACGTTTGTCACTATCTGACATTCAGGCAGCCTTTTTCCTTTTTCGTAATATATGCAATGTTAGGAATAATGAGTTGACCATGGCTGCAAGTCCTGTAAACACAAGGTATTGATTTTTTTAGAGCATTCTAAAATGTGGAATTGCTTCATTAATGTCATATGATTTAAATCTAAGAATTAGGTTATCAGTTCTACACCTGTAATCTTTTTTCTTCAAAGAAATAAAATTGACTCTATCAACTGCACCATCACAAGCAAAAATCTGGAAGCCTGACAGGCAGAAGACACTCACTTTTCATGGGGCACTGTTCCTCGCCGTCTTGGTGTCAGAACATTTCCGTAGAGCTGTCACAGGGGGACCTGAGGTGAAGATCCCTAAGATTTATATTAAGCAGGAGTATGGATGTCAGGAGACAGTTATTATTAGGTCTTCCTAATGAGGTCATGAAGAATTTTGTTTTCAAACACAATATTTCTGATTCCAAAATTATAACTGTGAAGAATCTGATTTTTTCTGGAGTCCGTTACCTTTGTAGATTTAAATCTAAAATACTCACCTACCAGTGTCTGAAGTTAGGCACTTAAAATCTATATTCAGTTATGTGAGACTTTAGGATGCCAAGTACTGGAAGATTTGTAGATATTTGCTATCACCCTGAAAAACTGGTTTGTTTATTTATTTAGAAGAGTATTTTAATATTTGGGTTTCACCCCTGCCACCTAGCATTTCACAAATCACATTTTAACACATTCTTCTAAATATTTTTAAGGTTCATTTAAGGTGGCATCTGCCTTTGAATATGCATCCAGTTCTCCTGGCATCCGAGATGAAACAATTGTTCAGTAAATTTTGTCATTTAGTTCACTGGAATTGGGATTTCACTTCAAGCTTTGGCATAACAAAACCAGGGATAACATCCTAAGAGTGGATCTAGCACTTAAAAAGTGGACAACAATCTGGAGAGTTAAGATCTGGTTTATTTATTCAGTGATGACCGAGGAGACAGCCACAGCAGTCTTTCCATATTTCTCCTATAATGCACAGGGACTTTTTTTTTTTTTAAAGTAGTAGTAAATAACAGTCCTAAACAATGGAATATTACTTCATAGAGCTAAACACCAATTCACGTGCTATGTATTGTGTTTTCTCCATTCTACTCTGGGCTGTTAGGAAAACATAAAACATTTGTTGCTGTGCCACGTATAGCTCTGCTCGGAGTCCTTTCCTCTTTTTCATTATTTCTATCTGGAACTGGGAAGCTTTTCTTGAAGCAGTATTGTTTCTCCCTTGGAAAAAAATTTTAAAAAGCAAGAGAAGATGAGGTATTTAAAAGCCTCGCATCCTACAGAGCACGCCTAGTTACAAATATGCTATAATCGGCACACCTGTCATTTTATGTAGAAAGAACCAGATGATGGTGGAATTCAATCCGTGCTAAGAAATCAGGAATAGGGCTTACAAGAATGCTTACATCTGTCCCTAATTTGCTTGCACATAAACCCACGGTAATCTGCTTTATTGCCAAAGTCATATAAAGAAATTGGGCACCAAGCAGCATAGGTAATCTCAAACTGGAGGCCCTCCAGCCTAATTAGACACAAACACCCAGAAGGCCCGAGACTGAAATATGGCATGTAGATTTTGAAATGTATGAAGAGACAGAACAGTCTCATTAGCAGCCATCCAAGTGTATGTTTAAGCCTCTGAAGTTCCTTTTCTTGACTGAGGGAAGGAGTAAGCCATGTCTATGCCTGAGGCTAAGCACAAGGAAAAGCATCCCGCTCCTTTTGAAACGGCCCCGATCTCCCAGCTCCCGCCCCAGCCTGCTCCTCCCAGGCTTTGCTCAGTTCCTGGCCACTCTCTTTGCAAAGACATCCCCACAGTCAGCAAGCTGATTTAATATCAGTAATGCTGAGAAAGCCAAAACATTATAAGTCAAAGACAAAATAAGACAAAGAAGCAATTCCGTGGAGAGCTTAAAGAGATATTGGTTCATTATTCATTATTTAGTAGATACATTTCTTCAGGAAGTTAGTCATGGAGTTTTGCCAGAAGCCATAAAAAGTGATAATTTCCCTTATTTCAAACCTCTGAACGTCTTTTATTTTTCTGGCATCAAACAACTATTGTTGGCTACTTTCTGATTACAAGCTTGTCTCTCCCTGATTACAAGCATGCAGCTACTTTGTCGAACGATGTAAAATTATGAGTGAATTAAAGAAACAGACAGAGGAAAAGTCCATGACAATTTTAAGGCAGAATGGCTGTGGCAGAGAAGGCTACGCATAACACGGAACTGACCTCCATGTTGCAGATTTCAGGCACACTCGGAGACTATCTATTTTTGGAAACATAACAACTACACTTAACTAACCAGAGGGTGTGATAGAAATGTTTTTATCAAGTTATCTCCCTCTAAGTTATTTGAGGGAACAATGCAAGGTAACACATTATTTCCTTTTTGAATTGAGTTTTTACATTATCAGGAAATATCACACTGGCCACAGAATTATAAACAACTTCTGGTTTTAATAAAATAAAGGGAGCTTTGTGCTCCTTTTCTTTTTCTGCAAACACAACACAAAGGGAACACAGGGACACACCAGAGTCCGGAGATCTTGCGTTCAATAAAAAATTGTGGATAAAGCCTTCTGTTAATTGACATTCAAGGTCAATTTGTATCTTTGTCTGTGATGCTGTGGCCTATTTGCTATTGTTATATTAGTGCCTGAGGTCACCAATCAGCCCCATTTTCTTGTTTTATGGGAAGACTATTTGACATTTAACTTCAGCAGCAAGCACTACCGAAGCATTACTGTTGCAAAACAAATACGCAAATTTTAAGTGGGGTTAATTTTTTTAAAGAACTTTTCTTAAATATGTTTTCTATGTGTTTAAGGGTTTTTTATAGGTTTTTGTGGGTTTTTTAAAGAATACGTACCAGGACATCCATTGCTCTCTTTTGCCCTTCCCTGTGCTTTAGGTCTGAGATTCAGGGCAAGAAGAAAATAAAGCGGCAGGAAAGGAGTTACTTGGCCGCAACATGGCAAGCCTTACCGTACTACTGCCCATCTCTGTCTGACCTCGGCCAGCAGCGAATATCGGCGGCGATGCCTGGCGCCGCGAGGCCGTTTCCTCTCGTGCGTCCCGGGGTGTGACCGAGGCATCTCCTCTGGTAGGGAACCCGCAACCTGCCGAGGGAACAGAGCTTTGGACCGCGGGCACGTCTGTCTACGGGGGGAACGCGCAGACAGACATGAGCTCACCGCCCACGCGGGAGCCAGCTCCCGTCCAGGAGCCACATAGCCTCATTAGAGCAAAACCGTGCCCAACCTGATGCGTCTGTGCCCAGCAGAAGAAGCCGAGATTAACCGGCAGGCATCCACGCGGACGTGCCCTGGACACGGGACAGAAAGCCTGGCGGGTGCTAAGATGGAGCGCGCAGACCTGGCACCCCGGCGGGCAGGGCGCCGAGCGCTCTCCCGTGTCGACGATGAGGGGAAAAGGCAGCGGGCGAGGCTTCGCTGAGGATAAATGTAAACGAGAAGGAAACGAACAGGGAAGCGGGCAAGCCTTTGCTGGCTGAAGCAGAGGAAAGGGCAGACGACGCCTCGCCTCGCCAGGCCCACGCAAAACCAACGCGGGCTCCGAGGGCGCGCGCAGGGGCGGGTGGCTGGGCGATGGCGGGAAGGCAGCGGGCGCAGGCGCCCGGTGGAAAAAGCCGCCCAGGCGTGAGGAAAAAGCCGCTCAGGTGTGAGGAAAAAGCCGCTCAGGTGTGAGGAAAAAGCCGCCCAGGTGTGAGGAGGCCGTCCGGGGTGGTGGAGGCTGTCGGGGGGAGAAGCCCCAGTCGGGCAAAGCAATGTGGCGGAGGCAGCGGGGCAGTGAAGGGGGGGTAAATCCTGTGAGCCCCGGGGAAACGGTGCTGAGGAGCTGCAGCCCAGCCGCCAGCCCTGGGGCCACAGGCAGGTGAGGCGTGTACCTGTACCTGACCCCGAGCGCTATCCCAGCTCCCCTCCATCGTCCCCGGCAAGGACGCCCTTACCTTCCCGCCGCGGGCGGGGGCCGTTCCTCGCCTGCTCCCGCCTCGCCCCAGCTCCTCCTGTGAGAGAGCGGCGAGCCCGGCCCCGGGGGGGGGGGGGGGGGGGTGCTGCCCAGCTGCCCGGCCGGCCCCCGGTCCTGACCCTGCCCCGGCCGGTGAGGCGTTCCCGGTGCCCGCCAACGGGGAAACCCCCGGCTCCCCCGGCCGCCGCGGCGGGCGCCGACCTGTTGCCAGGGAAACCCCCCTCCCCGCCCCTCAGGTGTCTCCTCAGCCGCGGCCTGGCCCCCGGTGGGCGGCAGCCCGGCCCGCTCCCTTCCCGCAGCCGCCGAGGGCGGGAGCGGCGGAGAGGAGGGCTGTGAGGGGTTCGCGGGGGTGGCCGTGCCTGCAGCTGCCGCGGCCGGGGCGGGGGTCTGTGTGTGTGTGGAAATTGAACACGCAGCTTTTTCTGTCAGGCGTTGAGGGGTGGGGGGGGTGTCTTTGGGTAGATTTCTGCCGGTTTTGGGGGGCACAATAAACCCCGCTCGTTTATTACGCTGGGGACTGTTTCAAAGAAGGGTAATTGTGATTTGGGTAGGAACTGTGCCGCACAGGGAGCTGAAGAGGACCGCTGTATCCACGCTTTGCTGTGCAGGACTCTGCGAAGCAGGTGGAAAAACGGTGAGCAGATTTTACCCAGAAAAAAATGGATAACACGGCCTCGCCTTCCGTAGGGATTTCCTTTGTTCGGTAATAAAGGCTTTCGGACAACAGAGCGCGGTGGCACTGTATTGACTAATTCGGCTGCGGTTCTCCTATCCGTAGCGTAAGGGCACGCCGGTGTCTGGGAGAGGTCGCAGGAGAAATTAGGACGCCGCTCAAAAACTGCCTCCGTTCCCTTTAGCTACACAACTCATTTCCTTGGAGTTAACAACTAATGGATTCCAGGAATTTGACGGAGGCTCTGTATTAAAGTGACTGTGCAGCTGGCTGGGCTTGCCAGCACCCACTCGCCTTAGTGCTGGTCCCCTTGTGCCAGTCCCAGCTGTCTTTGACTAAAGTTGTCTGGTTTGCAGCAGAGACGATGGGTCTCTCCGTCTGGGTCCTTGTGGAACTGCTTTATTTCACAAATTCTGTAGTACTCAGGCTGTAAACTAGTGTTTTATTATAAAAGTAAAAATCAATTTGACAATTTCTGACTATATCTTTGTTGCAGTGACTTTTAAACACTGGAAATTAACTTTTTCCACCCAAGGAGAAGTTTGAAGTTGTTTTGTATATTTCCTGCTTCAAAAAGCAAAAATGAGGAATGACTGTATATATTTTGAAGGTGTTAGTAAGCAAGAAATGTGTATGTTTTTATTCAATCTAATATATCAAGACCTGCTGACAATAATGACTTACAAACCATCATTCACACCACTTGCAACTAAAGCAGTTGGGAAATGTCAGAGCAGATATTTTTCTCCCTCAGAAAGGCCAGCTCTGCTAAACTGAAAGTTTCCACGGAAACACACCAGTTTCCAAGAGAATTTTCGTCAGAAGGACCCCTAAGACCTGGCTCTGGCTTTTGTTCGAGGGAGACAAACTGGCGTAGCCCCCGCATAGGCCACCATCCCGGCACTGGGGGCCCAGAAGGAAGCATCCCTATCGCATGCCCTTCTGCCAACAGTAGTGGGGAGCACCCGGCAGAGTCTGGGAGATAGTGGTTTCTGCCCCACAGACCTTTTAATCCAATAAATAATCAACAGACACTGGGTGGCACTCCTTTATCCCAGCAAAATCACTTCAGCAAAATCCCAGCAAAATCACTTCAGCATGTGTGCCCACTCCTGTATATCGCTGGGCTCTAGTCTCTTCTGAAATTCCAACCCAATCCTTTCTCGAGACAAAACCTACTTGTAGAGGACAACCATCGCTAGCTTGGAGGGGAAGAAATACAGTAAAATTAGAAGAGATAAGGACATTTTGTCTCCAGATATATCCTCCTGCAGCAGTTGCTATGGTTTTGCACATTCTGAGGTTGTTTTGCCTCATCAGCATTAAAAACTGTCATAAAACATCAAAGCCTTCAGCCGAAGAACAGGGAACTCGATACATGTGCTGTGTGCTTGCTCCAGGGTTTCTGTGTCAAGATATGCCACAGGTAGAATTTTTCAGAGTCTATTAGATCTTCAGGCCCCCTACACACTGACCTGCAAGGCAAGTTCTTATATCTTTCCCTTGTTTCAGCAGGACTAAAAGCTCTCTTGTGAGTGAGAAAGACATATGCTATGTGTTGCATGTGCACTGATAAATTATCAGTAATTCTTTTTCCCTCACTCTTTTGCATAATTATTTCACCTTTCTCACATACAGCGTGAGAGATGAATCTTCAATTTAATAAGTACCCCTGAGAAAGTGAAGTGTCTTTCACTGAGCTTGGGGGCAATTACAACCCGTCCTCTTCAAGCATTCAAGTTACTGTGCCAAAAAGGGGAGCTTTTTATATTGTTGTCACTATTATCTTTCCAGAACATAAGACTGCCTGTCTTCTCTCTTGTGATTTACTACCAGTTGTTGTTTCTTCACAGGGTAAAAAAAATGCACAGGGAAAAGAAAAAAAAGAGCTCAAAGATTTCTCTTAGTTCAGTGAAATTGCAATGGGTGCTGTCCGTTTGCAGAAATACCTGACATAGCTTAATTCTGAAGAATACAAAGGACACAAGACACTTGGGGGATTTTTTCTAAAACTTTTTGACCATGACTCTTGTAAAGTTCATGAAACTTGAGGTGTTCATGAAAAGCCAGAGAAATGGTGAATTTTTAAGGTCCCTGTTTGTCACCTTGCATGAACTCACAGTATAAGGCCAGGAGTAAAATGAAGATTAAGAGGGGTATGAAAAGAATTAATGGTAGTTTTTTAAGATGCTAATTTTTTTGCGGCTGGCGTTCAGATGACAGGTGACCTTATAAAATCTACCCAGGGATATAGATTTGTACCTGCCATTTTGGGCTCACGTACAACAAAAGCACCAAGTCTGAAGTATTTTTAATCAAGGTACCTGCAGAACGTCACAAGATTTAGATATTTTAGTCGTTTATCTCATGCACTTATTCATCTTTCTCCTACAAGAAGGATTCAGTTTACTGAGTCGCAGCAAAGAAACCCTGCAGAATCTTATCAGAAGGGCTATATGCAAAAACTACGTGCTACTTCACTAGAAACCAATGGCACTGGTCCAGTAACTAACATATGCGATGGCGATGGTAACACCACATGGGAGTGATGGGCTGGGCTGCGGGGTGAAAGGAAATGCTAGGCAAAGTACACGGTAGACAGAGAGCTATTCCAGGTTTATCTTCACAGTGCTATTTTTAAGTTTTTAGATGAAATTTGAACGGTTCACCTCGATACAGCCTTTCTTTCCATAGCTTTAGAAATCGGCACAGCACAAGCACATGGAAAATACATCCCAGCTACAGCGTGAACAAGCTAAGCAGGAGGGACTCACTGCAAGATTATCATCCAAATTGCCATCTGCCCAAGGGAAGGGACAGCATGTAGTTGCACTATTCCTGGAGCAAAGAAAGGACCAGGTAGTTACCAAGAGAAGGTACGATGAGATTCTATTTCCCCTTGTACACCTATGACATTGTCTTAACCTTCATCCTCTGAAGACAGTCACAGGCCAGCCCATCACATTTTGTATTGCTTACCATGAAGGCAGGTCCTTCAAGTAACAGGGTAGTTAGAATGAATGTCAGGCCTGAATTATGGTAAATAATATCTGAGTATCTGTTCTTTACATAAACAAAGACTTTTGTAAAAATTTTTTGGCCACTTAACAGTGGAACTACACGATCAGAGAAAAGTAAACTCCTATAGTCTCTTCTCGCAAATGAATGATCTATCTACAAAGAGCAGTTCACAGAGCAAACCCCTAAGATGGCAAAAGGGAAAGGCTGTTCAGTTACTCAGTGCAATCTCTACCATCAGCTCT
This sequence comes from Harpia harpyja, assembly GCF_026419915.1. Lineage (NCBI taxonomy): Eukaryota > Metazoa > Chordata > Aves > Accipitriformes > Accipitridae > Harpia > Harpia harpyja. Next base: position 2,504,827 of record NC_068947.1, read on the forward strand.
ATCCCAGACCACAGGTGTAAAATAACAGAGCACCTTGTTCAAAATGATCTGTAGAGCTGCTAAGCAATTTGTAAAAAGATAAAAAGCTAAATCTGTAATTAAAACTGCTGCCAATTGTTAGCTGTTGCCAGGGTAGGTGAAGGTGTAGGAAAAGTCAAGAAAAGGTCATTTCATTCCTCACTTTGCCTCCTTCAGGCTCTGAGCTGCTTTTATTCCAGAAGTGGTCAGAGCCTAGAGGTTATCCGGTTTCTTATCATGTTAAGAAGCTGGCCTAGCGGGCCTGGAAAGCTAAATTATTCCATTGAAGTCCCTTCCTCTCCATCATGTTCCTCACACTAGCTTGCTTTCATGGGGACAGAGAATTGCTCCTGCAGACCCATGTCAGCAGGATTCCACTTTGCCACGGAGCAGAAACTGGGAGGCAGCCAGTTACACAAGCATTAGTCTCGTTCTCTGCTGTCAGCGAGGCATGAAGATCTCCTGGGGAAGCTGAGCACTGGGTCTGACACTTACAAACTAAGACCAAGGCTAGCTGCAATGTCTACAAGCATAAAACTTTCATTCACAGTTTCTAAATGTTCTGCTTCACAGAAGTCAGAAGCTCCCAGTAGTCCCTCAGGAGCTTACCTGGGATCAGAAAATAATTTTATCTACCGCAGAAGACAGGTGGACGTTACCATGATCAGGTTCAGCAAGTTCCCAGAGATGGATAGCCCATTGGACAGTATTACCATTATGTTGTGTTTGCTTCTGTGCTATGTGGATGTATAATTTAAGACAGTGAGATGAAACTTAGCACACAGCATTCTAGTTACTTCATTCCTAGCTGAACAATTACAGTCAGTCAGTCATTTTATATCTGTGTATAGCACTTAATCCATATTGCAGTAATTCATGTACCATGTTATACTGCTGCACTGAGCCTCTGCCAGTTTCAGATCAATCACCTCTGTCAAGTCCCCTAAGATATGAGGGCCTGTAAGACCTATTTGAAATCATTTTCCACCCTGGATGGCCACATATGATGTAGCTTCCATCACCAGCCAGGTGCCAGGGGAAGAGCAAGTGATGTGGAGAAAGGCTGTTGGAAACGGTATTGCTCCCTGTGTCACACCAGCTGCTGAACTTATGCTCTATTGTTATCTGAATCTGCACTTGCAGTGGCTGCCTGGACAGCCTTTTATTTTAATTGCAATTACTTTCAATGACACTAAGCTGGGGGAGGGGACTTAGAGTTTAAGCAGCATATTTGATGTTTATAGAAATGATAATCATGTTCAAAGAGCAGATTAACAGGGCTCTCATAATGATGGCAGTGAAGGCAGAAGACAGAGCTTTCATTTCCATAAAGCATCAAGCAAACCCTTCTTTACTGCCATCACAATCTGCTGCTGGCTCTATTTATGTTTATTTTTATGTATTTATTATGAGTTTGTCCCCTGCTTTTAAGGAGACAGGCTTCTGCTCCTTACCTTTCAGGAATGCATTAATCCTGGTGATCAGTTAATGTATGGGGATGGAACAGAACAAGGGGAATACAAGCTGCAGCAACCTAGTGCAGCATAAATCCTGGGAACAAACTGAACCAGAGGAGCTGGATTCCAGGAACTGTTCTTAATCCTGACAATTACAAGCAATGAGAAAGCACATAACCCAAAATTACACTCCTAGGTAATAACAGACATTTTCTTTCTGCAAGTGGAAATTTAATTAATGCATCCAAAGTTGGGATTTTGAAATAACAAAATCCAAGTTGTTGCAGAGTTAATTCTCATTTCTGTTGCTGGCCCCAAAAAGCAGGTGTCGTCATGGGCTGTTGGCTGCCTCCTCTTGTGCACAAGGGACAATGATTAGAACAGCATGAAAAGCCCGGTGAAGCCACCAAGTGCTGGCACGTGGCAGTCTGCCTAACAGAAAAGCAGGGGGGGAAATAGTCTCTTGATGGGTGATATCACTGTAAATAAGCTTTAGATTAGCACAAAGAGAAATTCATCTGCTAAAACCTTACCTTTTTTTCCTATTTGCTTGGTTGCCAAATTTCCTGTAACTCCACTGGCTGTATGACTAATCATGCCCGTTGTTAGCATTTTTCCCCCCGGTGATGAACCTAAGTAAAGTTACGTTCAGCTCACTCGTTACAAACCCAAAAGCACTAAAGGAAAAGACAAAGGGAATCCTAAATTCTGAAATCTCCTATTCCTGGCCGATCTGACTTTTATCTTCTTCTAAGCCCTATGAATGCCTTAACTTTATAACAATTTTTAATGACGTGATAGATTAATCCTTGCCTTGCTGGTTTGTCATAGGGACATCAGTGATCAAATCAGCTGTTTTGGGAAGTGAATGGATCAGGTACACAAACGAGCTCTAGTAACTGCTATTGAAATATCTCCCCCACCCCATACCTCCTCTCCACAGCCTCCATAGCAACCATGTTTGCAAAGGTTCGCAAAAATTCAGTCTTCAGGGAAAAGTAAACCTCTAAAATCACACTAAAAATCCGAAACAAGAAAACCCCCGAATACCTGCACAAGGCACAAGAGGAAACATCGCAAAATCTGAACTTCCAAGTCACACATCAATTCCAATTTTACAGCTGATAGCCAGTTTTCAACATCAGTATAGCCTTGTGATGCCTTTAAAAACTAGGAGGGAGGGAGGGCTTTTCAGTGCAGCTCCACTGAAACCTGTGTCTAATGATAATTTAAAGTAATTTATAACCCATAAAGCACTCGCAGCAAGGCCAGTATCACAACATCTACTGATATTTATGAGTTTGCAGGGCCCAGTTCTATGAATAATATGTAGATTATTAATGAGATAAAAGAGTCTTTGTTGTTCATCTTTCATTAAAAATACTAAGGGAGCGATCTGCAACCTACTGACATCTGGAATTATGGTTTGTGTTATCTGCAGATTTTGCTTCGTTTGCACAGAATGGGTCAAATCATAAGTGGTTTACGGTGCTCTTTAACATACAGCTATGGCATAAATAGGCTGAAAAGCCAGATGCTAGGCAAGTCAGCACTTTACTGATTTGACATTCACTGCATTTGCAAGGTTAACACAACTTCTGTCCTGAACAAAAAGAAACTGGAGGCTTCTGTGTTCCCACTGAACCAGATGAGTGCTGGTGTTTGAAAGGAGAAAGGGCACTGCTGTCACACGAGAACCTGCATTATAACAGAGAAAAGGCCCAAAGGGTAAATATAAAATTCTCTGCTTTCTGAGGCAGTATTTATGCAAAATGTATGTATGTAGGAGTACTTCCTGAGCATTGTTTTGTTGCCTTTCATTTAAGAAAAAATATAGTGGTTACAGAAAAGCAAGCTTCAAACTTCCTTTAAAAATAAATTATAGTATCAAGCCTAAATTAGTAAATCTGCAAGTGCTCTGTAACGTCTTCCTGGACCTAAATGTGTGTTATTAAGAGGTCTTTTATACAGAAGGCACGACATGAATTAGCACAAGAAGTGAGAACCTGATTTGGAGTAAGGTCCTTAGACCACACAAAGAGGAGATGCATTTAAAACCAGGTCTATCTATACTAGGTCAATAATAACAAATACATCACTAAAGCATCAGGCAAAGCCAATGTGAAGGCACACTGCCTGCATTTATCTTCACCATTTTTAAAAGTACGGCAGCAACACTTTCACTGTGTCTTGCTAGATTGTCATTCCTAGTATTGTACATTGTCCAGTTCCTCTGCTGGCATTTTCGTTTGGATCTCTCTAGATCCACACCACAGTGGCAGCAGCATTACCCTCATGATATAGTGCTGCAATCCCTACAACTGTGTATCATTAGCGGGAAATCATTTTAATGCTCTTGTAAACACCATCAGAGAGCCAGGAGACTATTTGTATTTGTTTTACTGTCACAGACTAAACTGCCTTATTCCAACCCTGTCCATCAAATTAAATGTTGGACTGGGTTCAAAGTACTCTAAACCTGCCAACTCCAGGCTGGCTTGAACTTTAATAGAACCAGGCAACCACTTTCTAGTGCAGACACTGCAAGCATATCTGTTGCAAATAGGTGTATTGACAAGGTGCCCTTTCTCCATCATACAGAAGACTGCAATCCCTGTGTTGGAGGCACAGCACTTTGTTCCAAAGGCTTTGTCACAGGTTTTATACTTCACATTGGCAAAACATTTCAGGTAGCTCATTTTCGCCACACACAGAAAATGTAGGTGTATAAAATATTAGATAATCTTCTTACATAAAACATCTTACATTTTTATGTAAAAATACTGAATATATTTAGTCCCAAATCTTCCCCTCTGGGGTAGCTCTTGTTTTTGACCCAGGAAGAATGAGAAATCTTGGCAGAGTGTTGAAAGAGAGATTTTCTGACCCAATCGTTGGGAGAGACAGTATGATTTTTAGGAAAAAGTCATCCTTTTCTTTTGGAAAGACAGAATATTCAGTGCAGCCCACCACAGTTAGCTATAAAACACAAAACTGTCAACCAAAACATGGTTGCTGAGAGGGGATTTCAAGCCTTAGCTGGGTGGGAGGAACAGGAGGCGACCCGGGAGCACAACTAGCCAGGGAGAGGGAAACACCAGCCTACAGAGCCACCAGGCTGAAGGTTCTGCTGCAAAACGGGGTAGGACTAGTGGCCGCAGAGCAGCCGGGAGGGTGTACTGCAGTGGAGGTGTACCCCGATCTACACTTGTAGCTCTACCTTTAGGCACTGCTGCTGGAAGTTGAGAAGGAAGCTTCATCTGCCCAGTCGAAGGCCAGGTCTATATTACAAATATTTGCCGGCAAGAACTGCAGTTACAAGGAACAGGAAGGCACAGAGGTAATTAAGGCATTTTCTCAATGCTGAAAAAATGCCTGTGGGCAGTCTCCAGAAACAATGCCAGTAACAAGAGAAATTCTGAATGAGCACATTTCTTTTAGCCTTCACTCTTGATCTTTTGTGTTCGCTTTCTGTAAACAGCAAAGTGTTCAAAGCTGAGCTCCACTGCTCATGGAAAGCAAGATGTTAGCTTGCCTCTCAGCTGCAATCAAAATTGGAATTGTATGTTTAATAAATTGGGGTTGTGATGGTTAATTACAAAAGCTAACAAAAGTACCTCCTAGGATTTGCATAGCAATCCTATACAGGAGGAGCTTCAAAGTACAACCATCAAATATTCACAAGTGCTTGTAACCTATTCACTTGCGTCCAGATGCTCTCTCCCATACCATGCTGTGCAGGAACTGCCATTAAAATCAGCACGATTCCCCACAGAAAATGTTACTCAACTTGAGTAAAGGTGACAGAATCGAGGCCTTGGGGGAGGGGATGAGAAAACCCAGTATTAGTTTGAATAATGAATGTATCTGAGAATATCCTAATCTCCTTATGAAGAGAGAAGCAAAATCTAAATACATTATTCATGATGAATTATTCAGTCAGCTGTGTGTAAATTATCCTGGGAATACTTTGCTGGCTTTTAAAACTTCTCCCTTAAAACAGATAAATCTAGCTTGGGAAAAACATCCCCTTCAGTGGCCAACCACATTTTCAAACTAGTCTGTCAGCCAAAGATAAATTTAAAACATTTTTTTTTAGCATTTATTTCTATTGTATCAACATCTAGGAATCCAAACAATATATTTGCATTATTGTAGCAGCATGTAGGAATCCCGATAATAGCTTCTCATTATCCTCAGTGCCATACAGATAAAGATGTGACTATAGTGCTGTTAGACTCAAATTAAAGTATAAACGTATTGTAACAACATGAGATTTTATAAGCCTGAATCTAAAACTCTGGAAAGAAGAACTAATGGTTGACTAAGCATACAATTATATATGTACACCTTCAAGACCATCTCCATGAAAAGCAGTGTATTTTCAATGTTGCACCTGCCGCATGAAGTGAGACAGAATTGTTTCCTAGGACTCCTTCAGTAAGCCCTACTGCCAAAACCAGAGAAGCTCAAGGGAAGGCTGCATCTATGAATAAACAAGATAGCTGGATTTCACTTTCTGAGCTCTGAAATCCCTTGAGTGTAATATACTTACTAAAACTTTTTTTTTTCAGAGATTTGTACAGTTAAACTTATTGGGGTGGGAGAGGTTTAACACATGCATGCATAGAGAAACAAGCGCACTCCGAAGTCTTCACAGAAGACAGATATTGTCAGACTAGGCAACTTAAGTTTCTCCATTCTTTACTTCCCTTCACTTTTTGCTTTGTTATGACAGTTTACAGAAAATATTTGTGTCCCTCGCAGAACATTGAAGGGTAACACAGCAGATGTAGCAGCTTCTCCTTCACTTACTCTAATGCAACAAAAGGGCTATGAGATGGACTAGCGAGAATGGCAGGTGTTTAAAACTCTTACAAAAAATACCCAACAGCAAAACCTTAGTACCACACCACCACAAGAAAATAAAGGAAATGCACTATGTCTGAAGAAGACACAAACTGGAAAAATTTCTCTTAGCCTTGTAAGCCAAGACAGAAGAAGGAAGAAGTGTGGTTAAGAATTGCCATCACAGCTGGAAAATGGAAAACAGCTATGGCAGATCTTATGTCAAGCTTCAGTGAGAAACTCTTCTCTGTCTCTGCAGGGGGAACTTTTGAATCACATTTGTGATTCTTACTTCACTTATACAAGGTCTATTTTGCTTTAAATGCTGTGCTCATTCCTGGTTATTTTCTCTCTCTTAATTAAACCTTCATATCAGACTTTTATTAAGATAGAGGCAAAGCATATACCTTCTTCATTCTCTCAAGGTTATCTTCTGAAATAGAATTGAATTCTTTTAATGGAGAGAGAGGGTGGCGAGTACTGCTAAATCTATGGGAAGGTTGTAATTCCACAATTATTTCTAAGAATACAGAAGATTGATGTATCTTGTATCTGGACAATCCAATTAGCTCAATGTCTGGGAATTAAGCAGGCTGCTGATCGCGTTGGAGAACTGACCTATTTCAATGGAAAACTATTGTCTTTGCACAGCAGTCTCACTGCAGCTTGGTAGCCAAGCCTCCGGAATCAGCCTGAAATTAAGCATGGGCCCATCTCTGCTCAAATTAGGAATGGTAACTGGTTCTTGAAAAGCACAGCTGTAACAACTCTCAACACCGGGCTGGTCAGTGTGCCACGCAGAGCCTGCACAGGGCTTGTCAGCAGGGCATAGCTTTTAAGCAGGGACAAAAAGAACATTGGAATTAATATTTCACACACATTTAAGGTGTCAAAAAGTCAATATTTGAAGTTTTGAAACCAGCTGGCCCATGCAAATGTTTCCATCAGCAATGCGATGCACAGGGTTGGGGACCCAGGCATGTGCGGAGAGCACACCCGTGTTGAGACTGGGATACAGACACTGGCCCATCATGGATGGCCCTGGAAAGCCAGTCTAGATCAACTGAGAAGTAGGTCTGTGCCTCCTTACCGTTGGCTTTTGTTCCTGGGGAGACATAAGGGGAAAGGGGTGCAAATGGCTATGCAATACCTGTTCACTGACTGGTACACAACACGAAAGTCAATATGGCCGTATTTTCATATGGGTATTCCCAGTTGCTGAATTCACAGATTTCTTTTCTAAACAAGTAATTAGCTAAACAGAGACTGAGATCCATGAAATATTTAGAAAGTTTTTCTATTTCAGAGGTTGAAAAGAAGTCTCACTGGTTTGAAATTTTTCACTAAATACATATCTCAAAAGCAAATTTCCCTCCCCTTTCCCCCTCTTTTTTTCATCCTTGAATAACATTGAGTGACTGAGTGTTATCACAGCTTAGGGATCATGTTTTCGAGAGGGTTTTTTGTCCTGTAATTGGTTCACTTCCTTAGTCCTCTCCCCACTTTGAAGGGTTTCCAGCTGCAGAACAGCGCAGAGCTGCTTCCCCGCTGCCACCCACTGTGAGTGTCTTTCCTGCTAGGGACGGTGCCAGGGCTCTGGGCTCCCCGGGGTGCCACCTACCTCCATGGTCACCTGCCTCAGCCATCAAAACTTAGGGAAGGGAGGAAAAGCCAAAAAAATCCTCCTAGGAAAAGTTACTGGCTATGTTGGGAGGGCATAGGGGCTCTCCCACAGAGGCACATCGCTCTCTCCATCCATTCTTAGATGTGGTTTATGATGCTTAAAACATTAGCATTTGCCTCCACAAGCTCTCCTGATACTATTTTAATCAGTAACAACACAAGTGGAATTTACAGGGAAGTAAATCATCAGTCAACAAGAATTAGTTAAATGTTTGGTAAAGGGCAGATCCACAGTTTGAGAGTTGTGAATATTTTTGTGGCCTTCACATTTTATTTTCCTCAAATTTTCATTCTCAAACTTCGTGTTGATCTTCTTCTAAGCAAGGTAATTACCTTATTCTACAGAAGACCTTTTTAAGTCTCAGAGCGCTGCATACTTTAAAAGGAAAAAAAAGAAAAAAGGAGGAAAATGACAAAAATTCAGAAGAGAGCAACAAAAGTAAGAGATGTTTGGAAAACAAGTCCTACAGCAATATATTAAGAGGCCTAGTCATTCAATCTAAAGGTAATAAAAGAGATGTAACTGCCAGAAATACATAAAGAAAGTTAATAAATAAAAATCAATATCAGTTTCTTATGTGGCACTCCTCATAAATAGATCTTGAAGAGCTTTGTATAGGAGGTCACTCTCATTAGATGAGGACAAAGACCAGTTATTTTTAATAGTGTAAAAAATACCATTTAGAAGTTCAATCCAGAAGGTGATACATCTGCCCTAAAAGGACTTATTTTCTGAAATCTCCTCTACAGCACTGCAGAAAACTGTTATTAAAATAACAATTTTGTTAATTAAGAACTGTAATGGATATTTTTCTAGCAGTGTTTTCTGCCTTTCAAGCCCATATATACACATACACATGCGCACGCACACACACACACATATCTATATATAACCCTTACACTCATTTATTAGGAAGCAGCAGGGAAAAGTTGGATGAAAAACAGTTAGGCAAGGAAACAAATTGGCTACTGGCCTCATATGAGGTGCCACAACTATTCTCTTCCTTGACCATTCTAGGAGTTCTGAGCAGAAGGCAGCCTAATTGCTCATGTCTTTCATGGTGTTAAATATCTTAAGAGCATAAAAAGTGATCTCTCATTTCCTCCATAAAATAGTGGACTCTAACGTAGAGTTTTTGCAGGGACCAGTATACCAGAGGATTACTGGCCATTTGGATTCCTCATCAGGGCCTGATATTATAGTATGTTTAAAAGAACAATGAGGAATTAAAAAATACTGTCCAGATTCACTAGCGAGAGAAAAGGTTGGGACTGTAAAACGTGATGTTTCCCCGTAGCGTGCACTCACGAAAAGAACCCCAAACTCTTTCACTCATCCAGTGGAAACTGCTCAGCGCTTGAACCCTCTCGTGCAGTGGTAGGCAATAAAAGTCTCACAGGTGGAGAATTACCTCTGCCATTTAGACCTGTACACTTCTTATTCATGTCATTTGGCCCTATCTCTGCTTTGAACAGTTTACTTGATAGATAGTTCAGCAAATCAGCATGTTACCTCTTAAGTGATTTAATTCACATTAAGTCAGAACTATACTGCAGGATGAAAACAAACCCCAGGGAAGCCGCCTGACCCAGCCGGGCATGGCCGGCTCCCGCATTGTTCTGCTGCTGCCAGCCGTCGTTGCGGAGCTTGATGCGATCAATACCACATCCCACCAAATGCCAGCATTTGTCATCTTAATGAAAAGTGACACATTTCACAAATTATGGCTTTAGAAGGAAATTCGTACAGCAACGAAAGAATACTGGTCACTGAAAATAAAATGGTATTACAACTGGTGGCTAACTAGCCCAGTGCCCACACGCTCCCGGTTTGAAGGAAGCGTTAAAATTAGATGATCAGTATTTTTTGAGGTGGGCAGTAGCTTCAACAGGCTTCAGTCCTGAGCGTAGCCATGTCGTCCTGGATGCTGCATGAATATCTAGGAAGGTTTGAGCTCTTTGTAAGCTTATGATCATTTTTGAGTTTGTCATAGGCTGAACTTCCTGTCTCTGCCTTCTGTTTCGCTTTTCTCCTCAAGTTCTTTGATTAAACTGAGCCACTGTTGCTCCAGCTGAAGTCAATGGGAGCTTCACCTTTGATTTCATGAGGCCCTGGCCTTGCCAATATAAAGGAATTAGCCTTTTCTGATGAGGCTAGTTAGGTGTTAATGGGTATAAGACAAGGGAACGGCAAAGGTCCTGGAAAGGACTTGTATCTCCCGTACGAAGATTAGATAAAGCAGAACAGAAAGGGAGAACAAGTAGACACAGATAAGTGCCAACACTTCAAAGCCATCAGGTAAGGCTGGATGATGAGTGGGGAAAAGATAGGCTCCAAGTTCAAGCAAAAACATTTCAGGCCAGCACCATCACAAGAGGCGTTACACTGCTACGTGTTGATGGGCTCTGGTAGCGATGGAGGTGCTGCTGCCCAAACCTGGATCCCCTCAATCCCCTGGAAGGGGAGAGACTGCCTACATCTTTGAACCTGTTGCTTTTGTGCCACAATATCCATGGACGCTGTGTGCTTATACTACTGCCCTATGTACAGTATTTGTCACAACTACAAGCAGCTCTGTTTTCAAGTACTCGCAGGTCCAGCCCAGCTGCATAAAACATACAGTTTTCATCCTAGAGTTTGTGTTTGCCACTGGGGTCCACCCTGTTCATCTGATCATTTTGCGGATGTGTCCAAGAAGTGCACCCTCCTGTTAGCAGCCTGTCTGCATCCCCATTCTCTCACCACAACGCCTCGCACATTTTCTGACAAGGATTTCCAAAAAGAGAGAGATGATTTACAGAATGGAAAAGGATTTTTTATCGATAAACAATGAGTCATTCATATTCCCTCCGAGACGGAGGCAAATCTCAGCAGCAGTAGAAAGGAACATAAATGCCAATGGAGGGGGGAGTAGAGGGAACCATAAAATGCATGTTTGAGCCTCCAAACATGACCCTTTGGGGCAGTTACCCAGCTACCAAGGGTTTTAGGTCCCAACCCTTAAGCTCGTATTCAAACAGGATTAGGAAATAAGCAAGCACAGCTGTAAAAGCAAAAAACAGTGCAGCACAGAATACATTTTGTTTGTAGCAGTGAAGCTCAGTTTCATATTATATTGAGACTTTATTATTTTCCGGTAAGTGTTTTCTGATACATTTTGTAAGAAAATGATGATGCTGTTGCAAGTAGATAGCTCATGTTCTTGCTGTGCATTTGGACATTTATTGGGGAGTGAAGTCCCTTTTGGGAGGTATTAATTGTCACAGGTGGATACAGATCAGTGAGGTATAAGACCATTTATTTGTTTGATAGCTTGTAAAAGCATCAAGTCAATTTTTCCTAGTATTTTAATGCTGAGAGATACAAAATGCAGAAGACACAAGGAAAAGAGAGAGGGAGCAGTACAAGAAGAGTTTGAGACAGGGAATATACAGGGTATCTTCCCATCCTTAAACCAACCCAAGTTGGTGAGGACTACATACAAGTGCTTTGGTCCAGACGCTGTCTCTGTTTGGAATGCAAAACAAATCTGTGCGTGCCCGCACTTTAATCTGCAGCTCACAAAACAAACAAACAAAAAAAACCCAACCAAAGAACACTACGAAGTGGCAGAAGCATTTACTTAGTGGTTTCTCAGGCAAATCTTCACTTTGTGTGATGACAGATCCCCTTGTAACAACAGTCTAGAGATTTGCTTGGTTGACTTATTGATTATTGAAAACAGTGCTTTACTGCTGACTTTCCCAGCAGACTGTGCAGCATGTTTGATTTTAACTCTCCCTTGATATTAGTAAGTGCAAATATTCATTTTCAGAATTTAAGCTTATTAGGCACGTATCTACAAAAGAATAATCGTTCATGCAAGACTAAAGTAACTGGGGATTTTGTCAAATGAGATCCAATAAGAAAATTAATGTCATAAGCTGTTTGTCTCCATCTGCCATCAAGCAAAATGAGCTTAAAATATCTGCATAGATTAGCCTGGGACCATTTAGGCAATATATTCTCCATGGAACAAGGTCCACTTCCTGCAAAGATAGGCATATATATATATATATATATACGCACATATATATTTATATATATACACACACAGATATTCTTACATCCATGCAGTTGGATCACTTGTATGATGTGCAGGCATGTATTTACAAAATCAAGCCTTAAACGTACCACGAACCCATAGAACTGCTGCCATGCCAGTGAATAAACTAATGGTTACAAATATGTTTTTTTCTCTTGCTTTCTGACTGAGGATTATTTTTACAGTGAAAAAGGGAATAAAATGAATTGCAAGCTTTTTTTATGTTGTGAATACTTCTTCACGCTAGCAATGCCTTAGCTGTAGGGAGCAAGAGTCGGGGCTCAGCCCTGCCAGGGCAGGCAGCAGCAGGGCAGTTTGGGGCAGGAACCTCTCCCCACTGCCCCAGAAGCGGCGAGCAGAGCCGGGCTGGGGACTGTGACCACAGCCATGGGGATGGAGAAGCTCCAAGGCCAAGCTGGGGGTCAAGGATCGGTGAAAGACTTGGGCAGGCGTGGGCAGAGCTGCAGCGTAGCTCAGGCAGGGACCAGGGGCGAGGGCTGGAGCTGAAATGCAGCTCGAGCCCGTGGAGGTGTCCCTGCCCCGACAAGGTTTTCTGCAGCCTTTTCTCACACAGCTCTGCCCCTGAGCTCAGGCAGGGTTACTCCGCTGTGCCCTGTGGCGTCGGCCTTGGGCACGCATCTCAAAACCCTTTTGGGACCCTATCAGAAAATCACAACTTTTTATATATTTTAGAAGGCACTTTTTCCTGGGTGTTTTTTAAAAAAAAACAGTGATCGGGAACAATAGTTCGTGGTTTTGGTGATCATGAGCGATATTTTTCTTTCTGGTTTTTTCTGAACTGAGGAGGTGATTTCTGTTGTGCTTTTTGCCTGGTTTTTAGAAGAGGCCTTTAAAATCTTCAACTCTTGTATTTCTTTTAACTCCAAATAGTGAACGGTATTGAATTGCTGCCATAAAATACAAGTCCCCTAAGGAGACAGACATGATTTCAATATTAATATTCCATGTAGCAACAAATATATGAAGTGGTAACTCATTGCTCTGGGAAGAAATACACTCCGATGATTAAAGAAACACATCTGGGAGCAAGGCTGCTGTTCCCACCTCTGTGAGCAACTTGACGTATGGCATGCAACAAATCACTTGAGGGTGGGATTTGCAAAAGTTGTCTGAATGAGTGGAGACCACAAGTGTGAAATTAGGCAGCCCCCATCCTCCTAGTGTATTCAGTAATAAGAATGACCATAAATGTCCTTCATCTGATATTTGTATTCACACTGGGTATGAAAAGCATAACGTAATGCCTCAAGCAGAAATAAATTTTTAAAAATCTTTCTCCTTGAGAACAGACTTCATGAACAACCATACATCCCGTTTCATGAATGACGGGATTTTGTGGACAGATGTCTTCTCACATTTTGTCCTTCTTGGCTCTTTGCCCACAGCCTTGCATCTGTTCCTCCCATGCTTGGTACACTTTTACCCATCCTATATAAGCATTCAGCGATCCCTTATTGCAGTCTTAGAGCTATTTACTAACAGGGATTTTGATCTTGCTCTGCCAGGTTGCTGGTGTGCAGCCAGAGAAAGCCCGTCTCCCCTCTCTCAGCCCGCAGCAGTACTGCCTAAGCCCACCTTCCCACCCTGGCACTGCCTTTTTCCACTCCTGTCGGGCTCCCACAACCCACCCAGACATCAGACAAACCCCGAAGCATCCCCTCTCACACCCCACTGCTCTGAACCAAGCCTCTAACCTGCCGACAGTGCCATCGGTAAGCAGCGCGGCTGGCACGCTTGGCACAAAGGGAGCACCACTGAGGCACTCCTTACCTTGTAGTGATCTTCTAATGAGCATGTTTTAAAAGACTTTAGATTCACAAATCAGAGGCACTAAACAGCCGTAGCACCCCTCGACGGAGAGATGTTTGTGCGTGATGGCCCTCCATCTCCTATCTCAAGTAGTAGTCTACATGTAGCCAGGAATATCTCACATCAGGCTTCTAAATTTGGTGCCCACAAAGGGAATTGCTAAACTGAAATCCCTAGAAGCTATTACAGTGAAGGAACGATCCTTCTCTCTGTCTGTCCCTTGGCATAAATATATGAAATATATATGAAATGTTTTTCAAAATGGATATGAGCCAGCATCCAGGAAGCCTCTGATAAGACTTTGAGTTGTGTAGTCACACATTTTGCAGGAAGAAGGTCTATCTATGTGTTTTTACCAGCTACATTTCTAGAGTGACAATTTAAAACCCAAAAAGATTAAAGACCCTTGAAAAGGACCACCATCTCCCTACAAAGCAGCATCTTAGCTAGCAATCCTTACACTTTTCTTCTAGAGTTGGGAGTGTTATTCTGTTGACTTCAGAGCTTCCCACCACTGCTGCCATGCTAACTAGCAGTTTGCTTTGTTGCAAAGAGGGTGAATTCACCTGTTCTCCATGGTCATAGTGCCTAGGGAAAGGCACATAGACCCAAATTACAGGAAGAAAGATTTGAACTAGATAATAGTGGGAAAACTGTTTTCACAGTAGAGTTCCTAAGTCACTGCAGTGGTAATTCAGGAGGCTGTGGACCCTCTCATGCTGGAGATTTTGAAGAACTGGGTAAACATTTGTCAAGAATTGTGTAAATATGTCTGGGAGGGGACAGACTAAGGGCAGCTTCTCAAGGTTCTGGTTGCCTATGATTCTCTGAGACAAAATATGTCTTAAAGTATTAGGCCGAAATAGAAAGGCAGTTTTCCTTTTTGGCCAATCCCAGAGGAAAAGCAATATTCTTGTGGCATGCAGTACTGCACTGAACTCAGCTGTGAAAGCTGTCATAACAACATTCATCCAACTGTGCATACACAATGCACACTCGGTTACCGTAACCATCGTATGACTAAATGTGTGTTTACCTACAGCCATTACTTGCCTAGCCTTGCATTTTTCTGCAGGCATTGACTGATACGTGCAATTACGGTGGCTCCATGCATAATTCAACACAAAAAGACTGGGCTAGGTTCATAATTTTTTTTTCCAAGGAAGCATCAATCTTCCCCTTAGCAAGAGAAAAAGCAGGGAAAGACTGGTTAATAAAAATAGCAAGCAAGCAAGCTAGCACCACTGGTCCAAGTGTGTCAATTACAATCCATTCCATTTCAGCTGCAACATTCAAAACATATCATGAGCATCACACACCGATGTGTATATTCCTACACCAGATGAAAGTGGATCATACAACAATATACCATATACTACAGTCACTACCTGGATTTTGAGTCTCCATTCCTTCCTAAAGACATAACAATTTCACCAAATTCTGTGGAGTTTATCTAGATTTACTTTGGCAGAAAAGTAAAGGAATGTACTGCAGAGATGTCTCTTTCACTCAGAAGTCATTTAGTGAGAAGTTCTTAGAAAGGTTTGGATAAAAACAGCATAGAAATCTAAAGATTAAAAGTGTGTTGGAAAAAACTAGAGCAACCCATCATAACCAAGCAAGAGATTTTCAGTGACTAATGCCATAACTTGATGGTAGTCATGCTTTTACCGGGGAGCAGGGACTGTATCTGAACAAGAGGCTTGACTCACAAATAAACCTCTTAAAGCGATGTCATATTCATAGGCCAAGATGCATAGCCTGAATTTGTTCATGCTAAATGCCAGGCAGTTGGTGAGTTAAAAAAAGAATAGGCATTTCCTACTAAGCCATTAAAATCGGGTATGCTTAGTGCAAATGGAAACATCCGCTATTAATACTCGAATTACAAATTTTTCTAGGTTTTTTTAATTAGGCATCTGGATTGCCCAATCACGCCATATTGTGGAGTCTTGAATGGCTGTTTCACTGGCTTGCCCTTCCCACAATGCTTCTGAAAAAGTCATTTTTCTATCCTTATTTAAACGGAAAGCTTTCTAGAAAATGGGGAGCTTACTCTGAAACAATTGTTCCTGGATGGTTTTATTGACGTTACAGAATCTTAGCTGAAAGTTTTCATCAGTCTTCTCCAGAGATGATGCATAATCAGCTTAAAAGAAAGAGAACACAGATAAGACTAAATCACCCTTCCCAGTGTTATTGGATTTATCACTTAACGCAAAAGCAAACCATTTTTGTTCTCCTATTTCCCTAAATATGAACTCTTCAGAACTAGTCATAACTCTGCTGCTCTTTATATTTTATGTATATTTTAACTGTCTTTTTGGACTTAATCAAAATACTGATCTGTTGTGAACCAGGACAAATTTCACATTGTCCAGGAATATATCACTTCCCATCCTGTCTTAGAAACACTCGGGCTCTGATACTCTGATACTCGGGCTCTTTCTCTGAAAGAAAAAAGCAAGAAGCAGAAAGGGAGGCCCTCGGCAGAGGTGATTTGAGCTGAAGACAGAAAGGACCGACCTGAAATAGGCTCAGCCCCACCCAACACCTCACAGGATTTTTCCTTCCCGACGAAGCTGGGAGCAGCAAAGTAGGCTGATGGCAACAGGCTGGTGATAGACGGAGTGACACAGAAGGTTTCTGCTCACGTGCTCTGGATTTAGTGCTGGGTCCCTCAGCGTGTGGTATCACTTCTTGACCCTTGACAGAGTGAACAGCGATGATCCTACAGAGCACACTATTGAGAATCTCCTTGTTGTTGCTGCAAATGCCAACAGCAGCTCTGCTGCTTGTAGTTTGGTCCTGAGGCAGCCACGCTCTTAAACTCATCTTTAAAGGCTGTACTTGACAGGAGTGCTTGGCTGAATGCCTCAGGGTCTGTTATCT
Organism: Harpia harpyja; assembly: GCF_026419915.1. Classification (NCBI taxonomy): domain Eukaryota; kingdom Metazoa; phylum Chordata; class Aves; order Accipitriformes; family Accipitridae; genus Harpia; species Harpia harpyja. Next base: position 2,521,640 of record NC_068947.1, read on the forward strand.
GGCCTTGTGACCCCTGCAGATCATCTCCATCAGCTGGTTTTACTTTCAGCCTTCATCTAGCTGCACTTGTTGACTCATTATTGGATGAATGCAGACTTGGGGAGATGGGCATTGCAACATTTGAGAGGCCTTCCATTCTACGTTTGAACTGGAAATTTTATTTTTCCCAAAGCAATGCTGTCTAATTTGGCACGACTGACTTCAACAACATGCATGCATTTTCCAGAGTTAGCAAAAATTAAGCTTCTGTGTACATATGCCAGAATAGGAACCATGTATGTGCACACTTGAGAGAAATGGTGAGAATCTGTGTGTGTGTGTGTAAGTACCCAATGTATTGAATTTATCAGCCATGTTACCCATACATAATCGACATATTGAATGCATCAGAATTCCCAGCCATATTGCAATTGGTTTTCACAGTTGATACTTTTGGGGCTAAATTCTCCTCTCCATAAAGACTTTCTAGAAGGACTCATGGATTGCAAAGTCTTTAGTACTGTGTTCAGCTCTCATTGTCATGTTGCAACACAAACATGAATTTTATTGGAGACTTTTGTTTTATCAGCTTTATCAAGAAGCAGCTTTGAAAATGGAAGAATTATTTTAAGGCATACTGGGGTTTTTAACTAGCATCCAGTGATGACAGCGCAACAAATACCTGTCAGAACGTGATATCCAGTGCCTGCTGATCCTCCACACAGCCTACCCTTTATCCCAGCCAAGAATCAAGTCATCATTTTTCAGCCCCCAGAGGCGAGAGAGGGCAGACCAGATCCCAGCAGCGGCTGGCTGAGGGATATTGAGGACTGAGGAAGCCCGGTGGCAAAAGCCCAGCAGGCTCACACTACGTATTTTCTCACAGCAGGGCTGGGAACTGCAAGTTGCCAATATGGTAGTGAAGGAGAATGTGTGAGGGAACAAATTTTGCATATGAAGAGTATCAAACGAAGGGAGCTACCACATGATTCTAAAGGGGCAAATTAAACCTGAGGGCCACCCTTTCTTAATGTACACCATGGCATCGCAATTCTTGCACAAACATACATGCACATATTTAAATGCTATATATGCTTGCAAATGTGCCCACACACATACACACAGCTAATCTCAACATCCATAATCAATTGCTAGTAGGGGAAAAGGAGAAAAAAAAAATTCCCAGGTATGACTAAAACTGTTTAAACCCTCAGGTAAAAACTCTCATTAGCATACAATGCTCCTCATATTCCACATAGCTCTGTTGAATACTTCAATTCAAAAATTATCCACATAATTTATTACATACATCCCCCACAGGTTGAGCCTGGGCCCACCGCACGAGGCACTTTTCCTGAAGCTTGAAAGCTGTTTAATCTTCTTTTCTGGTCCCTCTGAGATAACTTCTGAATAGACTCTCTAAGCTCCTTATACTAGAAGGTGATCATAGTGCAAGGCCAGAAGTTCCCAAGTTCCCTTCAGAGGGTGGACGCACGCTGGGCTTGACCAGTTATCGGTAAACACCGGTAGATTTCAACCTCTTGTACAAAAGGGTCTGTGTATACTGGAGCAAATATATATATATAGTAGAAATTTCCTCATGACAGTAAGAAATCACTAGGAAATTACCAGGAGGGAGAGAAAGACAAAGATTTTTAAACGAATGGTCTGAACCTTTCCCTTTGTGACTGATTGAAATGAGAGTTATGAGAGCTGGATTCAGCCTTTTATTATGAGACACTGAGGTTCTGCAGTATATTTTTTTCCTTTCTTTAATTTAGATCTGTGCAAAAAATTGGCATGAAATACAAACAAATGACAAAGCACTGAGAATTAGGCCATTTGTCTGTAAAACCAGATATAATCCCCAAAATAGCAAAACAGAGAAAAATGCATCAAAATGTATTAGAGATGACAGGCCATATATTACACAGGCTATTTATGCAACTGCAGATCACATATCAGTACCAGTGAGTCACAGAAGCCCAACATTAAATGTAAGAGGCATCGTACAGATTAATATTAATTAAAATAACAATTACTGTTAAGTACCCCATTCTGCTAGATACAGTGACAGACAAAAGACCAGTGAGGTGCTCACAACAATGAGCAAAATAAACATTTCCACCCTGACGTATGTACATATATGCCCATATATGTATATATTGCTAGTAGGAAAGAGCTGTGGAAATACATAAATCTCCATGAATACATCATTTTAAATGCTACAATAATCCCCCCCATTTCAAAATCTCGCTGCTGGGACTGTAAGTTTATTTTACGACCCCATAGCTGTCACCTTACACAGACACTACAGGTCTTAAGAGCCAGCGTTCAGCCTTTGGATTTACCCAGTTCATTTGGATTTTCATCCGCTGCGTTTCAACCTAATCCTGTTTGCCTTCAATGACCCCTAAAAACCTATTGCCAGGGCAGAGTAAGACGGGGGTGGGCAGCCGTGGGGCAGCGGGGGTGACCACCAGAGCCAGGCTGGGGATGGCCATGGGGACAGGGCACCTCTTGGGCCAGGTCAGGGACCCAAGGGTGGGATCAACCAGAGAGATTAACGGGGATGAGTAGAGCTCCAGTGTAGCTCAGGCAGGACCCAGCACGAGAGCTGGGGCTGACCAGAGGCCCCCAGTCCCGGGGATGAGTCTTCCCAAAGCTCCTTCTGGCCACGTCGCTGCTTTCCCAACAGTGAGAGCCCACATTGCAGGGTGGCCCGACACCAGAGGTGGTCTCGTGCACAGCAGCCAAACCACCAGGATCGGAGAGGACACGGCAGAGCCTGTCCATGCCATCTAACGTTTCCTGCAGAAAGTCTCCAGATTTCCAATTTTACCTGGACAATAGAAAACACGGAGTGCGGTAAGATCGCACTGATGAGTGTGGCCCCCAACCTCAATTTCAGAGGGCCACCAAAGGAATAAGCCATGCCACAAATTTAACCCAGTGACAGTTGTCTTTCCAGTGCCCCTCTGGCATCTTTTCATGAAGCACCGTTTGTTTTAGACAGAGATTTACAACGGTGCATCCTCTCCACCTTTCAATGCATATGTAGAATACTGGCATCCTCGCACTGATTCTGCACTGAGTTCCTACTAACGTACCTGAGCGTGAGAAGTGAGTCAGACCCACTCTGCTGATCACTTTCATCTGAAAAATGGTGAATGTGCTTCTGCGCAGGCCAAAATCTTAGGTCTTGCTGGCATAACTCTGCCGCAATGACTGGAAGCCTGCAGAAAAGCTATATAGATAGGAAATGAGGAAGTGCTGCATGTGCCACTTTCATTGGCGAGGATGTGAAACAAGGTATTTCCTAATGAGGGTTTGAGGGGATTTTTATATCCCTTGAGTTTTGTGATTAGATCACCAGAGTTCTCACCTGATGATACATGTGGGCATGGCCATAGGTCGGAGCACAGACCTGGCGGGGAACACACATGCAGCCCCTGTGCCACAAGGCATCTCAGGAAGGTCTGTGGAATCACCTGGACGGAGTCAAGAAGTTGCTTGCAAAAAAGCATCACCATCCCCTGTCACCCAAAGACAGGCCATCCACTTGACCTATGAAATTTCAGATCGATCTAGTAATTGTTTGAGTAATTATGGTATTGTTTGCTGAGGTGGCATTCATTTTCCCATTACAAGATTTCTGTCCTGATAGATTAGAGGTACTCTGGTCTATCTTGGAGCTGAAAGGGTTGTAGCCTTTCTGGATAGCATTTGTAGCTAGAAGAGAAAAAGGTCATTCGTAATTATTTTTCTGGTATATTGGCTTAGCTACTCATTTGATTTATCATGTGTCCTTTCTGACACAACGTGAAATAATAAGAGAGTTAGATTGTCTTTAGGGAAAACAGGCATCCAGCTCACAGAATACATCAGTTTCAATAACACACTTCAAAGGAATTCAGCTTCTTTCAATATATTTGGGGATTTGTTCACCAGTTTGGGTTGAGCTGCTTGCAAAATAGATAGAAGAAACCTCTTTGTGTGATATAACCAGATGCCATTTGCAGAGCCTGTGACATATGGTCCTTCAGACGTGGAGATAATCACAGAGGATAATTCTTGAGAGCCCGTTAGGATTCCAGAGTAGCTGTCTCTGCCATGTGGTGCTTGCTGATGTCTAAATATGATAAATTCACTCACTTTATTTTCAAAAACACAGCTGAAAGACTTTTAAAAGGAGTGGCATGAAAGCAAGAAAGTATCAACCCTAACTACTCAATCAAAGTGAGAAATATATTCCTGATTCTATCCAACTTCAAGGCAAATTAATGAACTAAATAGAAATCTGCAGCTGAAACTCACTGATATGAAAATAATCTAATTTTCCACAATGAACGCAATGAGGATTTCAAGGGAGCCTACACAAGCTTTTGTTCAATACAGGGCTTGGGCAGGCAGTGGGTACGTCTTGGTCTTTAACGCACACAAACCCCCAAAAAAAACCCAAATTCAACCCTTGTATTCAGGGTAAGAAGCAAAAACCATAAAGCTTATGTTGTTCTCACAAAAAGTATTTCAAAACTATCTCTTAACACAGAGGCTCTAAAGTACTGGCTTCCCCAGCTGTGCACGTGGGGTCCAGGCTGGTATTTGCTCACATGCCATTCCCACTCCGGTGTTGGCCCTCCGGCATTGACAAAGATAATTCTCTGGGAGGAGAAATCACAGTAGGCAGTTGGGAGCATCTGAAACGCCGCCGATGCCTACGCTGCACACCCTTACCCTTACAGAAGAGGACCAGAGCTTAAGCATTGAACCCCTCCTGGCTCGTGTGGATCTTTCCACTAGCTCCTACCACCAAGCCTGGGAAAGGTACACGTATGGGAAGGACTGGTCCCAAAGGGATTGGGGATAAGACTACGTCAGCGTTGGCTTGACGCGCTCTCAGCAGGCTTTGCACCCGCAGGGGCCACCGCGTGCCGTCACGCACCGTGCATGCCGCTGGATGCATACGGCCACGTTTTGCGCCATGAAACCACTGCTTGGCTGGCCTGCAGCGCAACCCTTACGGAGGAGATCAGGTCTCGGACATTTTGAAATGAAGCCTGTGGAATAACGCCAATATTTTAGGGCTACAGGCTCACCTGAAGGCCAGAGGCTGTGCAATGCAAATGCAGCCAGTCAGTTCTGGAGGGAACTTGCCTTCAATTGCATGGATGCAAGGCAGTTTGTGCCCCTAAATCCCGAGGCCAGACTTTGATTCCCTGCCATGTTAGCAGTATAGGCATAACCTGTAAATCCCTCCACCAGTCTGAGATACCTAATGCAAAAGGCAGGTCCATAGACTGGGATCCATGGAGCTAGAAGGTTCTTTGGACAGCAGTCTACTCCCAAAACAACCTAGGAGGGTATGAAGGGACACAGCGTTATCACTTGAAACACTGAAATAAAGATTTTAGCGGTTGTCACCACAGTGTCTGAAGGATGTGAAAGTCCTACAGACTTCCTACAAAGTCTGTAGGAAGACGTAACACCTTGTATTAAGTCAGCTGATGAATCCGTATTTCCCATAATATATTTGCTGTCCTGTTAGTTGGCATTTCTTCTGACACAAGGAATCTTTCCTGAGTTTTTTCTCAGTGCAATGCAAGACACACTGGATGAAACAGCCTCTTTTACTGTGCAGAGGGTGAAAGTACTTCCAGCCTTATACACCTGTGAAAGCAATATATGTGAAAGTGGTACCAGTGTCTCCCACATTTTTAGACTGGTACAGTTCGAAAACTGCTTAGTACCTTGATAATACCCCCCTTAGGTGGATAAAGGAGACCAAAGTACCCTTGCTGGAGCTAGAAGGGGGTCAGCTGTTGGCAAACATGCCTTACCTGTAGGGCACGCTCCATTTGTAGCGCGTGGCTACACATTTGCTATGGAGAGTAATTGCCCAGCCTAGCTGTGCGGATAGCGTCCGGCAGATCTCTTCGTGTCTTTTAGATCCAGCATATCAGAGACCTCTCTATCCACTCAAACAGAAGAGTCCAAGAAAATCAGTTGCATCTTCAATCTCTTATATACGGATTGCCTGAGAGGACAATCAGTTATTTTGTGTGGATTGTATAAAGCTTTGTGTGCAGGTTCTGGAAACCTGTGCTTCAAGACATCAGCAGGTAAATGGAGGAGAAAAGACTGTTTCTGATTCACTTGTAAAGATTTAACTGCTCCATAGCTCATCTATGACACAAGGCAGCAGCAAATTTGCATTATCAGCCTTGGGAATGTGAATTCTGTGCATCCCAGAGTAACAGAACATCTTCTGACTTGAGGAAGAAAATAATACGAGCTGTTAACTTTTCATATTTGTCATACCTTCCATTTGAAGAAATGAAAGTGCTTCAAGTGTTTTCATTAAACTCATTTAACAACACAGGAACTAGAACAAAGACATGGGATTTCCATGCTGCGGGAGATGCTGATCGCCCTGGATTTGTTTCCTACAAAAATGACACAAAGAAGTAGAATATGTGAATGGGGGGAACAGCAGTTTTGCATAACTGTGATTCAGGCATTTTGGAAATTTTGGATTAAAATAAAGCATTTCTTGGCATTCCAAAACCGAAGCTTTTCTCTTGGATTCACTGGCCTGAAATGAAACTTTTTGTTTTGATCTGAGTCAACATTAATCTCTGTGTCCATTCCAGCTGCCAAAAAGGCTTTTGGGAGTTGTGTCTCCTCATCCTCTTGTTCTCCCAGATGGGCACTGTTCCCCAGCCAGACTGTATTCCCGTGGCCTCTCCACACCGCAGATGCCTAGGAGCATCCCGTGATGTATCACACTGACTCAGCCACATGGAGAAAGAGCCATTGGTTTTCATTTTTCATGGGCCCAATTTCATCAAAGTCTGTTTTCCTGTGGCAAATTTCGATTTTGATGAAACCACTGTTTCTCCTAGAAAAAGATGTGAATTTTTTTCTATAAGCTATTAAACTTCCCTTAGAAAATAGATCTGAAGACTGAATGAATGAAGATCTATACCAGTGAAGGCAGATTTTTTCCCTGTGAAGAAAACAAAAAATAATATTTTAATTAATTTGGTAACTAATTCTTCTTCTAAAATGATGGAGGTTTATCATGCACTTATTTGTATGTGTAACACTCAAAGACAGAGTAACGTGGTCTGAATTTAATAAACGTGTGTGTTCACATAGCACCAATGACTTATTTGATTTTATATGACATGGCTTGTATTTCTTAGAATTGGTATATATTTATTAAGGTAGTGGTTTAGGTAAAATGTACAGTATCAATATCAAACTTTGGAATCAGTTCTGTTGTGCTTCTGGTTTCTAAGGGGCAAATTCAATTCAATTCATATATTTTCCCACTTACTTAGACATATGGGAAGAAAAACACTTTTAATACCCATGGCAAAATAAATTATTTAAAACTTCACATTCCTCACAAATTCCGATCCTGTTTTTGTCTAGTAATTATACGCTCGTGAATCTCATTTATCATAAAATATTGTGTTATTGATAATTTGCTGTCCAAAAAGCCAACAACAATATTCACAGCTTCTCTTAATTTGCTCATTTCCCCTAGTTATTGATAATCCTCGTGGATCTTAACTGGCCATCTGAGTCGGATGAGATTGATTTTGTTACCCGGTTGGATGACATCCAATTTGAATGAGAAGAAGAACAGGTAACAAATGATGGAGAATTAGAAATGCCAAATATATTTATTTTTGATAGTCACAGACAATTGCAATGACTCCCTCCAGCCGTTCTGCTATGAGAACAGATCTGATAAAGTGACCTCAGAAGCGCAGCTGATTTTGTCAGGTCTATACACGGGCATTCCTGTCTTCAGGATGCTCCTGCACTTAGGCACTGTGTTAGAGGCTGGAAACTGGCACTCGTATTTCCCTGACACACTGTAGAAGGAAACCCTAGAGACAATATAGACTGGGGTATATGTGTAGCTGTAGGTATATATACTGTCCCAGACAAACAAGACTAATTTAGAAATTGAGATTTCCTTGGTGCCCTCCCAGAGGTGTCTGACGAAAAGAAGGACAGAGAAGATCAAGTCTCCTCCTTGGTAGCCACAGCGGTTCTCCAGCACTGCGCCGTCAAGGTGGGGAGAAGGAAGAGCTTCGTGCTGGATTTGGAGACACCGAGCTGCAAAGTAAAATAGCCGGGAGCTATTTATACAAAGAAAAAACGTACTTCAGCAGGCTGCAGCCAGCACCAGCACCCTCTCCTCGGCGCAGCGGGGGATCGCGGGAAGCCAAGGAGGAATCTCCTCCCTCCAGCTTTCGCAGCTGAATTCCCTCGCCGCCACGCTGGGAGCTGGCGCGGAGGACGGCCCGCACCAGGGCTGTCGTTACCGTTGTAAATTAAACAGTTACCACCACAGGGTGACTCTCTGCTCTTTTCCCTGAGCAGACAGCTGCTCCAGAAAACACATGCTCGGGCTGCTCAGGCTGAAGGGAAGAACCGCAGAGATTTTATTTATAGATGCAATAGGCAGGTGTTCAGCACTTGATGTCTGCCCAGTAAGAGCTGGAATTGTCTCTTTGCCCGCAACGTCTATGTACTTGATTACTTTCTGTGTACATAATGCATTATATATACTCGTATCTCTCTCCCTTCCCATTTGGATTCAGCGCGTAACCTCCATACAGCTGCGTTGCCCTCTCTCCTGCAGCAAAACATTTACTGATCTTATCAAGACAGCAAGAAAAAGTACCACAGACTGTGGAAAACTAAACTTTAACGGAGGAGTTCACGCTGCGGTGTGCCTGGTGTGTTTCTGGACTGCGGGAGAGTGTCGTGCAGTGAACTCGTGTCCATCACTTCAGTATGAAACATTTCATCAAGGTTTGGAAAGCCATGTATGAAATATTAATTAATTACTGCTGAGTCTCACTATACCGTTGTGAAACTGGCACAGTGCAGTTTTGTGCAGCTTATTTTCGGAAATTGTTGCCTTTTATTTCAGCTACATGATCATAGCACTCTGCATAATTTATACGTCTAAGAGCCTTTTGTAGGGCACGTTGGTAGAAAAGCTCATAAGTACCACAGAAGCTAGGATCTTGTCGAGATTAACAAGAATCTTTTGGGGCTGGCAAACAAACACAACAAAAGCAGTTCCTGTGTTTGTGCCATCCGTGATTTTGGTAGCGGCAGGTTTGCTACGATGACTTGTGACAAAGCAGTAAGAGAGCAAAACTAAGCTCTCCAAAATCCAAAATGAAACGAAAAGGACACCTTGCTCTTAATGCAAGATGCCAGCCGTACCATGGCACAAACGTACTTTGAAAGTATATGAAAATGAACTTTAAAATGGTTTTCATTTGAACCGAGGAAGAAGGCAGATCCTTTTGGGACTGCAGTGCTGTGCACCAGTCACCAGCAATGCAGAGCGCAGGAGCGCAGGCGACTCCCCTGCGGACTGCTGCTGACAAAACCGCGAAACGTTTCTTCCACATTTCTTGCTCGGAATAAATATCCTGGCATGCCATTTTTACATTAGTGAAACGCATCAGCAGAGTGAGGATAATTTAAAAACTCTTCCTCTCTTTGGAAATACCTCTTTTGTGTTTGGAAAAATATCCACGGGACAGAGTGGAGAGTGCTGGGGGGGTCCTCAGGGGCTACTTGAGAGGCCATTAGTGTCAATGAGACTTTAAGTCCACTGGCTGGGGAGCAGAGCTCAACGGAGCACCACGACAACGCACAAGCAGGTTAGCAGCAGTGATGCACAAGTCGGCCATGGCAGTGTTGCTCCAGACCGACGGGTGCAAGGGGGACATCAATCCCACCCGGTGCACCTACCCAAAAGCTCAGTGCCTATCCCAAGCCAGGTATCCAGACTCCCTTGACCTGCAGTGCAGAGGGCACCTGCCTCTCCTCCTGGAAGGAGCCTCAGTGACAAGCTTGGGTTGGACCCCCCCCTTTGCACAGCTACAGCCGGGTGAGGGGGATGCGAAGGACGTGCCAGGGCTAAGAATAAAGCTCACAACTCTTTGCTTTCCAGCTCTACAATTAAACTGCTAAAACATGTTGACAATATGTCTGAATCTTGTTGGAACATCTATGGCAGAAAAACAGCTTATGCCTGCGCCTGGAATTACTTATAATTAGAAAGTGTAATTAGGATGTGGACAAACAGCCAGGCTCAAATGCATACAGTGGCTTGTCCCTGCGATGGCAAAGTTTTCAGAACAATCAAACAACAATAATCACATTTTGTAGGCACTAATTTTCGTAGCTTGGTGAAGAAACACATACAATAACCAGCTAAAGAACTCTGGCCTCTTTACTGTTCTGCATCCCTAAGAGGCAGACTGTAATCAAGACATTTTGAGAAAGCCCCTGTGCTGTTTCACTTGCTCCACAAGGTCTATGCGGCATGGAGCTTCACCCTGGTCTGCAGTGTGCACAGGGCTACGCCGCTCCAATCCCCCATCCTTGAAAAAGTGATGGCAACCCAAGTAAGCAAAGACCTCCAGAGCCGTAGCACGGATCAAGCAAAAGGGGTTCTGGCCCCAGATATCTCGCTGGAGATGGGTGCAAAGAGGTGTGCTCAATGCGGTCTTCCACTGCTGTGGCTGCCTGGAGGAAAACAGAGCAAAACAAAGCAGGTGACACGAGAGGCAATTCTTTTGTCCTAACCCTTATGGCACAGTTGAAGGGCTGAAAAACTGGAGAGGGAAGGGGGTTAAAAATAAATAAATAAAAAAACTGTCACAATAGCCCTGAGGATGGAATTTAGTGGCTATTTCTGGCTGGTACATAATGAGGCTGCTTCTCTGTTCCTGATGGGTTTTGCTCTCCGCAGGTTCCCTACAGAAATGTAGGCAGGTACTAAGCCTGCTCAGCCTACAGGAAAAAAGAACTGATGTCCAGCAAGTACAGCCAAAGCTTCAGTCAAAAATAGGCTGGATCTCAGGATTCACTCCGCGGGAAGAGGAGGCACAGGTCTATCACTTGCAGGTGAGCTCCTAGGGAACTGGAAATCCATCTGAGAAAGTGCAGCTTACCTGAGAGGCAGCATTCAAGAGAGGGACCCCCTGATTTTCTCCATGCACTCTGCATCAAAAGCTTTGCAGGGAGGCTAAAGCAAGAGGATAGAAGGAGGCAAATTTTGGCCAGCAACATCCCCTGCTGCTCAGGAGACTTGAGGCTGCGCAAATATTTCCAATCGAAACCCTAAACTGCAACCCAAAGTCCAAATATGTTTTCAGAGACACATATTTCCCCCTGATTTTTACTTTTCAGAAGTAAATTTTCTGATGGAGACTAAAAATTATTTCAAATCCCTGAAGCCACACCGGCACCTTCATGCTGACAGGAACACGATGGATGGACTAATTGTTTAACTTCTACAGTTTTCGGTGGTGGCAGGCTATTAAGTCAGCTTGGAGCTGACTCGGCCCGATGCCCTCCAGTCGCAGAGCTGAGGATTTGTTCCTACTCTGCCCATTTACTTTGCTGTAATTAGTTTCTACATCACAACAGACTTGGCCTCTCACCTGCCAGTGCGGCATTTTATCAGTGGCTACTCCAAAGTTCACGTGTGCCATCTCGCCCTTACCTACCACGTCATCAATTCCCCAAAGTAATTTGGAAGAAGGCAGATTTTGCCTGTGGTGATCATTTAAGCATTGTACCATCCCTAATTATTTTCCTTACTAATTTAACTAGTAATGAGGTAAAGTTGCTTTTTTTTCTTTTTAATAAGGAAACTATAACTTTGGCAAAATTCCAGTCCTCCTTTTTGGTAGCTGGCTTTAATGATAGTTCATGTACTTTTGCTGACAGATGAACCACTCTTAAATTCTTTCAAAACCCCTGGATGAATACCATCTGGCCCTAGTGATTAATTGCATTTTTAAATTGTTCCTCATTTTTATTACCTACCAAAAAAGAAGCTCTAGAGCAGGTATTTCCCCCTTGTCCTCTGAGACGTAGATAAATGCAAGGAATTTGTTTCATTTTGCTGCAATTTCCATATTACCCCCAACTGCTCCTTTTCAAAACAGACAGTATCATCCTGTGGACACATTGGATGGAATGCATTTGCTTCTCTCATTGTATAATTTATGCAGTTAATACCTTTTTTTTCTTTTCCAACCAGCTCTGTGGTTGGCCAGCTATCTTTTGACTGCATAAGCAGCAAAGAGTATTACTGAACAAATCATTTGATTTTTCCCCCATTGATGCTTTTTTCAATTTTTCCAGCAAGTTGCGACTGCTAGTCTGTTGAAACTTCTGCCTCCTTCACAGACTCCTAATTCTGAGGTGCTTGGGAAGATTTTTGCTTTCTTTCCCCTCCCTCCTAATTATAGCCCTCCATACAGTGCATGTTCCTTCCCACTGACTTCACACAATCTTAGCATTTACTTTTTTCTTCCTTTGCTTGCTTAAGAATACCGATCACTCTTAAAAAACATACAGTCTAGCACCTTGCAAATGTTTTAGCACACCTTTATAGCAGGAAATTTAAAAAATTGCTATGCCAGGGAGTTCACGCACCACAAACCACTGTTGCTTCTTTTGACGTAAAAGCTAAGCCTGTGGGTCCCAGGCCATCCATGATATGCCAGAGAGACACAGACAAGAAAGATAGCCCCAGCCAGCAATGAAAAGGCAAGTATACACTATGCAGCGCCTTTTCAAGAATTAAACACTTACCAGACTCTATCATACTTCACGTAGCACAAGATAACCTGATTTATAATAATACTGTAACAAACTAAACTAATAAGTGTATCTTTAATCTCTGCGCAGCCACATTTGGAGAAATGTCACTGTGGGCACAGTAGGAGTAACGTGTAATAAATGTTTCATTGGCTCCCACAGGTAATATTTTTGCCAAGGCAGCTGGAGAAACTGTGCAAGTTTACTGGCCCTCATATTCAAGCTCAGCATCTATTTGGGGAAAACAGCTGAGGACTATGTACAAATTTACATCATAAAAAAAATAAAAAGCCTCAATCTCAGTGACATACTTAGCTCAGACAGTATTACTTTATTATTGTTGTTGTTGTTGTTATTACTAATAATAACACCAGTATTACAACATCCAAAGCATGGGAGATTTCAAAGTTTTGTATACAGAAAAAAAGCTATTGCCTAGAAGCATGACTGGGGGTAAGAATTGACCAGGGCTGGGAATCCCAGCTGTTGCATTCATTCAAAATTAATTCCAAAACTTTCTTTTACGACATACTTTTTTCCAAGTGCAGTAGGTCGGGATGTGCATAACACTGGAATGAAAGAAGGTGGTAAAAGATAGTACTTCCACTTAGAGTAGGCATCTAACCATAATGTTGGGTTCAGCATAAGTTGAACTGGCTTTTCAGTACCAAAAGTATTGAACAGCATTACTTTCAATGACTCCAAAGACTCCAGAAAGCCCAAGATTTCTGAAAAATCAGACTACTTAATTGCCACCCATTGCTCTCACCCATCTCTGTCACCATCCTCACCTACAAGGGATATCTGGTGGAGGGATAAGCGTCCATGACACCACCCTGTCCTTGACCTTGCATTTTCTAAAGTGCTCCCCACTCAGGAGAGAAGGGATTAGGCTTTTTCCTGGGCTGAGTGGACCAATCGAACATGCACTTGGGGGACACTCGTTGTTAATGCCAGCGTAGGCAGGAAAAAGTGCAGACATCAACTCTTCCAGGAGGCTAGAAACATTTCCAGGAGTCTGACGTTGTTGACATCTTTCATCCTCATCAAGAAATGGAAACCAGAGCTGGAGCTGAAACCCTGGTGTTCCTGCTGTGTGCTTTTGACAGAACCCAATGCCACGCTCATTCCCAGAGCATCACACCGTCTCCGATAGCACACACGGTGAAGATGCCTGAGGAGCCAGGAGACCATGGAGTATTCTCCCACTTGCTCTTCCACATGGAAGTTAGAAAGATATTTCAGCCCTTTCATTGTAGGCACCTAACTTCAGGCATTTGTCTTAGAAAATGCTGTCCATGGATCCCAGTAGCCATAGAAAGAAAACCTGTATTGAACAGCATTCACCCCTTTCATCTCCAATGCACATATAAACAAGAATGATACGTAACAAGATTGGACTATTTGTGTTTGTCTTGTTGTTGTATTAAAAATATTAATAAGGAAGATATTAAGTTATAGTGTTCCCTTTTCCTGCATTGGTAATTTTGATGGAAAACAATATGGACAGCTTATACTGTCCCTGGGCAAATATTAAATAAACAAAAGGCTCAAATACAATAAGCATTAATATTTCATGAAATTGGGAAGAGCATCAAGAAAGCTTTTCTTGGTCACTTTACCTAGCACTCTCCCTGTGGGACTGAAAAGAGCATTAATGAGAAGCAGAAAGAAATATCTCAAGCAGCAAAAGTACACACTGAGTATGAAAATGAACTCCTTTTTGGATTTCTCAGAGGAGCGGGGCTGTGCAAGAGACAATATTTCAGATGTCTTAGTAGGATATTTTGAAGTCAGGCAGCCAAGTTCTGTTTCGCTTGTTATTTTATTTGCTGTTGCCCACAGACCTTTCCAAAAGCCTGCTCAATCAAAAAAACTTTACAGATACTGTTTCAGGCTGGTGACAGCTACTCAAGGTGGGACAATTTGGGCCAGCAGATGGCTCGGAACATTGTGGCAACCCAAAAGCACTGTGCAGTAGCCACAGTGGTTTAACCATCACCTGCAGAGGTGCAGGAAGCCCCTTCCCCTTTCACCGCAGGTTGGAAGGGCTCCTGGGAACACCGCAGGAGCGGGCTGGACCTCCTCAAGCCAGCAATCTTGTGGGCATTGGTGCCCATGGGGTATTGCCTTTCAAACCTACAGTGGAAAGGGAGGAAATCTTGGCACCGGTGTTAGGGGAAGGGGAGTCCCAGCTGACTACGCAAGCTGCAGAGCTCGAGGCTTTTGGAAGCGTGCCGTGGCAAGGGTGCGCACGGTGTTAATTTGCGTCACCTCACATGGGACTCCTTTTGCTTGATCTTAGACAATTATAGCACGAAACATCGTCGCCTGAGCTAGTTGTCTAACTCCATAGTGAAGGAGAAATAGGTGGTCCCAGGGCGTAATTCATCTCCTCCTCAGATAGATGTCTGAAATAGAGCAGATGAATCATTCTCTAGATGCATCTCCAGACTCTCCATTGTCTCCACAGTCATAAAGGAGGCCAGACAACCAGTTCAGATGCAGACTTCTGCTTTGTGGACATATAAGATTGAGGTGAGTGTCACCTTTTGTGACTGAATTGCATTAGACTTGTATATGATTCAATGCGAATGCAGCGAAGAATACAATTACTGTCATGGAAAACGAAGGAACTAAACTATAGTTTTCATCAGCCTACTTTTTATTGAGCTGTGCCACACATAGTTCCAAGTCCATTTGCAAGGAAAATGCCAGATACCCACTCTTCCTGAACAAGTCACAGGATAATGTATAACTTCTTGGAGCACCCCTTTATGCATTCCCTGGCATTTGTGGTTTCCCAGAACATGCGTTGTTCCCTCTTTGTGGTTTCTCATGCCCCAGCTTGGACCTCTAATGTGCAGAGTGCATGTGCTCCATAGCCAGTTTGTTTCTTCTTTCTGAAAATAAGTCCTCTAACAGATGTGGAGCATCTATTCTGGCCGTGGCCATTTATAATTATAATAAAATCCCAGTTTTTACAGTGACCCTATCTTCTTTAATTATGTGTACTCCCTACAAATCTTTCTGATTTCTAGAACACAAAATGTGCTGCATGTGTCTAAACAGTGGTTGATGACTACTGCCCTATTCCAGTAGCATGCCACACCATAAAAATGTCTTCGGTCTGCAGCAGAAATTATATTCTGTAGTGCTCTTTTATTTTAATTCAGCTCGGCATTGCACAGTGATTCTGTTCCAGGAAAAGGAAGAGTTGGCAATCAATATGTTTAGACTATCTGTAGACTTTACCCTGAGTTAATTACCAGTTAACTCAATGTACTTAGCACATTTGTAAAGCCTACAATGGACATGCTACATATTTATTTCTGGTTACAAATTTCTGTTTCTTACCCAAAGCTGATCTTCTAATCTTTTGTGTAAATAACCATTTTTTTATAGTTTTGATGAAATGGAAGAGGGTGTCCATAGTAGCCTTTATGAAATGTGTTAAATCCTTGCTGCTAATTGTCTATTAATAACCTAGAGCATTAAAAATCTACACTAGATGTATCTGCTCTGATTTCTCTGGCAAAAGCATTTTTTCATTAATCATCAAAGAGTACTGTGGTTAGCTCCAGACACTGCTCTTCACACAAGATCATGGCATGGAAATAGAGAGCTCTTATTCTTGTACACCAGGGGATTTAAGTGGCAGAGACCAGAAGAAGTTCACTGTGCTCCAGTGACCGAAGATACCTGCAATAAGTCACATGAATTCCAGATATGTCCCAGCTTTCCTGCCTTTTCTGGGCCTCTCTTAAGCATTTGGAAACAAAGCACATTTGAAGACCACTGTGAAGCAAAATGGACAGATTTCAAAAAATGAAATGAAAGTTAAGATGCTGTGACATAACATAGCAATTCGTAAAACTTCCAGGTAATTCAGAAAGTGATTGCAAGGACATGTTTCCCGCATCGTACTCACATATATCAGCTCCCAGTGAAGACTTTTGTGTTCACCTTTCACCACAGAAACATCTTCAAATGAATTCAATTTCCTCTGTATTTTATACTAGAAATAGAGATTCACTTATAACTGAGTATCGAGTAAGCTTTAATATACTCATTATACCATAACTTGGCCTTTCCTTGATTTTAGCATTTTAAATTCACATTCTCCTGTAAGAACACCTTACCCGAGGAAAGAAAGACATTTTAGAGAGAGCATCTGAAAAGAAAAAAATGAGTTTAATTAAATAGCCATTTGCAGGTCTCTGTGGTTTATATTTGAGGAGCAGATTCTTTCCTAAGCACTAAAAGTGCACGTTGTTACATTCATTTAACTAATAGGCATTAGTTATGACAGTCTGCTTGGTAAAGGTTCTGAGCCAGTGTCATTCCTACAGATTTATACACTTGGAAATGTGCACTCTAAATGAGAATCTTGCCAGTGTCAAAATTAAATTAAACTGAATTAAATCATGTGCCCGATCACAAAGACCTGAGATTCTTTTCAGAATCAGGTCCAAATTACAATCGTAACTCTAGCCCGACTACTGAAGAAAATTAAAAGGCAGTTCCAACTTCATTACCCTCTACTGAAGTTGCCGGCTATACAAACGCGGGGCTAAATCCTTAGCTGAGCAAAGTGACTGGTACTGGAGCGCTTCCAAGACAACCCCTGCCACCCTCACAACCTGAAAAGCTCCCACAGCCATGACGCCCTGTGGAGAACGGCTCCTCCAGGGACCATGACCATCGTGGGGTCAAGTGCTCCCAACGAGATGAGCATCTAAGACCAAACTTCAGGTCCACCAAGTCCCCACTCCCAGGGGTCCAGCTCCAGACCCAGGAGGATCTAGTAGTGAAGTGCTCTCAGGATTCATCCGTCAACGTTGACATACAAATGTCTTGGCGGGTTGATGTCTACTATAGTCAACCATAGGCGGTCATGTCTTGCCTCAGAGGACACCAGTCAGAGCAGCCTTCCCAGAAAGTGGAGTAAGTGGTGGATCTGCCGGCTTTAACCCGGTAGCCCAGTGGTTTACAGCACTTCGGTGTGGCACAGTCGTGGTGAATATACAACGGGAGCTAGGAAGGGCTTTTCCTCAGAGGAAGATGCTACTGCTAACTCACTGATGGAGTAAGGCTTGGAGTAAGCCAGGATCCAACAGCCCTGCTGAATTCGGACTCCTGTAGGAATCAGGAGCCGGGAAATGGTGTCTCTGAAAGATTGTCCTTTTGCATTTATGTGGCTCCCACCTGTGCTGGCCAAGAGCAGCCTACCAGCTACTTTCCGATCCGTGCCAAGGGCCCTTCCTTACCCTACCTTAAGCAACCGAAAACAGCAAGGAATGAGCAAGCAAATGCAACATCTGTAAGACAATGTATACTGGGAGTTTTCCCAGCAAGCATCCTCTCTCAGCTGTGCCACACAGAACCGCAGACAAGCAAATGCCCCAAGAACTCTAAACATCTAGCACAAGTCACAGAAAACTTACTAGTCTCACAAAATCAAAAAGTTAACACCATTTCCTTATACACACTGCAAATGTAGGCTTAGGTCCCAGCTCTATCAGGCTCTTATCAGTCAGAAATGGGACCACAGCAAGAAAATTTTGGTTCTCATTATTGATCACAGTGGGTCTCAAGCCATCAATCAATATGGCATTTGTTAAGGGGGGATGGAAGGTCTGAAGAACATGAATGTCCAAGTTGCACCACGTTGCATCAATTCAGCCGTGTCCGTCTTTGCTGGCTGGACCAAACACAGCGCTGCAGCAACGTCAGACTTGTAAGAAATGGTGTTAGAAGTTAACATGAGTGAGATGAGGCCTTACACTTTGGTGAAAAGAAATCCTATCATGTGTATCTCTGCCTTAAAGAGACGTGGCTCATCTCAGGGTGAGATTTAGGGACTCTCTCCTCATACAGCTGGATCACAGCCATCACAACCAACCTACGAACCTGCCAAGTATCTGTCATTAATAGGCCTCAGGGATCAAGGGAACAGCCCTGACCTGCCCCTTTGGTGTCACAACATTAAAAACAAGAGGACACAAATGAGAGGAGACACAACGTACAACTCCCCAGATATCACGGAGCTAGCATACCCCATCCCCGTCCATCCACAGGGGTTGTTGGGACTGGGGATGGTAGACGTGCTGTGCCGGTGGCAGACCGCTCTCTACCAACCCACAGCTACCCTGGGAGTGGGAACGATGCTCTGCAGCCATTGCAGGGTGTGATTCTGAGAGATACCCGGAATGCACCAGACACCGACCTTGTCCCAAGCTTCCTCCGGCTTCCCAAACCCTGCGTAGCTCAGCGCTCTCCAGGGTCAGCCCACTGGTTCTCCACTCCTCTCTCTTGCCTGCACAGCAAGCAAAGTACCCGTTTCCAACAGATATCTGCTACAATCAGGAGCCAGCTTTGTTCAGCTACTGTGCCCAAAGGCGACCTCTCGTCAGCCAGTCTCAGAAGTCTCTTTGAAGGCTGGTTTATTGGCTGCCTATGAGAAGACCGAGGCAGAGCAAGTTTTTTTCCTTTTCTTCGAATTTTCTTTTAAAGAACTTTTCTTCCTAGGTGATGCTCGAAGGAATGCCTGCTCCTCCATGCAATATTCTCTATGGGAGTGGAAAATATTACAGTTCAGTGTACTGTAAAGAAACATCAATTATTTTAACAGAATGCAACTTGTACTACTGTGCTTCCCAAACACATGCAACAAATACCTGTACACATAGCACACCTTTATTTGGAAATGAAGTCTAATATCCCACTTTTCCCAGATGCTGAGGGTTTCCTCACCCATTTTACTGCAACCAACTTATGTCAGTCTAGTTATCCTGTCTCACTTTTAATTTTCCTGGCTAACTTTGAAAACTGTTTTCCCTGGGAATGCTTCCACATACATCTGCATTCAAAACAAGCTCATCTGTGCCCTTCTTCAGGGAAGGGACGGGGTGAAGGGAATGAGGGGTGATACAATAGCTGTCCTGCCAGCACTCAGCAGGGTAACACAAACAATATCAGCAGCCCACTTAATTCTCTGAAAAGAAAAAGCACATTCCTGTGGCAGAGCGCCTTACAAGTACTATCCAGCAGGGATCTCTCCCATCTGTGCACACTAAAGGGCCGCAGCTTGAATAACGGAAGAATTACAATGCTGATTGCATGGCATAAGCTCTCTACCTGTGCAGTACAAGGCAGGATTAAGCCACAGAAGAAGCTGCAGTGACTTACTAAAATGAGCTGGACTGCTTAGGCAACTCTTGATCATACAGTTGCATCGTCTGTGTAGAAAGTGGGAGCAGCCACGGGGGGTAGCCGTGGGCCTCACACCCTTGCCCCAAAATTCCTTACCTGAGATAACCCCCACATGGTCCAAAATAGTCTTACTATTCGCACCAGGACACTGGTGAAAAGGTAAACCTCTGCTACTTCTGCCAACAGTAACTGAACCATCCCGCAAGATTCCTTGGTCCCTAATGAGTGATCATTAATCACTGGGTATTTTCTAAGCAGAGTTTAGAGTTTTAATAAATGCCAAATAAAGAATTAACAAGGCCATAATCAAGAAAATGTGTTCCTTGATTTGAGATCACTGCAGCAGGAAGGCTCAGAGCCAGATAAACAGGGTGCTGTCGCTCACAGCCCTTCCCGTGTTCCTGCACGTTCCTCCGCTGGTTGCTTGTAAGGAGGAAGGCAGACTCACATTTTCCCAGCTGTGTTGTTATAGGAGGAATCTGACTTCTCACTGTTCCCCAAGAGGAAGAAGAGAAATGAGGGGGGACGGGCTCCTGATCCAATTTAAGATGGGGTGTGCAACACCCTCACCTCACCCACGTACAGTTGTGGGTGTCAGCAAGAGACCCCTTTAGCCCAAGGAAGCCGTAGGAGGGAGATGGCTAGATTAAAGCCACGAAGCACATACCTTTTTCAAAACTCAGATGAAACAGTCCCTTCTCCACCTCATCTTGCAGGTAGTTCCTCCTCTCCCAGTCACCTCCTGCCTGATCCAGCGTGAACGAGGGGTCCCTGCTTTCTGGGGAAAGGGCAGTACGGCAAATCCAGTACCAACGTGCTCCCTCTCCTGTCTCTCCCACCATGGCTACGCTTTATGGACAAACAGGCTGTGTAGGCAGAAATGGAGCACAATTCCAACGACCCATTACAAGTGCACGGGGAAAAACCCGAAGAAATGTATAATTTAACTTGAGACAAAACATAACCACCACTCATGCCAAGCAGAAGAAGGTAATGACAGTAACATTGCCCAGTCACAACATTTGGCTGCTGCACGGGCTGATGGCATTTTAAATGCACGCTAGGAAAAAATATCAAGCTGAGCTGAAACCATCTGGACCCAGTTAGGCGACAGCGGCTGGCTGGGGGGTGTGGAGCGCGGCTTGAAGGGGAATAATGCAATCACTGGTTTCTTGATGGCAATTCTCTAAACGACTGTACCCCCTCTTCCCACCAGGAGTCAGTGCCAGCCTATCATACCCAGGGCAAAGTGCAGTTGAAGAAGCAGTCTTTTGCTATGCAGCCTACGCCCTGCGTAGGAAATAAGACAATAATGACTACATCTAGCAAATCGATGGGAGAAGGGGAGCACAAGCAAGGGGATGACACAAAATGCTGATCCCGAAACCCCAGATGAGCTTTCTCCTCACTGTGGACCTCACTGACCCCAACACAGTTGAGTGGATACGAGCCTGGCCGGAGAGGAACTGGATTTGTCAGTGTCCGTTTCCATTGCAGAGTTTTGACACAGGATCAGGCAAGTCACTTAAACTGGATTGCGTTCTCCCTAACGGTGGTTTTTTTCACCCGTTGCTGGTGTGACACGACACCCCCAGGCCTGACACGTGCAAGTGTCACAGCCTGAGCCAGTGGCACCGATCCACAGAGCACGTGCTGGCAGCTATAGGTGTTCATACCAGTCATGCATTTGCCACACCGGATTCACGGAGATCTGTGATTTCTTTCCCCTGCCAGGCTCTGACTCCCTCCCTACATGTCAGCCTGCCCCATCACCAGTCCCAGCCTTACCAGGCTCCCATCGAATCTCAATCCCCCTTTCAGCTCTTTGCCTTCCTCTCCTGCCCCATCCCAGCTCGCCTTTCCCATCGGTTGCCGAACCCCCAGGCAGCCCAGGTCCCGGTGGGATTCCTCCCTCCTCCTTCCCCTGTCCCAGGCTCCGTCCCCTCCCGAGCCCCACCAGCGCCCCGTGCCCACCTGAAGCCTCACCGAAGCCACGTGCGGCTGAAGCCCCTCTCCTTGCCCGGTGGGTCTCTCTGCCTCCTCTTCCTCCGCGGACATTCCCAGTGCCTGCCCCCAGCTCAAGCTGCAGCTTTCCCGTCTCTGGATGTTGGGGTTTTAACCTTTTCTTTTTGCTGAGCTTCTTAGGTTTTTTTCCCTTCCCTTTTCTCCCTCCTTTTTCTGTCCCCAGTCCCTTTCCCTCCTTGCTAGCTTTTGTTGTGTTCAGACTCAAACCAAAGGGAGCTCCTCTTGCCTTCCCTGGACAGGACACTGGGAGATGCCTGTCCCCCCCAGAGCCTGCCTACACCCTCCTTTAGGAGCTGTGGCTTCAAACCAGCCTTACGTACTAACTCTGTATTCAGTTGCACAAAATTCCTTTGTTTACTGTAGGAAATCTTATCAACTGATGTGCATGTCCATTTACAAATTACTCAGTCCAGCCCTGCAATTAGTTGCAGTAGGAAACGGAGAAAAGCTTTAGAAGTGTAAAATTGCGTTAGCATTTTTTAAACAAAACTGTTTGCTTCAGAAAATTTCATGGTCAACCTGAAAGAGTTTCCTTTAATGCATGTTGCCAAAAAGAAAAATAAACGTATTTTGGGTCAGACCACAAGAACTTCTCTGTATCTTGGGGGCTGGTTATGAAAGCAAAAACTCCATTAGCATTGTTCTGATGAAGTGCACCTTTTCAAGTCAGACAGGTGTAACATTTATTTCAGATGCATGGGTAGAGATCTTATTTTTAAATATGACCTAATGTGTGAAAAGCTGCACCTACATTTTATTCCATGTAGTAGTTAAGATGAAATCAGTCCAAAATATATCACTTGTGTAGTATGTGTTTATGTATGACTCTCCCCCCACTGTATAGCACACCAAGACTGCAAAGTCTTTAAAATGGATTTTGAAAATGCAGAAGCCTCAGAAAAGAACTGCAAAAATTATTCCAGGGCTGGAGATAACACTGCACCACAAGGCATTTTAAAAGCTTGCCAGGAAGAAGACTCAGACGTCACTGGATTACAGAATCTAAGGACCTCGGGGGGAAGCTTTTCCAGGTGGGAGAGGACTGCTTAATCTACCAGAGAAAAGCATGTCAAGAAATAATGGTTGGAAGGTGAGGCTGATCAGGAATTAGGCACATGGTTTTAATAGTGAAGATATTAACCAGTGGGATAAGTGGGGGGGATGTGCCAGATTCTCTGTTTCTAAAGGTCTTTAAATCAAGACTGGATGCTTTTCTGGAGACACGATTTAGCCAAACATACGTTACTGGGATCGCTATAGGAGTTTCAAGGTGAGATACATAGACCTGTGGGTCCCAATTGTCTTGGCAGATTATGTCAAGGTCCCTTCTAAATACATAACATCCATGTATTTCTTCTTCCTCAGAACTGAAAACACTGTGGATGGATTTAGCTTCCCAGGATGTACATACGTATGTCGAAACATGGCAAGGATTACGAGATATCCCATGTTTTACAAAACGAGCCATGGGCTCTCTAATACCTACAGATGGTCTGAGCAGCAGCTTTACACCTTGTTCAGCAGCACTGCATCCTGATATCATGCTGAGGGACAAGTATTACACTGCCTCTGACCAGAATATCATCAACTGAATTCCTAATATCATTTACTGCAGCACCAGAGACTTTCATGGAATAATTTGATCCAGCAACATGCCACTTACATCGGGTGTCTGTCTAGCTCATGAGATCTTGATGGAGAGGTTGCTGTATCTTCTTTATTTTTCCACCCACATTTAGGAAAAGGAGATATTCCCCTCCCAAGTGGGGGGCAGAAAGAAAAGAAGTACTGAGAGGAAAAACCTTGGGACAGCACTGGATTTTTCATCATCACCCGCGGTATTGCAACATCTTCGTGCCCCGTGCAGTCAGCTGCAGACCTCACCAAGCACGTGGACGTGGCACTTCCACATCAGTGCTGTCATTAGATAAGGAGACCGGAGGCCACGCACCCCCCCGCCGTTTCGGTTTGGCTCTCCAGCCCGATGTTCAGGGCAAGAGAGCTGGCTGACGTCTCTGAGCTGGGTACGAGGAGAGACCCCCACCTCCAGGGGCGTTCTGCCCCAAAGAGCCCCTGTTCTAAGAAGTTAATAAAGGGGCTGACAAAGTTAAAAAATATTATTTGTATGCTTTATGCTGGCAGTTCTCCCTGACTGCTCCTGATGTGCAATTCATAAGTATTTACCCACTTTTTTTACTGGGCAGATGAGTTACCACCCAAGTTGGTGGTAGCGTTTATGTCAGCCATTTTATTTGAGGAAAACTGCTCATTGTTTTATTAAAGGGTCATTAATTTCTCTGAAAATACAGTTTTCTACAGGAGATAGTCTCTCCTGTGATTCAATAACACGGAAATAAACACTCTGTAATTGTCCAGAGACAAACTGCCTTCTAGAAATTAACTTCCCCACAACATTTCATTCAGGCAGTTGATAGTTTAATACTAAACCAATTAAAAGCAATATACAGCTACATGAATAGGATATTAATTTCCTCACCAGAAGTGGAAATGAGTGGGTGCTTTGATTCCCACAGGGAAGGCAAATCCACCAACCAGCAGCATAATCTACAAAGGCTGCAGCACCAAATGAGGGATTCACCGTGCACAACCGGATCGTTACGCTGTGTGGATATTAATGTTACAGCCAAAGCCTCATCCACTCTGCAATAGCCCCAGGTTATATTGAGAAAATAAAGCAAGGTGATCTCCTTACAAAAAAAAAAAAAAAACACCATACTTTTCCCCTTGTAGCTTATGAGATTGGTATGAATGTGAACATTACTGTGCAAAAATCTCTCTCGCTTAAATTGTCATTCCAAATCAATTCCAAATATAAAAGAAGCGCTTCCACTGAACTGATCTGTTCAAACCCCTATTTCCTATTGCAGCCGATAGCAAAAAAGAACATTTCATCCACTTTCAGCAACTTTTTTTGATTGAGGATTAGCCACAGGAAAGTGAAACAACAATATTAGTTATCTCTCTATGCTTCGGGACAGCACATGATGCTACCCATGTAGGGGTAAAAGCAAATCAACTGAAGCCAGCTGAAAAAGTTCCTGCAGTCTGAAGTGGGACTGGACCATCTATGGATGCAGGCTAGAAGCCATTTCCTACCCACCACTCGTCCCCCTGGTGTGGTGGCCCAGCCAAGAAGAGAAGGAGGGAGCAGAGTCATTGGCACATCAGCCTTCCAGCAGATATGCTAATAAATACTTCCACACGTGGAGAACTAAACCAACTTTAATTAACACGAGAAACAGATCTACAACAGATAAAGCACGAGGAACGATACAAAATACAAAGTAACAAAGTGAAGAAGCAATAATGCTGATGGGAAACTTTGCCAGAGTTTTATAATTTTAATTGGTTCTTTAAATGCTGCACATCCCAGGCAGCCAAGACTCCTATTTAGAGTGTTGTATATCAAAATTGAGCAGGACGCCCAGAGTGAGGCTTTAATTTATTTTTGAGTTGCAATCATCTAGCCCTCATAGAACAATTTGTCATATGTCGTCAAATAAATAACACTTCAGGACATTCAAGTTTCTTAAAACCACAGCAGCAGTTTTCCGAGGTGTTCCTAGATCTCTGCACGTTGTTACGGTGGTCTTCAACAGGTTCAAGGGTTCCCAATGAGTTTTCATGTAATTTTTACATTCATATAATATGAAATATTTTCAACTTCAATATGACAACAATTTACTCTAGCATTAGACGTTCCACCCAAGCGAGATCAGACCAGATGAGGAGTTCTGGAGATTGGTCAAGGGGAAAAAGAGAGAGAAATTCCACCCAGCCAAGGATCTCCAAACTTTCCCAGCCCCATCGCGTCCTGCTTTCCCCCAGAACTCACAACAAAACTCAGTTTTGCCAATGGCAGCAGTACATTACCTTGTCCCTCGCAGATTAAATACTAACTTCGATTTTTGCCTAGAACCACCTGGTGAAAGCTCATCACTGCGGGATGAAAGGAGGGGCACAATGGCTTTCGGTTCAGCTTTAAACCTAAAAAGTCTCTCCTGTGGCTTCTGGGAGGTTCCCAATCTTCATAGGTCTACCAGCTGTTTCTTTCAATACCCAGTCAAGCAAAAAGGATCATTTATATCACCCATGAGGCCAGCTAAACAGTTCATCACAAACATACCTGCTCTTTTCTGTTTTCAAATTGTCCAGCAGCATATCAGAGCATCTGCAGTGTAAGGTGGTCACAATAGCCTCTGTGGAGAAGTTTTATCTCTAGCTGATCAGCAAAATACATCTTGCAAGTTTTGAACATCTTCAAATAAAAGCTTTTTGGTTTACAGAATAATCAAACAATATGCTTTTGGTCTGTGACTGTGAATGTAATTCGTGGCTTTCCTTACAAGCCCTGCTGTGGATCTGAAAAAAGAAATCTATCATCATTTGCAATATTTGCTATGGTTTTCAATTTCCACGAACACTCTTGCCAACAAACCACTTTACAAAAACATTTGCATAAGCAAGACAGGGAGTAAGTGTGAGTACAGTCAAAGAGAAGTTCCTTAAAAATGTGAATGAATAGTCACCCCGTTCCCTTGTTGTTTCCAGGCTCCTATCGGTTTAGCACTCTGGTAAGTACTATCCTGAAAGCAGCTTGCTGGCTAGAGATGGGTATCGATTCAAACTAGTCCACTTTCACATTGTCATCTCGTTATATTAGCTGGTGAAATCTCACTTATAACAATGGGGGAGGAAAGGAGAGAAAATCCAAAGCAGATAGAAGCATCCTTAAAGGGTTTATCAGGAGGGATTTAACCTAACCCCTTCCCCCAACACACACACAGAGATTTTCTAGGTTCATTTTTCCCTCTAAGTTTCCACTCCATAGAGCAGATCCAGTCCCATCAAAAGCCAACATCTAACCATCTCAACGTAGCAGCCTCTGGAAGTGCCAAGTGCTTTTTAGCCCCCTCCACCATCCTGCCACAGTTCACGCTGTCACCCCTCTGCCTGCCGTTGGAAATACACCCAGCGTCATTTCTCACAACAAATCTGTGAAGACAGGGTCTTGCTCAACTACCTTAATTAATGAAAAGCTATTAGTTTGATTGCAGGTTGGTAATTGTTCTAGCCCTGCAGTAAATGCCATTAAAATCATTTTTACAGAACTCTTCTAATAACTAGCTATTCTTGTAGTGCAATTGCTTTTAAATCTCATGAGGCTAATGTGTAATACATGACTGTTCCAGTTCGCAGCTCTCAGCACTCAGAGGCTATATATCAGGTTTCAAGTTGTTAATTTGTTATGGTAATCAATACCTTATTCTTTTTAACCACAGAGACAAACTCATTTACTCTTTTCAGCTTGATATTGGATTATGAATGATTTACATCCATAACTACTGTAAATGCCACATGACACTTAGCGGCATCAGCTAGGGATTTATAACTTGCTTTTCAGTGGGTTTTCAACAGAATTTGTCTGCAAGTTGCCAGAGTACAGCGGTGGAGCACCAACAGTATTTGATGGTTTGGGACCATTGTTCAAAGGTGATCCCAATGATGACATATAGATGATGACATATTCATAAATATTCACATCTAAAAAAAAAAAAAAAAGCTGATATTCAGTCGGTCAGTCATTTACATTTTACCAGCTAGCATCCGTGCATGCTACAAGAGCAACGAGCAGCTGTTTGGAGCTTAGCAGCCGCATTACATCTATCAACAACTTTCAGTTGTGCGGGAACATAAGTAAATCTGATAAACGTGCCTGCTAAATAGATTTGTGTCAGCTATAAACAGGCTTTTCAGAGTATAATTTCTTGAAGCATTTCCCGGGTGTTATGCTAGGTTCTAAATGATATGTAATCCAAAGCGTAATCCAGAAGGAAAAAAGGATCTGGAAATTTCAGCGTTCTCCTCCCTGTGGTTGTTTCTTGATCTCACATCATCTCCTTGGTCCTCCTCAGGCCACCAGAGCGATGCTTTGCACGTTTGAAGAGCACCCTGAAGACAGACTTGAAGGCCCATGAATATAGATTTGTTTACAGGATGGGGTTTTGATGATATTTCAGGTATATTAATTTTTTAATATTTTAAAAGGTTAGAATGACATTTCTTCCTTCAATTATTTCCTTGAGTTTCTCTGTCATTCCTTGGAAGCTTAATTCCTTCTTGTGACTCCTCTTTTATATACAGTTTTTAATTGCTTTTTATTTCCTCAGCACCACAGGTTTCCCCACCCATTCTTTTAAAATGGTAGTTTATTACCGAGTGCCGTGGTCACACTTCAATATTTCATCTGGGTGACACTAAACTGAAGTGGCTTAGTTTATAGGCCATGAAATTTTGATGAGTCTTAGTTAATTTTGCATGAAGATCAAGAAGCCAGGGCAGCAAAAGTCATTCATGGAAAGTGCTTTCTCTGTGGAAGAACACTTGTAAGATGAACTTGTTCCTTGATTGAAACTCTTTCTAATTATATTAACCATATTCTCCCTCTAAGCTCCCACCATTACTAAGCTTGTTATTTCATTTCCTGAGGCCCATGCACTTTCTGACTGATGGATCCCATATGAAAATATTATGGCTATATCTAACTCCAGCATATTTCAGCCTGATGTCTTTAACAAGACCATAGATATTGAAACATATGAACCTTTTATTTTGCTAATAGTCCAGAAGAGAGTGCTTTGGCATAAGATCAGTCAGTACGTGTCTAATGTAAATGGCCCTCATAAAGCAGTGATTCAGTCATTTATTTTAAAAATTGTCATTGCTGTTTTGTTTGTGATAAGTGTGCACTCAGAGCATTTCCAGAACAACTCGACGTAGACCAAAATATGGAAAGCATTTGCGAGAGTTCAATCAGCCTACACTTGGAACATGAAAAACCTCAGGGGAGCAGACTTTGCCTTATGCCTTAAGAGTGAGGTATGAGCTCTGTCAGAGCACAGCACGAAGAACTTTCTACAGCAAGAGCTGTATACCACTGACACTTCAAACGCTGAATCCCAGCCTTCAAACCTGAGCTGAAATGTCCCTTATTTCATCTGTTAAATTGGGAAAAAGGGAGGGAGGCCTCCTCTACAAGCACCAATACTCTAATCATGTTCAGCATCAAATCACTACATTGAATTATGTCTTGAAGTTATCTGGAAGGTAGTTCTCTCTAAGCAGAATCAATGCAAAAAGTCCCTACCTGACTCTTATCACTGAACAGAGGTAGCTGGATTTAAAGAAAGACGATTCATAAATGTATTTGCACGCTTAGCCCTTGAGTTCAGCTAGCTACTCTTCCTAGGTCTTGCTAAACAGCAGCCTTCTCAAATCCAATAGAAATTCAAAACCCTTTGCAGCTTACTCCTTCCCTACTATCTCTGCATCAGTGACCATATCTTACTACAACCCAGTCCAAGTTTTATTTTCCACTTAGATTTTCAAGTGAGCACCTTCTGTGCTTTCTATTGCTGTTAGGAAAAAAGCCAACAAAAGGCAACCCTCATCTGCCTCCTTGACGCACTCCCTTGCCCGATGTCTCCAAAATACGTCAGCAGTTGCGCTCTCGGCGTGCTGAGATCGTTGCATCATGCTGAGCTACTTTGCCTCCCTGTTTCCCCGGGCTCCTCAATGCCCTATCGACATCAGTCGTCTCCCGTCTTAGCCTTGGATTGTAAACTCCTTCTTCCAACTGCACGTTCCTTCTTACAAGCTTGTGCAATACCTAGTGGAGTGGGTCTTGGCCTGTGAGTAAGTGTCAGCAGCAGTAACTGAAACTCTAGGGTTTTCACAGGCTTTGCTACAAATTAATATCTGACTGAAAAATCATACAGACAGTTCAGTGTTCACAGCAGAAAAACTATGCTTAGGAAAAGGAGCAAACACACTGCGCCAGTCTTACTCTGAAGGGCAGATCTTCAGATTACATAGAATAGCATAGCAACATCAGTGTCAGTGAAATTATGACAATTGATACCAAGGACAGATCTGTCAGTCTTTGAGTAAAACTTACACGATGCATAGGTCTTTTTCCTAAGGATTTATTATGCTCAATATGTTATTAACAGTTTTCACAGGGCTTATTTCATAGCTTGTAAACCAGCAAGATCTCAGTAATCCCATGAGGGAAATAAAACGTTGCCATATGACCTAAGCACCCAGTGCAATTTTTGAAAATGAAGCGTTCCTAAACAACCTCACAAGTCAAAGTTGTTTATCCCAACTAATCTATGAGGAAATACAGATGCCAAATCTGCGCTGAACCAATTTGAGCAGTACTCACATAAGTCTACCACCCACATCCTGCTTAGTCAAATCTTCTAAGCTTTCTTCAGCGCTAACGATGGTGCTGTCCAATTTTTTGGAAGATTACTGATGTATGGCTAAATATGGAAAAGACAGCCTAGGGAGAAAAAAACCCAACAGTTGTGAGTCTGTGTATCAATAGGGAGACTTGCAACTACCTCTGACTGTGCCTGGAAACAGCCAACAGTCCCACAGAGAAAGGGGGGCTCCAAACCACAACAGAAAGACCAGAAATCTTCTCTTTTCTATGTCCCTTACTGCTTCTGGGAATCTATCAACACCCCTAATGATTTGGTGAACTTCTACCCATTGCAGAGTGTCATACGGAAGCATCCCAAGGTCAGGAAAGGTGAGAAATACATCTGCCAGCCAGAGCACAGAGAATTTTGCCTTCTCTGACAGTCTTCAAATACACGGGAATGGCAAATAAAAAATTCAGGTCAAAAAACCATTTGCTTTAGATTATTTTTTGTGAAGTTTCAAGGAAGCAATGGAGTAACCAAAGCACAGAAATATCTAACCCTAGCAGAGGCACCAGGAACCCAGCATGGATTTGCGGTCCATCATATTTAATGTTGTTGAGTGATCCAAATGAATTAGTATTGATTTTTCTATATATTTGTCCCTCGCCAAGATGTAATCACTTATTAATAATAACAGAACTGTTATTCTAAGAGGTATTTTGTCTCAAAATTATTGTATTTTTTCTTTACTTTTCATATTTGACTCTTCTTTAACATGTTATTATCAGGATCAAAGTTCTGAGAGCACGTGTGTGCTAAAACTTGCTCAGTACTTTCTGCAGCAAGGAATTATATCCATGCCTACCTAATCAGATAACCTGACTGTCCACCATTTCCCAAATCATGGCTTCATTAGCCTATGTGTAGGATTATTTCTGACAGATAAGCAACAGCTAATTTGTACATAATGGTCTGCGTGGCACATCAGACTCTGTTTCTACCAACATTCATTTTTTGACCTCTAAGGACATACTATTTTTCCAGCACCTTCCCTCATACAACACTAGGTTTTTTTAAAATTAGTTATTTGTTAAGGAAAATACTACTACTATTGCAGAGATCTTGCAAAGTCTCATAACAGTAAGACAAAACGCGTAGCTTGTGCATTGACACCAGCTGTCAGCTCAGCATTTAGTGAAAATGTTAAGAGACAGAACCAAGGATGAATTTGAAAGCGTAATCTCATATATATCATGATGAATCATATCTTGAAACTTCTTACCTTAACTAGCCTGGAAGGGTGATTGTAAGTGAGTTGTAAGCGAGATGTCGCTCCCATTTTGGAAAGTAACTACATAGCATGTGGCAGATTTATGTGCTGGAAGAGTCACAATTTACTAGCAGCATTTAAAGATGGTGTGAATATACATTAATTAGCAAAGTTATAGTGGCATCATTGGTAAAATTTCTATTTACAGAACTCAGGATATAGTAGAGATATAGTACTGTAGGAAGCCATGTAGACATAGGCAAGAAAACGAGATAAAAGCTCTACTGGTGATCAGGATTTCTGGTTTAAGTTCAGAACAATATTTTTGCTTCCTAAAAGATCCAGAGTGAAATTCTAAAGATACTTTTTTGGCCATAAATGTCAGTAATGCTAGGATACCACTGTAAAGGTACGAGGATCCAGCACTGTCATAAAGCATGACTTACCTGCAAGCTTCAAACGGCATCAAGGTACGCATATATATGATTGGACCACTTTAGATTTGAATAAAATATATCCCCTAAAACTAACATCACTGGAGAGAGGTAATTGTTCCATGTCCCATACCCCTTTCATCTGTGTTATACCTAGTATTCATAAAAGGTTAGCAAAAAAAAAAAAAAAAGCAATCTAAACTTTTTTTCCCAAAAAACCCCTTTAGGACAAGCCTTCTGACAAATGTTACATTACAGCTGCATAGCCGCATTGCAATTGTGGAAGAAGCAAGTATGAAAAATAAACACTGCAAAGCTTCTCTCTATATCTTAAATGCAGACCAGATTAAGCTAAAAGGTAGGTCAGAAGGAAAAAA
The DNA here is from genome assembly GCF_026419915.1 of Harpia harpyja. Taxonomy (NCBI): domain Eukaryota; kingdom Metazoa; phylum Chordata; class Aves; order Accipitriformes; family Accipitridae; genus Harpia; species Harpia harpyja. The sequence goes on from NC_068947.1 coordinate 2,553,840, forward strand.
AAAAAAAATTGAGGGTGGATGAGGGTTAGAAGTTTTTTGAAGTCATTTGCCCCCTCACCTGTAGGCAGCAGCAGAGACCACAACCAGCTTCGCCTGCAGTGCAAAAGGGAAGGGACACAGAGAAGCCCCATCTGAGGTGCAGCTCTGAAACAGGGCTCAGGGACAGAAACGTCCCTTTGGCTTCCACAGAGAAATCCTGTGCGACAGATGGAGCAATCTGTAGCTGTGAGGTATATTTGAAGTTTGCGTTTATTTGTTTTTTCATATTTCTCTATTGTAACTCTGTTGCCAGTAAACAATCGAGAACTTAGCCCTTTGCTTTCCTAATTTTTCTCTGAAAGCACTTCTAGTGCTCAGAGTGACTCAGATGATTCTAAAAACAAAAAAGGGGTGTTTTTACTTCCATGGAGATAACACACCTAAGCAAAGCAGTCTTCCAGACAGCTCGGAGCCAAGACAACTTAGGGACTTCCAGGAGCTGGTCTCTTTCCAACCACCTTCCCTTTGCGAGTTGATATCGTGAAGTAGCAGGATGGAAGGAGCGATCTCCCTTGGGGATTATCAACCTGACCCCCCCCACACCTTGCAAAGAAGCAGGTGGTAAAAAGACAAGGCATGCTTTCAAGAAATTCCATATCATCGCTGAGTGTTATAACTATCTCCCGGTATTTCTGTGAGCGAGAGGCGTCCTGTCCTTATCACATCTTAGTCCATACGTCGCCTTTTCAAATCTTTTTAACTTCATGTCAACAAGCTCATTAACAATTCAGTGCCAAGCCTAAGTAATTCCAGGACTGGTTTATTCTTTAGATAAGAATGAAATAGCCAGCAACATCTCAGATTAGTGCTGCCAGACACTCTTTTCCTTCAGCCTCCCTTGCTTTGGATAGACCTGCAAGAGTCTGTACTCCCACCTCTGCTTTCTGATCCTTTTCGGAGGAGGGAGCGATGCCATAGGATCGGACGGCTCTGGGCCGGCAGCTCTACGCAGCAGCAGTAAAGCAGCATGTTTCGTTCACCACAGCAATTTGGGAGAAGTCAGTGAAGAGACTGTACCTGATTTATTAATAATGTATTTATGAGATACTGAGATAGAAAGCCTTAAAATCTACTGGGGGAAAAAAAAGCCAGCCGCATGGGCAGGTGCATTAAAGGCAGCAAGGATTCACCCTGTTAAACACTGAGCATCTACAACTCCCCCCTCTGCCCTACGAGCTTAGGACAATCGGCATTTTGCACAATCACGTTCTTAAAGGCTTGGTTGCTCCTGTTAGGTTGGGAAATCCAGCTCCTAGGCACAGCAGAAGTTGCGCAAGGACAAAGACTGACTTACGTGGGAAATGAAAGTTTCTTTCAGTTTGGCTTGACGTGCAAGTAGGAGCTCCGAGTCCTTTGACCCTTGCAGACCTCAGCAAGTTAGGGTCCTACTGCGAGGTGCAATTCTGCAGTCGTCATTTTTTCCTTTCCCTAAATAAACACCAAGTGACAGGTACATATAGAATAAAAGGGGGAAAAAACTACTGTAATTCAGAAACTGAACAGCTCAAACAATCCTCCCCGTGGGGAGGGAGGATAAAAGCAAGAACAAACTTCCAATAACAAGCGTTAGTTCAGTGTTAGTAAACAGAGTACGTTCAACATACTTCTGGAAAACACTCTGTTATTACATCCTGACACCAGGAAATAGGGTATGGTAGGGTAGGATAATTTCCTGTTGAGAAAGCAGGTAATTATCTTCTCTTCCAAAGTTTTAGATGATGAACATGATCTGAAACTTGGGAAAGTCTATTAGAAAGCTCACTGAAGTTCAAAAAATACAGGGTGAGTGATTTGTCTCAACTACACATATCTGAAAGATCTTCTTTGGGTTCACAGCTAAATCTAAGGTCATGTTCCTTTAAGAATATTAATTACACAGCACATCTGATAGCCATATTATAAAACTATATTCAAAATGGTGAGGATCTTAGTTCAATATTAATGGTTAAATGTACAGTTTTCACAACTGAAAGATAACCGTGAGGTTTGAATAAGAATACCAATGTAATATTATGTGTTTCTAATTAGAGAAAAGAATTATTTTTTAAAAACTGCTTAACAGTTGTTAAATGAACTGTTAAATTAACTAATAAAATTACAAAACTTAGCATAACTTTGAGATTTCTGATTTCAATGCTTTTTTCCATGGCTAAACCAATTCTTTCTACTTTGCCTCATCCATCTGGGCCCCTGCTGGGAAATGTCATTAATGTTTCAGACCCCACTGAGTAGCAATAGTGCTACTTGCTGAACGAAGATAATTGAAACAGGGACAGGTATTTCTAAAAGTGTTTTCAGAATTCCTTAGAGACACATGTACAAATCTGGTAAATATTATTTAGCTTCCTACAGAAACTGCTGCAGTAGGAGGGGAGATACAGGTGCTGCTGCTGCTTTGTCTCTGAAGTACGACGCAGTGCTTTGTTCTGTTTTCTGCCAGGTTTCCAGGGCTTAGTCAAAGGTCATAGCTTCTCTGGTTTGCACCCTGAAAGGCACTCAACCACCTGGAGAAGGAAAGCAATTTTATATAAAAGAAACACATTTCATTTACTCAGCTGCTCCATCTTTCCAAAGAGAGTGTCCTTGGTCCCGCCAATGCGTACGAGCTCTCTGGTGCAACAACCTCCCGGCCAGCATCTCTGAAAGCGGGAACTCAATAACCAGTGTCTAAAAGACGGAGATTTGGGAGAATGCTGACACGCAGTCATCGGAGCGGCTGGCACGGCCGGGCTCACCGCCCGTTTGCCACTGCAGGTTGATCACAGAGCCTCACCTCACCACGGCAAATGAACACCGACTGCTTCCAGGTAGGCTGCAGTGCGATTTTAGAGCATTTTGGGTGCTTTAGGGTAACTGGGAAGCAAACAGTCTTCCCCTGTGGTAACGGTGGGATGTGCCTCGGTGTCCAAAAGAGCTGAGTTAGTTCAGAAGGGTAAGAGCACACGTATTGCTTAGCACGTGGGGTCCTGCTCGCACGTCGATAGCACGAAGGTAACGGGAAGTCTATTGAAAGGCAGAGCGCAAATGGAAGAGCGGTCTGCGGAGAGGAGAGTATTTTCTGTCAAGTCTCTGTTTAGATAGTCAGCGCTTGCCATTCTCACAAGGCTCTGAAGAACCAGGAAAAGCAGGTGGAAGAGCCGTGAAGCTTTCCAGAGACCGAAGGAAGCCCCTATATACCCTGCAGCGTATAGACGACTTCTTGGGAGCCGGCTCCTGAGAGCAGCCAACACGTCCAGCTGCGGCCACGAGGCCTTTACGGCAGAGCCTCTTCAACAGGAGACCACTTCTGAGCTTCCCTCTGTCCGAGCCCTGTTTATCAGGGACTATATTCCTATTTTGCAGACATACAGCAGCATCCTCAGTCTGTAAGGCATTATAAGCTGCAAACGACTTGCAAAGTATGGGCATACGTGCACTCCAGCCATGTAGTAGTACAGCAGAGCACAAATAATTTTTAATTGACTGAAGTAGATGGTGGCTAAAGGGGTGAGAAAGTCTGCACTCCCACACAGAGGGGCTAGGGAACGGTGCTGCCTAACTCTGTCTCACGACAGCACCGGTGAGAGGTTTGCAGAGAAAGCCCCAGTAGAAAGGATGTTTTTTTTTTTTTTACACTGCAGGTGGTTTCCAAATGACTGACTCCAACAGGGGAAACAGCTCGGGCACGGCAGCGCAGGGCTGTGACGCCTGGTTTGTCCTGCTTCACGGCAGCTGCCTGCATAAACGGGCTCTTTCTTTCACACATCTTTTTACTCTTTCCAAATCCCACCGCATTGCAATGCAAAGCAGGCTGAGTTCTGGATATTTATTTTTACCAAAACTGTTCTCATTTCTCCTTAGGTATTTCCACTGAAAATATCCCAGCTGGGTGTAGTGACAGCATCTGAAATGTGATAAGACATCAGAGACATGAAAGAGATCAGCACTTAGCCTACTTGGAGGGGGTGGAGGGGGGGGGTTGGTTTTTTATCTCTTCTGACATCACGTTGCTAGGTGAAATGAGAAGCTTTCTGGGCCTGGGGGGGTCCTAGCTTTCAGCAGCCAGAACCGCCGGCTCTCCCTGCAGCCTTGGGCTGCTTGAGGCTGGGGCATCCCGCCGAGGGCTCTGCCCGGGGGCTGTGCACCCACGAGCACCTTCAGCCTTCCGAAAGCCGCGGCCAGCCCCAGCCCGTGGCACGGAGGCAGAGACTGGCAACGGCTCCCAAGACTTCCAGCTCCTCTCCTCCTGCCAGGAGCGTGAAATGCCACCGCTCCTCCCAGGCAAGTGACTCCATCCGTAATCGGTCCCTCGCTGGAGTGGTGCAGGGTCGAGCGGCTGGAGGGGTATCGGAGAGGGAAACGTCTTCAGCTGGGCAGTGGAGATGAGTGGGTGTCCTTTATACTTAATTGGGGGTCTTGGAGATGTCAAAGAATTGCAGTACTTAATTTGTCCACAGAAGGAACGTACAGCCCTTGGAAAACACAAAGCTACAGAAGTGCTTCGCTGGATTTCACTTGGATTTAACCCAAAGCTGACATTACTGTGACTAATTCCACTTCTTTCTCCCCTGCCCCCTTCATAGCCTTGACACAGCTAATTTTAGCAAGAAAGTCATGCTCCTTAGTCTCAGCAAGGCTCCCTGAAGTTTTTTTTAATGATTATTCTGTTCATGCACTCTGTCAGTTATCCCCAAAGAAAAGCATAGGTCTGCAGACCTAAATATGATATGACATGATATGCTCGTGGGTTTCTACTTAAAGCGAACGGCTATATCCCACAGCTGAACCGCAGTATTAGTTGACTCCATCACCCTCGGCAGCCTGAAGTTCACTTTACAACCTGAATGTGAGCTAACCTCACTTAACAGACACAGAAGTCAGGATACGTTTCTTGGCAACAAATAGGACAACTGCATTTCCACAATGAATTATTTTGGGATTGTCATGCCGTCACGGTAACTGCATTTTAAAAGAATCACCTTGCTATTATAGCAGCTTTAGTAATGGTACGGAGCTAAGTAAAAAGTGTATAGTCACCTATTGTGTGGGGGTTGGCTGGAAAAAGCCAGTCAAATCTTTGCTCAAAATAGATATGCCCTTTTCTTTGGCTGCATCAGTGATCTTTAAGCAAAACTGAGAAGTGTCTAGAACACAAAAACCTATCAAACTGTAAATTATCATACGGCTTTCCTATGTCTTTGAACTGCAGCTTCTAAATAGAGGCCAGCTTCTACAGAGTAAGCTTCACCAAAATTTCAGATTGCAGCATTTTCTGTTCAAAACAGGCATTGTTTTAAAATTGGTATTACGTAAAATATGTGCATTTTGATTTGTATTCCCATGCAACATTTTAAAATGAAACACTGTGATCACCAATTCACATTGAAAAGTTCATTATATGTTTTCAGTCTCATATAGCTACCCTTGTGATAAGTTATCCCTAGGCAAAAAGTAAAAACATTAGAATATTTCTACTATTATAGTGCAATAAATTAACATATTACTTCACTACCACTATTGGCAGGTCACAAAATAATGCAAATTATCAAAACAAAATACAAGTGAAAGTACAAAATAGAAAAAACACATTTCTGAGCTTTGAAATAAAAATTTTAGGAACATTTCCCCCCCCCCCCCGAATTTTTTTGAAAGGTGACATTTTGAAAATCCTGGATTTTGTTCTGAAGCCAAACAAAAATGAATTTCAAAATGTGCAAATTTTGAAAGTTGATAGCAAGGTTTTTTCCCTGAAAGCAGTAGCTTCTTCTGCATCGCCAGTGTGAACTGAAGTGAGATTCCCAGAGCAGAAGGTTTTATAGGCCAGTAGGAGAAAGGCAAGTTTTAATCAAGATGACTTCTCCAACTTAAAGGGAAATTGTGAGACTTTTTGGCAGACTTCAGACACTGTCAGGTGACAAAGGCAGGGGAATCCATATTCTCTTTTTCGGTTACTTGTCTTGCAAAACTAGGCTGAAGTGGCTTCACATCTTACAGGAGGCATTGCCCACACAGAGAAGCCAAAAAACTTATTATCTACAGGCAAAAGAATCTCAGAGAGCAAAAATAAAGAGAATAGGCTAGAGATTTCTGTAGTGTCCCTAGAGGAAGTGGATCCAAGGGCATCAAAGACCGTGCAGAACTTTTTGAAATTCATTTGAATAATGTCTTTGAAGTTGGAACAATGGGAAGACATGAAAAGCGATACGAGAACCGCTAATCTACATCGCTCTGCTCACTGCCTGTGCGGGTAGCACATCATCGCCCCAAAACTTTCAAGCCTTAGTGTCTGCCACCCGACTCTGAGAAGGCACCAGAATAACTGGCCCTGTTTTTAATGGCTCGTGACAGAGAGCAGCAGCTCAGTCACTCTCCAAATTGGGCCAGTTACTTGCAGGTTTCCCCTCCTACTCCAGTATGGCTGTAAGTGCTTCAGGTCCGGCGGATCTCCCGCCTTCAGATCTCATCATCGAGGAACGCTAGAGTCAAAGTTGACTGATCTGTACGAAAAGAGGAGAATGTAAAAATACTGGTGTCTTCTATTTACCAGCCGTGTCCAGGGACTTCATTCCCTTCCAGTGAAGGAAGGATCACCTTACCCATTACAGGTCAAGCTCCCGCAATAGTCCACATACCAACTCTTCCTTCACTGATGGCGGGTCTGTGTTTGCATCAACCTGGATTTCTGTTCCCAAGGCCGGGGGCCCAACAGTGCTGGTAAAGACAGAGGTGAAGAAAGCGTTGAGAACCTCTGCCTTTGCAGCATTGTTGGTGACTAATTCACCCCTCCTGTTTAACAATGGGACAGAATTTTCCTTCTGTTTCTGCTTGTTGTTTACATACCTGAAGAACCCTTTCTTGTAGTTTTTGACATCTCTGGCCAATTTCAGTTTGAGCTGAGCTTTTGCTTTTCTAACTGCATCTCTGCACAGCCTGGCAATGCCCTTGTAGTTCTCAACGGGTATTCATCTGTTTTTCCGTCTCTGCTATGCTTCTCTTTTGGTTTTGAGCAGACTCAGAAGTTGTTTTGGTTTAGATCAAATGACACATACACAGTTTTTGAACCATAGAATTTATGTGCTTTCTTAGTGATTAATATTTAAAAAGATTGTTTGGCACCGGACATTCAGTACATGTCTTGCAAGGACTTGGCAAGAGGTAAGTAATCAGAAATGTGCCAAAGACTTGTCAAGGAAAAACTTACGCTCAATACTAATCAAACTCAACTCTGTGCCAGTACTCCCACTCATCCTTTCATAGGAGAGCTAAGTCTTTCAGCATGAGTCTGCCCATGCTGCTTCAGAGACAACCAACACCTTTCACAGCCAGTTGACAAAAATGAAAGTTTGGGAGGCTGAAAACAGCAAAAAAACACAACTCACCTTCTGCTCTGCAGCAAGGATCGCTGCTGGGCGCAGAGTCCTGCCTGTTCTGCTCAGGGGATTTCCAAGAGTAAAAGACTTAATTTGCAAGCCGGTGGCACTAAGAGATAAATTTCATCGTGTGTGTCCCCCGCCCCGTCGTGTTTCAGTCCCCAGTGCCGGTGCTGTGGCAGCTCAACGGCAGCCACCGTGTTTTTCTGCTGTAGCAGAGACACCAAACTCATTAGCGTTGTCCCTGCGCGGGTGCGAGATGCAGCTGCAGAGCAAAAAGTCATCTCTTCCCTTGGCACCTCTCACGTGCAGCGTGCTGTAAAGGGCTCCCCGGGCATACAGCCCGTGCCCAGCAGCGGTGCGGGGCAGGGACTCACGGATGGGGTTTGTCTACCTCCCTGGGGTTAAGGTGGTGTGCCCAAGCTGTGTTTTCCTACTCTTTTTAGAGGAAAACCTCGCACGGGACAGCCGCGGCCACCGCCTCCCTCTCCTCCTGCCCGTCGCTCATGAATCGCGCTCATCGCCTCCCTTAATAGAGGAGAAATCAAGTGGCCGTCTGCTGTAAAAATATTTCATCTTCTCCTCCACCGTTCCTCCCAGGGGCTGAAGGTGCGTTGGCAATATTAACGAGCGCGGCTCACGAAAACCCTGCAGAGCCCAGCGCACGCGTGGTGGGATGGAGACGGGGAGGTTAACTAGCTTCCCGGGGGGGGTGGGAAGTCTTTGTCAGAGCCACCGGTGCTGTTGGTACTCCCCTCATTTATTTACACAGCAACAAGCATTTTCTGGATGATTTGAATCCAGGAATTAAAATGGGGAGGGCTATTCATTCTCACCACCCGACTTCTTGCACCTAAATTAGAAGACTAGTCTCCCAAAGTGCCTAAATTAAGTAAGTGCTCTGAATCATCTGTATCTCCAGTGACTATAGAGAGACCCTAGAGAACAAGTCTCTGACTGAATATAGGGGATTATAGTTGGCCGGTGTGTACCCCTGTTTCCTGTACAGTTTATGTAGCCTGCTTTCATTTAGGTTTAAAAATAGGACGGACAAAAAATCTTCTGAAGCTCAAAACCAATTTACCCAATTTGCAATTTCATGGGCACAGAAAGTTTCACTGACTTCAGCAGCATGGTCTGAAAATATTTTTAAAGATATCAAAATGCTTTTTAGTGTCACGTGCACTATACACACACAGGGTACACACGTGTTTAAACACCTGCAGGGTCAGAACCGCATTTGGCTGGGAATCCGAACCAAATCCACTTTTAAAATTTTGCCATTTAAAAAAATATTTAACACTACACTGAGATAAGAGCTTTTCAAAAAAAAAAAAAAAAGGAAAACAAAGCAGCAGGTGGGTTCCCCCAGAAGACATGTGCTCTCCTACCTGCCACAGTTAAATAGTATTCCAGAGTTGCACACATCACTCTTAATATTATCAAAGATGCTGCATGCACAGCGAATGCTAAGAAACTGGACTACACCAGCTCCTGTGCCACTGAAAGACAGGCATAACTTGTGTCACTCTGGCAAACCGCATTAGAAAAAGAAAATTAATCTCCCAGCTTCTAAAGCACATTGCAACCATTACAAGAGAAAATAGATATATTTTGAGGATAGTAATTTTCTTTTTTTTTTTTTCCTGTTGCAATCCCTTTTCTTTCTCTCTCTAGCCTACGTTTCAAAATGTTAAAAAAAAATAACAGTTCCACATCGTTTCTACAATGTTCATTTCCTGCTAGGGAAAGTCAATCAGCAAACACGATCGTCCCAGTGCCAATCATCAGCCCAAAGAAGTCGATTATTTTTCCAAACTGACTAGAGCAGGTCCCTCACCCCCGCAGTGGGAGGTAACCCACAGCTTTACAGCCAGGAGGCACCAAAGGGAGGTGGGTACGAAGGGACCGGTGCAGTGGACGTTACTGCAAGCCCTATTTGCTTTAGAGCGGCACAGCTCAGAAACAAAAGAAATCTTCTGGCTCTAATCCTCAGCTTGAAGAATATTAAGGTCGGAAAAAAACCCTAAAGGAGCAGCTAACATTTAAATATTGCAATTGTTCAGGGACATTAGGAGGAAAAGGAAATGTAGCCGCTGTTGCTGGCACATCTGATTTTATGTCTCTGCCCTTTCTTAGCAAGGGTTCGCACACGTACTCCGAAGTCCTGCACACCGAAATGATCCTTGCCGCTTCTCTTGCTGAAGTCTGCAGTAGGGAAACACCAGTGTACTTCGGAAAACCTTTCAGGATCCCTCCATCCCAGCACTGGCAGGGGTGAGACCAGATTGCTGAGCTCCAGTGATGCTGTTTTGCTTTCTCTGTCCACTGGATGGAGAAAGTGTGGTCAGGCTGCTGCAGAGAAAAGGAGTGCTGGACCCCAGCTTGCAGCGCTGTAGTACTTGGTCTCTCCTTCTGCTCCAGCAAGGAAATTCTGCAGGATGCAACATCATACTGAAAATTGTTCCCTTCCCCCTTGCTAGATTAATAGGCCAGTGGATGGCCGTGAGAAGAACAGTCCTCTCGTGGTGGTGGCTTCAGGTATAAACCGTGACCTCAGAAAGAAACCTTTATTCAAAGGCAAAGGCAGAACAGTACAGAATTAAAAAACTTCTCATCACAACTTTAATTTCTGTGTGACTTTCAGCCCTATGATCTGAACAATAACTTTTATCAGTTTTAGATTCTCTCTGCTTTTCCCCCCCTAAAATAAAAATCTTTGCAAATTATTATTGTTGTTGTTATTAATCACACTTTCTACAGTGGGATCTACAGCACCGAGGATTAATGAGCATGTAGCCAAGCATTAATGTAGATAAATGGGATCTACCTACCTCTGCTTCAAGCACTTACCTCCTCCTGGTCCACGCTGGAACAAACAAGTCAGATATAATGCATATTTCTGTGGATCCCTACGGCACTAACCTAAAAGCCAACCCTACCCAATACCCACAAAGGACCCCAGGGAGTTTACAGTCCAGGTGGGTAAGACAGAGCCGGGAGAGGGGAGGTGGTGGGACACGCGAGCGGAGTGTGATACGAGGGGGAAGGGAAAGGCATATCCGTCGGGAGAGTGGGACGACTCCCGGATAGCTCCTGGATCTGAGGGCCAGGAGAGGCACCTGGAGCAGCTGTGCCTACCCCATCCATAACACCAGGCACGGAGGGTCACCCAGTTATCCCTGCGCAGACCCAGCCAACCCATCTTTGATTACCACTCAGACTGGCTATGAAGATATCAAGGGATGGTGAATCCATCATTCCCTTTGGTCATTGATTCCCCTAGCTAATCCTCTTTACTGAAAAGAAAAAAAAAATGGGCTTCACATCTGAGTTCCTTATAATCTGTCACTCTCAGAAATATGAAATTGCACTTCTGGAAGCTAGACGTTCAGGATGGTTCTGTGACAAAAAGTCTTGCAAAAAAAGATCCATTCCCTGGGACAAGCAGCAAGCGTTTTGAGATCTGACCAACTAGCCACATCTGGATGAGAACATTAATTTGAATGATACCGGCATATTCTTTTGGGCCAACTCTTCTGCCAACATTGTGCAACCGTACTATGTACCTCACACTCAAAAAGAGACATCACAGAACTTCACAGGGGCAGGCAGGGCTGCCCAGCCAGGGTCAAAGATGTGTCCTCACACACAAAAAAGCAAGAGGTTTGGTTCAAGTCTTTGCTTTGTAGGAATTTCAAGAGAAAAAGAACGGGGGTTTTCCCATGTAGAGCCATTTTCTGCCCAGTTGCCTTGTTTCATGGAATGTCAAGTAAATCTGCCCATTTAGTAGACATACTCAGGCAATAACAACCAGTGTGTGAACAGAAAAGGACTGCTTATTTTGCTTTAAAGGATCATAAATCAAATTTGTCCTTATGCATAAATGTTGTGCAACAAAGCTTATAAGGGTGTGGGTCAGCAGGAGTTTCAAGGAAATAATTGCATTTTAAAAAGTCAGCCACGGTGCTTGAACATGGCAGCAATGAAAACTTATGCAAAAATAACAACCCAAACACAGAAAAATGTTTTTAATGTTAACTGTCTAGTAAAGATATCTTGAAGTATGAAAAGTCCATGGAGTTCTGAAAACACTACTTTCATTTCAAATATTATAAGAATAACCATATACCTAATGCTTTGTTAAGACTCCTTGGACTTTGCTTTTCAATAGCCTTGAGATCCCAGCAAGGGCAGTTCACCAGTTGGTATAAATAGATAGTATCTTAGCAAGGGCATAGGACAGCCATTTTTTCCATAATTATCTGATAGGGTTTCATCCACTTCCGATCAAAACGTTCCTCCCACTGAAACATTTATTTTGCTTAAGTTGAACTTTAAAATTCCCTTGTAGCCATCAGGCTTGGGGTCTTTCTGAATATCATTAACAGTAACAAAAACAAAACAAAATTAAAAAAAAAATCATTCTATGGCAATAACGTAACCTTTTAGAAGAGTTTCTTTCTGTTCCCAGTACTGAAGGGAGGATCAGAATTCAGCTATCAGCGAAACACCACAATTCCATAAGGGAGATGAGAGACCAGACAGGAGCTGCAGACCAGAGCAGGCAGGATATGTGGCTAGGAAAAAGAAGAGCAATGTGTGTGTTTTTTAAAATGTATTTCATTGGAGGGAGTTTATAAAAAGAATTAAGGATAGTCAGAACTCAAATCTTATCTCCCTAAAGGGCAACAACTCTTCTACAAAGAAGAAGAGATGCTTTCAGCTTAATCACAGAGTTAACTAAATAACTATATTTTTGGCCAGGCAGAAGACCAAAGATTTGCAAGAATTTGAATTATATTTGAAATTATCTTTGACTTTCAATTAAGATGTCTCTAGAAATAATGCTGGGTATTATCTTCCACGTGGAACTGAAAGTGAAATTGGCTTCTCTACACAGAAGGTCCTTTCCACGGTACAATAAATTGTATTAATCCATTAGCAGAAATGTCAAGCTCAGCTGATAATTATCAACCGGCTTTGCAAAAACACTGGCCATTCCTCATTAAATTTGAGAGATCTAACTAGCGAAGTCCATTCCGAGATGTCTGATGATCTTTTGCTTAATGTAACAGTGTTCTTGCAGCACAAGACTGACTTTGCTGCAAAACGGACCGTGACTTCCAGGCTCCACGGTTTCACACCAGGCAGAGCGGGCTCAGGGTATCTCACCAGTACGGCCGAAACTGCGTTACACCAGCCCAGGGAAGAAGGATCCACCACGAGTTTACTCCTGCCACGGAAAGCCTAGGAGGTAAGATGTGGCTGTAAGCCGAGCAGAGGACCCTGAGAGCTGGGGCTTGCCGATCGCCGGTGTTCGGTGTCGATACGGGTGCTGCCGGGGGGTAACACCTTCCCTCGAACACCCACGGGTCCCGTCCACAGCAGCAGCAGCAGTAGCCAGGCTGGCCAGAAGGCAACCTGAAGCCGTGGGCTTCCCGGCGTGCCGAGCGGTCCGCTGCAGTCATCGACTTTCTCGCCCTACATCTGGGTTTGGTAGTAAAGCTGGAACGGAGGAAGGTGGGTCAGGCTCTTCTTTGTTTCTGCCGTGGCTGGATATCTGCATCTGCAGAATTGGGTTCAAAGCACCTGAGGTAAGTTCCTGGCCCTGCTGAACACGGTGGTGGATGTCCCCATCGTTCCAGCAGCGCTGGTATTTAGAAAAACATGCGGCAAAGGGCTGTACAAAACAACATTGGCTTGCTGGTGAAAGAGGGATGAGCGAGGAAGATTGTTTTGGTTTTCTCCAACCCACTCTGCTTTATTCTTAATAGCTAAATTTATGCAAACAACCCAGAGAAATATGTATCAAACAACTCAGATGAAGGGATATTTTTAAAGTGAAATGGCATTTAGATAAAATTTTGCCAGTTCTGCTGAAAAAAAAAAAAAGGAAGTCTGTTCTAATTCTGCACGATCCTAACGCTGAATTTACCATAAGGGCTAGATATCCAGATGAATTTTGAGGGTTTGTACGTCGGGGCGATGCTATTTATGGCACGCTCTTGGCGAACGCAAGGAGGGAGAAGCCTAAAGGCTTAATCTGTTCCCCCTGGAAACCAGAGCGCTGCCCTGATGAGGCAGGACTAGGCTGCCTGTTCTGTAACAGTATGTATAATGGATGAGACTTTCAGGGGGTGGGTGTTCAGATGCCAAAAACTGATGCACACAGAATCATTAGTCACTTCTGAAAAGTCTTTGGCAGGATCCCTAACTATATGGAACCAATCCATAGCTATACAGCTCGCAAGCAGGATGCTACAGACTTAATGGTCTGTTCTCGAGCAGATATATGGTTTGTTTTTGTTGAGTTATCGAGTTTGTTGATGGCTTGTTGGAGCAGAATGGGATTGAATGAAAAAGGGAAGGTGATTCACAGAAAAATGGCTTAGTTGACCAAAATACACCTCCTCTGCTCTATGTTGCTGGCTGCCACTGTCAGTTCCCACTACAGACAGCTTGGAAAGGTATTTCCTTCCTTTCTTTTTATCTCTCACCTCACAACAGCATGTGTGTGCCCTTCTTCATGATGACCGATGAAGGCCTGAAAGCATTTTGGGAGCAATAGGGTAAGAAGAGGGGATGAGGAATAAGTCTGCTCCTAGTTCTGCCAGAGCAGTTCAGGATGAGAACTACTGCGGATACATCACACCAGAAGGGAAGAGGTGGCAGCACCAAGCCTTTAACCGATCTGTTCTCTGTCGGCAGCAGACATCGGTCACCAGGATGAAATGGGCATGAAATGAATGAAGAGTTTGAAATGGGCATGGCTAACATTTCCTCCTCAATCACTGGCAGTCTGTTCACTCTCGTCGAGTCAACAACTTACCAGTTGTAATCAATACCACCTCCCTTCTTTGACATGATTACGGGAAAAAATTAAAAAAGGAAGTGCCTGCTGTTTTTTTCTGCCACTTACTTTTAGAGCCATCCGTGAGGCTCAGCTCCAAAACAGAAAAAAAAAAAAAGATGCCCAAACTTAACGGGCAGCAGAGAGCAAAGATGCATACAAGAACAGCTCCTTCAACCACTCAGCATTTTGGCTCCATTAAACAAGACACCCTCCTGGCATTCAGGCCAGAGGGACTGTGGCAATAATATCATCTCAAAACTGAGACACCACCATACGTCATGGCAGACACTTCGCTGAGCCAAGAGGAGACACTGGAGACGCGCTGATGGGAATACGTAAAGCAGAATCGCAAGCTTGGAGCCAAAGACCCGCAGCAGGGATTCACTCGTCGCGTGGAGCTAGCAAAAGGGTGCATCAGGTGAGCAGCAAGCTGCCTACGACAGCGGTGGGGGGCCTCGCCTGAGCTGGCAGCAGTGCCCTCCTGCACGCTGCAGAGCGAGGCAGAGGAATTGCTTTGAAGGACTCAAGCCATGCCTGATCCCCATAACACCGCTGCTCTCAGAGTCAGCCTTTTCAGTGTAAACGCGTCTCCCCTTGAGATGACACCGTGGTCCCTTCATTCAACCCTGAGATGTCCAGCAGCAAACTTAAGCAGCCCAAGTACCTGTATTCTGCATTTGGGTCTCAACCCTACAAATCTCCTCCAGCACATACTCAGCCCTCTGATCTCTGAAGTGTTTGACCCTGTGCTGTGCACCGGCGGATCTGAGCGAAAAGGGAAGCTTGGCATGCCGTAGAGAGCGGGGGCAAAGAGGCAAGCTGTGGAAATATCCATAAGGAGGGATATCCTGAATCCTTGCTTTTTGTTCATCGTGGACTTCACAGTGCCATTTAGGAACCTGTTTCTCCAGGCACCATTTTCCAGATAAGTAGTCCAAAACGAAGTTTAGCATCTGAACAAGTACAGATAAAGCCATTTCATCGCAGCACACAAAATGTGCTGCGTTTGCATGGCCCGGTTTGCAGTCAACACAAAAATCAATTCAGCCGAACTCTGACAAAAAGCCCAGCCTGTTCATTTGGTTCCCACTTACCACATGTAAAGGAGATCCAAGGGGATTTGCAGCAAGCAGTCACGTGCAGCGCACTGACACTAAGACACGATGTTAACAAACTACAGAGGGGCTCTGGCCAAACGTCCCCAGGGGTCCCTTCTCCCTCACCCCGGGGTGAATTCGGCGATGACACGATCAGCTCCAGGTCCTCTAACAGCGCAGGCCTTGCAGGGCTGTCAGACATCACACACCTTCCGTGATTTGTGCATTTGACAGGCGTGTCACCTCTCTGCAAGGCTCGGATACAATCTCAGGCACTGACGAGGGAATGAAAACCATTTGGCTTAGGTACCAAATTGCCAGTCAGGAGAACACGACTTTAGTATTTGCCTCTTCCCCAGGCAGCTCTTGATATTTTGCAATTTGCAAGCGTTACCAGAGGGCTTTTCACACCTGCCTGCGAACAGAAGTCAGGGCTTCATCATGGCAGGTCGAATCTAATGCTCCCTGTCACAATGACTTTCAGAGCAAAAGTATCCAGGCTGTGGTTGGCTCTGCTATATAAAATCAATGCTTCACCCGCAGCCTGCTCAACAAATCAAGAGAAATCGGTCCGATAGCTAACGCTGTTTTAAAAATCTTCTGGAACTCACTGGTACAGCAAGTAATAGGTCAATTGGTAGTGGCTGCTTCTGCCTACAGGTTACTTATTCCTGGACTGCAAAATAGAGCTGTGCTTATGATCCACTATTAAGTAGCACTTGCTGGAAGGCTGGATACCTCAGCTTTAAAAAAAAAAAACCACAACAAAAAACCAAGTATTTACAAGCAGAGCTAAGCACCTCTTACGTCAGAACGCCGCCAGTGGGTCAACTAGCTTAACAATTACAAATTGCTAATTTAAATCCCACTGCTTTCCAAACAGCATGTTTAGAGCCCTAACACAAAATTAGTTTTATCAGCCTAAGTTCGTGCATCTCTTTCCTATTTCCATCAAGACGCTTGGCACCAACCAATAAACTAGAAGGGCCAAGATGTGAGCAGGGAAGGGATGGATAAAGCGTTACCTGAATTACTGGAAGCACAGCAGCTGTTGAGATCAGGGCACGCCAAGCAGCAGAACCTGGGAGCAACCCAGCTGTATAAAGACATTCGGTGAGGCTGACAGCTTTCTACCTGCACTAAAGCACACAGGTTTCTCACCTGAAGTTCATCGATCTGTGTAAATGATTTGCCAAATGTGAGCTAACTCAGGCATAATTTGCATAATCAGTGACACGAAGCTGAGGGTAACATAGCAGCTATGGACCTACTACTCCCAGGAGCTGAAGAAGTGCTAATAGCGGTGCATACCCCGTCCACTCTACGTATCTCACCCAGGAGACAGCTCCAAAATTGCACAGCAGTGCCGCTGAGCAGGGCACGTTTTCTGCGTGAGACGTGTGTGTTCTCACCACAGACGCGTGGGCAGCCTGCCGCCATGCCCCCCCAACCTTGGAGCTACGTAGCTCAGGTCAAAATAACATTAAAAATGCAGCCCGACATGGCCATGCAGTCCAGGATAAGCCTGCGATGGCTGAAGCCTGAATAGCATCTTCCTTCTTCCAGGCCATTGCTGGCAAAGCCCAAGTGAAGACCAGTGCAAACCCATGCACAGTGCCAACATCCAGACCTGCACGGCCCTATAACGTTGGGCAAACCCCCCCCCATTGCCTACAAGGTTCTAGTATGCTTTAGACAAAATGTATTAGATAAAATTATCAGCTGGCTCTTTTCAACTAAAGTCACAGTCACCAAACCCCAGGGGAGGCTATCACCCCACCTAAATGTCTGTCAGACTAAAACAAATGTAATTTGCATCTTTGCATTGATGGTGTCTGCTTGAGGACATTCAATTACTTGATAAGCCTGAGTGTGAAAAGGATGGATGTTCCCATTTTCCCCAATTACTCATAAATCTATCTGTCCCTCCACATCATACAAGTTTCTTAAGAGCACATTAAGGACATTATCAATATTTTTTCCACTGTCCAGAAAACCTTTGAGAAGGTTTCTCCCACCCGTAAGCAAAGAACACAGTGGAGAAAAATGTCTGCGTGAATCCATCAAAGCCAGCTCTGTGGCAAATGTTTTCTGTTTTGAAACGCAACAAAATTATTTTATATACTCTCCATGAAAAGCTATTCTGGGGGGGGAAAAAAGGAAACATTCTTCATTCCCACATGGCAAAGGGAAAAATTGTTTGTCTCCACCTCCGTGGGGTTGCCCAGGTCTAAGCCATTCTTCTGAGGAGCCCCATGCTCTGGGGCCAGGCTCCTCGATCCCAAAGGGATCCTGCAGGCACCTGGCTCCCACCCCCTCGGGGAGGGATTCTGGAAACACCAAGGATCCAGGAACAGTGTGCAGAACTACTGCATACACCCAAGTCACCTTACTGGAGATAATAACCCAGGAAAGAACCTCAAAACTGACTGGAGCTATGAAAAAATAAAAAAAAGGAAAATCTTTCCTTGCAGTGAAAGGCATCTTTATACGTGTAGTTCATCTAAGAGAAGGTTAAAGGGTGGCTTGATCACAATTTACAAGGGGCTGCACCGAGACACAGATGGATCTCATGTCTTTTTTTCTCCCGGCTATTAAAAAGCCAGCACTGGGAAGCCGAAGCTAGACGGATTCAGATTAGAAATGAGGTGTGAATTTTTAACAGAGCAGGTAATTAATCATTGAAACAGCTTACTCAGGGATGTGGAGTATTCTTCGTCACTTGCAATCTTTAAATAGATGCTGGATTTCTTTTTAAAAGTAGACATGCCAGCTCCGAAACAAGAGTCAGGGGCCCGGTGCAGGATTATCGGCCAAGCCCTTTTGCTCTGCCCCTGCCGCATGACAAAGGTTTAATAACCATAATGCACTATCCAGGCTTAAAAATCTCTGGAGGATATTCATACCGGCTAACCTTAGATATGCCCAGCCTCCCTCTACAGCCGAAGGAGGCAGTGAGTCTTCTCCAGAGGGTAACGCACCGCGGGGGCCAAACTCGCACCCTCTGAACGGCCCCTTCGCACAGCTGAGGTCATCTGTAACCACGTTTAAATTCCAGCAAACTGTAGATAAGCTGATAATCAGAAAAACGGCAAGCCACCCATACGTCGCAGCCTTCCCCTCCCTGCCCCGCTCCCTCCGTGGAGGTGCAGAGAGGCGCGGGAAGAAGGCAGGGAGCCGGCACCGTGGAAAAATCCCTCCACCCGCTCTCCCTCCGGGATCACCCGGACTCACGTAGCACCCGAGAGTCGCCAGGCAAGTCCTGCTGAACCTCCGCTCTGCTCCTCGCCCGGCTTTGGGCCAGGTTCCCCTCACCGGCGGGGAAGAGCATCTATTTTAGTGGCCTCGGTCGGATGGTTAGAGCAAGACGTTGCTACTTTCTCGTTGCTTCTGCTGTAGGAGAGAGGAGCTTATTTCACGCAAAGGCAAGGCTTACCAGGAATATGTGATGGAATAGCAAGAACTAATTGGATCCCAAATAAGCTTAGAAGAAGGGACAGGTGGCCTCTTTCAGGTACCACTGTGGAAAGGAGCCTCACTTGTCTTCGGTGGTAAGACTTCCTACAAATCCTTCACATTTTTTAAAGAACTGTAATTCTTTATACATCTTTACAAATATTTGCCTTTTTCTGTGCTGTTAACACTTGCTGTTGCCAACAGATGTTGCCAATTTCTGCTTGAAATGCAAGGAATGAACCATCATAATTTTGGATGCATTTGAGAAAAAAAAAAAAAAAACCAACCAAAATACAAACCCCTCTCCAGAAAAAAACAACAGACTTGAAAATTTTACCAAACCAGAAAGCAATTCACAGCCAGATTCACGACCCGATCTCTGTGAAATCTGATTTAGCAAATCGCATCCTGAAGTAAAAGCCAAGGTTTCTTTGCAGAAACACAAAGCATTTTAGGTGTCAAATCTTTCATGCGTAGTTCTATAACAAAGACCACTGTGACTGGCAGCAGACTGATCACCTTGCTTGCATGCAAAGGTTGTAGCAGAATAATTTTTATAATTATACATGAAGTATTGAAAAATTAGGTGCCTGGCAATTACAAGATGGAAAAAAACACACCTTATTCTACAGGAGCTAAGTCCAAGAAGTACACATATTCATTAGAAGATATAATCCTTCACTGTTTCCTCTATGTAGTTTTGGAAAATTGCATCACTTGTTTAGAAGCTGTTTGTTTCATCAGACTTTCCAAAATATTTTTGATTTCAGCTTGGTAGCTGCAACATCCACCCTTGCCATGAATGTTTAGGATTGATGCACCCAGGACATCAGTTTATCATAAAAGAAAAAAAATGTATACACACATATAAATATGTGTAAATATGTATACACACATATATATTTTATATACAGATATATATATTTCTAGCTAAAAATGTTTCCACTAACAGTTTGACAGAGTTGTGACCTTTCCCATTACTGAATGCTATTACATTTTGACTACTAATGAGTAGCAGAACTTGGGTGTTAACACACACAGAATAGGCAGGCATTACTTATGTGCTGCTCCTCTGCAATGCCTATTTATGGATCTTGACATTTCTCTGAAGTCAGCCACTCAAGGAAGCAGCTATGGCCACTTGGAGGGCTTAGAAAAATGCAGCCTAACCTAACAAAATCAAACAAATTTGTGATGACTCACTGTCTGACACGTCAATGGTACCCATCGCGAGATCAGCTGGGAAGGAGGACTTGCCCACTTCTTCATCAACCACATACATGAACCGGAATCACAGAGTAATGCTAATTGATATAGGGTGCTAGAGTGGCTTTAGAGGGATACTCGGGAAAATAATTCTATACGATGCAACATTTGCTGACGCTTCGCAATCCGCTTGGCAGCATGATGCTCAAGGAGCACAGAAACAGCCAACATTCAACCATGCCCTTTAAGCAGTTTGCCTGTAGAGACAGTGCATGACTCACAAAGCAGGGTATTCTCAGCTGAGACAGCAGCTTCTGAGTCAGCAGCGAGCAGACAAATGTCTGCTAGTAAAGGTGATAAAAAGGTCGGGCTGATAACTTCAAGGGAAGGAGGAGATGGTAAGGAGTTGAGCTCCCTACCTTGGCCAGCACACTTTGGGTGGAGATGCTGCAAGACGTCCTACTGGTCCTGCAACTAATGAGTGAAGCAGTAGGTGCATTTCGGACTGGTTTATTAGTCCTTGTGGATACACCTTCCAAAACCAAGCTGTTCTCTGGAAGTAGAGAATGACACATGGGGCACTGCCACACAGAAACTATCCTGTGAGTTTTTCTTAAAGAACAGGAATTCAAGAGCAAAACTGTTCTTGCCGTTTATGGGCTTTAAGCAAAACATGTCCCCTGCTAACACTCATCCATCCCTTCTCAATAAATTATACTTGCAAGTCAAAGTGTATTTCGGCGTAAAAGGAAATTCATGAGTCAGCCCTCGTCCGTCCCTCAGATCCAGCGGGGAGGGGGCCACGCTGAGCCCCAGTGCCTGCTGCTGTCTCCACGGAAGGACCGGTACCTTGCAGAGCCAGAGCCAGCAGGACGCAGCGGTAGCTCTCAGACAAGGTCCTGGGGTACCACATTTCTCTACAGCACTGCCAGCCAGAGAGGATGAAAATCTCACAACTAAATGTGATGGCTGGCTATTGAGAAGGGTCCCCCTTTTCTTGCATTGTCCTGTAAGCCAGGAATTACAACAGGAAAAGAAGACGGTAAAGATGAAACTAATTGTAAAGAAACCGCACTCGAGAAGGTACCTTGTGGTTCTGAGTTCCTCTGTACTTAGCGAGGAGTTCAGAGTGTGACAGGCGCACTTCAAAGCAAGCTACTCATCATCACTTTATGAGCTGTGCTTATGTTCTGCAATGGCATTTTACTTACCTGTTACCTGTAATAGCATCAGAAAGAAGACCTCAAGAAAATCTTCAGTGTAAATGTGAGAAAAGTTATATTACACAGGGCGAGAAGAAGTACTGCAAGGATGCCATGAATTGTACAATAGCTAAAGTTCCCTTTTTTTCACTCAGGTTATAGATTCACTAGGGGGTACTGTGCTTACCTGACACTGGTAGGGGAAAAAGTAAATGTTTAGTTTGCTCCAGTAAAGGTGGAGTGAAACCCATCCTCTCTAGGATGAAAAGACTCAAGTATAAGAGGAGTCCCATCCATCAGCTCAAATCTGCTCCACTTTTTCCAGTCTTTAAATATAGGTCTGTAAAAGAGCAAACAACTGAATTGGATGATCATGACTCTGGAAACAGAGAAGATTCAGATTTACCGGGATGAGAAGAATTAAAGCCAGAGCAGTGCAGTGGGAACACACAGAGACTGGTGTATAACCTGTGGGTGTGAAGTTTGGTGTGAAATCAAAGTGCCTGTTCTGTGCCATGAAGCCAAAAGTTCTCACTGCATGCCTGGGGGATGGTGCGAGGGCATAGCAAGGTGTCTGAAGATGCAAAGCCTGCTGGAATAGCAGTGGAGGGCTGCTTAAAGTGCAGAGAGACAAACTTGGTGCAATCACATCCCTGCTGCTTTTTGGACCTGGCCGCTGCTACCAGCTGTCTCACAAACTGACTGGGCAGCATCTCAGAGAGCACTAACTGGCACGGGCCAAACCAGTCAGGGAATGTGCTGGTATTTAAGCAGCCTGGGCAGTATTTAAGGATGCTGTGCATTATTCCGCAGCATATTTTCAGCCGATGTAGCCAGGTTTGCATCAGCCCTTGGCTGAGGGATCACATCCTACCCCTGAAACACAGCCTGCCTGGGGTGGGGAAAGAGGTCCCAGCTCCCCCCTCTGCCTAACTCTTCACATTTGGGTTGTACCTGCCACTGCAGAAAGCTACCTCTTCTGCTAAGGTTGTTTCCTCTCCTCCAGTCTGTTACTCTCTTTCCCTGCTTACCTGCAGAGATCAAGGGTGCTACAGAAAATCAGAGCAGATGCTACAGAGCTATCAGACGGCAGTGATCCCCGGCTGATTGCAATACAGCCCTTTTAGTTCCCTGAGTTGTTTTGCAGAGATTTAGGAAGAAGGGAGTTCCCTGCAGCACAGGATATTGTCATTATGCAGCACAATCAGGCGCTGTGACGAGATGCTCTTTTCTCACCGAACAGGGTTCCCGTGAATCCCCGAGAGGACACGGAGGCTCGCAGCCGTGTGCGAGCCCGAGGGGGTTGGCAGATCTGGGCTTAGATTTCTCTCGGTCAGGTGTCCTGAGCTCTGTGAATAAACGTCGGGGTGCGGACGACAAACGGACGTCGTTCCGTACGCCAGCCGGGTGTCCTCCCCGGCCTGCCGGGACGGCTGGGTGCGGAGCTTGAACCGAGAGACACCCGCAACCCACCCCGTTACACATCACACAAGGAGAGGAGAAGGGAGTAAGCGTTTTGCTGCGCAGAGATCTTGTAGGCTTCTGAACACCACGGGGGGCGAGCACGGTTGAAAGGAGAAATCTGACTGTAAGCCTGGACACCCTGGTTTCCATTGGTTTTTCTGATCTTTAACAGTATTTGATCATACAGAAAGCTATTTCACAGTTCCTCCATGCCATCGCTCTGGTGTGCGTAACCCGCGACCATCGGGAGTAATATATCCCGCTTGCCCACACAGCGGGATTGCTCACGAAAGCCAAGTGAATTTGATTTCTCGAGCGCTCGGTCCAGATGCTGCGGCTGACACTGGCTCTCGCTCCCCCTTCTGATACGGGCCACAACAGAGGACTTCTTTCTGCAAAGCAACTTCAGCGTGTCAAGTAAAATCAATAAAAGCAAGAGGAAAAAAAAAATGCCTCCGGCTCTGTAGGGCTTTTAAAGCATAGCTGCACTTCAGAGCTTGGAAAAAGCACGATGCTGAGGAAAGCCCCGTGAGAGCAGAGGGAGCAGAACCTAGGAGTCACCTTCAGAGAGGTCTCAGCTCTCCCTCTCCCTCTTGCCATTTTTGCCGAATTTAGCTAAGGTAGGTCAAATGACATGTTTCAGTGGCTTTTCTGCAGTTTATCAGCTGTTTCGGGATCCGACTAGTGCAAACTGCAACGCTATGCACGCTTTGAATCTGTACCTGACGTGTGAGAAATGCAGCAGGATGACAGCACCAGAAATCATAATTTGTATCTCCTTATTTGTGCGCTTCAGTGTTTTTCCATGACCAAGCAGCAGAAATTGAAAGTTTTTGTCTCACAGACCTCTTACGTGGTGCTCGGGCTTCACAACGGCATCTAGCACTGGTAGATGATCCTTCGGACACATGGCACTTACATGGACTACGCTCTAGAGAGGTTTCAAAATGTAAATGCCAACCCACTGGGCCGAAGTCCTGTAGCTGCAATATCTTGAGGACAATGAACTTTTTTTTGGCAAATCCATGTCAGGGTTCTCACTGAAGGGCTTGAGACAAACCCCAGAGGTGGACAGCCCCAGGAGAGGAGATGTGTTGCTTTCCAGGCTCTCCAGGTCTGGAGTAACGAGCCAGGTCAGCATTTCAGGCTTTTTGCTGTGGGCTCAGGAGCCCCCCAAGCCCAGGGAGACAAGCTCTAACTAGAGTCCCAGGCAGCTGTTGGGTGACAGCAATAAACCCGACAAGGATGTCACCTACTCTGAGCAGCTGGCAGCATGACTGAACTTCACTCATTTTAGAAGCACCTGGGTTTTGAAACATTAATTTCTCAGAATTTCTGGTGCGCAGGGCATTTTGAAACTGTTCTAGTATAGCCTAGATCCTACCACAACTGTTCTTCAGAAACATGATCCAGAAATCCCCATCTTCACTCAGACCAACTCCGTACTCCTTGTCCAACAGCTTCCTACTAGAAACCCCAAAATGGGTCCTTCTAGCCAACGCAGCCTTCAAAACCCAGGCCCGACCATGCTTCATGGACAGGTCTTTCAGGTATAAATAAAGTTTAGAGAACTATTTGTCCCCAAACATTGTTTCTTTTTCTCCTTCTCCATATTCTCTCCCATATACTTTGTTTCCTGAACTCCATCCCACAAATTTCATCTATGCTTGAGCTTGGCAAAATTTTGAAATATTATATGATTTTATGGGAAGTCAAGTCATTTAACAGTCTGACAAGCAAAATACCCAAATCATAGATATTATGTGATGTTATTTAAACAAAACACTTCTATTCAAAATGATGCTTCTGTTTTACTACAGACCTTTAAAAATCTAAATAATGGAACAGACTATTTCATTTAAGCTGAAGGATGTTAGGATTTTGAACTTTTTGGGACCGAGTCCTTTGGTCAGCCACACAGACTAAGTGATTACACTTAGCCACATATCCATTTCAAAGGACAGATAAGCCCCTGCAAACACAGATGGCCACGTGCTTCATGCAGCAGACTGCCATCCTACTCCACTGCACACCTCTGGTTATCATTTTCTGTTCATTTTCCTCCAGATTATGCCCTCTGGGTTTGCTTTCTCTGACTAGCTGTATCTTTTGTTCAGCCCCAAAATCTACAGAATGTCTATTTCACGTGGATAAGAGTGAAAAAATTCTGTTGTTCAATACATCACACCAATAGAAAACCAAAAATTATTCCCACTCTTCTTCTCCAAATACCGTTCTCTACTCCTTCCCACAGTCGGGCAAACTTAGACTCAAAGGGATCCTTCTGTCAATATCTCTTTTACAGGGAAGCGGTACAAGAGAAGAATGCTCAAAGGCACTAATGCAATAAGAAAGCTACCGTGCAAGCCCTGGGCCACAGAGACAGTGCACAGTATTTGCATTACCGTTTCAAGAAGATTTTTCAAATCATAGACCTTGAAATCTACTATTTGCAAATGAAATTGTTTTTCACCATCCTGGGAATAGGGGTCAAGAAAAAAGCTAATGATGGCCTTACAAATTATACACACAAAATAAGCATCCCTCACATGCAAAGCTGCTCGAAAGAGAGCCTTTCATTAACAGCTGCACAGTCTGAATTTTTTGGTCCTGATATCCAGACAGGAACCCAAACAGCCACCGTCAGTCACGCCGACATCTCAGACTTACATGACCCTCAGTAAATCCCAGCTGCCCCAGGGTCCTATTTGGAGGGCTCCTCACTGAGCTACTCCGCGTGTTGTCCCCAATATTTCCAATCCCATTTCACCGTGCTTCTCCTTCAAAGGCCAGATGAACCGGGAAGCCCTTCAGTCTTACAAAGCTGTGGCTTCAGATTCGGCCAGAGTAGGAAAAAGAGGGTGCCGAGCAGAAACTCCTTGTTTAATCACTGGGAATTATGCTCAGCTCTGGGGTCCTGGCCTGAAAGGGCCTTCACAACCGCTTTGTATAAGCCGTAATGCCAAAATGTGTCAGACCCCCTGCTCAGGCTTGACACGGGTGTTTGTGGGTCTGAGTTGCCAGCACGGCAAGACAAGCACTACTGCACACAGGAGCTACAACTGGAGCACCGAGGCCAGAGCCTCAGGAAGGCTTAAAACAGCTCTGCCATGGAAATGCATCACCAGAAGCACCCTAAGGAAAGATGTTCAGTAGAAGAGACGTTTTCTCAATTTAAATCAAAACCCACTTGCCCACTGAAACAACTCTTACGCCCCAAAGGTGCCTTGCCGCTTTACCCCCAGCCTCACTCTGTATTGCCTCTCCAGCAGCCCTACTGGCATCCTTTCCTTCAGTTAGAGCTAGCTTTACTAGAGTTAGCTTCCTGGCTCTAAACAGAGTAAAACTGAAGCTAAGCTATTGTAATGAGGGACTAGAAAAGACAGTCGTTTTATTGTGCCACAAGTGCTAATAGCCCATTTTGTAGAAAAAGGTATATTGCTCTGTGGAGCAATAAGCCCTGTGGCTTTCTAGTCATTATCAGAACTCGGCTCCTCAGCAAAACAGCAGTGATCCATACACACATCCTCCACACTGGCACCAAAATTAGGTCAGGGAGCCTTTTGTCCCCCCTTGTCACTGCAGTTCCCAGAACCACACAAGCAAAGCATGCAGACACCCGATTCCTCCTTCCAACAGCTTTACACCATTCACCTCGACCAAGGCAACCCTCTGAGAGGGAAGGTAGCAAGCCTACAATTTTCCTACCGTACAGCCCCGTTTGCTGACCTTCTCGGATTAGCTCCTCCACGGTTCATCCGAACCATGGGGGGAGCAATTTAGCCGGGCAAAGGCTTCTCGTTCACAGCCTTCACATTCACACGGTGGCAAAGCCTGGGCTCAGCAGTTCAGGCTGAGAAGGAGGAACGCGGTGGGGACTGTCCTGGGATGTACTGCCTTGCCATCCCCTCTGTCCGTCCAGCTACCAGGTCTTCTGCCGCACACTCAGGGCGAGCGACGTTACGGATAAAAACACCGCAACTGACACGACTGAGATTTCCTTTCCTCCCCTACCTGCTGTCAGAGGTGAGGAGAGGGCTTGATATTTGGGTGTTCAGTTTCTGCCGGTCACTGCTTAAACTTAGCTCAGAAGGAGTCACCACCCAAGAGGTGACCGGGTGCTGTTTACACTCATAATGTTAATGTATCATACCCACGTTCAAGGACAAACCCTAACAGAGCATTTATAACAACTCAACCAGGCACTACAAGGTCTCTCTTTTCTGCACCTGACGTTCAGGAAAGCGGGTCTTAATTTCACACCGGCTTTCCAGAGGAAGCCAGCTCCTGCCACTCTCGACTGGTCATTGCAGGTGGTGGCAATAAATCACCGTAAGTACACGGAAAAGTAACAGCCGAAGGAGGAAAAGGCAGAGAACGTGGTAGGAAGGGACAGCATGTTTTCACTCATGGGAACTGCATGGCTGTAAATCTTCCAGATCACTGAATTGAGAGGTGCCTGTTACCTCCTCCGTGGGAGTTTACTCAACACGGTCCTGCAGCCTTTGCTGGGTGTGGATTATCTCCATGACTCCCCATCATTTCCTGGAAGACAGAATCAGGCCCACTGGCTGCACCTGTCAGTGCTCAAGCTTCATTATGCAGAATAGGATCCAAACAGGCATCTCAATTAATCACACTCATGTATTAGTAAGTAATTCATTAATTCAATAAATTGCTCCAGGCCATAGCATAATCAGTCATGTCAGAGATTATAACAAAAATCACAAACCAAAGTGTTAAACATGGGCCCATCCTTGCTGATTCATCATCTGTAGTAATCATTCATGGCAGAACAGGTAGACTTTATATACTTTAAGACAGGTGGCATGGAAAATTAATCATCTTAATTGTGCAGATTTCCTCTATCAGATCTGCTGATTGAGCAACATAAGATCTAAGCTGCAGAAAACTCAGAAGCAGGCAACCTCAGAAAAAATAAACATTTTTGCAATCTGCTCACTGATAGCCAGTAAACGCTCTGCTTGATAAATGGGGACCTACCCGTACAGTAACATGTAATTCCTCATCCCCTAGCCCTCGGGCACAGGGCTGAGAAGGTGCTGTAGAGACCGAGAGAAGCCACAGCTGGAGCTCTGAGAGCACACACCGAGAAAACTCCTACTGCAACGCCAACAGCCTGCCCAGCGCGTCTCCAGCATCCCAGCTTCTGTTGTCTGCTCCCGAACAGGACACTGTACCACAAAGGAAACTCCAATCAATAGGTTTCACTCACTTGGCCCTATCCACACAGTAATGATTTGATGGCAAGGAAGAAGCTCTACATCACAGAACCCAAAGAACTGAGCTGGAAGGGACCTCAGCCCCCGATGTCCAATTAACCACACCTATCTCACCATTAACAGGTGCCCATCTAATTTCTTCTTACAGATCTCCAGTAATATCATCCTCAGGCAATGTATCCCAGTCTTTCACTTTGTCTACGTTTAGAAATGTTTTCTTACCATCTTCTTACAAGCTAAGCTCATTACTTCTTGTCATGTCTACCACACACTTGGAAAAGAGACTGCTCCCTTGCTTTCTGCAGTAGTCGTTTGTGTCTCTGAAGTTTGCTGCCCTCTGCCCCATCCAGTTTTTCTTCTACACTCGTGATTCAAACTGTGATATTTTGGGTGCATTTCCCTCATCTATGCAGGAAAAAAAATGCAGACTCAGACAGAACAAAACTGCCTGTAGATTAATACTTGTGACATTAAGTTGGTTAAGGTAGGCAAGTTAAAGCTAGAAGGGAAAGAGAGAGCGCGCTTTAAAAAAATTGCCCTAAATACAACAGAAGAAAAGAAGTCATTCCTATTGACAGACCACTTCTATATTTTTTTAAGTCCAGAAGAGAGATGGCAAGCTACAACGCAAGGAACAAAATAAGCTGATTTCTCCTCTTTCTGCAAATGAATTAAGTTATAAGTTTTATAGCATGGTTATAAAAGGCCAGAAGAAGTTACATTTGTGAGCAGAAATTGAAAGAGCTTGCTGAAAAATGCAAAATTCCCCTGTTCACACAAAAAAGGTGCCCCGTTTTCACCACAAAAAGTTTTCCCATTCTTTGACTGGTTGTAGTTAACCGAATAGGGTTTTGGTATTGTTGCCCCAACTTGCAGATGGCATTTAGAGGCCATGTTATTTAGCTGCATGGATGTGCTACCATTTCACTCTGCTCAATTTTAAGAACACACATGTCATCCAGTAGGGACAGCGCAAGATGTACAAACGAACATCTAGTCCATTGTAATGGAACTCGGACGTTACACAGGCTACATTCACAGCGTAAATTCATCATTGTAGTTCGCATAATCTGTCTATAAGTAATGCGCAGTTCTTTACGTATCCAAAGCCGTTACCTTTTCAGATTAAATAATTACACCTCTGGTGAGCCAGGTCCCACGTGGTCAGGATTAATGTTTTATCGGCTAGTTTACAGCCATAACAACCAGCCTTGCTCTTGGAAGTGTGTCTATATACTCCGCCTGCCCATACATCAATTCCAGGCTTTTCTGGCCCTTCATTACAGGAGATGCTTTGGGCTGTCAGAAGCAGCATGAGATCACCAAAGTCCTAATCCTGGGAAGGGCTGTGTACTCCCCGTCAGCTGCACAGAAACCCCAACTGCTGCTGAAAGCATTCAGCAACTGGGGAGAGCTGGCTCTCTGCAAGACTGAGTCCTCTAAAAGGAAAAGGTCGTAGGGATAATTATTTTTATGTGTTAGTCTATGGATGAGCTCAGTAGATATTAGACGTTTTCCAGCCCCTGCCTGCCGTATCACCATTTTCTTCAAACTGAGAGCCACTACACTAAGGGCAAGATTCATCACACAAAGCTGTCTAAGAGTCTAGCCTAAACGCAGCAGGTTTTGTCCCTGTGTAGTCAACTGAGATAGATGGGCGCGCTCCAGAGGGCAACGCGTTTTGTCCTGAAACGGATGATGGAAATAGAGGAAATAGTGCCCCAAATGCCTGGTTTAGATTACACATCTAGCTTTGCAATGGTTTAGATTTAGAAATAAAAGTTCTCTGCAGAAAAAAAAATTTAATTCTTTTCCAAGCTAAGAGCTGGCTTTATTTGAAGTTTGACACTCAGTGCTTTGAGCAGGGGTTAAAGTAACTGAGCAGCAGCATGCACCACACAGGTTAGGGTGATTCTAGTGTCAGGGACATACTGACACAGCCCATGAGATGCCACTGCTTGGACCACTGTTCTTATCTCAACCCACGAGTTTTACTTGTTTTTTCCCTGATTCTCTCCCCCCATCGCACTGCGGGGGGAGAGAGTGAGCAGCTGCGTGGTGCTCAGTTACCGGCTGGGGTTAAACCACGACAATCGCCAAAACAGTGACAAATGAGTCGGGACTTGCAGGAAATTCTACTGTCAGAAAAAGCCATTCTACAAAGACACTAATGACTTCTAATAGAAACCTGTGATTTTAGACTCAAACTTATAAAAAATAGTATTCAAGACAAATGGTCTCAGTATAATTATCTACAAGAAATTTTATTAGCAATATTTACAGCTATTAAGCATATTGAGACAAAATGTTCCCACAAGTGATTCTAGAGCATCAATTCTTTTTATAAATATTATATATGTATACTATAGCTGAAGAACCTAGTAATTCTAAATTCAACTGGGGAAAAACAGTTTGGAAGGAGCAGATAAGTTGCAAACATCAATATTACAATGTAGAGTTTGAAAAAAATGCAGAATTGTTTTCAGTGTCTTCCGAATGAGCCTCCCTGGATCTAAAGCTATTTGATGTCAATGGGAAGGCTCCTCTAAGTAGTCTTTTGGAGGCTTAGAAACTCTTTACAGTCATCAGAATCAAAGGGGAAGTCTTGCCTTTGGACAGAAACGGCTTGGCAGAATACAAAAACCATGTAATAAAAATCAAAAGCAAGGTGGTCTTTTCTGAACAGCAGGAATTTCCTTTTAACTTGTGTAGCCTTGGACTGGTGAGGACCAGTGGAGTCTGCAGCCAGCAACACGGTTTTGGGCTGGATGCCGATGAGCAAAAGCAAGAAGCCGCAGATGCCCACGGCAGCGGTCTCCCGAGCAGGGCAGATCAGGAGCCCGCAGCCACTTTCAGGTGGGAAAAAACCCACCACCAGCTTTTCTCATCAAAACATCAGCGATCACTCTCCTATCTACTTCATGGACATAGAGCTGGGCCACAGGAATCCTTGGCTTTGGGGGTGTGGGGTGTTTGTCTGCCTGTATTTTGGTGCAAATACAGATATATTTTGTGGTAACTCTAAATGAAGAAAAAAAAACCAAAGAGAGAAACATTCAGAGTTGCATGAAATGGTGGAAAGTCTCACAGTCCACTGAAACTAAACTGATGGGTTTTGCACAGCTCTAGGTAAAAGCTACAGCTGCGTCGCCGAAATACTGGGTTTACAAAATAGCAAATTTCTCAACAATCCAGATAGCTTCCTCTCACATAAACTGCTTCTAGGTAATTAAAAGGACAGAATAAAAAAAAAACTTTCCTAGCATAATTAGAGTTGCTCAAACTAATGGTCCAAGGAATTCCCAAATACTCAGATGCCCTCTTAATTGCAGCTGAGCAGCTATAATGGTAAAAAGCAGTTCCAGCTAACTAAAGGCTGGAGGGTAGACAAGCTGTAAGATTCATTCTTGCTGGAAAACCTGCCAAGGCCAAGCACTGAGGGTGACAGCTGCATTCAGCACCATTTCCCTATTCTGCAATAAAGTTGACAAATTAAATGACATTTAAAACTTGAAATCTTGCTTGAATATTTGTGCAAAAATATGCCACAATTTACTTCTGGAAGGGAATATCCTGCAAAGACTGAGGAAATGGCTATATCAAGGGACAAAAAGCCCAAATACTTTAAAAGCAAAGGGTTGTCTTCTCTGTACGTGTCCCTGTTCTCGTTAAATATGAAGGATGAAGACCAGTTCTTCCCAGACTACAATCACATTCCTGACTTTAAGTAGATGGCTTCTGTAGGATACCTTCTACGTTAGACATATGTTTAAGCACCTCAGTAAGCCCAAGGCTGATTTTTCAAACAATTTTATTACACAAGCAAACAGCAATAAAAGGGATTTGGGAAATAAATGTTCAAAGAAAGCCCTCATTAGTTTCTAGATTTTGGGGCTAAAACCAGATTGTCTCCCAACGTAGGGTGTGAAAGAGGACTAGTTTTTCAAAAGGGCTTAGAAGCCAGCTCCTTATTGCAAGGCTTAAAGCATTGCCACAGGCAGTTCTGAAAAGGTGGCCACATGGACACCAAACTGGTTTGAAAATACGCCGCGTCTGCGCGCACTTCTTGACTATTACCTTTAGGTGACCAGATACTCTTTCCATAATATTCACATGTCGTTATGTTTAAACTATATTCACAAATACGATCTGTGACCATCCTTCAGCTGGTACGTAAGCGCTAAAAATTGCACATGTCGAGGTAGGCAGGTCAAACGTTTCAAGGCTTGCTCCTGTAGATTGGTACTCAGTAAATATGACACGAAACACCTATTTCAGCTTATCCCGAGGTTTTCATGCCCAGCGGCTTTGTAGGTGGGGTGTTGGAGAGGGATGGAGTTTGGGGTGGAAGAAAGAGCCTGACATGCTGGATCAAGCCCACCGTGATGGTGAGGGGGTCACAGCTCAGGACGTTTGAGGGGAGGCTGGGAGAGCTGGGGCTGTTCTTGGTGGGAAGGGAAAGCTCAGAGGGGATGTCCTTGTCCACAGCTGGTGGTTACAGAGAAGACAGAGCCAGGCTTTTCTCAGGGGTACAGTAAAAGGACAAGAGGCAACGGGCACAAGTTGCAGCAATCAGACATATGGAGAACTTTTCTCCATGAGAGTGGTCAGACACTGGAACCAGTGCCCAGAAAGCTCATGGGATCTCCAGCCTTAGAGATTCAAAACTCCTCTGGACAAGGCCACGAGCAACCTAGTCCCACTTTGAATTTGGCCCTTTTTGGGCAGGGGGGTGAGACCAGACAATCTCCAGAAGTCCCTTTCAGCCTACATAATTCTATCATTGTATGATTCTCTCTATACAAGGATTTAAATGCACATAAATTTTTGGCGGACTTTGTCGAGGCATTTTCTAGTGGCATTTGCATATGGATGTTCTCATTTGCATATACAGAAATTCCTGGGTCTGAAGCAGTATGCAGGTTCTAAAATTTCTCTTTTCTATTTTAACTGTGTTCTCTATCATCAAAATGAGAAATAATAGCAGGCAAAAACCATTTCCTTTTATTGATGCTGAGATACAGAATGGTATTTTCCCTTAAAATAAGAACATCTTTTCCTCCAAAAACACTAAGTCTGAATATATGTTCGTACATGACTATACCTCTAAAAATATAGAAGAGAAAAATATAAGCATGCGTTATGCTGGATGATTCAAGAAAGTAATTAAAAATAAATCTTTTTGTTTCCACAGATGGATTATAATAAACCCGTAACTCACAGTTTCGTGTATCTTGACCTAAGGATGCATTAACTTGTTCACAACAGTGGCACTTTTCTAAGTACCACGGGTTCAATATATCTCATTTTTCTTTTTCTCTAAACACACACAAAGAAAACCCATTAAATGTTTTGGATTTAGCCAATACATTTGGAGATTTTTTTTTATTTCCTATGAACTCTTTGTCCAAAGGGAGAAGTATTTCTCAGTGGCTCAGACAGTAAACACTATAAAGAGAGACATTTTTGAAAGCATAAGAAAGTAAGAATACAGCAGTCCTGTCTCCGACTGATGGTTCAGCGATGCTAGGATCCTGCCTTCAACGGCAGCCAGAAGCAGACATCTAAAGCGGAGTGTAACGGGGAGCCATACAAGCTACTTACTCTGAATACTCCTCCAGCCTCCACCAATTTGCAGCTCAGGGACTTTCTGAGCCTGAGGTGCTTTCTGTGTAGTCAGTAACCTCCATAGATTGGTGAGCGGTAATGGTCAGCTCAGTCCATCATTCTTATGTATGAAATCAGGATTGTTGATTTCCAATATGCACCATTTTAGATTAAATTTCCTTTTTTCCTATTTTACTGCCCAGTCCCTCAGCCACGCAATATTTTCCTGCAGTTCTGCATGATCAGCTCTCCTCTTTACTACTCTGAAGAATTTAGTATCATCAGTACAAGTTTGTCAATGGTCTATATTCAACCACTTTTACAGAGCCTTATTCATAAATGAACTCATAAATTCCTACGTTGAATTGCACAGGTCTCAGCACAAAGCATTCTGGACCTCTCTCCCCTGGGAGAACTGGCTATTTTTACCCTCTGTTACCTATCTTTTAAACAACTATTTACTCTTACAAGGGCCTCCCCTCTTATCCCTGGCTGCCTAATTTCCTAAAGGGACCTTTGCTGGGGGAACTCAACAAAGGGAGGTGCTGATCTCTTCTCCCTGGTATCCACAGCCAGGACACATGGGAACGGTTCAAAGCTGCACCAGGGGAGGTTCAGACTGGACATGAGGAAGCGTTTCTTTACCGAGAGGGTGGTCAAACACTGGAACAGGCTTCCTGGAGATGTGGTCAGCGCCCCAACCCTGCCAGCATTGAAGAGGCATTTGGACAAAGCCCTTAACAACATGCTTTAACTTCTGGTCAGCCCTGAATTGGTCAGGCAGTTGGACTAGATGGTCATTGTAGGTCCTTTCCAACTGAAATATTCTATTCTATTCTATTCTACTCTATTCTATTCTATTCTATTCTATTCTATTCTATTCGATTCTATTCTAAACTTTGTCAAAAGACTTGGAAATTCATGTAGATAGTATCAACCAGGTCTGCTGCAGCTACATGCAAAGAAGACCAATAGGAAACACACCTTTCTGCTACAAAAGACATGAGACTCTTCCTCCATACATGATATTCATCCTTCTTTCCATGGATTCTACTCTTTACTGTTGCAAAAGATCTGCTCGGTACAGATGTCTGTCACTCATCAGATTTTCCCTAGTCCCCTTAAAAAATCAGCATCCTATTTACTTCCTTACAAACTGCAGAAACCAAGGAGTTCTGCAAGAGAGGCTCTACACCACAGCTAGTAGATCAGCTTATCCCCGCATTCCTCCGGGATGCTGGGGTGAATACCATCTCATCCCGGTGATTTGCTGTTGTTCATTTTGTCTCTTTGTTCCAAAATGTTCCCCGATACTCATCTAATTTCATCTTGTGCTGAGGTCAGTGTGGGTTTTAATACTGATGCCAAAAAGACTAGAGTTAGATCAATATTTTTTCTGTACAGAATTTTGCATATTTTCCTTATTTTGTTCTAATCCATTTTGTCAAAATCAGTCACACACTTTTGGTGACTCAAAAGTTCAAAGTTGACCTAGGTGCAAAGCATATTATATTCTAAAGTTGTTTACATGTCTCACTCCTGTTTGTAAGAAAGAGTTATGAACATGATGTCTTTAGATGAGCTACACCGCTTCTATAGACAAAAATATTGTCTAAATTAAAGTATCCATTCAAGTAGACCTGTTGCTATACACACATGCCATACGTAAACAGTGATGAAGTCCCAGCTGCATAGTCCTGCCCCTGTCTTAAGGCACCCAATTACCTGCAGTGCTACGTACATTTAGGATTGTTCATTCAATGCAGTATAATCAAATGCCCAAACACAGCAGAAATGCCGGTGTGGGTGAACACCAGTGAATTACAGTTCATACAGTACTGTCATCCTCTGTAAGTCTTTAGAGCAAAAGCACATGAAAGAAAAAATTCTGAAAAAAACAAAATGTTTCATCCATTGGTACAATCTTCCCTCCCAGTTAGCACATTTCAGCTGGCACACAGTAACTTATAGTGTCATGGTAACACGTTCATGGATTCACTTTCTTTAGCAACAGCTCAGCTGCAGACCATGGAACGGTTACCAATAGACCAGTACAATCCTGATCTATATTCTTCCACAGTGGGAAAAAAAATGGGTTCACTGTTTCAAAGACTGAAAGTTTTTGTGCAGCAATATGAAAATTTAAGTAGATCCATTATATATCCCTAGGGATTTAGAGAGGATGCACTTCCTTGCCTCTGGAATAATTCTTGGACTCAAAAAACATCCCTCCTCCTAATCTGTCTTTCTCGCAACAAGGCCAGCCCTTTATCATTGCCCTAATGTTGTCAGTTACTTTCAGTTAATGCCAGATCCTTCTCATTAATGTCAAGAAAACATAAGCTCCTCTTTTCCCCCGAATTCCCCTTACAGAGGCGGGTTTTGCCTGTAGTGGAATGTGTGCTCAAATGCAGTCGGTGGGAATTGCTGTGTGAGGCTGTAACCGCGCTGGCTGCCTAATGCTTAAGACCTGAGTGGATGAATAAAAGAAGTTTCATCACCGTTTGCCCCTTTTCTAGCTCAAGGTAGGGATTAGGAATTGTGACCTTCTTTCCACTGTAAACTAACAGGCATCATAATCCTATCAGCATTTGTATTTTTGCGTTGGTAAGTGCCTTCATTGAGCACTCTCTATCTACCTTAGACAATACACCCCCAAAAAAAGCATCCAGCGTGTGTGTCTGTGCAGGGACCTGCCCATGCCTCCATCCCGCTGTAGCTGTATCTGTCCCTGCAGATCCCCCCTGGCAGCCCACCGCTTCACCCAAACCCCCTCCCTCGCCTCACACCACCTCCGACAGCTCTCCCAGCTGCAAATCTTTCCCCCTACTCATCAGCAAGCCTCATGCCAGCTTTGTCAGACGCTTTTCTACATAAATCTGTGACAGAGGCGCCCCTGATGTCGGGAGGGTGGGGACAGCATATTTATTGCTTTTGCAGGACAAAGGAGAAACTCGGATTATTAAAGTTTGGGTTTCACCGTTGATCGGGAGGGGGGGAAAACAGGACTAAGAGAAATGGCTTTACAAAGCGTTTAAGCTGCCCACCCACAGCATGTACTCAGCATGTGTATTCAGGTCAGCATACTATTTCCTATGAGTCACGTTCAGCTGTGCCTTAGCTGCATATTTTAGTCAGAGTGATCTTAGCTGAAGCCTGCGCTGTGAGGAGGCTGGTGGCGTCCAAATCTGTTCTAGTATCCTGGAATTTGCTCCTTTGAGTGTTGTGACTCAGTATAATCCTACAGAATTAAACTGTTTCTGTGTACCGTTCCTACTGAGCTAATGAAATAGTTAAAATCCCCATCCGTGGTACAGAATAGCAACACAATTGTTATAGAATTAATAATACAATATCGAGGTGGGTGACACAGCTCAGATTCAGCTACACCAGCATTAACTAGCTGAGCATTTTGCTGAGGGAAAAAGCCAAGGCTTCTTTTCCTAATGCAGTTCTTTTGCCTGCTTCAAGTTCCTTATTACGCTTATCTCGGATAGCAGCCTGACTGCCATTTGTGACTATTTACAAATGTGGGACAGCTGCCTGGCTGGAGAAATAGTCACAGAGCCGCTCACAGGAGAGACCGCTCTGCCCACGGCCGGGTGACTGCTCACCCATGCTTGCTCCGACACCGCTAGCATCTCTCAACCTCCGGTGCCTCACCGATGGCCATGGCTTGGGTGCTACCTGGGACCCCCCCAGTCTCCCTCAGCAGGGTAACTAACACCTCTGTTCTTATATCTTCGAGAGGAACAGAGGCTCCAACTCCAAAACCACCCAGTGAAATCCCCACGTTGTCGTCTCCCTCTCTAACCTAGCTTGTCCTGGTCCCATGAGCACGTGCTGCTGAAAACTAGCTGATTACTTGAGGTTTTGGGGTCTTTAAGGCTGGTCCAGCCCTTTGAAAACCCGTGCCTCAGGGCTTCAGTACTCCCGGTGTCACAGCAGCGTGTTGCATTAATACTTGCCTGTCACAGTTAAGAGAGGTCTTTTTGTCTTACAATTCGTAAGTGCAGTCTGTAATGCGTGTCAGGGTGATGGGTGCCACAGCCCCATGGGGTCAGGAAGCTCCAAAGTTTCTTCCACAATAAGTGGAGGAGGAGAAGAGCCAGGCACAGCAGAGCAGAGGGGAAGCCCAAGCAGTTTCCAAGATGGGAGGTTTCGTTTTCCTTGTGACCAGAAAGCTTCGGCAGCCACTGCAGGACGGAGTCCCTTAACCAGCCTTGACTGCACGCACGGCCGGGAGCAGCAGAACGACTCCCCACACCCAGCAACCGCTTCACCAGAGGCAGAACACTTCACTGGCTTTGTATTAAATGGGTAGGCTCATCGCTTGGGATTACAATTAACGTTGGAAGGAGATCCAAGAAGTTGTAAAAGTTTAAAGGGATGCCTGTCATGTAATATTCTCTTCAACTTAAATTATATCAAAAATCTGGAGCATATGCTTAATAAGTAAGAGCAGAATTAATCCCCTAGCTGTCAGCACAACTGCTCTGAAATGGTGACTTACATCTAATTACATTTCTTTTTAAAGCCTGGTTGCAATCAGCTAGCTTCTGCCCTGGCTCACACTGAGAGGAACCACGGCTGTGATGCGAGATTACATATACAGCACTACGGGGCTATTTACATCAACTCA